>NW_027206114.1:20000-745632 GCF_024711535.1 Dipodomys merriami
TCATGCCCTCAGGATTATCTGAGGACTATGTTTGGGATTAGGAAAGCTCTTGGAACACCAGGCTAGAGAGGGAAAATGTTCTCTCTCCCTATCTCAAAAAACATGTCACAGTCTCCTGGGAGCTAAAGAAGTAGATCTTCTGCTTGCTTAAGCATAGATGAACAGTTGGTCAAGCATTTTCCTGAGATTGGAGATTGGAGAAGTGGTTTGAGCTTGCTCTAAAACAGTATAGATAATAATATACCAAGACATTGTCTCATAGGTTAAGTAAAAATGTATCTGTTGAAATTTTTTGTGTGAATGTTTTCTGACCAAATCTTGGCAAAGATTATGCTTGCTTGTCTTTAAAGACCCACTAACATTAAAGCACAGCATGCAGTGGTAATTGCTGTTTGCATGCTGCATCCCCTGTGCCCTAGTGATTTTGTGACCCTTACCCAGGGAACACAATGCACTTGATGTTGACAATTGGCGCCCGAACAGGTCCCTGCATTGTTGAATTCAGGAAGGGATACTCAGGTAAGTACTTTTAATTACAGGGTGATGGGACAAGTTAGGTCTACTCCATACTTACATAAGCTTAGACATTTACTTGCTGCTTATGGTGTAAATATTTCTTCTTCTGACATAGAAATGTGTATTAATGTAGTTAGGGAATGGAATCCTTGGTTTCCCGATGAAGGAACATTAGATATTGATAATTGGAAATGAGTAAAGAATAATGTAGAAAGAGCTGTTTGAGAAGGGGAAAAGATTCTTATTAGATTTTGGTCCATTTGGGCTATTTTACATAACCTTTTTAAAGCCTTGAATGAGGAAATATTAATAGCGGACTTAAAGAAAGAGGCCAATCCTTCTATTGTAGATTTACAATTGGACTCTGAAGTTAAGGACGCTATAGATAAGGATGCATTGCAATTAACAGAGAAAAAACAAGAGGTAAAAAGGCTGAAAAGGAACAAACTGAAAGTGTAAATAAAATGTCTGAGGAAATGGAATTGATTTTATCAAAATTACAACATATAGAGTTGGAAATTAACAGAGTGAAAGGAGAATCTGAGAAAGTAAAAGTATAGAGCCTTCGGCTCCTCCGCTGGCTGATGCAATCTTTACAGTGTCACTCCCTCACAAAACAGAGGGCTCAGACAGTGAGTTTGATGATGAAATGCCTATTTTTTCTTATCCTGTAATTCGACCACCCCCTAGGAATGGTATAGCTCAACCAGCCAGATATGAAGGAATTGCTATGGATGATATGGGTAAACTTAAGAAGGCAGTGACGTTGTATGGTCCTCAGTCTCATTATGTTAAGGAATTGCTTAATGAGCTTGCTCGACATTACAATAATTTTGCTCCTGAGGATTGGAAGATGCTTTGTAGGGCCTTGCTTAAGGAACCTGAATACCTATAATGGCAAATGTGGTTTACTGAGTTATGTACAGAAAGGGCCAGACAAAATGCACAGACCAGTAACCCACGCCTGCAGGTCATAACCTTTCCGATGTTGAGTGGAACAGAACTATATGCAGATGCTAATATGCAAGTGAAGTCTCCTGAAGAGATCCATGAGCAGTTAAGAGACATAGGTATTGAGGCATGGGAAAGGATTCAACTGATTAGAGAACATTATGGCTCTTGGACTAAAGTAATTCAAAAACCTAATGAACCCTGTGTTGAATTTTTATCGTGATTGAAATTGACCTTGGAAAGTACTGTTGTGGGAGACGCTGCATGGCAACAACTGCTGCACATGTTGGCTTATGAGATTGCTAATGAGGACTGTAGACGGGCCCTATTGACTATTAAAGAATCTGGGGATGTGAATACATATTTAAGGGCCTGCAAAGACATTACAACTGAATCCAGGCGTACGCAGGTGTTTGTTGAAACTATGGCCACTACCTGGCATACTTTGCAAACAAAACCCTCTAGTCCAAAGTGTTTTGGATGTGGTCAAATGGGAGATATAAAGAAAAATTGTAAAAAGGCTACTGATGTTAACAAAAGAGGACTGGGAATTTGCCATAAATGTAAAAAGGGGAAGCACTGAGCAAGGGAATGTAGATCAAAAATAGACAATAAAGGAATTCCTATAACAGATGCTTACCCTATGCAGGGAAACTCTCCATCGGTCCAGCCTCGGGGCCCAGGATTAATAACCGAGGGCAGCCAACCATCTTTTCCCTTGTCCCTGCCACAGCCCACAGTGCCGCAGTAGACATACCAGCCTTACAAGATTTTATTTTGAAAGGTGGTGATGAGCCACAAAAAATTCCTACAGGAATTTATGGGCCTTTACCAGAAGGAACATTTGGCCTGTTGACTGGTAGATCTAGTCTTAATGCAAAAGGAGTTTTAGTACATTTAGGAATTATTCATGCTGACTATATTGTGGAAATAAAAATTTTAATATCAGCTGCTGCAGATATTTCCTTTAAGAAGTGAGAACAAATTGCTCAAATTTTATTATTACCATATATATCAATTGGAAAGTCATTTACACCCCACATTGAGGGATTTGGAAGTACTAACCAACAAAATGTGTTTTGGACTACTCATATTACTAAAATGCAGCCTAACATTAAAATTAATATTCTGGGGAAAATATTGACAGGATTAATAGATACTGGCTCAGATATTACAATTATTAACACTCATGAATGGCCTAATCATTTGTTATATGAAAAAATTCCCTGTAATATTAAAGGAGTCAGCAATACTCCTGTAAATTCTATAAGACAAGCAGTGTCTTATGTTACTATAACCTCAAAAGATGAACAGACAGCTGTCCTTAAACCTTATATTATGGAAGGTCCAGTTAACATAATTAGTAGAGATGTACTGGAACAATGGGGAGCTCATATTCAATTTTAATATTTTTAGAAGGAACCCATAAAGATATTATCGAAATCTGAGGAACCTCTTTGGATTGAACAATGACCTTTATCTAAAGAAAAATGAGAAGCAGCTCATCAATTAGTTGAAGAACAGTTAACCAAAGGACTTATTGAGCCATCTATGTCACCTTGGAATTCTCCAATATTTGTTATTAAAAAGAAGTCAGGGAAATGGAGATTGCTGACTGATTTACGAGGAGTTAATGCATCCATGTACCCTATGGGGGCTTTAAAACCTGGTATACTGTCACCTGTCATGCTTCCAAAAAATTGACCAACAATAGTAATAGATTTACAAGATTGTTTTTTTACCATTTCTGTACATGTAAAAGATTGTAAAAGATTTGCCCTTTCTTTACCACAAATAAATCATCAAGCCTCTCATCAGCTCTTCCAATGGAAGGTGTTGCCCCAAGGAATGATCAACTGTCTAACTATGTGTCAGATATATGTTGATAAGGCCTTAAAACCTCTTAGACAAAAATGGCCTCACATTTATATTTCTCATTATATGGAGGATATTTTATTTGCAGTACCAAATATGAAAGAATTAGAAATGGTGTTACAGTGCTTACCCTCTATATTTAAAATTTTTTGGATTAATAATAGCACCTGAAAAAATACAAAAGGATACTATGGTAAAATATTTAGGATATATTGTTTCTAGACAAACAGTAGCACCTCAAAAAATGTCTTTACGACGTGATCAATTACATACTTTAAATGATTTTCAAAAGCTATTAGGAGTTATTAATTGGATGCAAACGGCCTTAGAAATTCCTAATTATCAGTTACATAATTTGTTTTCTTTGTTACAAGGGGAGCCTGATTTACATAGCAAATAACTTTAACTAAGGAATCTGAAAGAGAATTGCAATTTGTAGAACAGAGAATAAAAGAAATGTTTTTACATCGAGTAACGCTAAATCAACCCATAAATTTATATATTTTAGGTACATGGAAACACCTAACAGGAATTTTAAGACAAAATGAGCTACCATTAGAATGGATTTATACTCTGCATAGATTTACAAAAAATATTATGCCTTATGAACACCAGTTGGCAATTATTATTCAACAGGCCAGGCAACAGGTATTTACCGTATCAGGGTATGATTTATTTGAAATTATTTTTCATTTGCCAAAAGACCAAGTATAATATTTGTTAAACATGTCTGAAATGCTACAAATATCATTAGTACATTTTACTGGGCTATTTTCCTATCATTTTCCCAAAAGTAGATTGTGGGATTGCTTGCGTAAACAACAATTTGTCATTAATGATATAATTACCAAGGATCCTATCCCCACTGCTCTTACCATTTTTACAGATGGCTCCAAAACAAAAAGTGCTCATTGGACAACAAATAAATATTGGGTACAAAAAACTACTTTAGCATCAGTTCAACAAAATGAACTTTTTGTTATTATTAAAGTGTTGCAAGATTTTGTGGGAGATATTAATATTGTTACTGATTCTGCCTATGCTGTAGAAGATGTAACTAATATAGTCACTGCTGTTACTTATTCATCTAAACCCCAGCTAAACCAATTATGTGAACAATTACAAGCATTACTACAACAATGTATTGCCAAAGTGTTTGTAACTCACATTAGGGTTCACTCTTCGTTACCTGGGTATCTTGAATATGGCAATAATCAAGTTGATAAATTAGTTTTGCTTCTGCTGAAGAGGATCATGCTCATTTACATACAAATGTTGACCATTTACATATGCATTATAAAATACCTTATTCTCAAGCTAAACAAATTATAAAAAGGTGCCCTATCTGCAGACCAATGCATTTGAGAGTTTTACCTGCTGGAGTAAATACTCGAGGATTACAACCTAACGAGCTCTGGCAAATGGATATAACCCATGTGGAAGTCTTTGGCGGTTTTTCCTTTGTACATGTTACAATAGATACTTATTCTAAATTTGTTTGGGCTTCTGCCCTTACGGGAGAAACTGTTAACCATGTGATAGAACACTTATTGGAAGCTTTTGCCATTATGGTAGTGCCTGCCAAAATAAAGAATGATAATGGACCAGTCAATAAAAGTATCAAATTTAAAATATTTTGTGAAGTTTATGATGTGGTACATATTAAAGGAATAGAATATAACCACCAAGGACAAGCCATTATTGAACCAGTTCATGGCACACTAAAACAACAAATTTAAAAAAATTAAAAAGGAGGAAAAGTTTGGATGAAGGTATGGATATTTTGTGGTTTTCCATGCAAAATCCTAAAATAATTTTACATCAAGCTCTTTATGTTCTTAATTTTTGAAACTTATCACAAGGAGATATTTTAACTAGAGCTGAGTGCCATTTTGAACAAATTTCAGAAAACCCTTATTTAAATGCTCCCGTATGGATTAAGATTGCATTGGATGCAGAATGGAACATTATTACATAAGGGGCGAGGGTATGGTTTTGTGTCTACACAGGATGGCAAACAATGCTGGCTTCCTGCACGATGGATACAGACGCAACCCAGTGAGGACAGCCCCGTATCCTGCAAGGAATCAGCCACCTGTTCAGCAAGAAGAAATTCCTGTGCAGGCCATGGCTCACTTGGCTGTGGGACGACGTCGCCATGAGCGTCAGTTGGCTGCCCCGCTGCCCACCTGGGGGCAGGTTAAAAAGTTGACTGGAGAAGGACAAAAGATGTTACAAAGTACTGGTAAACCTGTCATGGCTGAGAACTTGTTCCTGGCCATGTGTGCCCTGCTTACTGTAAACTCTGTCCATGATAATGCTAATGTAAGTTATTGGGACTTTGTTCCTAACCCTCCTTTATTGGAACCTGTTGTTTGGGGAGACATGGATATAACCGTTTATACTGTTCCTGATATTTTATCTTGTCCTTGGAATAATTTGACATTTTATAATAAGGATGATGGTAGCTTTTTTAATTTTACTTACTGTACTCATTCCTTGCCTGTTTGTCTGGGGCCTCCTCCATGTTTAGTTATGAATTGGCAACATTCGGTTTTACCTGGGAAATGCACTTCCAATTCTAGAACACAGCTACAGCGATTAACTACTTAGTCCATTAATAGTAGCTGGGAAAGTGTCACCTTTGATGGCAAGTTATCCTTACCTATGTGCCATGATTTTACTTATATTGATTTTAAATATCAGCCTTTTGTGTGGCAAGAGTGTAGAGGAACATTTGGAAAAATATTCAATAATTTCATTAATTGAGGACCTTTTGGACAGTTTATTAACACATGTTCAGAATGGAATATTATCAGATGTGATTTATCAAATGTTACTAGGATGCCGGATGCCATTAATGGATCGCTTCCTGGAGCTCGATTGATGGCCTGGGGAGATGGAGGCATTGCAGACGCTCGATGGCTTTCATGGCTGCACCCACTCCTGTTCAGACTCATCTTTGAAAGTTCTCAGCGGCGCTGAAACGCGTAATGCTATCAAATGGATCGTTTTCGGGGACGGCGAACTCTGCGTCCACTTATAATTTTACTTTGTATAAATGTTGTAATATAACTGCTTGTGTACCCAAGCTTTATGTATTTTTGGTGGGAAACTACATTTTCTCCTACTAATTCTTGTTTCAATTGCCGCCTGTATTCTTGTATTAATTCCTCTCTTAATTTTTTTTGGGGGGTCCGGTGATGGGACCTGAACTCTGGGCCTGGGCGCTGTCCCTCAGCTCTTCAGCTAAAGGCAGGCGCACTACCTCTTGAGGCACAGTACCACTTCCAGCTTTTTTCTTTTTGCTTATGTGGTGCTGAGGAATTGAACCCAGGTCCTCAGGCATGCAAGGAAAGCGCTCTACCACTGAACCACCTTCCCAAACCTCCTCTCTTAATTTTAATGACAGTGATAGTATTATGATTTTACAACAAAGAACTTATATTTGGCTACCTGTTAAATTAGGAAGAGAATGGTCCCAAAATCCTTTGGATAGTGTTGTTATATATATATATATATATATATATATATATATATATATATATATATATATATATATATATATATATTTTTTTTTTTTTTTTACCGAACTATTAAAACTTACAAAACGTATGATTGGAGCCATTGTGGCAGCGATTTTAACCTTAATTGCTATTACCACTGTTTCTGCGGTGTCTGGAATTGTCCTGCACACTTCCTTACAAACTAAACACTTTGTGGAAGAATGGCACTGGTATTCACATGAATTGTGGGTCTCACAGGTAGAAATTGATGCTTGATTACAAACACAGATTAATGTTCTTAAACAGACAGTAGGATGGTTAAGAAAAAAGTTATTGGTTGTAGAAAAACAGTTATTGTTAAAATGTCATTTTGCATTACTAATGTGAAATATAATGAATCTATACATGATTGGAATGTAATACAGCACTATTTATCTGGAAATTCTACGGCTGCTCAATTGATTGCTCAGTTACAATTTAATGTACATGATATTTTTGGTAAACAATTTGCAAATGATGATACTTCTAATATTACTGTTACATTTATTAAACAGTTGGAAGGGTTGGATCTGAAAGGAATACTATAAAGCATTTCACATACTGCTAGTGATATGGGAATTATGATTGTTAACCCTGTGGAAAGCTTTACTTTTAAAACAAAAGAAAAAAGAAGGAAGTTGTGAAGATGAAGGGTCTATGTTGAAGGGGTAGAATAATGCACGCTCCAGCCTCAGGATTATCTGAGGACCGCTTTTGGGATTAGGAAAGCTCTTGGAACGCCAGGCTAGAGAGGGAAAATGTTCTCTCTCCCTATCTCAAAACACATGTCACAGACTCTTGGGAGCTTAGGAAGTAGCTCTTCTGCTTGCTTAAGCATAGATGAACAGTTGGTCAAGCATTTTCCTGAGATTGGAGATTGGAGAAGTGGTTAGAGCTTGCTCTAAAATAGTATAGATAATAATATACCAAGACATTGTCTCATAGGTTAAGTAAAAATGTATCTGTTGAAAATTTTTTGTGAATGTTTTCTGACCAAATCTTGGCAAATATTATGCTTGCTTGTCTTTAAATACCCAATAACAATAAAGCACAGCATGCAGTGGCAATTGCTGTTTGCATGCTGCATCCCCTGTGTCCTGGTGATTCCGTGACCCTTCCCCAAAGACCCCAACACACTAGACGTTGACAAAAATGGACACACAAATTACTAGGTCCTCTGGGACACAGCAAATGCAGTACTCAGAGTCAAGTTAATAGCTCTCAGTTCCTCCATCAACAAATTGGAGAAATCTGAAAACAACAATTTAATGAGACATCAGAGCTTCCTTGAAAAAGAACAGCAAGATAAACCCCAATCCAGTAGACAGAAAGAAATAATTAAACTTGAATCAGAATTAAATGAATTAGAATCAAAAAAAAAACAAACAATGGAAAGAATCAACAAAACAAAGAGTTGCTCCTTCAAAAATATTAACAAAATTGACAGAACCTTAGCAAATCTTATCAGAAAAAGAAGAGAACACACCCAAATAAATAAACTCAGAGATGAGAATGGAAACATCACCACACAAACAAGATTCAAAACATTATAAGGGAATACTTCTCAAATTTTATGCTAATAAGAGTGAGAAATTGGCAGAAATGGACCTTTTCCTAGTAAATATTCATATGTTGACACCAAGCCAAGATGAGTTAAACCATCGTAACAGGTCCATAGCAAGCATTGAAATAGAAACAGCAATAAGAGACCTCCCATCTAAGAAAAGCCCATGATGAGATGTTTTACAGCTGAATTCTATAATGCCTTCAAAGCACAGCTCACACCAATGCTCCTCCAACTCTTCAATTAAATTGAAACAGAAAGATCACTACTGAACTCATTCTATGAAGCCATAATAACCCTCATCCCAAAACGAAGCAGGGACTCATCAAAGAAAGAGAACTATAGACCCATTTCTTTCATGAACATTCATGCAAAACTTCTCAATAAAATTTTGGCCAACCGACTTCAACAATTCTTCCAAAAAAAACATACAGCACTATCAAACCGGATTCATTTCAGGGATGCAAAGCTGGTTTAATATATGCAAATTAATTAATATAATTCGTCACATCAATAGGAGCAAGGATAAGAACCACATGGTTATCTCAATAGATGCAGAAAAAGAATTTGACACGATCCAACACCCTATTATGATAAAGGTTCTGGAAAAAATCGAAATCCAAGGACCATTCCTCAATACAATAAAGGCTGTATATGACAAACTTACAACCAGCATTATACTTAATGGTGGAAAGGTAAAGCCATTTCCTCTTAACTCAAGAATGAGACAAGAATGTGCACTCTCTCCACTTCTCTTCAATCTAGTATTAGAATGCCTAGCTACAGCAATAAGATAAGATGCATATATAAAGGAGATCTAAATAGGGAAAGAAGAAGTAAAACTCTTCTCTTTGCAGATGACATCACCTTGTATTTAAAGAATCCCACAGGTTCCACTCCCAAATTACTCAAGCTGTTTCAAAACTTTGGCAAAGTAGCAGGGTATAAAATTAACCCTCAAAAATCAATGGGTTTTCTGTATGCCAACAATGAGATAAGTGTGGATGAAATTACGAAAGCAACTCCATTCTTAATAGCCCCACAAACAATAAAATACCTAGGAATTAACTTAACCAAAGAAATGAAGGACCTCTATGATGAAATCTTTAAAAAACTGAAAAAGAAAATCAAAACAGAACTTAGAGAGTGGGAAAAACTCCCATGCTCCTGGATTGGAAAGATCAACATCGTAAAAATGGCAATCTTCCCAAGGCTATCTACAAATTGACTACGATACCTATCAATATTCCAACCTCATTCTTCAAAGAAATAGAAGAGGCAATCCAAAAATTCACATGGAACAATACAAGACCCTGAATAGAAAAAACGATCCTCAACAGAAAGAACAGTATTGGAAGAATATCAATACCAAATTTCAAACTCTACTACAAAGCCATAGTAATCAAAACAGCTTGGTACTGGCACAAGAATAGACCTCAGGACCAATGGAATAGAATTGAAAACCCAGAAATGAACCTAGAGACCTATAGCCATCTAATCTTCGTTAAGGGAGCTAAACACATAGGATGGAAGAAAAACAGCATCTTCAGTAAATGTTGCTTGCAAAATTGGTTAACTACATGTAGAAAACTAAAGCTAGATCCTTATATATCACCCTGCCCCAGACTCAACTCCAAATGGATCAAAGACATCAGAGTCAAAGCAGACACTCTGAAAACATTACAGGATGGAATAGGAGAAACCCTAGGTCTCCTTGGCACAGGTCGAAATTTTCTTTATAGAGACCCAGAAACACAACAAATAAAAGAAAGGTTGGACAAATGAGATTGCATGAAATTGCAGATCTTCTGCTTGTCAAAGTATATAGCTAGCAAAAATCAATAGAAAGCCCACGGGTTGGGAGGCGATCTTGACTAACCTTACAACAGACAAGGGTCTCATATCTAAAATATACATTGAACTCAAAAAATTAAATCCCCCAAAAACAAATCTTCAAAGAAACAACTGCCCAATAAATAAGTGGGCTAAAGACTTAAAGATAAACGTCTCTGAAGAGGAAAGAAGGATGGCCAATAGACACAAGAAGAAATGCTCAACCTCTCTAGCCATAAAAGAAATGCAAATCAAAATAGCCTTGAGATACCATGTCACCCCAGTTAGAATGGCTAAAATCAAGAACTCAAATTACAACAGATGCTGGAGGGGATGTGGACAGAAGGGAACCTTACTGCATTGTTGATGGGAGTGTAAACTTGTTCAACCACTTTGGAAAGCAGTATGGAGGTTCCAAAGAAACATAGGTCCCATGGTTTCCCTTATTTGCAATAACTAGTATGTGTCTGAGTCAAGCAGAGATAGATAAGTTGATTTTAGGGAAATGATCCCTAAGATAAGTATTCAAATTCTTTCTAATATATTTAGAATCCTTTCTAATATATTTTAAGATGATTTCTTTGTTGCTTTGTATGTCCCTCCTCCACAGTATAACCCCTGCTATCATTGTATTTGATATCAGTATAATTTGTGGAGGGGAAGGGATACAGTTTGACCCATTGCAACAATGAGATGTACAAGTCCTTACGTTAGGAACAAACTTTACAACTTTGGTTGGGGGTAGTGGTGAAGCAAGTAATGGGAATGGTGGTGGGTGGAGGAGGATGGGAATGGACGGGAAGGGGAAACAAAGGAGGAGACTACAATGATTAATAATGTATGTGCCCATGTTATTGTAACCCCTCTGTACAGTATTTTCACAGTTCAAACAAAAATCTCAAAAAACAAAGAAAAAGAAAAGAATGGACTTGTTGGATTGTTGGCAGACTCACATGGCAGGTCACATTTGGTTGTAGAGCCAGCTGGTCTTAGCTCTTTCATTTAACTCTGGAGTAACCCCAATCAGATCACATCCCTTCTCTATTCCCCAATTGTCTGTTCTTAAAAATAATGAGATAATGTTTTTTTTTTTTTTTTAATGAAAAAGAAACGTTTTAAGATGTAGCAACTCCATCCTAACAGCTCAAAATGCTGAAGCTGGCCACAGAAGGGTTAAAATATACAATTTTTGAGAGTGTTTAAAGACTGGAGTCTACACCCCTTCCTTAGTGCTGGCAAGGCTGAGCTTGCAGGGCTATTGACCTTGAAGTCAATGGTAATGTGGAAGTCATGTCTAGACTTTCTCTGGTTGCAGTCTCCTGTTTCAAACCAATAAGGTAAAAAGTATCTCTCACAAACTTTGTTTTGGCTCTGATGGTAATATTCATATAGATGTTGTGTTTATTTTTTGTCAGTTGTGGGGCTTGAACTCTGGACCTCAGCACTGTCCCTGAGCTCTTCATATCAAGGCTAATGCTTCACCACTTGAGCCACAGTACCACTTCTTGTTTCTAGTGATTAATTTCAGATAAGTGTGACAAGAACTTTCCTGACCAGGCTGGCTTTGAACCATAATCCTCAGATCTCTGCCTCCTGAGTAGCTAAGATTATGGGTGTAAGCCACTGGTGCCTGGCTCTAGGCTTTATTTTTTTCATGTATCCATGGATACTAAGCCTGTGTAAATTCAAACAAACGTGCTTGATATCGGAGACTCAGGGCCCAAGTGCTAGTGCATCTTGGTACCCCTGGGTTTACTTTATCTCTATTTGTTTATGTCTCTGTCTGGAATTATGTTCAGGTACTTCAGGTTACAGATAACAACAATTTTCCTCTACAATGGCTAAGAGAAATGTCAATTTTAAGTGCCCTAAGAGCAAAGGAAAACTGATCAGTAAGAAAAATTAGTTCCCAGATAGAACATTTGAAGAAAAGAAAAAAGGGAGTGATTATTGGGGAAAAGAGGGAATGAGAGAAAGAAAGAGAAAAAAGGACGGAGAGAAAAACAGAATCAAAGAAAGAGAAAGACAAATAAAGAAAGCTAGTGAATAGGAAATAGAAAATGAAGAGAGAAATACCTAGAAAAAAAGGATAAGACAAGGGGATTTTTAGAAAGGGCATAGACTATATCATTAAGCATAAACTATAACCTTAGTGTCAAGAAAGATAAAGACCCTGAAACAGTTCAAGAAGTACATATGGAGAGTAATTTAAGTACAGATACCTTAATCAGTCCCCTACAATATCCAAAGTTGTTTCAGACCACACTATTTCAACAACTCTAGTACAACTTGATTAAGATAGTTCAATGTTACTCATGAGGATGTAGTTGTTAGTTAACCTTCACCTTCCAAGAGAAGTCACCTACTGGGTGTTACAGAATCACCTAACTAATGTGACTAGGTTTTATCACATCAGAAAAACAAGAAACAAACGGAAGCAAATCTGCACTCAACTTAGACAAAATGTAAGACTTTATAATCTGCTTAATCTACAAGCCATCTTTATCTGATTTAGAAACATGTTCCTGAAGATGAGTCTGTTTTTTTTTTTTCTTTTCAATCTTGAATACCCTTAGTTTCATAAAATGGCATGTAAAACAACACGAGAAATAAAAAGCAACTTACCAGAGATCCTTTAATTCTTTCTTGCTATTGACAATGAACAGAAGATTCTGGAAGCATGTCTGGGAGAGAAGGCAAATGAGGTAGTCAGGGAAGAACCTGTGTGATTTTGCCCCATATTTTCCTGCTGAAAATGTTCTACATGAGCTGGAAAAGCATAGTGCCTTTGTTGAAAAAGATTTTTTTCTGTCAGGTGGACGCTGGTGGTTCATGCCTTTAATCCTAGCTACTCAGGAGTTTGAGACCTGAAGATCATGGTTCAAAGCCAGGCCAGGCCAGAAAGTCCATGAGACTCTTATGTACAATTGATCACCAGAAAATTGTAGGTGTTTCTGTGGCTCAAGTGGTAGAGCACTGGCCTTGATCTGAAGAGTAGAGGGACAGAGCTCAGGCCCAATGTTCAAGACCCACAACTTACAGGAACAACAAAATAAATCTTTTCTGTGTCAAGTAGAACATTAAACTCTTCACTAAAGACAAATCCACGGTCCATTAGTTCAGAGATTACGTAACAGTAATTCATTTCTAGGTTAATGTACATATAAAATATATAACATATATAATATACATATAGAATTTTTAAAAACCAATGTTCCCACAAAAATAAATGAATTAGAACAAAAAGAAACGCATCACACCTTCACTAAAACTAGTTATTACTGAAATACACTTAGGGATGTATGAATTTTTTTTTTATTAATGCATAGCTAGCCTAGGACCTGGTTGAGCATTTGTCCTCTACCTCATTCATTTACATAATTAAATACTTAGAACAAGTTTATGTGAACACTTGTTGTTTTTGACTGAAACTGATATGGAAGAAATGTATACAATACATATTTCTTTTGTTATAATGTTTCAACAATGTTTGTCAAATGGCACATTTCCCTGTATACAAAAACTCAGAGCAACCTTTGGCAATGACTTGCAATTTGCCATTTAACCTGCTTTGGCCAAAGGACATCAGTAAAAATGATATAAACAGTTTGAGAAGTACCTCTCTTTCCAAAACATTCAAATGAAGAACCCTGACCATCCTGCTGGATATATAAGATCTAATAAAGACACAACATATAATTCTGGTCATGGGAGTTACACAGTCCCAAACAACCACCCTCAATCAATGAACTAGGAGATTAAAGTCGTATGTGTTACTTAAACAATATCAACACAAAATAGCAAGGCGAGGACACCCCAAAAAGTAGATCCATGAAATGTAAATAAGTTAAATAGTTTTATCCATTTGTTTGCCTTGTTTGTTTGTTTATTAAACAGGAATAGCTGTTATCACAATTCTGTTTTTAATATGATACAGTAGAATAGAAACTCTTAGTATAAAATTAAATGAAATTTACATTGACATTTACAAAACCTGAAAATCTACTGTATAGACTTCAGTTAGGTTGTGTTAGGAAAGACAATATGAATCATTTAAAAGCAATTAGTATTGCTTTATTCTATATGACAAAAATGTTTTTTTACTTTAAAAACCTTAAAAAGAATATATTGTAGGCTATGTGTCTATATTCACAATACTTGAGACTGGAAGGGTTATAGATTTCAGGGTAGAGTATTGAATTTTGCTTTGTGATTTGGACTATTCTCATAAATATTAGTGACTGAACATCTCTCCTTAAAATTTTATTTTTTTTATTTCAAAATATTTTATTAGAAATATTATCTGTATTTTAAAAAGGGCATTGTAACTGGACTCTTGTTACTGAAGGGTGTAATTCGACCTACTCAAAAGTCTGAGAAATTAGAATCACAGAATCAGATCTTAGAACCACAGCCAATTGGGGCAGGAAAGTCAGGGAGACTCTGATCTCCAATAAACTACACAAAATAGCTGGTAGTGGAGATGTCTCTTATGGGGTAGAACATTTTCCTTGAACAAAAGAAGCTCATGGTCAATGCTCAGGCTCTGAGTTTAAGAAGAAAGATTAGCACAGAACAAAATGGCATCGGATTGTATTTAAATTGTATTTTATCAATTGTTTTAGAATACATGTTTAGACAGTCTCATTTCATATGATGTACAACAGGCTCATTTTTATATCAAAGTAATTGTTATTTATCAATGACAAAGTGGAGTATAATCATGTTAGTAACATTTTAAAGTTGCAGTTAGCTCAACATGTTTCCATAAGGTATTTTAAAGGAGTGCTTATGCTTCACTGACTTCAATTCCCAAAAAGAATTTCCTGAAATATTTCTTTGTGCAGATTGTGACAAAAAGGATAACACAGGATAACTTCAGAATATGTAACAGCTAAAATCATACAACTTTGAGGACGATTCATTACCTCAAATTTTCTTTTGTAATTTTTTTAATAAGGCCAAAAGTCCCTGACCAACACCTTCTGAACAGGCAAAAAGAACCAACATATTAGACCTGGCATTAGCAGTTCCATAGATGGCATGTTCAGGATGTTTGAGACATCATAGATCAGAAATGGGGTAGGACAGGATAGGTTGAGTTGTGACAGTAATCCCTGTACCCCAGACCATAGCCTCATGTGCCCATTGATAGTCTCTGGCTTATTCCTCATCCAGATATCCCTCCACCTTCCTGAAAGTTGGTCTAAATCTTACAACAGCAGTAAGGGATTGAGACTTTTAGAAATCTTCTGCTCTGGAAAGAAGAACATATTTTTGCTTATGCCAAGGAAAGCTTCAAAGATCTCCCCATTCCTGTGTTTTTCTGTCTCCTCTTTAGGGCTTCTAAGAGTTACTTTAGGAGGGCCATTCATATTCATAGAGTTCCCTCCTTCAAACGCTGCTAGACTTTGTTCTTAAAAATACAGGACCAGAACAAACTATTCCAATATCTCATGTACAACTGTCTCTAGACACAAGGTCATATACAAACATGTGTATACTCAGTCCAGGACTGCTAAGAAAGCTAACAAGGCAGGAGCAGAGCAGAGACTCCTGTAGGAGAAACAACATAGAACACGAGAATAAAACTGTAATATAAGATGACTCAAGGCAGGCACACATTTCACAATGTCACTAGAATTGTTAGCATGCTCATGTTACAGCTGGGAAAAGTGCATAAAGTCATATGGATTAACAACAGAATCTTTTGGTCATGGAGAATAAATACACAGCTCCCTGCTTCCCTAGTCTGAAGGACCACCCATGTGTTGTGTAAATACTGAGCCATACCATATTCGTGAACGTGTTTCTCTCCTGTGTGTTTCTGATGCAAACTGAGAATATGAATTTTTGAAATACTTTCCACATTTGTTTCATTCATAGGGTTTCTCTCATGTTGTTGTTCAATCTCATCTGTGCCTTCTGGGTAAAATATTGCAAATTTAATACATTCGTAAGTCTTCCATTTTATGTGAGTGTTCTGATGCAAATTGAGTTTTCTCCCAGGTGAAAGACTTTCCACATTTATTACATTCCTAAGATTTTTCACCTGTGTGGACTTGTTGAAAGACTTTTCATACCTGTTACGTTCACAAAAGTTCTCTCCCGTATGTATTCTCTGATGATCAGTAAGGTCTGCATTCCAGGTGAAAGACTTTCCCCACTCAATACATTCATAAGGTTTCTATTCTGTGTGTGTTCTTTGATGGATGTAAGGTTTGCTTTGCAGACGGAAGACTTTCCACACACAATATTCATGAGGCTTCCCTTCTCTGTGTCTTGTCTGATAAACAGTAAGGTGTGCCTTCCGCATGAAAGAATTTCCACACAAAATATATTTAGAAGATTTCTCTTCTGTCTGTGTAGATGGAGAGTAAAGTGTGCCTTCCGGGTGACTTTCCACATTTTATACATTCGTAAATTTTCTCTCCTATGTATCTTCTCTGATGATCAGTAAGAACTACCTTCCGGTTGAAAGACTTTCCACATGATACATTCATAAGTTTTCTCTCCTGTATGTTTTCTCCTGTGTGTCAGTAAGAGCTACCTACTGGGTGAAAGATATTGCACACTTGATTCATTCATAAGGTTTCTCTTCTGTGTGTTTTCTCTGATGGATATGAAGGTCTGCCTTTTGGGTGACTTTTCACATTTGATACATTTATAAAGTTTTTCTCCTGTGTGTCTTCTCTGATGATTGGTAAGGACTGGCTTCCAGGTGAAGCACTCACCACACCTGTTACATTCATAAAGTTTCTCTCCAGTCTGTCTTCTCTGATGGACAATAAGTGTTGCCTTCTGGGTGAAAGACTTTCTACATTTGTCACATTCATAAGGTTTCTTTCCTGTGTATATTATCTGATGCAAAGTGAGGTATCACTTCAGTCTGAAAGAGATTCTACATTTATTGCATTTATAAGTTGTCGCTTCTGTATGAGTTTTCTGATACATGCTGAGAGCTGACTTCTTGGTGGATACTGTCCATTCCTCATATTCATAGGGTTTCTCTTCTGTGGGTATTTGAGGTAAGAAAGTCAGTTACAACTTCTGTGAGAAGTCAGATTTCACATTGGATATACTAACTGGATTTCTCCTCTGCATATTTATGTTATATTTTGTATGTTATATTTTGATAGTTTTTTCATATTACTTTCCCGTATCAGAATTTTCTGTTGTGAACATTTTTCTGATGTATAGGAACTGTATGTATTAAGTATAATTTTTTTCTTTATTTCAGTTGTTTTATTTATTTAATTTTTTTGTCAGTCGTGAGGCCTGAAATCTGGTCCTGGTCACTATCCATGAGTTCTCAGCTCAGGGCTAGCACTCAATTCCTTGAGCGCTTATTCTGCTTCTACAGTGCTGAGGAATCGAACCCAGGGCCTCATGCATGCAAGGCAAGCACTCTACAATTGAGCTACTTTTCCAGCCCCATGTAGAATGTTTTTCTACATCCAGTGCATTTAGGCACTTTCCTCTGTCCCTGTAGTATTTCTTGGGTAAAGAGAATATACTTACCAATTATTATTAAGGTAATAGGAAAGCTGTCCCACATAAACCCATCTATGTCTAAAGAATGCAGTCTGTGACTTAAATATCTCCCCTTTCCCACTGTATCGCTGCTTATCACTTTGATTAAAAGGCTCCAAGTATCTCAGGAATTGTTCAACTACAGGAGACAGGCCAGCCCTATATGCCGCATGCATCTCATCAGGTTCACTATAGAGAGGCATGTTCTGACACTCAATGAACTAGTTAGTCCTTGTCCCCAATGAGTTCCGATTACTCTGAATCAGCTCTGGCTTACGTTTTGAACTCAAATCAAAAGTTCTTAGCAATCTCTATCATCTACATCTACTGTGTTACTATTGTTGACAGCTACTTCACACTGACAGTCATGTGGACCTTCCTGGCAGGTCCACACGTTCCATTTCTTGAACATCTAAACTAGGTCATACTGGGTACTGGGTACTGGGGGCTCATGCCGGTAACCCTAGATTCTCAAGAGGCTGAGATATGACCATCATAGTTCAAACTCAGCCTGGGCTGGAAAGTCTTCAAGACACTAATCTCCAATTAGTCAGCAGAAAATCAGAAGTGGCGTTGTGGCTCGAGTGGTAGACCACTTGCCTTGAGCTGAAGAGCTCAGGGGTAGTGCCCAGGCCAAGAGTTCATGCACCATGACCAACAGGGGTGGAAAAAGAGTCATAGAACAAAAGACAAAACCATAAATGAGACAAAAATTCCTTAATGTAATGGTAACGACATTATCTTCCATCCTGCCTGTTATAGACTTAAAATATCAAAGTAGGAATGGATTTAAGAGAAATGTATACTTTTCTCCCAAATATATTAAATAAGTATTGTACAATGAAACATATGTTATTCTGTGTTTCAGTTTTTTTTCTTTTCATCTACCAGGGAAAATATTTACTCAACTCAACTATGTATGGCTAGAGTTTAAAACTGAGTATCATCGGCCTTTATTATTTTTTGTTATTGTTGTCCAGTCATAGAGCTTGAATGCTGTGACTAGGTGCTGTCACTCAGCACTTCAACTCAATTCTAGCACTTTACCACTTTACCCACAGAGCCCCTTCTGCTTTCTGGTTACTTATTGGATATCAGAATCTCATGGACTTTCCTGCCTAGACAGACTGGCTTTGCACCATGATCTTCAGATATCAGGCTCCTGAGTAAGTAGGATTACAGGTGTGAGGCATCAGCCCATAGCTGGCCTTTAGTATTCTTCTGGTTGTGATTTTTCAAATACTGTTTTGTTTGATCATCAGGGAACAGTTGCTTTGGTTTATTTTCTTTTTTTAAATTTTATATTATTTTACTTGTGAACATACTGTACAGAGGGGTTACAATTACATGGGCGGGATAATGCATACATTTCTTACCAAGCATTGCAGCCTCCTCCTTTGTTTACCCTTCACCTCCCTTCCCAGCCTCCCCCCTCCCCCCACCCAATCATACCCCCCTCCCCCCACACCGACATTGTAAAGCTGGTTTTGACATGACATTTTGTACTTCTCATTGTTGCAACAGGTCCACCTGAATCCTTAAACGACTTGTTTGTCCCCATCTCCTCCACATGTTATACTTGGTTTATTTTCTTGAAAAATATATTTTGCTACTTTGCTTTTTCAACCTTTTGAGCAACAGGAATACTTTCTAGATTGAGAGACCATAAAAATGTTTTATACAGGGCTGGGAAGGTGGCTCAGTGGTAGAGCACTTGCCTTGCATGCTCAAGGCCCTGGGTTCGATTCCTCAGCACCACATAAGCAAAAAGAAAAAAGCCGGAAGTGGCGCTGTGGCTCAAGTGGTAGAGCGCTAGCCTTGAGCTGAAGAGCTGAGGAACAGCGCTCAGGCCTAGAGTTCAGGCCCCACAACCGGACCCAAAAAAAAAAAAAATGTTTTATACATCCCCTTGCCTTTCACTTAAGCAGGAATGGTTCTGGAGAGTAATGATTTCTACATACATCTCTTCAGTTCTACCTTATCACTAAGATGGTGTATCTGTGGAATTTTCAAATTTCATTTGTCTCCATCTTAGACAAAGTTTCATCACAATTCCTTTTTGACACTCTTACCTTCAGAACTGTAGAAGACCAAATATATTCAGCTCACACCTAGTTAATTATCCTCTTAAGTCTAACTGCTTTGGTATGAAATCTCAGGATCTGCCTACCACAAATAGGCTATGCTCCTTATTAGAGGATAGCAGCCCTGGAATACTCTTCTTGCTATACATGCATAGTCCTACTTTCAAAGAAAATGAAATCTCATGTTCCACATTTCTAATTTTTTGTTTGACAATTATTTATAAGAAAAAGAGAATTGCTAACTTGAACTCAACTGCCACACAGAATTCAGTATGCCTCCATATGAATTCTTCATTCTTAAGTCTTTGAGATTAAGAATCCTCTAGCATTTTGAGACACTCAGGACTCAAGGGAACTAGGAACATTATTGCTCTATACTACACAAGATGTACTTTTCATCTGGGCTGTGGTTCCAACATCTATACAGGGGCTAGGAAGGTGGCTCAGTGGTAGAGCACTTGCCTTGCATGCACGAGGCCCTGGGTTCGATTCCTCAGCACCACATAAGCAAAAAGAAAAAAGCTGGAAGTGGTGCTGTGGCTCGAGTGGTAGAGCACTAGCCTTGAGCTGAAGAGCTGAAGGACAGTGCCCAGGCCCAGATTTCAGGCCCCACAACCAGACCCCCCCACAAAAAAAGAACCCAACATCTCTATGCAGGATATATTAATTCACCTGTGAAATTCTTGTCTAAGGCTTCTCTTATCCATGGTTCTGCACCTTTCTCCAGCTTGACAATCAACTCAGGTTTAGGAACACAGGGCTCTGTTAATAAGAACAAGTGGAGAAATATTGCTCATGCTGGGTCATCATTGCTCTAAGTTCTCAGACATCGTGTTCACAAGGTTATTACTAAATCCTTTTTCTCATTTCTCAATGGTTCTGTGGTTCATTTTCCCCCATCTTTGCATTTATTTTGCTGGTTGTGTGGCTTGAAATCAGCTCTTTTGCTCAAGGCTAGCGTTCTACCAGTCAGTCCCAGCTCCACTTCCAGTGTTTGAGTGGTTAGTTGGAAATTAGAGTCTCATGGGGCCTTTTCTGCCATTTCTGTCTTCAAGCTGAAAGCCTGAGAGTTCAAACTACTGAATATCTAGGATTACAAGGGTGAAATACTGTACCCAGTGCCAGATTGGAATGATAAGTACCCACTTTCAACTGTTAATTTCCAGATCATACTTCCAATAGTCATATATGTTCTACTCTAGATTGTATATCCACCAACAATAATCACCTTGAGTTTGGGAAGACTGTATCCTGTTAGTGGAACATAGTTTACAACTTTTGTGAAACTGCTGATTTGGCAGCTTGAAAGATGAGAAAACAATTGCCTCAGGACTTACATAACCAAGCTGAAGTTCTCCTAGAAAGAATGACACTTCCCATGGACTGGTACCTTCCATCTAAATAGAATTGAAACTTTGATAAATATTCACATCTCTACTAAAATTAAATCACTTTACCTAGCAATCAATGTGACTTTTGTTCACCTAAAGACACCAAGTTGCTGTAAGTCTCTAGCATTACTTCTCTATACAAATTTCTCTGAGTAATATCCAGGCCCTGCCACTTTTCCTAGGTGAAGTCCACATCCACATCATGAAATGACATTAGCTTCTGTAATAGCACATTTCCACCAAGTAATTAACTCTGCATCATGAAAAAACCAGGTGTGCAATTTCATTCTTCTACATGTATGCTTTTGCCTTAAATAAAATATTTGGGGCTTGCTATATTATCTATACAGTGGGAGAAAGAAAAATCAAAGTAGAAACGTTTGCCTCTATATCAACTAAGTAATTCCAAATTCAAAGTTTCCCTAATTCATGAGAACACATTTCTGGTCCTAGCAATAGAGAGGAGAAAAGATGACTATTCTAAGGAATTAATACTCTGGCATTAAATATACGTAGGAGTCTTAAATAATGTGTTTATCACATTTTGATACAATTCACAACATGTCAGGGTAACAATGGACTAAAAACATAATTATTTCAAATTTTTATATTTTACCTCACTGAAAAATGTATTTAGATCTATTAAAACAGTCTCTCATAAGTACTTAGAACACATTCAGGATATCACATGGAATATACACCACATTAGTAGATCTACAAAACGCAGTGTCCAGGTGAATGTTAAAGAGACTAACAGTACTTAAGGGAGAAGCCAATGATTGATTTGGCCCTGATAAGATTTGACTTAGTTCACACAATTAAAATACCTTATGTCCATCATTTATGTGATCAAATTTCTACAGATGGAAATAAGGTCATAGTTATCCTGATACTTTCTTCCTAAGCAAAAAAGAACTGTTACCATGAACACTTGTGCACATCACAACTTCTACAATCCAGAACATAGGTTGGGGGGAGATAAAATGTTTCTTGAAAAGATTTGTATTTTAACAGGCCTTCATGCAAGGAGGAAAGCATATGGATAGAGGCTTCAGAATATTCAAGGTGACAAAAAATGGGACATATGACTACCACGAGAAGGAGAGAGAAAAATAAGAATAAAGAGGGATGTGATCTAAAAAATATAGAAACTTTTAAACTTTGGAATGAAATATAGTACTGGTTTGTAGTGCACAGAATGAAAGGAGAAATTTCGGACTCCTATGTTGAACTCATTACAAATGAAGAATGTACAACAATCTCTTCTATCTACCCATTCTTGACAATAACAGAGGTGAAAGCCAACAGAGAAAAAGGAATTATATCTGTACAGTGTTTAAAGAAAATAAACTTCAATATGGGGTTGACAAACTCTTCTAAAAAGGCAGATTAAAGTTATTTTCAGGAAAGAGACGTCATTTAAAACACACCTGAATTTTAAGTATTTCAAAAAATTGTTCTACATCAAGAGAAAAACAAATGCTGCCAATATAGATATACACATATGACATGGTAAATGTTTAAGTACATATTACAGAACATATAGAACATGTATTCTATGGAGTCTCTCTAAAATGATTTGTGGAAGGAAAACATAACACCATATTTATGATTCATAAAGCATGAATAATCAATATATTAACACATATGTGTACTAAAAACTATGTGGACTAGGTAAATGGATCAATTGCTATTGTACTTCTCTGGTAAATATGAGGGCCTGAGTTCAAAGAATTAATTCCACCAATAAAAAAGAAATTAAAAGGGCAGTACATTAGTTTATACTTGAAATTATATAATTGAAAAGCAACTATATTATATGTCATGTGCCTGATACTGTGAGAATATTGTAAGTTCGTAGAGTAACTAGTAATAATACAGAGAAGTACATCAAGCACAATGTTCTATGTCTGCCATACAAATGAATCAGACTGGGTGCAAAGTTTATTTTCTTGCAGTTTTAGAGTATAAAACAATTTTTGGTGCAATGTTTATTTCTGCCAAAGCTCTGTGTTTCAGCCTGAGGATGGCCTATGTTCTATATAAACAACAACAACAACAACCCTCTGATTGCTTCTTATTGGAGAAAAGTGAAAGTATCAGACAAAATTATAGCTACTACATAATTGTCCTCTCAAAGGAATAGAATACTCCTTGCATATTTCTAAGTTGCACAGATTCAGCAAACAATAGAACCAATATATTTGAAAAAGTATGGCACCTGTATTAAACGTGCTGTCTTTGAACAAATTGTTATTATCCTCTGAAAAATGAAGTATAACAACTATTTACATGGAATTTAAAATTGTAATAGGTATGATAGGTGATTTACAGTGTATAGAAGCATGCCTGCAGTTTATAGTAGAGGTGATTTATATTATGTGGAAGGATGTGATCAGGTAACATGGAAAAAAAATAGGAAATGAGTATCAGATGAGACAAACCGATAAAAATAGCAAATTTGCCATCAAAATGAAACCAAATTAATCTTCTAATACATAATAAATATATTGACACACCATCTCACTTGAACATAAAAAAGTAATAAGCTATTGAAAGAGACATGTACTAAATATAGAGAAAGAAAAATACATACATAAGTACAAAGATACCATAAGCAAAAATCAAGAAGGAAAAACACAAATAATATTAATATGAAGTCAAATAAACATCAGCCATAATTGTATGAAGACCAATACAGACCATTCATAATAACAGGCAGACCTTACATTTGGACATTAAAAGTTGCATGCTGGAATACAGTCTCCGAGGCAATGTTTAAAAGGCCATACAATTACAATTTCTTAAATCTATCATTATTATTGTAGAACTAAACTCCTCTCACTAACTGATAGAACAACCATATAAAACATCAGCAGGAATACACACATGGATGGCATTTTCTTAACCTAAATTGTTTATAAAGAACTGTGGTGTTACATTTACCAAGACAGACACACTGAGAATAAACCTCAAGACAAAGTTTCTAGAAACTAATATGAAAGTCATAAATACATTATACTTAAAAGTATTTCTAATAAACTGTCAGTGAAAGAAACACATGGAAATTAGAATGGGTCCAGAAGAAATGTACTCTACCATTGTGATTTATTGAGTATATGAAATTAAAATGAATGCCTTTAACTATGTATGGTGTATCCACATGTATATCTTCTGGTGGGTGGGGCGAGCCGTAGAACTCAAGGGAAATAGAGTGAAAAAGTACAGCAGTGGAGGTCATTAGACACTGATGAAATTAAACTATAAACTCCTGAGTAGAGATGGGAGGGAGGGACTGGGAAAGAGTGAGGGAATGGAAGACACTGTATGAAAGGAAATGTACTCATTACCTGACTCATATAATTGTAATCTTTCTGTACATCACCTCTACTATAACAACCAATTAAATTCTTTATAAAACAATTCCTACACGGAGTTGTGCTAGCCTAACGTATTTGCTTAGTGAAGAAAATCTACCACAGTTAGTAGTACAGTTAAACTTATTAGAAATGAAATACAACCCTTTATTTCAAATATGAAATACTTGAGTTTAGGTTGAATATTAATTCTACATAAACCAGAAACAATATGTTCAGGTAAAAAAAAAATTAAAACAAGTGCTTCAAGAACAGCAATGTTATCCTACCTAGCTACTAAGGAGACTGATGTCTGGAAGCCAGGTTGGTTGGACAACTCAAATTAACCAGTTAATCAACAAGTTGAAGGCAAGGCTCAAGTGATAGTACCAAAAGTGAACGAGGAGGCTGACAGACTGTGAGGCATGTGAGTTCAAGCTCCAGTACCAGCACAAAAAAATGCATGGTGGAGCCTGAGTTAGGTGTATCACGTGAGCTTCTAAGTTAGACACCAATTGTGGCAACACAGCAAATCCTCATCTGAGACATAAAAAGGAAAGGAAATTAGTAGAAGGTGGAGATAAGGCAAGGGAATGGGAAGGAAAAAGAAGGAAGAGAGGGAGCAAAAAAGGAAGGAAAGAGAGAGAAAATGAAAGGAGGAAAATTAAAGAGGAGAGGAAGGAAGCTTAATGACCTAAGACCCTAAAGTACCTAACATAATACCAAACAATGTTAAGTGCAACAAATAAAACATTGTGTGTCAAAAGACACCATCAACAAAGAAGAAAAAGCATGATATGACAGAAAATATATCCATATATCTCTAAGTAGATTATTAACTGGCATGAATTAGAAAATATATAACAAAATTCTACAACAAATCCACGAACAAAAAATCTTTTCAAATGATAAAAAAGAGATTGAATCCACTTTTCATTAAAGAATATATAAAAATAGTTGATTAAAATATATAAAGATATTCAATATCCATAGTCATAAGAATACAAATCCAAATTACAATGAGATAACTACTTTATACATGTTAGTGTGGGCATAGTTTTAAACAACAAAACAAAAACCTTCTAAATTATAACAAATTCTGGGAAACATGAAAACACCATGAACCCTAATTTCTTTTACTTAGGAATGAAACATTCAAAGATGTTATGGAGAGTCCTAAAAAGAACTAAATATATATTTGCATGGGAATTTTCTTCAGCACTTCTACTGGTAACAAAAGAGAAAGCAGGGACTAAAGTCCTAGGAGAACCACTTCATAACAGCTACTCACAAGAACCAAAGATAAAAGCATATAAAACATAGATGAATGCATTGAAAACGAAGAATATTTTATTAAATTTTGCATCAGGGATGAACCTTTAATACAATAAGCTAAATAAACTAAATAAAATATCTTAGTCATAAAGGGACAGCCACGGTATGATTTCCCTTACTGAGCTTCCAAGGATCAACAACTTATAGAGTCAAAAGTTATCATGGTTCCAGAGACTGGGGGTGAGAGGAACAGGAGCTGCATATTTAATGATTAAACGGGTTCATATATGAAAAATAAATAATGGTGTGGAAGAATAAATAGAACAGATGTCTACACAATGATGTGACCATATGTAATATCAGTGAATAGTACATTTAAGAACAGTCAGTGTCATCACACAGGATAAAAACACCTATTTCTTTAAACTTGGGAAACTCAAAAAGGATTTGCATCCACCCTAGGCTACTTAACAAGTGCATGAGCCTGCTGGATTACATAGCAAGAGCTGTATTCAAAAGGAATATGGAAAAATCAAATTTTGGACTGTGATTTTTATCAGAAACTGACATATATATCCTTTTGTATTGAAATAACAAAATATTAACTGTTTTAAACATTTTAAAACAGATTGTACCTAGAAACATATACTGAAAATAGCATTAACAACAAACACAAATGGACAAAAGACACAAATTATTATAATGTGCATCTTGCTTTTTTTTTTGGGGGGGAGGGGTCCAGTCGTGGGCCTGAACTCTGGGCCAGGGCACTGTCCCTCAGCTTTTCACCTCAAGGCTAGCGCTCTACCACTTGAGCCACAGCGCCACTTCTGGCTTTTTTTTTCTGTATATGTGGTGCTGAAGAATTGAACCCAGCACCTCATGTATGCAAGGCAAGTACTCTACCACTGAGCCACCTTCCCAGCCCCTTGCTTTTTTTCTAGATGTTTTTATTGACTATTAGTCAAATGTGTCACATATTCAAGGAACACTTCCGCCAGTGGATTCCTAAGTATACGTTGCCACACATGTTAGCTAGTAGTGAAGTTCCTCAGAGATCAAAGTCTATTATGGAGCAAATGTCTTTCATATTTTGCCATTACAGAGATTTCAAATATGAAAACCCTAGTCATTGCAGTTTTTAAAATTCCAAGACATATTTTATCTTATACTGGTAATGAATGAAAATATTCAAAGGGAGTCAAAAGGAAAAACAAAACACTACCATATGAAAAGAGTTTAGACCAAAAAAGACAATAGAGTAAGAAAAAGCAATTTTTTGCTACCGATTTTCTGCAGGGAACTCTGAAGTTGAGCTGAAAGTGGTAAAGGTTTAACAGGTGGCAACTCCCCATCAACAGCTCAGAATGTTGAGAGCTGGCCACAGAATGGTTAAAACAGACAACCCTTGAGAGTGTTAAGAGACTGGAGTACTACACCACTTTCTTAGTGTTGGAAAGTTGCAGTTATCAAGGTCCACTGAAGAGAGACTGGGCACATGCCTTGGGGCTGCAACTAAAAAGTGCAAAACTGCACTTCAGAGCACTTCAAGCACCAACAAAGGGGAAGAAACTAGAATTTACCGAGTGATCAGTGGGCGGGGAGGTGCCTGTGCCATCAGTTCTTCCAACCCACCGTTCCAAAAAGAAAACAACAACAACAACAACAACAACAACAACAACAACATGTTCAAAGAATCTGTACTCCAAAGGAGACTACAATTCCCACAATGTGGCTTGCCACCCCAGAGGAATTGTGCCTTATAGGGGTTCCACCATTGCCAGACCCTAGGTCTGAGGAGTGCCTGGATACACGGGGAACATTCCCAACTGTGGCAGCATTATTTTGATTAATTTATTGCAGATTACACTATTATGGATTTTCCTGTTCAAGTTGGCTTTAATCCCTGATCCTCAGATCCATCCTCCTGATAAGCTAGTATTACAGGTATGTGCCATCAGCCTATGAATATGTATACACTTTTTACATGTACATTCTCACCATTTTCCCTACCTCTGCCATGGGGTCATCTTCCAACAGACTCTATTTCTTCTATGTTATTGTTATGTTTTTAGTATTCTGAAATATATGGATTAAATCTGATACCTTGCTTCTCTCATAATAGCAATCTTTTCCCCCGGTTCTCACACTTACTATTTGCATATCTGATAATTGTTCATAAAAATAGAACATCTAAAGTGACACAGTATAACAGCTGTAGATGGGACAGTTTTTCTGGCTAATAGACTATTGTAGACAATTCTGCATTTCTACACAGCTGTTCAAAGGGCCAAACCTGTGTATGCACACAAGCTCTTCAGGGTTTGCCTACCAATTTGCTGCTGCTTCTGCCCTCACCACACTGACAAGTTCCATTAAAACTAGCCGATTAATGTCTTGTTTATGAGAGGAATATGGGAGCCTATTCTTGTTCCCACTCTTGGCAGGCAGAAATCTCTACAATTACAGCTATAGGAAGGAGAGCGAGCTTCTGTGCCTGTCTCCTACTGCTCTATGAAATTTCTGTCCTTTGGAGAGGGGAGGATAATGAGTGGTTAGTAATGTGGAAAAATGATGTTCTTTTTTGTTTTAAGTTATGTTCTTTGAACATAAAAAAGGGGGCTAGGAAGGTGGCTCAGTGGTAGAGTGCTTGCCTTGCATGCATGAAGCCCTGGGTTTGATTCCTCAGCACCACATAAGCAAAAAGAAAAAAAATCCGGAAGTGGTGCAGTGGCTCAAGTACTAGAGTGCTAGCCTTGAGCTGAAGAGCTGAGGGACAGAGCCCAGGTCCAGACTTCAGGCCCCACGACCGAACCACCCCCCCAAAAAAACAAAAAAGCAAAAAAAAACCCTCTCAAAAACCTCAGATTTCTTACAAACCTTTAGTGTTTTATTTGCTGTATGCACTTAGGCTACTTCCTGACTGTAAATGGTAGCTGTCATATTTTATAAATATTAGAATATGTCCCATGTATTTCATAAGCCCTACAATCACTACAACTAACTTAACTATCCATTTTATTTCTTCCAGTCACAACTGAGAAGTGCAGGTCTGAGTCTCTCCAGGGGCAAAAAGTCTGAGGAGAACATGCTTGCTTTTGGAACTATAGAAGCCAGAGAAAGAATAATGGTTGCTTACCTCTTTCTACTCTGAGATAATTTCCCTGGTCCATTTCTTACATATGTTTTTCTGTCCTCTAGTCTTAGAATAGTACATGCAACTGAATGGAAGATTTATCCATATTGGATGACTAAATGTTTGAAATGATATTGCTTAAGTGGTTGTTTACGGGGGTCCAGTGGAAATGCAGACAGATAGGACTGGAAGAATGGTTTTGTGGTCCTAATGGAATAATCTGTATTATGTTCAATATCTTTTTCCAATTAGTTAAAAAATAATTCTCTCTGTACTGTTCAGATCACTTAATGGACCAAGATCAAGAAACCAAAGCACATCCAAGCACATAAGTAGTTTGATGATAACATCTCAGATTAGAAAAGAACAAGTAGGTCTAGCAATGGGGGATATTGGGACATCATTCTGTTCTTAACCTCAGTTTGACTCTCATTCTCATTCTTTAAATGACTATACTAAACCAAAAATCCTACAACTTCATTCAACAATGCTTTACTTCCTAGCTATTGTATATACACCACAAAATTACCAATCATCTTGAACTTTCACTGTCTAGATGTAGTCCTTTTAATTCCACATGTGCTGGTCTTCATTTTTTTCTACTTAATTATTTATAATCTGATCTTAGAAAAATAAGTTCACTCAATCCATAATCTTTGTATCTTGCTGCATTAACATTAGTCTAATTCCAGAAATTGAACCTGGAGGACAGAGGCCATCAGGCATCCAGAATAATCAAAGATATAATTGCAGGACATCAATATGTGTCTCATTGACCAGCATGGGGGAAAGGTCAATTATGGGGCTCTCCAGGGTGTGCCTGGTTGTTGAATTTGAATATCTGGTGGCAGCTTTTGCTCTGAGCTAATGAGCTCAAAGAATTATGTGAGATATTAGAAAAGATCAAACAAACAAGGGGCAACATGTGCATATGTGTGTACAAGGGCATACACACATACACACACACAGACAAACACACACATTCACACACACACACACACACACACACACACACACACACAGACAAAACCACACACAGACAAAACCACACCCAGCTCCTTGTTTTTTTTTTTGTTTTTATTTTTTTTAGGATTTTAATACATTGCTCAGGGTTTTTTTTTTTTTTGAGAAAATACTGCACAGAGGGGTTACAATTACATGGGCAACACAGTGAGTACTTTTCTTTCCTTTTATTTTATTTGAGAACATACTGTACCGAGGGGTTACAATTACATGGGCGGGATGATGCATACATTTCTTACCAAGCATTGCAGCCTCCTCCTTTGTTTACCCTTCACCTCCCTTCCCAGCCTTCCCCCTCCCCCCCACCCAATCATACCCCCTCCCCCCCCACACCGACATTGTAAAGCTGGTTTTTGACATGACATTTTGTACTTCTCATTGTTGCAACAGGTCCACCTGAATCCTTAAACGACTTGTTTGTCCCCATCTACTCCACATGTTATACTGAAATCAAATATAGTGAAAGCGGGGGTTACACTGTGGGGGGAGGGACATACAAAGCAACAAAGAGATAATCTTATAAATGCGTTAGAAACACATGCATTAAAGGAGCAAAAACATTAAAATACACATCTAAGGGTTCGTTTTCCTAACATCGCATTATCTGACCTTTTCCGCTTGACTCATACCTATACGAGATATTGCAAATAAAGGAAACCATGGGACCTATGTTTCTTTGGGCCTGGCTTCCTTCACTTAATATAATTTTTTCCAAGCCTTTCCATTTCCTAACAAATGGGGAAATGTCATTCTTTCTGATGGAGGCATAGAATTCCATTGTGTATATATACCACATTTTCTTGATCCATTCATCTACTGAGGGGCATCTGGGTTGGTTCCATATCTTAGCTATGGTAAATAATGCTGCAATAAACATAGTTGTGCTGGTAGATTTAGTGTGGCCTTGTTTGTAAACATTTGGGTAAATGCCCGAAAGTGGGATTGCTGGATCATAGGGGAGATCTATGTGAAGTCTTTTGAGGAAACTCCATACTGCTTTCCAAAGTGGCTGAACAAGTTTACATTTCCACCAACAATGAAGTAAGGTTCCTTTCTGTCCACATCCCCTCCAGCATCTGTTGTTGTTAGAGTTCTTGATTTTTGCTGTTCTAACTGGAGTGAGGTGATATCTCAATGTCGTTTTGATTTGCATTTCTTTTATGGCTAGGGATGTTGAACATTTCTTCATGTGTCTATTGGCCATCCTTCTTTCTTCTTCAGAGAAGATTCTCTTTAAGTCTTTTGCCAACTTATTTATTGGGCAGTTGGTTCTTTGAGGATTTGTTGTTGGGTGGTTTAATTTTTTGAGTTCCAAGTATATTTTAGATATGAGACACCCCTTTATGATGAAGGTTCTATAAAAATTAGGAATCCATGGAACATTCCTCAATACAATATAGGCTGTATATGACAAACCTACAGCCAGCATTATACTCAATGTTGAAAAACGAAAGCCATTTACTCTTAACTCAGGAACAAGACAAGGATGCCCACTCTCTCCATTTCTCTTCAATCTAGTATTAGAATGCCTAGCTACGGCAATAAGACAAGATGCAAACATAAAGGGGATCCAAATAGGGAAAGAAGAAATAAAACTCTCCCTCTTTGCAGATGACATGATCTTGTATTTAAAGAATCCCATAGAATCCACTCCCAAATTACTCAAGCTGATTCAAAACTTTGGCAAAGTAGCAGGTTATAAAATTAACCCCAAAAATCAATGGCTTTTCTGTATGCCAACAATGAGAAAAGTGTGGCTGAAATTAGGAAAGCAACTCCATTTGTAATAGCCCAACAAAAAATAAAATACCTAGGAATTAACTTAACTAAAGAAGTGAAGGACCTCTATGATGAAAACTTTAAAATCTTGAAAAAGGAAATCAACACAGAACTTAAAAAATGGCAAAACCTCCCATGCTCCTGGATTGGCAAGATTAACATCGTGAAAATGGCAATACTTCCCAAGGCTATCTACAAATTCAACGCAATACCTATCAAAATTCCACCCTCATTCTTCAAGGAAATAGAAGAGGCAATCCAAAAATTCATATGGAACAATTAAAGACCCCGAATAGCAAAAACGCTGCTCAACGGAAAGAACACTGCTGGAGCAATATCAATACCAAATTTCAAACTCTTCTATAAAGCCATAGTAATCAAAACAGTGTGGTATTGGCATAAGAACAGACCTCAGGACCAATGGAATAGAATTGAAAACCCAGAAATGAACCTACAGACCTATAGCCATCTAATCTTCGATAAGGAAGCTAAAACAATAGAATGGAAGAAAGACAGCCTCTTCAGTAAATGGTGCTGGCAAAATTGGTTAAGTACATGTAGAAAACTAAAGCTAGATCCTTATATATCACCCTGCAGCAGAATCAACTCCAAATGGATCAAAGACCTTGAACTCAAAGCAGACACTCTGAAAACATTACAGTATGGAACAGGAGAAACCCTAGGTCTCCTTGGCTCAGGCCGAAATTTTCTGAATAGAGACCCGGAAACACAACAAATCAAAGAAAGGTTGGACAAATGGGATTGCATAAGGTTGCAGAGCTTCTGCAGGGCAAATGACATAGCTAGCAAGATCAATAGAAAGCCCACCGATTGGGAGAAGATCTTTACTAGCCATACAACGGACAAGTGAGTACTTTTCTTATCAAGCATTGTAGCCTCCTCCTTTTTCCCCTTCCCATGCCTTCCCATCCTCACCCTCCCCCGCTCCACAGCCAATGCTCCCAGGACTCCCTTCCGCACCAAAGTTGTAAAGTTCCTTATCGACATAATGACTTGTACATCTCATTGTTGCAATGGGTCCACCTTTATCCCTATTTAAAAAGATACCATCTTCAAAAGGAAAGGCTAGATGGAGAAGACAGTAAGGGATTGAAGAACTCTTGTGACTCTATCTGCTTATGAACTGCACAAAGCTATGTCTTCTTTTCTTTCTCCTGGGAGATTTACACATGAGGAATGTGGCAAAACGGTCATCTGATTGAGTCCCTTACCATGGGAGATACTTTCATAAAGAATGTGCTCAAGCCAGGTGCCAGTTGCTCTGGCTTGTAATCCTAGCTAATCAAGAGGCTGAGATCTGAGGATCATAGCTCAAAGCCAACCCATGCAGTAAAATCCATATAACTCTTATCTCCAATTAATCACAAAAAAATCTAAAACTGGAACAGTGGCCTAAATTGGTAGAGAAGTAGCCTGGACCAAAAAACTTCAGAACTGCATCCAGTCCCTGAGTTCAAGCTCCAGGATCATCACAAAATTTTTAAAAAATGAAACAAAAAGGGCATGGGTTATGTTTTTACTAAGGAAAGAGAAAATATAATGTTGTGTATCTATAGTCCTAGCTATTTGGGCGGCTGAGGGAGGAAGACCACTTGAGTTCATGAGATTGAAATCAACCTGGATAACATAATTGCACTCCTACCTCAAAGTAGTAGTAGTAGTAATAATAATAATAGCAGTGGTAGTAGTAATGTATGTCATGAGACAAGTTTGTAAATGCAATGCCCGCAGGAGGAAAACACGTTATATAAGAAAGCCAGCCGGACAGTCATAAAGACAAACAACACTTAGTCTCAGTTTGGGAGGTTATGGGAATAGTATAGACTGTGGAAAACTAGGAAGTTCTTAGACAATGAGATATAAGTCACTCTGGGAAAGCACAGGCTAATGAATCAGTAAAACTGGATGACAACTCAGATTTTTCCTCATTCATTTTGTAACCATGACTGTATTAGTAATTTCATAAAGTGAAAATAAATTTTAAAAAGCAGCATGAAGCTAGGTTCTGGAGGCTCACATCCATAATACTGAGACTATTCAACCATAATAATGGATGAATTCAGCAAATGGCCCTCTGACAGTCCAGAAAGCTTGCTGAGCCCTGCTGATCCTGTTCACTCTATTAATTGATTGAGTAACTCCATATACATCATCCCCCAGTGACTTACAGAGCTACTCTGGAAGGCCCCAAGGTCTGACTGATGTGGGCCTCCAAGGAGGGGAGACAAATATCTGATACACTCAGCCTATGGAGATAACCAGCTCTTACCTCCCCACTGGTCCAAGCCACTCTACACCCAGCTTTGACCCTGTTCTGCATCTTGCAGGCTCCATGAAAGGCAAAAAGTTCTGGCAATGGTAGGAACATCCATTCACTCAGAGTCTGAAAGCTGGGCGACAGTGGCTCACACACATGTGCAATCCTAGCTCTTCAGGAGGCTGAGACCTAAGGATCAGAGTGCAAGTCAGCTCAGGCAAGAAAGTCTGTGAGACTTTAGTTTCATTGTCTGTTATGGGGTTTGAACTCAGGATCTGGGTGCTATACCTGAGCTCCTTTCCCTCAAGGCTGGTGCAATAACACTTTGAATTACAGTTGATTGTTAATTGGAGTTAGGAATACTGCTCTGTCTGGCTTTGAACCTCAATCCTCAGAATTAAGTCTCCTGAGTAGCTAGGATTACAGGTGTGAGCCACCAGAGACTGGCATGTGAGACTCTTATCTCCTATGAACCACCAAAAAAGCTGGAACTGTAAGCATGGCTCAAATGGTAGGGCATCGTACTTATTTTGAACACAAATCTAAGGGAGACCTTTCAGAGCCTCAGTTCAAGCCACAGTATCAGCGTGTTTACATGCATGCATGCACATGCACAAACATAGACACACACAAAATACTCTAAAAATGAAAAAAATAATAATAGATAATAAGTGGGTTTTGAGGGAACAAGGGAGGTAAATTTGGAAGCAAAAGAAGTTGATATCTGTCGTGGATATTCTTGAGTATGAACTTAATTGGGATTGATTTGATTGGGTTTAGATGTGCCCAGCTAATAAGTAAACCACAACTCTAGGTGTGTCTGTGGGTTTTCCATAGCAGATTAACTGAAGCAGAAATCCCTTCTGCATGTGCTTGGCACCACCCATATGCTGGCTTTCCATATAGAATTCAAGGAGAGAAAAAGAGAACGTGCCATCCAGGCATTGTTTATCCCTCTCTTACCCCTCCCCCTGCTCCATCGCCAACATGAGTTGTTCTGTTCTGCCATGATTGCTTAAAATCTGTGACACTGAACAAAATAAATCCATTCTCTCTTAAGATATTTCTGTCAAATATTTTATCATAGCAACAAAAAATTCATGAAGCCTGAGAAAGTGGCTCAATGGTAGAGTGCTTGCCTTGCATGCATGAGGCCCTGGGTTCTATCCTTCAACACCACATAAGCAGAAAAAGCCAAATGTGGCACTGGGCTCAAGTGGTGGAGCACTAGCCTTGAGCTAAAGAGCTGAGGGACAGCACCTAAGCCAAGGGTTCAGGCCCCATGACTGACAAAAACAAAATAATGCGTGACTAAAACATAATCAAATCTTCCCCTTCTACCTTTCATTTATTTATTCATTTAGCCAGTCCTAGGACTTGACCCAGGGCCTGAGCACTGTCCTTGAGCCTCATTGTGTTTAATCAAGGATAATGCTCTACCCCTTGAGCCACAGTGCCATTTCCAGCTTTTTCTGAGTAATATATTAGAGATAATAGTCTTATAGACTTCTCTGCCGTGGCTGGTTTGAACCATCATCCTCAGATCTTAGCCTCCTGAGTAACTAGGATTGCAGACTTGAGCTGGTGCCTGGCTACCTACCATCTCTTTTTCCTCCTTCCTCTTCCTCCTTCCCCTCTCTCCTCCACAACACGCTAAATAAGTATAGGCTTTACCACTGAACTAGCCACCAAGCCATAGTTGCTTGATATCTTTACTCAATGAAACAAACAGCTGACTTTGATGGATTGCTGAAAATATGCTAGGCACCATCCCACCTTTTGCTAGGTGATCTTGGTAATAAACCTGTGAGATAGGTAATCATTTTCCTAGTCTTAAGAACAGGCCGCTGGAAATAAAAATGAATGATAGGCCAGGGCCAAGATCACAAAACTTAAATCCTGGCCACAGAAACATCTCAATCCAACCTCAGTAGTGAAGATGAGACTCAAACCCAGGCACTCCCCTCACCATACAGAACCTTGTACTTAATCACACCTGTGGGTGTTGTTGATTCCTTGCTACAGGAATGTGAGGGTAGGGGATGATAAAGGCCACACACAAATGTAGTATTATTTGAGGGTGAGCTTTGCAATTGGAAAGACTCAGCTCCAGCATTTACTAACTTGTGACATCATAGACCAGTCATTTAAATTTATTTGCCTCCTTTTCTATATCTGCAAACTGCAGATAATCAGAGCCCCTTCAGTCATAGAACAGTAGGTTCCCAGTAAGGTGCAGGTGGCTTGTACCTGAAATCCTAACTACTTAAGGGGATGATATCAGAAGATCAAGGTTCAAAGCCAGCCCAAGCAGCCAAGTCTGTGATAATCTTATTTTCAATTCATCACCAGATAACCAAAAGAAGTATAGTGACTCAAAGCGGTAGAAAACTACTTTTACACAGAAGAGCTCAGGGAAAGCACCCGGGCTCAAACCTGACAACCAAAATCAAAAATAACAAATGAGCAGGTTCCATTCATATGTTCAAGATAGAATATTAAAGTTGAAATCCGAGGATTGAAGTTCAAAGCCAGCCGAGGCAGCTAAATCTCAGTTTTATCTCCAATTATGTGGCTCAAATGATAGAGCACCAGTTCCAGGTAGCCATCCACTGCCTTTGCTACAACCTGGCATAGGCCCAGCGCAAATGGCCCACCAACAGATATTTGGTGGTGAGAAACTGAATGAATGAACTTTACAAGGGGCCTCATCTCCTGCCATCCTTTTTTGTCCAGGGCCTCTCTGGCTCCAATATTATTTACTCTCTCATCCTAGGAAAATACAATAGCATAAATGTGCCTTATGAATCAATTATAAGTGTACACTTCAGTGGCTTTAAGTACATTCATATTTTCATGAAAATTCACTTCACTGATACCAACTTCTAGAATTTTCTCAATACTCAAACTGAAATTGAACACCTATTAAACAGCAGCATCTTTCCCCAGTCTCTGGAAACCTACCATTCGACTTCCTGTCTGAGAATTTAACTCCTGTAGATCTCCTGTGAGTGGAGTGTTTGTATTCTAATGATAGTGATGGTGATGGTGATGGTGATGGTGATGGTGATGGTGTGTGTGTGTGTGTGTGTGTGTGTGTGTGTGTGTGTGTGTGTGTGTGTGTGTGTGTGTGCATGTGCGTTCGCATGCACACACCAGTTTTAGTGCTCTTACTCAGGTCCTGGGCACTATCCCTGAGCTCTTTTGCTCATGGCTACCACTCTACCAGTTGAACCATAATTCCACATCCATTTTTTTTGAGGTAGTTAATTGGAGATGAGTCTCACAAACTTTCAGTACTCAGGCCTAAGCTTCCTTACAAGCATGAGATGCCAACACCTGGCTAGTGATAGTGAATTTTGACACCTTAGCTCTGCTAGTCTCATTTTTGAGTCAAACATCAGTGTAAATGTTGCTATGAAAATATTTTTTGATGTAATTAACATTTTAATCACATGGGTATATTTAAATGCTTAAATTTAAATAATTTTAAACTTTGAGTAAAGAATATTGATTATGGGCTGAGCAGTGGTGAAGTGTTTGTATACATGCATAAAGACCTGGGTTCAATTCCTCAGTATGGCATAAACAGAAAAAAACTGGAAGCAGCTCTTTCGTCTCAAGTGGTAGAGCACTAGCCATCAGCAGAAACAGTGAAGTGAGAGTCCCAGAGCCTACATTGAAGCCCCTGGAATGTGAAAAAGAAGGAGAAGGAAGAAGGAAGAAGGCAGAAGGAATAAGGCAGAAGGCTGAAGGAAGGAGGAGGAGGAGGAGAAGGAGAAGGAGAAGGAGAAGGAGAAGAAGGAGAAGGAGAAGAAGGAGAAGAAGAAGAAGAAGAAGAAGAAGAAGAAGAAGAAGAAGAAGAAGAAGAAGAAGAAGAAGAAGAAGAAGAAGAAGAAGAAGAAGAAGAAGAAGAAGAAGAAGAAGAAGAAGAAGAAGACGACAAATATTACCCTTCATAAAAGGAATGGTCTTTGTCCAATGATTTGATGAACTTCAGAGGGGGAAGACTGACGATAGTCAAATTCTGCCACTTAGCTTCAGTATAGAAATTCTACCTGAATGTCCATCTAGAGGCTAAATGATGCAACATGAGCTCTTGCTTGAGCAGTCAGGCCTGACATGCCCCAATCTACATATACAAATACATATGTCTAAGGTCTGCTCCTGGATGGCAAGCAGACTCCACCCTCCTCGCAGCAAAGTCTCCATCCAGTATCTGTGTTACCTAGGCAACTGGGACACCTGAAAGAGGTCACATCTACATCCTCTACGGTAACATCTGAATTTGATATGGTCACACCTTTCTCTGCCCATATCCTAGATAAGGCCTAGCCCAGGCCCAGACACTCTCTCTCTGCTTTTTTCTGGCTCTTTCTCAGCTCTTTCCTTCTCTTCTCTTTCCCAGCTCTCTTCTCTTTCTTAGCTATTTCTTTCCCACCTTTCCCAGACACACTCTTTTCTAGCTCTTTTCTCTCTTTTCTAGCTCTTTTCTCTCTCTTTCCCAGCTCTCTCTCTTTCCCAGCTCTTCCAGCTCTTTTTCCCAGGCCTTTCCCCACTATGTGGAAGACTAAGATGGTCTTGTGCCAGCTGGAATGATGAATAAACCTACCCCTTACCACATGCATGCTGCTGTTTTTACTCAGCTACCTCTTTTTTAAAACCAAACATAAATGGTGCTGTGACTTGGATAAAGGCTTAAAGTCAGGATAGGTGGGATTCCTCTGTTTTTTTCCCTCTTTTTTCTTTTTTGTATGTTTTTCCCTTTTTGCTCTGAGGAATACCCACAGTTCTGATGGCCTTTTGCGAACCCATCTGTCTGCTGTGGACACAGCGCATCGATACCATTGCTGGCCTTCACATCCATGTCCACACCAATTCTCTACTCTGGTGAGTGAAACTACTCTCTATGGCTCTCTGTCACTCAGTCTCTGTCCAGATGTGGCGCCATGCCAGAGAGCTCCTATGGCCTTTAGAAAGGACGGTCACCTCTGAACTCGAGGATGCTTGGCTTTGGGGGCTTGGCCATTTCACTCTAGAAGGCTCTGGGGGAAGCTGGGATGGGATGTCACTTCTACCTGGTCAGCTCTCATTCACTCACCAGACTGACATTCCTGCTCATTTAGTGGGGTGCTGCAAGTCACGCCTGAGCCATGAAACCCCTTTGAAGTGCATCCTACACTCCCTGGAAAGCCAGAGAGCCTAATTTTATGCCATTCTCAGGTGTACACAGTTTGTACTACTGCAATGGTAAATGGTCAGAAGTCTGTTTACTTTCAGGCTTTCTTTGCTCTCTCTCTGCCATTCATGTCCAAATTTCCCTATCTCTCCCTTTCTCTTTTCTACATTTTGGCTTGTGCCCTGAAGAGTGTGACACAGGCTAGGTCCCGGGGACCCCCCTCTAGGTTCCCTCTCAAAGACTAGCCAATGTAGGCTTGATCTATTTGTTCAGGATTTCTTTGCATTTTTTTCAGAAATTCGCCATCTTGAATTCGCCATCTTGGCCACATGGTGGGTTAAGGGTTTCACCCCATCTGACCCTTAACCTTCCACCAAGCTTACTACTCCATCCATCTATTCTAAGGTGCCTTGCTAACAAGTTGCTCTTTTCACAGGCCCTAGTAACTGAGGCCCAACTATCTGATGTGTTTTGTTAGCAAAGATTTCTAAACATTGTTGTCAAAATTTTAGGTTTTGAGTTTTGCCTTTTTTGTTTTGTGTTATGTATTCTGGTACTGACTATGTGACTTTAAAATATTGGACATATCTGCGCTAAGATTTTCACATCTACGTTTTGTCATTCCAGAATGTTTGTCAGTCAATTCTTGATAAGAACCAGGTAAGCTCTATTTATTCTACTTGATTTCCTTGTTGCTTTAATTGGAAATAATAAAGGGCTTTTGTGGCAGATTTTGGTTCAAAGCCAACCCAGGCTGAAGAATACCTAAGACTCCATCTCCCAACTAACCTGCAAAGAGCCAGGCTAGAAGTATGGCTCAAGACTCTTATCTCGAACCAGCAAACACTGAAGTGTTACTATAACTCAAAGTAGTTCAGTGCTGGCCTTAAGCAGAAGTGCTCAGGGACAGTGCCCATGCCTTGAGTTCAATCCTCCTTGAATACCAACTAGGACAAGCCATCCCAGCAACGAGCACCTGGACACAGCCAGTCTGGGGAACATGGTCAGGAGTAAGAGGAGATGATATCACATCAGCTACATTATGCCTGCCCTTTCAAAATTAACCAGAGCCAGGAGGTCAGTAGAAGTAAGAAGCCTGCCATCCAATGTCTATACCTGTCTACCTATTAATTGAACAGCAATTTATATTCTTGTCTTTGTCACCTGACTTCACTACTTAGTCGCCAGATATCAGAAGTAGCTAGGGACATTTCTACCAACATTTTCAGCCCCAAGTCCTTCTCTGGCCATTTATTTGCTCTCTAGTATTTTTTTCCAGCCCCTCAATGCTCATGAGACTTCTCCAATTCCAGCCTTTTACCTATATTGTTGACGCCCCTTGTCAGCAGAAAGTAGCCAGAGCGAATCTGCGCCCTATTTCATGATTATTAAAAGTCTGGAATGTAAGGTCCAATCCTGGATGACGAGCAGACTCCACCCTCCTCGCAGCAAAGTCTCCACCCATTACCTGCATTACCCAAGCAATGGGGACACCTGAAAGAGGTCACATCTGCATCCTCTGAGGTCACTTCTGAATTTGATGTGGCCACACCTTTCTCTGCCCATATCCTAGATAAGGCCTAGCCCAGGCCCAGATGCTCTCTCTCTGCTCTTTTCTAGCTCTTTCTCAGCTCTTTCCTTCTCTTCTCTTTCCCAGCTCTCTTCTCTTTCCTAGCTATCTCTTTCCCACCTTTCCCAGATGCTCTCTTTTCTAGCTCTTTTCTAGCTCTTTTCTCTCTTTTCTAGCTCTTTTCTCTCTCTTTCCCAGCTCTCTCTCTTTCTCAGCTCTCCCAGGTCTCTTTCCTCAGGCCTTTCCCCACGAGGTGGAGGACCAAAATGGCCTGGCCTGATGCTAGCCAGAACGATGAATAAACCTACCCCTTACCTGAATACCACGTGTGTGCTGCTGTTCTTACTCGGCTATCTCTTTGTAAAAACCTATCAATATGCACATATGATACAAAGATGCATATATATATATATATGTGTGTGTATATGTGTATATATATGTACATATATGTATGTATATATATATATACACACATATATATACATATATACACACACATATATATATATATACACACATATATATACATATATACACACACACATATATATATATATATATATATATATATATATATATATATGGACACACACATACATACACACATAGTGGGCGGTGGTTTTGTACTCACGATCTACAAACTTTATCTTAGCTTATTCTGCCTCAGACTAGTACTGTATCTCTTGAGCTACACCTTCAGATTCAGGATTTTGCTGGTGTGTGGGAGATAAGGCTTTCCTTTGGCATTGAACCTCAATCCTCAGATCTCCACCACCTGAATAGCTAGGACTATAGGCAAGAGCCACTGTCACATGACACATATATGGCATCTTGGTTCTGTTTTCTATGAAATATGGGACACTGGCTGTACTTATTTCATGTGGGCCTTAAGCCCAGCTCCTCTAGGAGCTGGAGTTCACCAATCAGGAAATCTCAGGACCCTCTAAAAATTTGGGTCAGATTTAGGATCTCACATGGGATATGAACTCCTGGCAAAAGAAACTATGAGGAAATTGTTTTGGGTAATGATTAGAAATCTTTTTTTTTTTTTTTTGGTGCCAGGACCAGAGCTTGAACTCAAGATCTGGGCACTGCTTCTTAGATCTTTCATGAAGACTACCACTCTACAACTTGGGCCAATGCTCCATTGCAGCCATTTTGATGGTTAATTGGAGATAAGAGTCTCACAATGGCCTTAAACCATGATCCTCAAATCTCAGCCTCCTGAGTAGCTATGATAACAAGCATGAGCTACCAGTACATGCCTTAGATATTATTCTTATGGTCATATTATTTTCATTTTGAGGTGAGTGGCTCTAGTCAAGTGGCTTATTTTCTCTGAATGTCATTTCCGAATATGTGAAATGAAGATTAAGGAAGCACATTAATAATAATAATTACTCTTTGGGGGTGTCTATAGACATTCGATAGGGTAAAAAATAAATGAAACATTCGTCTCTCAATACAGCAGTTATTAGTAATCAATATTTATTATTTGTCATTGTTATTATCTGGGCTGATCTTCATCTAAGAAGCCTTCTAAGGTGCAGGACAGTAGAGAGAAGTCCCATTGCTGCCTCTTCCATGCCCCCACATCACTGGATCCCTTTGAGGTCACCAGAGCCCCTGGCTATTATAAATGTCCCAGTCCTATAGGTTTTGACTTGGTGACAGATTTCACTCTGGTGTTTGAAGGCTCCTCTAGTCAGTAGGGAGAAAGAGAGAGGGGAGATGAGGAGAGGAGGGGGAGGTGAGAGATGAAGAGATTGAGGAGGCTTCTCCACAAAGCTGTTTATTCTACTAATCACGGTAGTGAAAGTCTATGCTGGCCCAGGGTTACCAGGGAGAAACCCACCCTAAGGCTACTGAGGGGGCTCCCTTATTTTTCATGGAGTGCTAGTTTTGTGGGTGTTTTTCTTTCTTTTTTTTGTTGTTGGTCCTTGAGCTTGAACTCTGGGCCTTGATGCTTTAGCTGAGCTTTTCAGCTCAAGCCTAGCACGCTACCACTTGAGCGACAACAAAACTTCCAATTTTTGGAGTGGCTTATTGGAGATAAGAGTTTGATGGACTTTCCCTCCATAGCTGGATTTGAACTGAGATCCTTAGCTCTCAGCCTCCTGAGTACCTAGGATTACAGGCTTGAACTACTGACACCTGGCTGTTGTGGGTGTTTTCTACATCATTTCAGGCTACCAGAAGAAGACAAGATAGGAGAAGGATCAGACTGGAAGATTTTTAAGCATGTCACAGAAAGGCTCAGATTCCAGAGAATGAACACCCATCTCTGCCTCTTCAGGCCAGGAGAGGTCCTAAATATCCTGTTTCTTAGACTTGGCAAGTGAAGTAAAGGCAAGCACTCTTTCTCAAGGCCCAGGGAGGATTTATTAGGCCTGAACTAAGGCACAGCACAGCCTCTGTAAGGGAAATCTGACCTTGAGCACCAGCCAAGGACATACAGTTAAAAAAATGTTTGCCTCTCGCTCTCTGTATGTTCCCAGATACCTGGCAGTTGCTATTGCACTCAACTTTTGAAGAGAAGTAATTCTTTCCTTCCCCTTCCTTCCTCCTTTGCTCCCATCTTCCTTTTCTCTGTTCCTTCCTCTCTTTTTGTCAGATTTTGGACTTGAACACAGGGGCTGTCCCTGAGTTTATCTGTCAAGGCTAGCTCTCTATCACTTTGAGACACAGATCCACTTCTGGTGTCTTGGCTAGAATGACAGCTCTGAGCCACTAATGCCATCATTCTTCCCTCACACCCTCTTTCCTTTCCCTCCCAACCCCTCTCTTTCTTCTTTCTCTTTCATTTTGTGCTTATCCTAGGGCCAAAACGCAGGGCCTGGGCACCGTTCCTGAGCTCTTTCATTCAAGGCTGAAATTCTACCACTTGGGTACAGCTTTACTTCCAGATTTTTGGTAGTTAATTGGAGATAGGAGTGTCACAGACTTTCCTGTCCAGTCTGGCTTTGAACCACAATTGTCAGGTCTCAGCCTCTTGACAAGGTATAATTACAGGTGTGAGACACTCATACCTGGCTTAGTTGTCCTTTTCAAGAACTTTAATTTCAGTGCTGTACTGAAACACCAGGCACCGTGGAAAGGATATATGTCTCAACTAGCCTAGGATCAACTATTAAAATCAATTCATACGGGTGAAAATAAAGCTCCGGTAAAACAGAGTTACCTAGAAGGGTCAAGAATTTATGCCTGATGCCAATTGTTCACATCAATAATCCTAGCTACTGAGCAGGATGAGATTGGAGGGTCATAGTTCAAAGCCAGCATGGGCAGAAAGGTTTGTAAGACTCTTAGCTCCAATAAAGAATTATAGAGCAAGAAGTGGATCCGTGGTTCAAGTGGTATAGTGTGCCAATCTTGAGAATAAAAGCTCAGGGACAGTATCCAGACTCAAAGTTCAAGCCCTAGGAGTGGTACACGCATGCATGCATGCATGCACATGTACACACAAAGCACACACACACAAAAACAAGGCTGTACATGCCCCATAATGGGATAGCCTTGGACACAATTCCAGGCTGGACATTGTAATATAGCTGGTGATGGGGATCTCAAACAATTTCAAGCCCCAGGACTCCAGTTTCTTTATGGGTTCCTGGGGATGACAGCCCTACCTGAGCCTAGAACTCCCAGCCACAGCATAGTTCTCTGAAAGTCACCAGTATTGTAACTGTGTTTTAATTGTTTTGTCTGTTTTATTTTGGGGGCTGGAACTAGGGCTCAAACTCAGGGCCTTAATGCTGTCCCTGAGCTATTGTGCTCAAGGTTAGTACTCTGCCAGGTGAACCACAGATCCACTTTGTGGCTTTTGGTGGTTAATTGAAGATAAGTATTTCATAGACTTTCCTACCTGGGCTGCCTCTAAATCAAGAGTTCAGCTCTCCGCTTTCTGAGTAGCTAGGATTACAGGCATGAGCTACGGGTGCCCAGCTAACTAACCATATTCCTTTATTAATGAGAAGTCTAATAATCCATAAAGCCATGACTGAAATAATAACTGCAGCCATGGCACACTGAGAAACCACAGAAGGTAGTCTCTCACCCAGGATCCATTACCATGCAGTGGGATTGAGCTTCCTGTGGGGCTTGTGAAACTCTCATGATGCCAGCTCCATTCATCCAGGGTACAGCAGACCTGCTAATCAGCCCAGGCTGAAGAGAGATTAACCCTACCTGCAGATCCTGGGCTAGGATTAGCAGACCTGGCTAGGGCTGTCCGCCAGTTCTCAATTGAAGTTGGGAAAGAGAAGAGGTCTCAAAGAGGGATCCAGGTCAGGCATTGGTACCTCACCTCCTTTCCCCATTCCATTGCACATGCTACAGAGGCTCCATCCATTCCCCATTCCATTGTGGTTGTTGGGAGAAGAGTGTCATTTAAGTCTTTCTCTCTGACACATGTATGTGATGCAGAGGCATACACACAATTTGCTCACACAACTCAAATACTGTCAGGGGCAATTAGCTGCTACAGAACATACTTCTAGCTGCCAAGTTCACCTCAAGGTAGTAATTAGGGCATTTGATAAGCTCCAATTGATTAGCACTGTACCAAAGATCCTTCTATGTTTAAGATATCAGAAAGGCCAGAGAGCATCCTCTTCTTCTAAGACCAGCCAACAATCAGTCAAGTCTGACCCAGACATGAATTATCCACTTCCTACAGGACCAGGAAAAACCCTTAAGTACATCTGAAATGTCCCACTCATGAAGCAATTCAAGCAAGCATACACTTACCAGGAGATGAGAGAGTGGCGTGATGGGACTGAGCAAAAAAATTCTAGCTCAAACCAGGTACCAGTGGTTCATATGTGTTATCATAGCTACTCAGAAGGCTGAGATATGAGAATGTTGGTTCTAAAGCAGCCCAGGCAGCAAAGTCTGCAAGACTCCAATGAATCACCAAAAAGCCAGAAATGGAACTTTGGAACAGGTGAAAATCTAAAAGACAACACCTAGGATCTGAGTTCAAGACCCAAGATCTGAACACCCATATATGTGCATGTGCACGCGTGCACACACACACACACACACACACACACACACACACACACACACACACACACACACACGAAGGAAAAGCTGCTAATTTTGCCCAAATTCATGTTACACTTGCACAGGTACATAAGTTTCAAAGAGGCAGAAACAAATATGGTCACAATTTGGAATGCCGCGGGTTTGAAGTAAACACACACCAGGGTGGAGGTGGGGACCAGAATTCCCAGCCCCACTGCTTCTAGGCACTCACCTATCTAGCTCACCACCTCCAAGTGTGCCCTCAGCCTGCTGCTTGTACAGAGCCCACAGCCCTATGTTGGACACTTCTCCTTCTTTCTCTTCAGACCAGTCAGCCCCGCTGGCCAGCAGCCTAGCTTCATGCTCTCAAGTCTACGTGGTTGCAGCAGAAACAACTCACCAAACCACCCGTGCTCCACTCCCTCAGCATTTCCACTGCTCAACAGCTCTTGAGCTGGCCACTGAGTCACTTCCCACAGGGGGAGACACTGCAGCCAATGCCAGTGTTGGGCACTGTGGGGCCACCAAACACACGATTGCCTCTTCTACAACTGCTAGAACATGCCTGTATCTATCAACTTCCACCTTCTTATGGAGTGTTCTAGCCTATCCAGATGCGACCAAGGGGTGCGACATCAGATATTCACCCATTGGGAGCTGCAGTGGTGCATCCTGCTCCTCTGTGGCTCCCCCACCCACAGGGCAGTGAGAAAGAGGCTAAGTTGAGTTGTTGGGGTTTAATTGGTCCATCCTTGGCATGGTTCCCTTGTGCTCCAGGATCCTATCCCTGCCTCCTCTGCTGTCGCTATGGTCCAGGAGTCAGGAAGTCGGACTCCCTGGGCCTTGGGAATAGTGCTGGAGCCCCACCATTGCCCAGCCCCCGTGCTCTGGGGATCTTCACTCATCTTAACTTAGGCCTGAGGACACCAAGATCTGATTTGATCCTTGGGATCCCAGTGTCTGTTGGCATTCTTCCCACCTCAGTGCCTCAGCAATTCCCTCTTTCTTGGGGCAGCCTATAGACCCGAGCTCCACCCAGATCTGAGCTTCTTTTGGCCTTACTGTTCCTGCCAGGATAGCTGGCCACTCCCACTCTCTGTCCAGATCTACCTGAGCCTGCAGAGACCCTCCTCTACCTTTAGCCTCAGAGTTATGGGCTACCAACTGGATAGGGTTAGTTGCCATCTTGCTCCCTATCCCTTGGACAAGACGGCTCCACTAATAAATCTCTTTACAACAATCCTCCTGTATATGCCTGTCTCCACGTGGACCCCTGGGATGGCCCAGATGGATTCTTTCAGTGTCCTCCCCGTGAAATGGGGTCCACACTGTGATACTTGAGCAGTTTTGCTCACAGGCCTGGATTTCCTCCTGTAGAAGACATCAGATGTTGGGAATGTACATGCCAATCTGTAAACAAGAGTGCAGTCAATGAACACCACACTGTGACACCTGTCTTCCATACCTATCAAGGCTGTGGAGAGGTGATCCAAGCATGTCTGCTGGCCTCTTCCTCATGCAGGTCCAATTCCACTCATGGCCTCTGGATACTCAGCACGTGATGAGCCCTTCTGGAAACCTCAGGTTCAGGGTTTTTGGCAAGTCATCAGCCAGCATCCATTTGTGCCAGAACCTGTGCCAGGCTCCAGGACAATATGCAGGGCAGTCAGAATCTCCAGGAGTTGAACTGACTGAGGGTTGAAACAGTAAACAAATAGGCAATCACCCAAAACAAGCTAATGTGTGCATCACTGTGGTGAGGGCTCTGAAGAAAGACTTCACCACAGAGAATGAGGGTCCCCTTCTCCAGTGCTCATCCATTAACTGCTTCCTCCCTAATGCCCTCCTCTCTGCCACACTCCACATGTGCTCTCTTCATTCTCTGCTTCTCCAGCCCAAGCAATGATCCTGGAGACTTAATTTCCCCAGCCCCACACCTGCATCCTGAGGACCCTCACCTCCCAGCATCCCATTTCCGCTAGCTCTAGGATGAGCAGTAAGGGGTCAGATTTGGAGACATCAGAGCTTTAGTCTTAACATCTGTAATAAAATGTTGAAGGCTTGGGTCACCTTGGGTGGAGTTCACATTCCTGGGACTGACACACAAGATTTAATCAAACCAGGCAGTAGTGGCTCAAGCCTGTAATCCCGGTTACTCAGAAGGCTGAAATCTGAAGATTGATCTTGATTTGAAGCCATCTTGGCAGGAAATTCCAGGATACTCTTGTCTCCAGCAAATTACTCAGAAAAGGCAGGAAAAGTGTTGTGGCTCAAATGGTAGACCATTAGCCTTAAGCACAAAGATGCTCAGGAAAAGGTTCAGGAACAGCACCCAGTTCAACTCTGGTAAAGCACCCAGTTCAACTCAGGAAAAGCACCTGAGTTCAAGCAACAGTACCAGCAAAAAAAAAAAAAAAGACAAAAAACTCAAAACTTAACAAAAACAGGTAATCAACTCCCCTGTCTTCCTTACCCCTCCTTCTCAGCACAGTGCTGGCTTTAGGTGCTCTGCCATAGTGCTGTTGATCAGGCAGACCTTTGCACACAGAAACCCTGCTTTTTCTCACTTGCATCGGCCACCTCATTCATTCTCCATTGTAAGTGGAACTTTTTTGCTAAAGGCTGATGTTCCATGGTTGCATCCCACCTCTACTTCTCTCTTTTTGGTAGTTAATTGGAGGTAAGATATTTAGAGATGTTTCTGCCAATTCTGACATCAAAACTCCATTCTTAATTTTCAGCACTCTGAGAGCTGGTATTATAAGTGTGAGCCACTGGTACCCAGCAAATTTGAATATTTTTTATACCTCAGTATGAGAATACATAAATAATATTTTTAATCTGGTTTATTTAAATCACAGTATTTTAAAGATTCATTCATGTTGTAGCCTGGATCAGAATGTCATTCATATTTAAGCTTGAATAATATTCCCTTGGATATACCACAGTTTATCCATCAATGGACATGTGTGTTTCTACCTTTCCACTACTGTTAATGTCATGAATAATATTGTATATCTTTTACATTAAGCACACTACTATAACAGAGCGCCGGAGGCAGCCTTTCATAATTAGCACAGGTGAACTATGGGGATTCACCTGTGGCATTCATTTATGAGACCCTGTATACCCTGTGAGGTCCGTATGGTATGACCAACTTAAAACTGTTTATTTTTCCTAGTTACACTGATTTTTCTGTTTTCATAAATAAATAAATATCCAACAACTTGACATATCAGGCAAGGACTTTGCAAATTGGCTCTGCTCTTCTCTAAAAACTTCTTCCTCTGCAATTTTGTGTGGATTTGGATTGTTTGATGGCTCCTGATTATATCCTAGCTACTCAGGAGGCTGAAATCTGAGGATCCCTCTTCAAACCTAGCCTGGGCAGACAAATCTGACAGACTCCTATCATCAATAAACTCGCAAACAACTCCTGAAAGTGGAGTTTGGGCTCACATGGTAGAGCTTCTTGCTTGCAAGAAAAAGTCAAGCAAGGGCATGAGACCTTGAGGTCAAGCCACTGGACTAATATACACAAGCAACAGGAAAAGTAAACTTTGGGTGGTTCTATCCATCTTCTCAGGAACTAGATCAGAACTTTTTTCTCAGCAAACCCTTCCCTGGCTAGGTGTTGTAAAATGTTCACTGACTTTCCAGTTCCTTGATTTTTCCTCAGAGCAGGTCTCAGTTTGGGCCTCCTTCTGTTGGGTGTGAGCTCCAAGCTCACTCTATTTTATAACATCATTATCTCTAGCAGCATTTCTTTCTCTTTATTAGAATCAGAAAATTGGAGCTCCTTCTGAACAGAGAACTTTACAAAAAGAGTCCCCCTTTTCCCTGGACTGAGCAGCCCAAGTAGAACTGAGGCTTGAGGATTTTAGCTCAGACACCTCTAAACCATGGGAAGGTAAACTGAGGACATTCCCAAGCTAGGCACATTCAGAAATGACTGCTCGAGCAAAGAATAACAATCAAGGTCATAACAGGAAGGAAAAACTTAGAATGTCTCTTCCCTTCCCCTCTCCTCTTCTAGTTCCAAAGAGGATTCTTAAGGAAATTGGATTTGAAGTGTGTTTTTTTCTTCATAACCAGAGTCACTTGTTGATCAGAGCTGCACACCAACCCAGACTTCCCACAATACAGACTCTGCCCTATGAATGCAGCTTTAAACTCGGACTTCTTTCATCACTTTTGCAATATAGGATGCACCCAGCAAGGGAAGGGGCTTCAGAGACTTTATCTTCCTCCAAGATACAAGACTAATTCCAAGGGGGGAATCCATTGCCTAAAAGTGAACCAGAATATGATGCTCTCAGAGTGAGCCTTCCTATAGGGCCAGTAATGGTTATTAAACTAAATAATATATAATAAATGGTTGCCTGATTGTGGTGGTTTACACATGTAATCCTAGTTATTGAGGAAGCTTAAGTCTGAGGACTGGGGCTTGAACTCAGGGCCTGAGCCCAGGGCTAGTGCTCTACCACTTGTACCACAGTATCACTTCCAGCTTTTTCTGAGTAGTTTATTGAGATAAGAGTCACATGGGACTTTCCTGCTCAGTCTGACTTTGAACCATAATCCTCAATCCTCAGCTTTCTGAGTAGATAGGATAACAGGCATGATCCACTAATGCCCAGAAGCCTCCATCTTTCAGATATACCTCTCCTCTTTCTCTTTCTTACTCAGAACCAGACATACAACACTTCATCCTGCACCTGAGGTCACTCCAGCCCTGAAAGTTTCACCCTAGCTATTGCCTCTGTCATATGCTTTACTATATTGCCCCAAAGCTGGCTCCATGTCATCCGACAGGTCTTGGCTTCAATGGACCTCTTCAGAGAGATCCATTTTTGGTGGGTGGTTTCTGGGGTTTGAACGGTTTTAGACTGAGGATTTGGGGACTGTTGCTTAGCTTTTTTAATCTCAAGGATAGTATTCTACAACTTGTGCCACAGTTTCTAATTATGACTTATTGCTAGTTAATAGGAAATAAGAATTTTACAGACATTTTTGTCCAGGATGACTTCAAGCCACAGACCTCAGACCTTAGCTTCCTGAGTAGTTAGGATTACAGGTAAGAGCCAACAGCACTCAACTTACAATAACCCTTTCGAGCACTCTCACCTGCACTGTTCATCTTGCTATGTTGCTTCGTATATTAGTTTATTTACTTCTTACTTGGCTTCCCAAAACATATGATCAGTTGTGCCAAGGGTAGGTGCTCTGTCTTTTCCTAGCCTACAATGTGGACCTTTCAGAACCTTACATGTATCTGATAATGGTGAATCTCTCTGCCCACTGTCCCCTTGCTACTTTCCTTTTTATTAATTCTTGTGTGGTCTTTGGCCTTGAACTCAGGGTCTGGGCATTGTTCCTAAGTGTTTTTTTGCTCAAGGCTAGCACTATAGCACTAGAGCCACAGCTCCACTCCCAGCTTTTTTTGTTAGGCAATTGGAGATAAGAGTCTCAAAGACATTCAGCGCTGGTGGTTCACCATTATTATCCTAGGTACTCAGGAGGTGGAGTTCTGAGGATTGTGGTTCAAATCCAGCCAGAGCAGGAAAGTTTGTGAGATACGAATCTCCAATTAATCACAGGAAGAGCCAGAAGTGGCACTGTGGCTCAAGCAGTATAGTGTTATCCTGGAACAAAAGAAGCTTAGAGACAGTGCTCAGGCCAGAACTGGCAAAGAAGAAGAAGAAGAAGAAGAAGAAGAAGAAGAAGAAGAAGAAGAAGAAGAAGAAGAAGAAGAAGAAGAAGAAGAAGAAGAAGAAGAAGAAGAAGAAGAAGAAGAAGAAGAGGAAAAGAGAAGAGGAGGAGGAGGAGGAGGAGGAGGAGGAGGAGGAGGAGGAAGAGGAAGAGGAAGAAGAGGAAGAGGAGGAGGAAGAGGAGGAAGAGGAAGAGGAGGAGGAGGAAGAGGAAGAGGAGGAGGAGGAAGTGGAGGAGGAGATCCAAGCTCATGGACTTTCCTAACCAGAATAGTTTCAAATCATCATCCCCAGATCTCAGTATCCTGAGTAACTAGTATTAAAGCATAAGCACCCAACATCCTATTTATTTATTTATTTATTTATTTATTTATTTATTTATTTATTTATTTATTCATTCATTCATTCATTCATTCATTCATACATTCATTCATTTGTATTAACAGACTGTCTCCAGTTTTCCAGCTTGTTATTAGTTACTGGAAAAGTTGACCAGAGGAGAGGTAGCAGGTATACGCTTTCAACCTCTTTTGTGGAGATATAAAAACTTTTCCTATGAGGTGTCCTTACCTTTTTGGGACCTTTAATGGTGATGCTTTTCATGATGGGACCTCAACTGATGAGGACAAAGCCTTGAGCCACGTGTTGTGAAAAAGTAGATCCACCATTCTAGAGGTGCCGTTTTATGGATCAGTACGTTTTAAACAGATTCTATTGATTTATTAGGTGTGTGTGTGTGTGTGTGTGTGTGTGTGTGTGTGTGTGTGTGTGTGTGTGTGTGTGTGTGTGTGTGTGTGTGTGTGTGTGTGTGTGTGTGTGTATGCATGCGAGCACTGGTACTAGGGCTTGGTCTTTTTATTCGTTCTCCTCAAGTATGGTATTCAACAACTTGAGCCACACTTCCGTTTCTGGCTTAAAAAACTGATTAGACATGAGTGTCTCACAGGCTTTTATGCCTAGGCTAACTTCAAAATCCTCAGGCCTCATCCCCCTAAGACTCTTGAATGGCAGGCATGAACAATCAGTGTGTGGCCTGTTTTTAATATGCTTTAACACATTGCTGATTCACAGACTGTGTCTCCAGTTCCCCCATATCATCATCAGTAATCTTTAGCTCCTATTTCCTTATTTGCCACATAAGGATGGTTGTAATAGTGAGATTGCCAGGTTGGCAAAAGCAATGACTAAAAATCTCTAAGTATGACTGGGCATGTTGGCCCACACTTGTAATCCTAGCTACTCAGAATCTGATGATCGCAGGTCAGAGCCAGCTGGGCAGGAAAGTCCTTGAGCCTCTTATTTCCAATTAACCACTAGAAAACTGGAAGTGGTGATTTGGTTCAAGTTGTAGAGTACTATCTCCCTCTTGTAAGTGCTTGCAAATATTTGCTACTCTGGTTTCAACAGCTAGCATGGGGATTGAGACATGTCATTCCCATGCAGCCTTGACTGTGTAGGTATTTTCTTGTTTTAGCCTCCTGATTTAGAACTGCAGGCATTGCTCTCATTATAATATACAAGATTTCCTTCACTCAAGAGCAAATATTCAAATAATATATTAGAAGTAAAAACATGAACACCAGGTAGCCTGATGCAGACTGAAATCACCCAGAATTTTCCATTTTCTCTAAGGAATACAATCAAAAGAGTAAGAAAGCAGCTACCACTCAAGATGGGTGACAGTTGCAATACTTCACATGTTTTGGATGTGCTGGGGGTTGAACTCAGGGCCTCATGGTTGATAGGCAGGTATATCATTTAGTGACATTAATTATATTCCCACTGCTTTGCAGCCATTAGCTCTATTTTCCAACTCCCTTTTAAATGCTGATGCTGATTCAATGCTGAATCCACACAATCATTGAGAAATCAACCCAATTACCTGCTCCAGAAACTTTTAATCTACCTTTATCTCTCATTAAATGGTTTATTCAGTATATTTTACATAAAAGTATACTATTTTCTTTTTGTGTCTATCCATGATAGAGGATTTATGAGTTGCAGCTTTTTGTGGTTGAGCCATAATCAATTTTATACCTACCTGATATTTTGCAAACCTATTCATCTGATGAACACTCAGTTTCTTTCCAACTCTTGACCTTTGTGAACATTGCTGATGTTATCACTGTCCTACAGGTGTGTCAGTTTTGGTTTTCAGTTCTTGTGGGTATGTAAGAAGCAATGGGATTCCTGGGTCATATGGTAATACTATATTATGGTAGAAGAATGTGTCAGATTCTGTCATAACAGCTATAAAACTTTCCATCATTACCAGAAATGTACGAATGGTCAAGATATCTGTAAGTATGTACTAAAACTTCCATTACTGTGCTGTAATGGATATTTTTCACTTTTTATTCATTTTTATTTAACTCATACATGCCTGTATGTAGCTCTGGCTAGACTTAAAGTCAGAGGACTATGTACCACCACCCCAGCCCACAGATGCTTTCATTCTGATATTCACTTTTTTCTCTTACAGATAATATTACTGAATATATATATATGTGTATATATATATATATATATATATATATATATTCTTTTTTAAGATAATGTTTAAGTCTTTACATGACTTACATAGCTTTATCCACTCTGTACACCGTATTTGTAATAACAAGAAAAATATATTTACAAAAAATTAATATGGAAGCAAAATAATAAAATAAGTTTTAGAACCATCCAAGGCACATGCCAGCTGCCCAACAGGCAAATACACAAGAATCACAGCTTGTGATTAGATGAAGTAAATAAAAAGGAAAAATTTATCTAAAATACAGTGTTGGAGGCATGGCTCAAGTGGTAGAGCACTTGTCTGCCAAGGAAAGGCTCTGAATAAAAACCATAGTACTTCCAAGGGAAAAGTATTTTAAAGTGTTAGAACTTAAGGAAAAGGGCAGAGGAAAGTATAATGGCTCACATGGTGGTGTACACCTGTAATCTTAACACTTGGGAGATTAGAGATTAGGAAGTAGCCTTGGCTACATAATGACACTATATCTTAAAGAAAATTAAATATTAGAATAAAATAAATCAAACTAGATTTCTAAAAACTAGGGTGCAGTTCAAGTATTAATGAACTTGTCTTCTATATGCAAGGCTCTGGTCCAGTACACCAAAAATTAAATGCTTAATAACTGAAAAAATTAGTTTAATTGGTGAAATACTAGATGCCCTTTGGCTGGAATCCCTCCTGGATAAACCTGTGGCAGTTGACACAGCTCCATTCCGTGCTGCACTGAGTGCATTGCTCAGCACACACCATTCAGATCTACATGCATGGACCTCTAATATAATTTGTTTTTGAGTATACTCCTTTCAATCTTTCATATCACAATAACAGGTCCTTCTATTATTTTTGATGTCTTATACTTATCTCCATCCTATTATTGAGAATTGCTCTTCTCCTGTGCCTGCATACCACAGCATATTCTGAGAAGAGTAGTAGCTCTCTTGCTAGCCACCCTAATCCTGCTCATCTCCTCCTTAAATTATACTTTGGTATAATTATGACACTACCCAGGGGATTGGGAATATCCTGCTAGCCACTCTTCTCCAGCCCTGCTTCTTACTCAACAGAGTTTATGGTCTCATCTTGTGGTTGCCTAGAGGGAAATCTCACTGCTGCTTAAGAAGAAAGAGCAGCCAAGGGAAACAATAGAATCCTGGTCTGGCTGTGTGCTGGAACTGAGTTTCTTCTACAGGAAATAGAAGGGAATGTCAGGCAGAATAGCACTTAGGCCTCTATTCAGAGGTGACAGCTTGCCATCATAAAGCAATTGAAATTCAGATGACATGGTGTACTTGTTAAACCAGGAGGGTAAACTGACTCTTCTTCCTTTAACAAGAGGTAAGTTGGAAAGGTCTGCAGGAATTGGGCTCTGTGGCACAGTTCAAGGTACTCTTTTCACTTGGACAAGCTAAGTTTACTTCAATTAAGAGGTACGTATCCATGGCCGCATTGAATGTTCTGTCCTGTATAGATCCCTGTATCTCACACAGGTGGTACCACATGTCTCACATTAAGAATGATGGGTTCCAGCTTGTTGGGGCGTGGCTCATCAGGATACAGGGAATATTGTGCAACTTGTTTGAGCCATGAGTGTTCCATTATTTGTTCAGTGTTTGTCTCTCCTTCAGGTCCTCAATTACCACTTGGGATATTACATTTTATCTAACAGACAGGTTATATGGACCAGCATGCCTGGCCTTCAGAACTAGTGACTCTACCTGGGTCACTTTCTCCCCTCAAAGGGAAATCTTCCTGTTATAATAAAATATAAAAAGCCACCTAAGCTCCAGATTTCCACATTTCAGGCATCATACCTTTTTATTTTTCCAGTTGTGGGGCTTGAACTCTGGGCCTGGGCACTGTCCCTGAGCTCTTCATGTCAAGGCCAGCACTCCACCAGTTGAACTACTGTGCCACTTCTGCTTTGCTTGTGGTTAATTGGAAATGAGTATTACAGACTTTCCTGACTAGGCTGGCTTTGAACCATAATGCTCAAATCTCAGCCTCCTTAGTAACTAGGATTACAGGCATGAGACACCAGTGTTCAGACATCATTTCTTTCTTGCAGGATCATTTCGGGAGGGGATGGAATAGCACAGCACTACATAAATTCCTCAGCAACTGCAGTGGGGTGAACCAAATGCTCAGACCAAATCACTAACCTTGATATTGCCTTTGCTGTCCAAAAGGATGCTGTTGGGCTTAAGGTCTCAGTGTGTGATTGTGTTCTGGTGCAGGTGGTGTATAGCACATACAATTGGTTTGAAGAACCTTTTGGCTTCAACTCATATAGTTGATGGGATTTTCAGATCGACTTCAGAACGTGGCCCTTAGTGGCCAGTTCTGTGATGAGATACACATACTCTTCCTTCTCCATCACCTGGTAAAACCTAATGTGCCATCCATCCTTAAAAATGTCCACCTCATTCTCTATCTGATGACTGGAGATCTTTCCCTTCTCAAATATTTTAACTGCCATCTCAGTGTCTGTGAAGTGGTGATGAACCAGCTTCACTCAGGTACCATGGTCGAGGAGTTCTTTCATCTGGTAATGTTTGATGATCTCCTCCTTCAAGGAGCTTGAAGTTGATTCTTTGCATTCTGCCATCCTCCTGCTATGATAGCAGGGGTCTCCCTAAAATTAACTAAATAAAATAATGGAAAACCCAGGAAAAGTAAAAAAGAAATACCAAAATTTAACCAACAAACCCCTCCAACCAAAAAAAAAAATCAATCTATCTTTAATTTAGTCCAGCAGCTCACCAAGCAAGAGCTCCCTGCACTGTAAACTGACAAACCTTGGGGCACAGTAGCTTCCTATATACCCTGCATGACCTCTCATAATGGAGCAATCACAACGGTGAAAATGACATCATGGGGGAAATGGAAAAAATTAGATTCAGAGCAAGTGAGGTCAGTGAAAAAGTGGACCTATTGCAGCCTCCACTATTGGCAATCTAGCTCTTAGGCCTCAAAGACTGTTGCTAAGTAATCCAGGGGGACTTGAGTTTTCTATGGTCATTATCATGTCATTTCTGAAACCACTAGTACAGTAGCCAATGTTCTCTGACCTTCTAGAGTACTCCTGCATCTTATAAATTGCTTCTGTGGAAACACCAGCCAATAGCCTCCATTCTTTATTTTGGGGGGAGGTCTGGTCTTGGGGTCTGAATTCTGGGCCTGGGCACTGTCCCTCAGCTCTTCAGCTCAAGGCTAACGTTATACCACTTGAGCCACAGTGCCACTTCTGGCTTTTTTCTGCCTATATGGTGCTGAGGAATTGAACCCAGGGCCTCATGCATGTGAGGTAAGCACTCTACCACTGAGCCAACTTCCCAGCCCTAGCCTCTATTCTTGATGGCCACCTTATCGTATGTTTTGTCCCACGAATGACAGGGCACAAAGTCCTCCATCATTGTTAAGGAGAGTTGTGTCTTACAATTTGCTCCTGTAGGGACAAGGTCCAGGCTGGCTTTGAGCCAATCCTCACAATTCAGCTTCCTGAGTAATTAGGATTATAAGCCTGAGCCATCAGTATTTACCTCATCTCTCACTTTTGGAAGATGTTTTTTTGTTTTAGAAAACTTGATTTTAGCAATGTCCTTTTCTTTTTTCACTTTGTATTTGTTTCCCTTGCTATCTAATACTTATTATTTTTCTAATGAGAAATTGCTCATGGTATCATTGAAGATCACTTGTGTGTGAGGAGTTGTTTCTCTCTGCTTTGGGAGGTTTGCTGTCTTTGAGTGTTTAATCAGAATGTGTCTTAGTGTGGACCTGTGGGATTATCCTAATTGACATTTGTTGAGCTGCTAGATTCCTGCATATAAGGGTTCATGCTTTCAATCAAACTTGGGAAGATTTTGGTCAGTATTCATTCAATTACAATGTATTTTTTTCTCTCTTGTACATTATATATATATATATATATATATATATATATATATATATATATATATATATACACACATATATTATATATATTATACACACAAACTATATATATATTCACATTGTATATGTGAATATACTAATATATCCATATATATCTAGATATTTATATTAAATATATGAATATTTACATTTACATACATATATTTATTTTTACGTAGCTTCTACTTTGTGATTGTTTTTGGAAGTCTAGATTGGTACAGGCTACTTTGTCAGAGATAGAGGTAGAATTTTCGTCTTTATAGCTTGGTGAAAATCAGCATTTCTTGTCAAGGATATTGAAACATATACAATCTAGCCCCCCACCTCACTCTCTCTGATTTACTACCTCTGTCAGGTCTCTAAGCACAGGGCCATTGCTTGTCAGGCTCTCCTACAGTGTGCTGTGATCTTTTCAGTGTCATGCTCAGCTTCAATGGCTACCAGTCCTGCAAGTGGAAGAGGAGATTCTCTAAAGTCAGCCTGCATGGGAGTGGTCTTAGCAGATACCCCTATGCCAGGATTGCTGACTGCAGACTGTGGGCTGCCCAAGCACAGCTCTTTTTGGACCCAAGTCAGAGGACTGCAGAAGAGTGTGGGAGTTCTGCCTTGATAGTCGTTGCACTAGGAGAAAGGCTGGGGACACAGAGACTTCACTGTGACCTGATTTCTGGGGCAAAGGAGGTGCAATGGCAACTTCAGGCTTTTTCCATAAGACATGGGCACAGGGAGGGAGCAGAAGCTAAGCCCAAGAGGCTCATAAGCACATGGTGGGAAATCGAGCTGGGAGGGCCAGGCTGTGCAGGGAGGGAGGCAGGTTATGAGCCTATATTTGTAGTCTGCCAGCTTCCAAATGAAAAGCTAGACTTGATTGCTGCCCAGAAATATCCCATGCTTTTGTGGGTCAAACTGCCAAGGACCACAATGTAGGGACCTGCTCATGGCTGGCAATGCAATGGTGAAACTGGAGTGTGAAGACATCATAGTGGGCTCTGAGGATTCCCTAACCTTGCCGACCAGGGAGGCCAGAACAAAAGGAGATACCAGGCTCTGCTGGCTGGGTAGTAGATAGACTGATGGAAGAAGCCTTGTTGGATGGCTTAGTGGAGTCTGTGCCTACAGGCACATGAAGCTGCCTAGGATCTCCCCAGCAGAAACGTGGGGACAGCAGCTTTCCCAACATGGACAAAGAGTGTCCTGATGGCTAGAGGCTGTGGCCAATGCTGTTCCTAGAGGGTAAATAGGCCTGTTGCTGGAGAGAGCCAATGCCCCTTCCAAGGCTCCTGGAGTAAGGGGAGCACTCAGGAATAGGCTCTTGGAAAGGCTGGTCTCCCCACACAATGAGAACCTCTCTAGATGGTTTGATTCTTTGTTTGGTTGTGGGTCACTTCTTCGGAGGCAGTGATATTGGAAGAGTAGTGCCATTAACTTTCCTGTTCAACCTTATATGAACCTTGATTCTTATATCTAAGCCTCCTTAGTAGCTAAGATTATGGGTGAGAGCCACCGGTGCCTGACTCCATCAAAGTTTTTAAGGCCATGGCTCTTCAGGGAAATCATAGCCTTGTGTTCCTAGGAAGAAAGATGCATGCAGGTAGTAAAGACCTCTGAGATTCACATCAGAACAGAGAGAGCCCCCATATCACTGGGTGTTGAATTGGTACAATTGTTGGTACACACATCTGGGTTTTCTGAGACCAGAAGACAGTTCAAACTTGCTAGATAGGCAAAGACCAGAAAAAGGAAGAATTGGAATGCTGGGTTTAAACCACAATTTCTGTGAAATGAAAGTCCAGAAGAGACAAGTGACTTCTGGCAGTCCCAATGGTGGCAGTGGAATAAAGGAGAAGCCTTAATGCTCTGCACCCTAGGACATGGTATGCCTACAGTCAGATGGTAAGGAAGATAGGAGACCTCCAAGAAGGTGGTGGAATTAAAAGAAAGCCCTGGGATCATTCACCCTGTGACAGATGCAAGAAGACGCAGGCTTGCCCACCATCCTGTCTATCCCAGGCTTATTGCCTTATGTTTAGCCTAGATGTCATAACAGAATTGCTATAGATTCCTGGGACCAGAGACTGAATGACTCAGGAAACTAAGACCAATTGAAATCTAAAAGGAGGACAACACCAATAATATCAAGGGAATGAAGAGCAGAGGCCTGAAGCTATGGACCAAGGTAGACCCAGGCACTGGTGGCCCACACCAGCTACTCAGGAGGCTGAGATTTTAGGGTCGAAGTAAAATCCAACACAGGCATGAAAGTTCATGACATTCTTCTCACTAATTAACCAGGGAAAAAAGCCAGGAGTGGAACTGTGACTCAAGTGGTAGAGCACGAACACTAGTCTTGAACCAAACGGTCAGGCACAAACTCTATCTGACCCTGAGTAGTAAGGACTATATAGGAGACTGAGATTTGAGGATTAAGGTTTGCAGCCATCCAGGGCAAAAAATCCATGAGTCATCTCTAGTAAAAACTGAGGAGTGGAACTGTGGCTCTCCCAGTAAAGCACTAGTCTTGAACAAAAAGCTCCAAACTCAATTCTGACTCTGAGTAGTAAGGATTACTTAGGAGAATGAGATGTGAGGATTAAGTTTTGCATCCAGCTAGGGCAAAAAAATACATGAGAGTTATCTCTATAAGGAGCCAGATGTGGAACTACTTCTGTTATTAAAAATCTTGCAATGGCTCTGTGACTTTTATCTAGAACTTCTCTGGGATTTTCAGAACTGACTATTTTCCCTAATTCTGCATTCTGAAGCAGTAAAATACACAAATATGGCCTCAGTGTCAGGCTTGACATGACTCTTGCAGACTTGAATAACATGAAGTGCCAATGAAAGCATTCGAGCTCATTTTCAATGGGGAGGTAGCAACTTCGGAATCACTTTTTATCATTAGACAATTGAAACAGAAGACACTGACATTTTAATGAACAGTGATATTCTGCAACTTTATAAAACAACTCAATTTCTTTCACATGTGCCCCAATTGGAGGGCTTTTCCAAGAAGATAAAACAGAAAGAATAGGAAGCTTATGGGTAGACTTCGAGGAACAAAAGAACATCTCAGTGAGGAGGATATTCTTCAAAACAAAGCCTTCAGAGAAAGCTTGAATAAAGGAAAAAATGTAACAGAAGAGATTAATTTTTTGCAATCCAATTCTAGGTTTATTCAGTGCAATATCTTTATTGTACCCAGCAAAGCATAAGCACAACCTTACCTACAATACTACAGTTATAAAACTCAAAATTAATAATAGTATATATACAACACTATATAGTAGATATAGTAGATATACACAATAAAGGCAAAAGAAAAAGAGGGGGAGAGAGAGAGAGAGAGAGAGAGAGAGAGTGAGAGAGAGACAGAGAGAGAGAGAGACAGAGAGAGAGACAGAGAGAGAGAGAGAGGGAGAGAGAGAGAGAGAGAGAGAGAGAGAGAGAGAGAGAGAGAGAGAGAGAGAGAGAGAGAGAGAGAGAGAGAGAGAGAGAGAGAGAGAGACGGAAGAGTGAGGGAAGGAGGGAGGGAGCAAAATACATTTTGCCAAGGCATACCTGTAAGAACACCATGAATGGCAGGCAAAATGGGGTGGGGGCAGTCTTTGGTAGGGGCAGATTTGGCTCAACTTATCTCCAAATTCAGAGTAAAGATAAGGACAAAGGACCTGGAAAACAGACCCATTCACAGCAAGGAACACGGTGTGGTACTCTCTCAGGGTAGAACGGGTCTTAGTCAAGGTCAAGGGCCAGGCCTAACAGGAACAGCAACTTCATCCATTTTCCCTGAAAGCCTATGCCTTGGACCAACAAGGGAACCCCTAGGTTGCCAGACTATCCCCAGTAATCAGTGGCAAGCTTGGAAGCGCCAAACACTCTATGAATGGAGAAGGAATGAACTTTCTAGCCACAAAATTACAGGCCACACATATGAAGAGAGCCTCAAATCCACAAAAGTTTGGGAGCCAGAACTGGGCTGCAGATGAATTGTCTCAATAAGGGATCCTTTCTTACAGCCCCTCGTGGGCTAGTGAAGTGACACAACTGAGTTGTATTATGGGGGGGGGGGAGCATCAGTTACCTGCTTATCAGGTGGAGATGGAGCTGAATCAGGGGCTGTGGTCCAGGGAGTAGAAGCCTTTTCTGGGGAATCTTGGGCTCCAGGGGCATGACCTCATGGGTGTTGGATTTGTAGGGGACCATGGTCTGGTGTAATGTCTGAGCAGATAAAGGCTGAGGGCTGGGGAGCTAGGGCACTGCTGGAAGCAGATCTTTAGCTGCAGGACTATGCTGGAGCTTCTTGAGAAAGAACTGGAGCAGCTGCAGGAGCCAAAGCTGGAGGCTGAGCCAGAGAAGGACTCAGGGCCCTGGCTCCTGCTGGAATCACTGCTTCATTCCTGAGTCTCAGCCCTGCTAAGGTCCTTCCTACTTGGCTCCTTAGTGGACTTTTTTTTTGTAGAGGGATCCTCTGACTTGTTTTCAGAGTGCCCTTGCCTGTATTAGAAGGAACCATCTTTCTGCCGTCCCCAACTCCTCCCTCTCTCCTCATCCTATGAGGCTGAGGCAGTGCTCAATGGAACAGAATTTTGACCCTATTCCAAGACAGTCCCTCAGAGCACTATCACACAGCAAGAATATAGATCTAGAAGTGGAAAAGCTCCACATCTGTGAAGAGAATTGGTATGCAAAAAAAAAGGAGACATTTGAAGCCACAATTGACATTAGTCACTAATTTCCTTAAGTAGTGAGTTTTTTTTTTATTTAATATTCTAGAAGTGATTGCTCCCTTCAAGCCCTTTATCAACTTTAGAGAATTTGTTCAAAGGAAGATTTCCCCAGGCTTTCCTGTAAACTTAGATAGACCTCTGTTTCCCAGGATCACAGCCACTGTGACTTTCAGGATTTGTGAAATGATGTAGTTGATAGCGTTATCTTTACCATGTCAGATAACTACAAAGAAGGCACCCCAACCATTGTCCTGATCTTTAACATAGTCACCAAGAACAAGAAACACAGAGACTCCTAGAAGTAAATCCAAAAAGAAGGGACAAATGTTTTCAGGGAATTACATATTGAAATGACACATCAGTAATAAGATTGGAAGAAATGGGCCTCTAATATGAATTTCATCAAGTATTCTGATGAGCCATTTCCATTCGTTTAAAAATGTATCCTTTATGTGTACTTGTTTGATCTGCAGCTACCAGTGATAGGATTTTTTTTTGTCTTTTCTTTTTTGGTACTGGGGATCAAACCCAGGACGTTGCACTTGCTAGGCAAGCGCTTTGCCACTGAGGTACATCCCAGCCTGGTATGATTTGTTATTAAAGAATTTTATACTACTTGTTGAAATATACATGCATATGCTTGTGTGTATGTGTGTGTGTGTGTGTGTGTGTGTGTGTGTGTGTGTGTGTAATCTACATATCCACGTATATTAAATCTCCCCGACCATTAATGTAAGTCAAATGTCTTAAGAGATATGAAGCCCTTTAAAACTCATCATCTTACATTCATTGGGAACAAATATTGCTTCACTTGGTTTTCATAAAATGTAAACTTTGAAACAAGGTGTATAGTTTAGTAATTGGAATGTTTATTCAATATTATGAAATGGAATGACATTTTCTGGAGATGAATGAACCAAAGAGTAATCATTATATAATAGTATTTATCTGTCACAATTTTAAAGTGTTTATTCACAATCCAGGGAATGAGGTACCTTTTTCAGCCCGTAAGAGCGCTCCATTGGGCTGCTATTTGATTTTACCTGAATTCTTTCTACAATTATAAATATGACTAATCTTCCTTTCATAGAAACTCTATTTTTTTGCTTTCTATATTAGGTTAAGTATCCCTATTTATGAAAAGATACATTGAGCATGCAGAAGGTTTCCTTCCAAGTCTCAGCACTTCAAATAAATTCTAAGTTTTAAATTTGCTTCTTCAAAGGTGCATATATAGTATGTTATTCAAGGAATATGGGTTCATTGATATCAATTTTTTTAAAGAACACATATTTTACGCAGCATGGAATATTTAATCTTTTCAATTTTTAAAAATATTTAATTTGCTAAAAATATATTATACAAATTATAAAGTTCAGAAATGCATATAAGATTAATAGTCCCTGGATTTCCAGGAAGATGGCAGAGGAGAAGCTGGAGGCTAAACAAGTTCTCACATAGAAAGCAGTTTTAGTGTTCCAGTGAACATTCCTAGGCCAGAAAATCACACCAAGTGTGCCATTACAGAACTGAGAGTTTTGCCAGAGAGGGAAAATTCAGGCTAGGAGACAGATCTGAGCACTGCCTGTACCCGCGTCTGCAGCAGGTGCGGTGGCCAGAGCCGCCACATCTACAACACAGAGAGTCTGGAACAAAGGTGCCAGATGCAGCTAGCCAGCGGATTCTACTCAAAACCAGAAAGAACTGACACGGAGCAGATATCTTCATCCTGCATATTGCAGACCAGAGACAATCTAGGAACCAATACTTTGGCATGATTAGAACCCTGACATCCTCACTCCTTCTCAGGGACTAGAGGAGGAAAGGCTGCCCCTCCCCCCCACCACCGGAGATCTCCATCTTTGATACAGACAAAGGCCAAACTGGCAGCTAGTTCAGACTCAGGCCCTATCAATGTTTGATAAGAAAGGTCCTCATCATCTTGCCATGTAAATGTAACCTCTCTGTATGGTATATTTACAATATAAATAAAAATATTTAAATAGAACAAAAGACTCATTTAGCAGGTCACAGGAACCTGACCTGACCTGCCAGGCTCTATTCCACTCAGGGGAAAATCACCCAGACCAGGCAAAGAAAACTCTACCCCTAGAGGAGAGTCTTTTGTCACTGGGTAAACAGAATCAGAGCCTGCCCCTCACTACAGCAGCCTAGTCAATCAACTGAAATTCAGTAAACATAAACCCTGATAATGGCTCCAAGCTGGTCTCTGTGAGTGTCTCAAAAGCTAGCCCTTCAGGGAAAAGCTACTGTTTGCTGAAAGGCTGTATCACTACCCAGAAACTAGCCTCCTCACAGCATCTTCAAACTAGAGGAAACAGCCATCTCCCACTTTTGAGATATTCAAAGCAGATCTCCCTCCCACTGAACTAGCCTGGGAGAAGGATCTGGATATTGCAGAGCATTTTTCTTCCTGCTCAAACAAACTGACTTATGAAACCAATCAATCACAAGAAAGAACAAATATTTGAATCCTTATCTGGGGTTCTTTTAGCCTAAAAACAATTTATCTGACCATTTCTGCTTAACTCAGACATATACTAGTTATTGCAAATAGGGGAAACCATGGAACCTGGTTTCTTTGGGCCTGGCTTACTTTACTTAATATATTTTTTTCCAAGTCTTTACATTTCCTAACAAATGGGGCAATGTCATTATTTCTCATGGAGGCATAGAATTCCATTGTGTATATACCACATTTTCTTGATCCATTCATCTACTGAGGGGCATCTGTGTTGGTTCCATATAATTTGTGGAGGGGAAGGAACAAACATAGGGATACAGGTGGACCCATTGCAACAATGAGATGTACAAGTCGTTATGTCGAAAACGAACTATACAACTTTGGAGGGGGGGGAAGGAGGATTGGGTGGGGGTGGCGGGGGAAGATGGGAAGCGATGGGAAGCAGAAACAAAGAAGGAGGCTACAATGATTGATAAGAAATGTACTCATGATCTTGCCCATGTAATTACACCTCTGTACAGTATTTTTACAATAAAATAAAATAATAAAAAGGAACCAATCAAGGGCCAGGAACGTGGCTCAGTGGTAGAGCGCTTGCTTTGCACACATGAGGTCCTGGGTTCGATTCCCCAGCACCACATAAGCAAAAAGAAAAAAAAAAGTCTGAAGTGGCTCTGTGGCTCAAGTTGTAGTGTGCTAGCCTTGAGCTGAAGAGCTGAGGGACAGTACGTAGGCCCAGAGTTCACGCCCCATGACAGGAATCCCCACAAAAAAATAAATAAACGAAACCAATCAAGGCACAGGAAAACCAGACATTACAAGCAGACCAGAGACTCCACCAAGAGTCTGGTTATGAACACAAGGGAGATACAGGATCTTCCCATGTCCCCCCTCAAAAAAATTAAAAGAACTCTTTTTTTAATTTTTAATTTTTTAAAAATTGTTTCCTATTAATCTTGTTTTTTCCTCTCATAATTTTTACTTTAGGTGTATATATGTGTGTGTGCTTGCTTTTAAAAAAATCTCTATTGACCTTTTGGTGCTTTCTTTCTTTCTTTCTTTTCTTCATTCTTTTCTCTTTCTTTTTTGTGTGACTTAATTGCTTTTCTGTTCATCCACAGATATATTCCATCGTCAATTATTAGAACTTATCCCCCTTTGTGTACACATTTAATCCAGAAATTTATTATTCAACCTCCTTGGCTTAAATTCTTCAATAGCAGTATTATCTCTTTATACCTATCTGATATTTTAAGAATTTTTGCTTTTCCATTTTTCTTGTTTTTTTTTCTTCCCTTTTTAAATCTCTCTCCTAACATTCTGTCCAATTCATTTCCCTCTCTGAAATAAGGAGTTGGTTAAATCACTCTATTTTTATGTCTCCATATCCTTCTAATCCTATTTTCCCCATATTTCTTTCTTTCTTTTTTGGGGGGTGGGGGTCCGGTTGTGGGGCCTGAACTCTGGGCCTGGGCACTGTCCCTCAGCTCTTCAGCTCAAGGCTAGAGCTCTACCACTTGAGTCACAGCACCACTTCCTGCTTTTTTCTTTTTGCTTATGTGGTGATGAGGAATTGAACCTAGGGCCTCAGTCATGCAAGGCAAGCGCTCTACCACTGAGTCAACTTCCCAGCACTTTCCTCATATTTCTCCCCAAACCTAATAATTTCTGGTTTGCCAAATTCTTCATTGCTGTTCTTAGCCCATTAATCCATAGTTATTTGATGTTGAATAGATTGTGTCTGTTGAACTAGATTGTATCAGCAAGCTTTTGACTGTGCAACTACAGGACTTTGGTTGATGTTTGCCTTAAAATAGTCTTCTAGCACAAAATTGGTGTTACTTTCATACCAAATGGGCAGAACAAGCCAGAAAAACACAAGAAAAATGGTAAGTCCGGGTATTTCAACTCCCACTCATGATAGTCAGGTGACAGAACAGTTAATTAATAATCCAGTGGACAGTTCCCAAAGAGCTCTACAAACACTTCTGGTAAACATTGTGAATGAAAAAATTAAAGACCTGCAAAGGACTCAGTGTGAGCGTGATAGGGAGAGAGAGGAGGTAAACCAAAGATTAATACAGGAATCTCGTGAGTGTGAGGAAGCTACTCAAAGATTGATACAGGAATTGTGTGAGCAGGTTGAGAACAGTCAAAGCGAAATAAAAGAATTGTGTGAGCAGGCTGAGAACAGTCAAAACAAAGACACGAATTGCGTGATCAGGCTGAGAACAAAGAGAGACACGGGAATTTTGTGAGCAGGCTTAGAACAGTCACAGAGATCTACAGGAATTGTGTGAACATGAGGAAGTTAACCAAATGTAATACAGGAATTGAGAGAGCAGGATGAGAATACACAAAGATCAGTAGAAGTATTCATGGAATCCATAAACAGAGAGCTGAAAGAAGTCAAGGAGACCACAAAGGGAATGCTGAATGGAGCCCAACAGAAGGAATGGGAGTCCAAGGAAATTATAACCAATCAACTAAGTGATTTGAGAATAAACACTGAACAACAAATTAAGGAAGTAAAAAGTTCATACAAGATCTAAAACAAAGCTCCAACTAAGAATTTGAAGCCATCAAAGATGACGAATTAGAAGGAAAAGAAATAAAAAACAAAGTAGAAAGTCTTGACAGTAGGTTAAACCATGCAGAAGATAGAATCTCAAGGAATGAAGACAGCCTAGATTTTATAAAGAAAGAACATACAGCCATCCAAGACAAATCCAAGAAATATGATAGATCTATACAAGATTTAAGAGACACCTAATCTGAAGATAATGTGTGGAGAGGAGCACCTAGAGACAGAAGTTAATGGTCTAGGAAATTTGTTTAACAGGATCCTAGAAGAGAACTTCCCAAACATGCAAAAAGATAGGCCTATTCAGATACAAGAAGCTTTTAGAACTCCAAATAGACCAGACCAGAACAGGACATCCCACTGTCACATTATAACCCACACAGGATCAATTCACACCAAGGAAAATATCCTTAAAGCTGTTAAGGAGAAAAGATCAAGCACGTATAAAACGAAACCAATTAGAATCATCTCAGATATCTCAGCAGAGACAAAGCAAGAAGAGCCTGGAATGATGTATGCCATGCCTAAAAAACAACTATCAAAAAAGAATACTGTACCCAGCTAAACTCTCCTTCATAATCGAAGGTCAAATAAAAAACATTCCATAGCAAAGAAAAATTGAAACAATATATCTCCACCATACCAGCTCTACAAAAGATTCTGAAAGATGTCCTACACATAGAAAACCAACAAAACCACAATAAAGACCAAGAAACTGCACCCAAACTTAGAATCCAAGAACCATAGGAAGAATTCAGCTGTCACAGTCCCCAAAATGGATAACATGACAGGAACTCCCAAATACCTCTCAGTCCTGTCTCTCAACATTAAGGGTCCTAGCTCTCCAATTATGTGAAATAGAGTGTCTAGTTGGATTAAAAAGCAAGATCCTTCTATCTGCTGTGTTCAGGAGACACTGTTCCCATAAAAACAAACACATTTTTAATGTGAAAGGCTGGAACAAAATCTACCAAGCAAATGGCCTCCATCAACAGGCGGGAGTTGCAATCCTAATATCAGATAAAATAGACTTCAAATAAAATTAGTGAGAAGAGATAAAGAAGGTTGCTAAATACCAATTAGGGGATCTCTACTCCAGGAGGATGCTACAATTCTAAATATCTATTCACCAAACAACAGAGCACAAAATTTATGCAAGAAACACTACTTTCACTCAAATCTCACATAGATCCAAAGCATTAATTGTTGGGGACTTTAATACACCACTATCCCCACTAGACAGATCAATTTGTCAAAAACTCAACAGACAAACCGCAGATCTAAACAACTTCATAGATCACTAGATTTAACTGATATCTACTGAATATTTCACCCAACAGCATCAGAACACATGTTTTTCTCAGCAGCACATGGAACATTTTCCAAAATAGACCACATTTTATTTCACAAAGCCATCTTGTCTTATTTCAAAAACATTGAAGATATACCTTGCATTCTCTCAGACCACAATGGAATAAAATTAGAACTCAACACCAAAAGCCACCTTAAATAGTCCTGTAATATATAGAGGCTGAACAACACATTGTTGAGTCACCAGTAGGTCATGGAAGAGATTAGAAAGGAAAATCAAATGTTCATGATATTCAACAAAAATGAACACACAAATTACCAGCTACTCTGGGACACAGCAAAGGCAGTACTCAGAGGCAAGATTATAGCTCTGAGTTCCCACATCAACAAATTGGAGAGATCAGAAACCATAAATTGAATGAGACATCTGAACATCATTGAAAAAGAACATCAAGATAAACCCCAATCCAGTAGACGGAAATAAAATTAAAATTAAAGCTGAATTAAACGAATTAGAATCCAAAAAAAAACATAGAAAGAATTAACAAACAAAGAATTGATTCTTTGAAAAAAAATTTACAAAATTGACAGACGCTTAGCAAATCTTATCAGAAAAAGAAGAGAACATACCCAAATAAATAAAATCAGGGATGAGAATGGAAACATCAACACAGAAACAACCAAGATTCAGAACATTATAAGAAAATACTTCTGAAACCTTTATGCTAATAAGTTTGAGAAATTGGCAGAAATGGATCTTTTCCTAGTGGATATTGACATCCTGAAATTAAACCATGATGAATTAAACCATCTTGACAGACCCATATCAAGCATTAAAATAGAAACAGCAATAAGAGACCTTCCATCTATGAAAAACCCAGGACTAGATGGATTTAAAGCAGAATTCTACAAGGCCTTCAAAGCTGAGCTCACACCAATATTCCTTCAACTCTTCAATGAAATTGAATGAGGTTTCAAAAGTTCACTACCGAACTCATTCTATGAAGACATCATAACCTTCATCCCCAAACCAGGCAGGGACTCATCAAAGACAGAGACCTATAGACCCATTTCTTTGATGAACATTGATGCAAAACTTCTCAACAACATTTTGGCCAATCGTCTTCAACAATGCATCCAAAAAATCATACACCTCATCAAACAAGATTCATATCAGGGATGCAAAGCTGGTTCTATATATGCAAATCAATTAATATAATTCATCACATCAACAAGAGCAAGGGTAAGAACCACATGGTTATCTCAATAGATGCAGAAAAAGCATTTGACATGATCCAACACCCCTTGATGATGAAGTTTCTGGAAAAATTAGGAATCCAGGGAACATTCCTCAATACAATAAAGGTTGCATATGACAAACCTATAGCCAGCATTATACTTAATGGTGAAAAACTCAACCCATTTCCTCTAAACTCAGGAATGAGGCAAAGATGTCCACTCTGTACACCTCTCTTCAATTTAATATTAGAATGCCTAATTACCGCAATAAGACAAGACGAAAACATAAAATGGATCCAAATAGGGAAAGATGAAGTAAACTTCACCCTCTTTGCAGATGACATGGTCTTTTATTTAAAGAATCACAGACACCACTCGAAATTACTCAAGCTGATTCAAAACTTTAGCAAAGTAGCAGGGTATTAAATTAACCCTCAAACATCAACAATGAGAAAAGTGTGGTTGAAATCAGGAAAGCAACTCCATTCATGACAGCCCCACAAAAAATAAAATATCTAGGAATTAACTTTACCAAAGAAGTGAAGGACCTCTATGATGAAATCTTTAAAAACCTGAAAAAGGAAATCAAAACAGAACTTAGAAAGTGGCAAAACCTCCCATGCTCCTGGATTGGAAGGATCAACATCATAAAAATTGCAACACTTCCCAAGGATATCTACAATTCAATGCAATACCTATCAATATTCCATCCTCATTCTTCAAGGAAATAGAAAAGGCAATCCAAAGTTCATATGGAACAATAAAAGACCCCGAATAGCAAAAACGCTCCTCAACGGAAAGAACACTGCTGGAGGAATATCAATACCAAATTTTAAACTTGACAACGCTATAGTAATCAAAACAGCTTGTTACTGGCACAAAAACAGACTTCAAGAATAGAATTGAAAACCCAGAAATGAACCCATAGACCTAAAGACATGTACTCTTCGATAAGGGAGCTAAAAACATAGAATGGAAGAAAGACAGCCTCTACAGTAAATGATGCTGCAAAACTGATTAATCACTTGTAGAAAACTAAAGCTGGAACCTTATATATCTCACTGCACCAGAATCAACTCCAAATGGATCAAAGACATCAAAGTCAACGTAGACACTCTGAAAACATTATAGGACAGAATAGGAGAAACCCTGGTCTCCTTGGCACAGGCCCAAATTTCCTTAATAGGGACCCAGAAACACAACAAATCAAAGAAAGTTTGGACAAATGGGATTGCTTGAAGAAGCAGAACTTCTACATGGCAAAGGACATAGCTAGCAAGATCAATAGAAAGCCCATGGATTGGGAGAAAATTTTCACTACCCATATAACAGACGAGGGTCTCATATCAAAAATATACCTGGAACTCAAAAAACTAAATCCCCCCATGGGCTGGGAATTTGGCTCAGTGTTAGAGCGCTTGCCTTACATACCTGAGGCCCTGGGTTCGATTCCTCAGCACCACATAAGCAAAAAGAAAAAAGGCGGAAGTGGTGCTGTGGCTCAAGTGGTAGAGCGTTAGCCTTGAGCTGAAGAGCTGAGGGACAGTGCTCAGGCCCAGAGTTCAGGCCCCACGACCCGACCCCCCCCAAAAAAAATTAAATCCCCCAACAACAAATATTCAAAGAAACAACTGCCCAATAAATAAGTGGGCTAAAGACTTAAAGAGAAACTTCTCTGAAGAGGAAAGAAGGATGGGCAATAGACACACAAAGAAATGCTCAACCTAGACATAAAGAAATGCAAATCAAAACAACATTGATATTCACCTCACACCAGTTAGAATGGCTATAATCAAGAACTCTAATAACAACAGTTGCTGGAGGGGATTTGGACAGAAGGGAACCTTACTGCATTGTTGGTGGTAGTGTAAACTTGTTCAACCACTTTGGAAAGTAGTATGGAGGTTACTCAAAGGACTCCACGTATAGCTCCCTTATGACCCAGTAATCCCACTTTTGGGCATTTACCCAAATGATCACAAACAAGACCATACTAAAGCTTCCAGCCCAACTATGTTTATTGCAGCCTTATTTACCATAGCTAAAATATGGAACCAACCCCGATGCCCCTCAGTATATGAATGATCAAGAAAATGTGGTATATATATATATATATATATATATATATATATATATATATATATATATATATATATATATACTGGAATTCTTTGACTCCATCAGAAAGAATGACATTGCCCCATTTTTTTAGGAAATGGAAAGACTTGGAAAACTTTATATTAAGTGAAGTAAGCCAGGCCCAAAGAAATATAGGTCCCATGGTTTCCCTTATTTCTAATAACTAGTATATGTCTGAGACAAACAGAAACTGTCAAACAAGTTGATGCTAGGTGAAATGAACCACAAGATAATGATTTAAATGTTTTTGTTTTCTTGCGATTGTTTCCAACATATTTATAAGATGATTTCTTTTTTGCTTTGTATGTACCTTCTCCAGGCTATAAGCCCTGCTTTCACTCTATTTGATATTGAGGTAATTTGTGGAGGGGAAGAGAATAAACAAACTCTTTAAATGGGGTTACAGGTGGACCCATTACAACAATGAGATGTACAAAATGTTATGTTGAATTACGAACTTTACAACTTCGTGAGGTGGAGGGTGAGGGGTGCGGAGGTGGTTGTATGGGGTGTGTGGGGTTGGCGGGGAAAGGAGTGGAATGGATGTTATGGGGAAACAAAGGAGGAGGCAACCATGCTTGATAAGAAATGTACTCACTATCTTGCCTATGTAATTGTAACCCATCTGTATGGTATTTTCACAATACTAATAAAAATGATTAATAATTCCTAATTTATTCCAGTCCTGTTTGTTTTTGCTAGTTCAGGAGCTTGACCTCAGTGAATGGGCAGTGTTCTTGAGCTTCAATTGCTCAAGGCTAGTGCTCTAACACTTGAGCCACAAAACCACTTCTGTCTTTGATGTAGTACTGAGGAATCAAACCCAGGCATTTATGCATGCTAGGCAAGTACTCTATTACTAAACCACATTCCCAACCCTAGTTTCTATTTTCTTGTCATAGAAAAATATTTATTAACTTTCTTTTTAATGTATCAAAACCATGCACTCACTTTTACACATACAAATTTTCATACTTATTAGAAGGTTGTTTGAAGATCCAAGAATGAGATAAATTGAGGGGATTATGTGTAAGAGTTATACAATGTCATGTCATATTAGGGAGCTTAGCTCAATGATTTCTTTTGATTTGTATTAATGAGAGTGTCAAAAATTATTTTCTTAGTGACTAGTAGTTTAACATTGATCTGATCAGAACATGCTAGAACATATTTCCAAAGATGGGAGGTAGTAGTTAATGGATATTTTCATTATTTAGTTTCTAGCTATGCACCAGTGGCTCATGCCTGTGAACCTAGGTACTCGGGAGGCTGAAATCTGTGGATTGCTATTTGAAGCCTACTCAGGCAGAAAAATCCATGAGATTATTATCTCCACTTAATCCCCCAAAAAGTGAGAAGTGGCACTTTGGCTCAAGTGGTAGAGTGCTTGCCTTGAGCAAAAAGGAGCTCAGGGACAGTGACCTGGTTAGAGTTAGGGACCCAGGACTATGAAATAAAATAAAATAAAATAAAATAGTTTATTTGAATCTTTAGTTGGATTACTACACTAGAAGACATGTGGTTAGAGAAAGCTGATCTCAATATCTAGCTTAAAGTTGGAGAAAAACATCCTCTTTCTATGCCTCATTGCTGAGCAACTGTTGCCACCTTAGGCGATGCAAAAGATTAACAAGGCTCAGGACTCTTGCCCCAAGAGCTCATGTCACTGCCCATGGACAGGGTGATAAGACTCATGTCTCTCACTTTCCAATACACAGATAACCCTCTAATGTGGTACATATGTATAAGTTTACATATTATATATATATATATATATATATATATATATATATATATATATATATGTGTGTGTGTGTGTGTGTGTGTGTGTGTGTGTGTGTGTGTGTATGAATGTATGTATAAACACACACACACACACACACACACACACACACACACACACACACACACACACACAGAAATTCCACTCATCCATCACAGAACACGATAGACTAAAATTTGTAACTAAATGGAAAGACTGGGAAAGCATTTCATTAAGGGAAGTAATCCAGACTCAGAGAACATAGGCTGCATAGTTTCCCTTATTTATGGCAGCTAGGCTGCTCCAATAAATCCAGAAGCCAGTACACTGGATTTTGTGCTAAGGGTGACAGCTGAATTGCCTGAAGCACAGTGGACTCTATGAAGAGGAAAATAGTATGACTTTCATGTTCTCTGAAGAAATGTTTAATGGTCTGACAAGAAAATAAAAACTTCAAAAGTTTGTCAGTTGTCAATAACTTAGTAAAGAAGCATGCTCTCATATGAGTGGACCAGACTGAACATAGTCACACACATTTTAGCAACTAAAAATCCAAAGCCTACTGTCAGCACAAATAAACGTGTCTTGTTTAAAATTTTAATCTATTTCTATTTACTGACTTTCCAGACCAAGAATTATTTTCTTACAAGGGAATATGAAAACAAAAGCATCAATTTCTGGAAATTTGCATGAGGTTAGTTGTTCTTTCTCAGAAGTTTGTCTCAATGAAAACAAACAAGAAACTTAAATGCTGAGGAAAATAAATGTTATTTTTCATCATACCATAAAAAGAATGTAAACTCTGAGCAAGGTAAAATGACAAGCAAAAATAAGGCAAATAACAGAAGTTTCAGTGAAGTAAATATCTTTGTTCACATTGTCATCTTAAATCCTTCACCTCTGTGTTCCTCTAGTACACAGCTGAGAATCTGGCAGTCCTCTCAAGAAGCAGAGCAGAATTGACAGTCTCCACACAGGTCAGATGAGCACAGTGAGTTGAAAGGTACCCAAGGTAGGTGTTTCAGTATGGGAAGCTGTTGGATTTACTATTCTTTCCTTATATCTTAACCGACACATGTTCATGCCAAGGTCCAGAAATGTAGATGTAAGACTATCAAAGTCAAAGGTGAAAAAGAAATGATCAAGCATGAAAGTTAAATGTTTCAAACAGAAATGTGGTAGTGCATGACTGTAATCCCAGAACTCAGGAAACTGAGGCAGGGGCATTTATTCACTTTCAGTCCAGCAAGGCAATAAAGCCGGATTTTCCCTTATGAGGCTCAGGTATCCTATCATCACTGGCCAAAGAATAACTACTTGCACAAGAAGCACCATCTAGGATTTCCATGGCACCCTCTCCACCTTTAAATTCATTGCCTTTAGTAGCTTCTTCTCTATCACTGCCCATTTCCCAGTCAATCAACTGTAATTAATCTCCCTTGTCCCCCTCTTTTGCACACAAAGTATTCCTGCCTATTCCAGTGCCATTCCCATTCTTTCTCTGTATTTTAGACAGTGTACTGTCTTCATTTGAGTGATCATTTCACTGGAACACCGTGATATACTTGTGAGCTCAATGTGCTAGATGTGGTTGTTTCTTTCTTTGATCATGGAGCTAATTCAATATCCTGTTTGGTAATAACTGACTTTAGGCAACTATTGGCAAAGTTTCAGAGGTGTTCTGAAATTCTCTCCACACGTGAGCCATGCTTTAGAGTATGAGGAAGCCTCTGTGCCCATTGTCCTAAAATTTGCTCTTCTTACCACGGTGGACACTTCTGGAAAGGAGGGATACTCTATGTCCCACATCCTTTTCCTCTTGGGTCTGATGGTGCCTTCACCAGAGACATGTATCATCCTGTGCTAGAATAATGCTTTAGAAAATGTTAGACAAACCTAATAAAGGAAGCACAAGGAAATTATACATTGTTCAGTGTAAAAATATAAAATTCACAGTGAAGCAAAATTTATGGGGTCAAACCTCCATTTTCAGAGGCCTTGAAGATCAAGCCATCATACTATTTCTTCATGTCTGTGTGTAACATTTATAGTCAGGCTCTTCTTGTGGTCATGTAGGTCTTATTGACCACCAGGAGTAACTGGAAGCCCAGGGTACATTTGGTACATGGGTGGAGGTGTTCTCCTTGAGGACCTTTTGGGCACTGACAGGCCAGGGATGACATGAATATGTCAAAGCATAAATCAAGATGCACATTGTCATCTGAATCCCACACAGACCATGCATGACATGGATTTAGTTCTAAGTTAAAAATATGCCTGTGCTGCCATAAGGGGTCAAGGCTCCCAGGGATCAAGGCTCCTGCCTGCTAAGACATCAGCTGTAGTGGAACAATCTGGAAGCACTAAGGACAGCATAGCACGTTGTACTCCCACCTGATATTCAACAAGAAATGGTTGCTAACAAAGCACTAGATCTGTAAGATTCTTATGTGTGTTTGCCAGTCATAAGGCTTGAACTCAGGTCTTAGGCACCATCCCTGAGCTACTGTGCTCTCAGTTAGTGCTCTTCTATTTGTGCCAAAACTCCATTTCAAACATTTTGGTGGTTAACTGGAAATAAGAGTTTTACATACTGCCTAGTTTGGCTTTGATCTGTAATTCTCAGATCTCAGCCTCCTGAGTACCTAGGATTATAAGCATGAGCCATTGACACACAGCATAGATCTGTAGCTCTTAAGAAGTTATTTACTATTACCTTTTCACAAACATATGACTTTGTTTTTTATCTTATTTTTGTTTCTACTTATTGATTGGATGGTTGCAATATAGGGAATGGAACACAGAATATTGTAGATATATGTATCACCTACATATCTCCATGACCAGAGATAAATGAGCCAAGCAGACATAGTGGCACATATCTATACTCCCAGCTATTTTAGAGGTGGATTTGGGGATGTTCAATGCCAGCCCCAGACAAAATTTAACAAGAGACCCCATTTCAAAAAGAGATTGAACATGATGGTATATGACTGTAACCCTAGCTATTTGAGAAGCAAGATGATAGAGATTAGAAGCCAGTCAGTGCAAAAATAAAGACCTTATAAGAAAAGAAAATAACTAAAGCAAAGGAAATAAAAAGACAAATAGGCCCACTATTATACTAAAACAACCAATTCAAGACAAAATAGGAAGTTCTGGTTTCTCTCAGTAACAACCCAACACATTTTAAGATCTTCGCTATGAGGTTTTAAGACCTAGATTACATTTGTTACATTCTCATTTATTTTGGTCATTAAAGTCAGTTGGATTTAATGGTATATTTACAACCCAATTTCTATCAATATTTATCTAATTTCTCATTGAATTTCAGATCTCTTTGTTTATAATGTGTGGTGTGTGTGTGGTTTGTGTGTGTGTTTGTGTGTGTGTGTGTTTCTGGGGATTGAGCCCAGCACCTTCAATTTGCTGGTCTAGTTCTCTACAACTCATCTAGCAGGGATTGCAGGTATGCAATACCATATTCAGCATCATTGTCTCATAACAAATCTTCAGTGCTTACTGGAATCCATACCTAAGCAGTGATCTTCAGAAAGTGTGTGCAGGGATGGTCTATGTGAGCCCCTGCTCACCTCACATATCAATGGGAAGGAGGAAGTGATGACATCTGATGATTACCATGGTCGGTAGCATCTTGGTTATTTGTCAGCAATCACTCCCCGAGGTAAACACGTCTGAATTAACCCTCACAGAAACTCTGTGAGACTGAGAATCATATCCTAGTTTGGGAGCTAGAAAACTTAGGCCCAGAGAGGTGAGGTGAGGAGCTACTCTAGGTCAAATAGGATGTGACTAACAGGAAACATAAGGCTTCTCTAACAGAGAACTTGACTGGATTAAAATTAGAATTCTTGGGTCCCCATGTCTTGGGGCATTTAATGAAATCTAGAATGTGGGATGTTCAATATCGATTCTGTTTCTGAATATATGATTCCTGAATTCTCATAGAAGTGGTAATTGTATTTTTTCTTTTGGTACTCCTGGGGATTGAACTGAGGATTTCCCACTTGCTTAGCTTGCTCACTGCCAGATTGTTTGTTTCCTCTTGAGCCATGCTCCTAACCTTTTCCTTGTTATTTTATGCATGGTGCCTTGAAGATTTTTCTTACGAGGTTAGCTTCAAACTGAAATCCTTCTCCTCTCAGTCTATAGAGGAGCCAGGATTACAGATGTGAGCCATTGGCACCTGCCTCCTGAAACACTAACTTTATGTTTGTAATTAAAAGTAATTATGGGCTGGGCCTTGTTTTAAATCAATCACTAGGTTAATTTAATCTGGAGCATACTATACATATTTTGTTTTATATTTTGAAATCTGTTTTTGAATGATTTCCCCCTTTTAGATTTCAGATAAATTTTCTGCTACTATGTTTTATTTCCTTTTTCTTTCTTCCGTTTTTCCTTCCCTTTCCCTTTGCATGTCTCTTCCTCCCTTTCACTCTGGGCCCCTCCTTCTCTCCCTCTCCCTCTTATTCTCATTCTCTCCCTCCCTCTCTCCTCCTCTCTGTGGAACCCAGGAACTCACACATACTAGACAAATACTCTCACACTGAGCAACACCCCCTTCCACCCATAAGTTCAAAAGTTTTAGTTATGCCGAATGCTGGTGACTCAAGTTTCTAATACTAGATGCTCAGGAGACTAAGATCTAAGGGTTGTGGTTCAAATCCAGCCTAGGTAAGAAAAGTCCATGAGAGTCTTATCTCCAATTAATCAGCAGAAAACCAGAAATCGAGCTATAGCTCAAAGTGGTACTGCATTAGCCTTGAGCAATAAAGCCCATGGAAAGTGCCTAGGTCCTGATTTCAAACACCATGACCCCCAAAAATTAAGATGAATGGATAAAATTATTATTTTCCTTCTTTAACTGCAAGCCTGTACTGTGCCAAAAGGCCCAAGTCTCAGATGATTTCTCCATGACATTGGCTTCTCAACTGAGACAAACCTCATTATCTATTGAATATTAATTATTAAATTCTACTAAAGTCCATCTCCAGGGTCTATCCTCAAGCCTTCTCTCTTTTCTTATCTTTGATAATTAATTACTCTGATTACATTCTTGTTTTATTTTTTGCAGTGCTGGGACTGAGCTATGGCATTACTCATGCTAAGCAGGGGGCTCTACACACAGCTAATATCCCAATCCCCACTCTGATGACTTCAGATATCTCCTTTCAGCACATGGATCTCTGTGAGGTGCATAATTCCAGACACCATCCACTCTTCCTGGGAGCAATTCAAGTCAGCATATCTGCTGCCATCAACTCAGGCTGTCATGACAACTGCCACAGGATGGCAGCCTAAAGCATCATGAATGTATCTGTGCTCAGTCCTAAAAGGGTGCAAGGCAAGATTAAGGTGTGCTTTCTTCTTGGTCTCTCTTCTTGGGGTGTGGTAAATGTCCTGGGCCTTCCCATGATCACCTACATGGATGTGTCTGGGTCCATCTATTGTCATTTTCATATAAGAACACCAGATGTGTTAGAAGACAACCCACCTGGATGGTCTCATTTAACTAAATTGTGTGTGTGTGTGTGTGTGTGTGTGTGTGTGTGTGTGTGTGTGTGTGTGTGTGTGTGTGTGTGTGTGTGTGTGTGTATGCGTGCATACACATGGGCTGGTAGTGTGGCTTGATCTCAGACTCACAACCCTTGCTTGACTTTCTGCTTAAGGCTCATACTTTACCACTTGAGCCACAGCTGATCTTCTGGTTTTTGCTAATTGGAGATAAAAGTCTCACAGATTAGTGTGGCCTCAAACTTGGATATTAAGATTTCAGCCTTCAGGTCCATAGCTAGGATTACAGACATGAGCCACCAGTGCCCATCTAAATTTCTCTTCAAAGACCCTTTTCTGGGGGTTGGGAATATGTTTAGTGGAAAAGTGCTTACCTAGCATACACGAAGTCCTGGGTTCACTTCCTTAGTACCACATAAACAGGAAAAGCATGAGGTGACACTGGGGTTCAAGTGGTAGAGTACTAGATGAGCAAAAGAAGCTCAGGGACAGTGCCCAGGCCCTGAGTTCAAGCCCTTGGACTGGTAAAGAAGAAGACCCTCTTCCCCAATAAAGGCTCATTCAGAGGTATTGATGTTTAGAATCTCAACATATGAATTTTGAAAAGGACACAATTTAGTCACGAACAACAGCTAACACCAAAGCCCTTACATCCATACTTAAAGAGGAACTAGTACTATGTTTTTCTTCTTGGGTCTAATACTTGTTTACCTTGCTCATTTTGCAAAAGATGGCTAGTTTGTCCCACACCATATTTGCAAACCAAATTGTCTGTCCACATGAATTCCTAATTAATCTCACAATGACTCTAAAGTCTGTTTTATATTAACTTTTGGAGAACTTTCCTAGAACTCCCAACACTTTTTGTATAAAATTTGAGTAAAATAACTTAAAATGGCATTTAAAAATGAGATGAGAAAATACTTTGTTCACATTTTGTCAATCATGGGGCCAGAACTGAAGGCTTGGGCACTATCCCTGAGAGTTCTTTGCTCAAGTCCAGTGATCTACCACTTTGAGCTATATGCCACTTCCACTGAATCGTGTGTTTGTAAAAATCTTTAAGACTACTTGAAGTCTTCAATTTGCTTTGACCACATCACTTATATAAACTGTCTAATATGCTAACCAGGACTCTTTCCTGAGTAGCAGTGAGCAGCTAAGTACCCATACCCTCTTGAGTTCAAGCATTTGATTTGATAGCTTCTAAAAGTTTAAAAATCCCACCTCTTCTCAAATGAACCGTATTACATGTGTATGTAGGGGAGCCCAGTCATACCCCTGCTGTTAGGCTCAGATGAGGTGTTGCCCAAGGAAGAGGAGAAGCCTTTCAACAGACAGACTAATGATCTGGAGGAAGATGGCAGAGAAGCTGGAGGCTAAACAAACTCTGGCATAGAAATCGGCTTTAAAGATCCAGTGAGCAGTCATATGTTAGAGAATCACATCAAGTGTGCCATCAGAGTACAGAGACTTGGCCAGAGAGAAAAAAATCCAAGCAGCTTGGTTAAGGAGACAGATCGGAGCACTGCTGGTCTCTGCTGCTGTGGCTGCTGTGGCTGCTGCAGCGGCCTCCATATCAATAGAGAGAGCGCAGGACACAGACAACAAACACTGTGAACTAGTGGATTCTATTCACCACCAGCAAGAACTGACAAGGAAGACGTGACGGACCTCTACAATGAAAACTTTAAAAACCTGAAAATGGAATTAAAAACAAAACTTAGGAAGTAGAAACCCTCCCCCCCCGCAAAAAAAAATGCTCCTGGATTGGAAGGAACAACATCGTGAAAATGGCAATATTTCCAAAGGCTATGTACAAATTCAATGCGGTACCTATCAATATTCTCACCTCTTTCTTCAATGAAATAGAAAAGGAAATCCAAAAATTCAAATGGAAGTATAAAAGACCCCAAATATTAAAAATGAGTCCTTACAGAAAGAACATTCCTGGAGGAATATAAATACCAAACTTCAAACCCTGCTACTAAGCCATAGTCACCAAAACAGCTTGGTACTGGCACAAGAACAGACCTAAGTACCAATGGAATAGAACTGAAAACCCAGAAATGAACCCACAGACTTTCAGCCATGTAATCTTTGATAAAGAAGCTAAATAAATAGAATGGAAGAAAGACAGCCTCTACAGTAAATGGTGCTGGCAAATTTGGTTAATTGCCTGTAGAAAACTAAAGCTAGATCCTTATATATCACACTGCACCAGCATCAACTCCATAGGGATCAAAGACCTCAAAGTCAAAGCAGGCACTCTGAAAACATTATAGGACAGAATAGGAGAAACACTAGTTTTCCTTAGCACAGGCCAAAATTTTCTTAATAGAGACCCAGAAACACAACAAATCAAAGACAAGTTGGACAAATGGGATTGCATGAAGAAGCAGAGCTTCTGCATGGCAAAGGACATAGCTAGCAAGATCAATAGAAAGCCCATGGACGGGGAGAAGATTTTCACTAGTCATACAACAGATGAGGGTCTCATATCTAAAATATACATGGAACACAAAAATTAAATCCCCCAACTACAAATCTTCAAAGAAACAACTGCCTGATAAAAAAGTGGACTAGAGACTTAAAGAGAAACTTATCTGAAGATGAAATAAAAATGACCAATAGACCTATGAAGAAATGCTCAACCTCCCTACCCATGAAAGAAATGCAAATGAAAACAATACTGAGATTCCACCTCATCCCAGTTAGAATGGCTATGATCAAGAACTCTAATAACAACAGATGCTGGAGGGGATGTGGCCAGAAGGGATCCCTACTACATTTTTGGTGGGAGTGTAAACATGTACCACCACTTTGGAAAGCAGTATGGAAGTTCCCCAAAGACTCCACATAGACCTCCTCTCTGACCCAGAAATCCCACTTTTGGGCATTTACCCAAACGATCACAAACAAGGCTATTCTAAGGCTACCAGCACAACTATGTTTATTGCAGCATTATTTACTATAGGTAAGCTATAGAACCAACCCAGATGCTCCTCAGTAGATGAAAGGATCAAAAAATGTGTCATATATATACAATGGAATTCTATGCCTCCATCACAAAGAATGACATTGCCTCATTTGTGAGGAAATGGAAAAACTTGGAAATAATTATATTAAGTGAAGTAAGCCAGGTCCAAAGAAACATAGGTCCCATGGTTTCCCGTATTTGCAATAACTAGTATATGTTTGGGACAAGCAGAAAAAGTCAAAAGCTATGTACACATGACCATACAAGATGATGTTAAGCGAAATGAACCCCAAGATAGAGACATAAATATCCTCTTTCTTGCTTGCTATTGTTTCTAAAGTATTTATAATGTACCATGTGAGTGTTTTGTTTCTTTGTATGTTCCTTCCCAGGGTATAACCCCTGTTTTCACAGTATTTGATGGCGGTGCCCTGCATCTTTTATATACACTTCTCTAATGCAGGGAGTGGAATTGAAAAATCTAAATGCTTAAATAAGGATACAGGTTAATCCATTGTAAAAATGAGATGAACTTTACAACTTCAGTGGCAGGGGGTGGGGGTGGGGGGGTTTGGGCAGTGTAGTTGTGGAGGTGTGAGGGAAGGGATGGTAGGGGATAAACAAAGGATGAGGCAAAAATGCTCTATAGAAAATGTACTCATTATCTTGATCATGTAATTCTAACCCCTCTGTACAGTATTCTTACAATAAAAATGTCCAAAAAAGAAATGTTCTCATAACATTATGTATGTAACTGTATCTCCTCTGTACATTATCTTGATGGTAAAATTAAATTTAAGAAACAGCAAAGAAAACACAGACAACACTTGTCACCATCTAACCAATAAGAGCTGAGCCCCATCCCCCTCATTCTCCTCTCTGATTAAGGTTATTTCTAACTTTCCTTAAATGGGAACAGGTTTCCCTTATTTGCAATAACTAGTGAATGTCTGAGACAAGCAGAAGCGGTCAGATAAGTTGATATAAGGCTAAATGAACCCCAAGATAAGGATTCAATGTTTTTTTTTTCTTTCTTGTGATTGTTTCTAACATATTTATAAATGATTTCCTTGTTGCTTTGTATGTCACTCCCTCATAGTATAACCCCTGTTTTCACTGTACTTGATGTTGGTATAATTTGTGGAGGGGAAGTGTAAAAACAAATTGTTTTTAGGGATACAGGTAGACCCATTGCAACAATGAGATGTACAAGAGGTTATGTCGAAAAAGGAACTTTACAACATTGGTGGAGCGGGCGGTGAGAGGGTAGAGGAGGGCGGGTGGGGGAGATGGGAAGGGATGGGAAGGGGAAACAAAGGAGGAGGCTACAATGCTTGATTAGAAATGTACTCAGTACCTTCTCATGTAACCCCTCTATACGGTATTTTCACAATAAAATATATGTACGGATATATATATATATATATATATATATATATATATATACATATATATATATGTATATATATATATATATATATATATTTAAAAACAAACATAAAAATCTGAACAGATGGTGCATCCAGTGCTGTTTCTGTTAAGAATGCTGCTGCCTTCTAAAACTACAGAATTTTAAGGAATCTTGGAGAAGCAGGGATCCCACTGAAAAGGAACTCTAACCAAATTAAAGCTCCTTTCTAACATTGGCATTTTAGGACATTTCAGCCTCCTATGGGCAGTTGACAGACTTACAGGAGTAAGAATGTACATGTTCTGTGCAAATATTCTATCTGTCCTTAGCCACCATCTTGTCCTCCTCCACAATGTGGTGGCTCATGTTGTTCTACATAGTTACAAGTTCTTTGAAAGTCAGAATCCAGTCAGCCAGTGACTTTTCTAGTTCCTGCATTTAAACACAAGAAAGAGGGTATAAAGAAAGTCTTCACTCTATTCGATGTTGGTATAATTTGTGGAGGGGAAAGTTAAAAACAAATCGTTTAACTAGGGATACAGGTGGCCCCATTGCAACAATGAGATGTGCAAATCTTTATGTGAAAAACAAACTTTACAACTTTGGTGTGTGGGGGGAGAATCGCGGGGAGGGGGTGAGGAGGAGAGTATGGGAAGGGATGGGAAGAGGAAACAAAGGAGGCAACAATGCTTAATAAGAAATGTACTCGTTATCTTGCCCATGTAATTGTAAATCCTCTGTATGGTATTCTCACAATAAAAAAATAAAATATAAAAAAGAAAGCCTTCAACTCTAGCTGCTGCTGTTCCAATACCTATAAGATAATCCTTTGATTAGACCCAAGGACCAGTCAAGGAAAGGGACCATAGGAATGAAGACCTATCTTGGTGGCCAGCCTCAAACCAAGTTGCTCTGAAAAGAACATTCCTTCCTGCTTTCCTTTTCATTGCCTCAGTATTTCTCTAATGTTTATACAACTCACTCTGATTTAAAATATAGGTCAACACCTCAATTTAGAGAACAGTGAAGTTAATATTTAGTTGAAATATATTTAATAATGTCATATGTATTTAAAAGGTGTAAATAGGTGGCATCTTCTTTTAAAAATCTGATGAATGCAGTAATGAAGTCGTCATCACATGCAATATCTCTTCAACTGGGATTATTTTTTGGCTAACTTTTGAAATGAAAAAATGTTAAAAAATTCCTATATCTCAGCTTCCATAAGAGCAAGGATTATAACCATGAGCCACTGTTAGCCACATTGTGTCTTTTTTAGAAGCAGCTGTAAATAATAATAATAGAAAACTATCACTACAACTAAAGGCTCAAACCTGTAATCCCCTAGCTATTTCAGAGGCTGAGATCTATAGGATCATAGTTTAAAGCTAGACTGGTCAGATAATTCAGAGTTTTTTAATTTTTTTAACCTGTTGGCTCCAGAGCTTAAATTCAGTCTTTGACAATGAATATGAGTTGCTTTTCATTAAGGCTAGTGTTCTACCTCTTGAGCGACAGTGATACTTGCAGCTTTTCCTGAGTAGTATATTAGAGGGAAGAGGTAAGGAGACTGACAGTCTGGCTCCAAACTACCACCTAAAAACCTAAGCCTCCAAAGTAGCAAATCAGATATTATTATTTTCAACTAAGCAGCAAAAATAAACAGACTGGAGGTATGGTTCAAGTGTTACAGTTTCAGCCTTGCATGGAAAAAGTTAAGGAAATTTAAGCCCACATATGCATACAAAAGCATGTAGATACAGACATACACAGGGTCCTATAATCAATTCCCCGGGATGACAAAAAGATTAAAATATTAAATTAAATTATAAGGACGAAAATAAGTAATTTAAACAGTATTTTTTTTAAAAAAACAAAACACTATGATAGCCAGGTGCTGGTGGCTCATGCATTTAACCCTAGCTTCTCAGGAGGCTGAAATCTGAGGATCGTGGATCAAAGCCAGTCCAGACAGAAAAAGTCCATGAGACTCTTATCTTCAATAATCCACTCAAAAACCTTGAAGTAGTGCTGTAGCTAAAGTTGTATAGTGCTATTCTTGAGCTGGATACCATAGGTTCTGAGCCAAGGCCTAGAGTTGAAGCCCATGACCAAGAAAAAACAAACAAACAAATAGAAAATAAAAAAAACTGCCATAGCTGAATTGTGACTTAGGTGTTAGAATACTTTCTTCCCATAAACGAGGTATGAGTTCAATCCCCAGTGTTGTTCAAACCAAAACAACCCAATAAAAGCACACCAATAACTATCTAACAAAAAATATATCATACTTTGTAAAGAAGATTAAAACTTACAAAAATAATTGAAGTAGAGCTAACATGTGACTCCTATCCTATTAAACACCAAAAAAACAGGCATAACATGAGCTGAGGCTCAATAGCCTGCTAGCTTCGAAATAAAAACAAAATACCAAAAACCAAACAACCCTCAGACAGAGTCCACAGGCCCGGAATTCAAGCCTCTCCCAACCCCCAAAAGATAAAACCCTCAGGAGTTGAGTTTTTGTTCCTGCAATCTTTGAGCAAAAACAAAATCCAAAAATCTCATGGACGGTGAAGTAGTGTGGCATAAATTGTAGAGCCTGCTAATTTTGATCTAAGAAAACAAGCCAGGTTTCTCTGGTTCATGCCTGTAATACTCGCTACTCAGGAAGCTTCCCACAATGGGAAGCCAGTCCAGGCTGAAAAGTCCCCTGGTGACTGTTTTTTTTTCCAATTAAGTGGAAGTGGCACTGTGGCTGAAAGTGGCAGTGTGCCTGCTTTGTCCTTGACAGACAATACCTAGGCACTGAGTTCAATCCCCACAACTGACAAAATAAATAAATAAATACTGAATGAGAATAGCTAAGCCCTAATAATAAAGGACATGAACTTTAAAAAGGGGGTAAGGCAAATCAAATAAATGAAAAGGGGCAAAAATGAGCATATTAAAGATTTCTAAATCATGGCTCAAAACTGCAATCTTACTTGCTCAGATTGCTGAAAACTAAGGATCGTGTTTCAAAGCCATCCTGAGCAGAAAGTACAGGAGACTTATTTTACTGTGTTCAGTACTGGAGCTTGAACTTGCTATGATTTCCTTATGGCTAGAGGTCTACTTCTTCCTACGTATTGGTGGGTAATTAGAGATAATTTTCTCATTGATTTTCTTGCGCAGATTGGCTTTGAACCATGATTCTCAGATTTCAGTCCTTACTCTTGGCTTGCTGTTGATATTCTAATCTCCTAGTAACCACAGGAAAAGCAGAAGCTGAGCTGTGGCTCAACTAGTGAAACCTGCCACCATTAAGGTAAAAATAAATAAAACCTCAAGGAGAGTCATCAAGCTTTAATTTCCAGAAGTAACAACCAGCACTCAATTTATTTTATTGTTTTAAATTTAATTTTATTTTATTTGTGAACATAGTGTACAGAGGAGTTACAATTACGTGGGCAGGATAATGTGTACATTTCTTACCAAGCATTGCAGCCTCCTCCTTTGTTTTCCCTTCACATCCCTTCCCAGCCTCCTCCCTCCCCCGCCAATCCCAATCCTTCTCCTGTCCCCCCCTTCCCCCCCCCCCCCGCACCGACGTTGTAAAGCTCGTTTTGGACATGACAACTTGTACTTCTCATTGTTGCAACAGGTCCACCTGTATCCTTAAACCACTGGTTTTTCCCCATCTCCTACACAAGTTATACTGACATCAAACATAGTGAAAGCAGGGGTTATACTGTGGGGGAGGGATATACAAAGCAACAAAGAGATAATCTTATAAATGCTTTAGAAACACATGCATGAAAGAAAAAAAAACATTAATTAAAAAAAATAAAAAAAGACCCTCAGTCACCATTACCTGAGGTTGAGCCCTAGAAGAAGAGCTACAAAAAAGAGAAACAGCCTGTAGTTTACCTGTGGTAAAATTTGTAAAGCATGGTAGTTTCAACAGGAAAGAAAAAAACTAAGCATGAAAGCTAGCCACTAAGAACAATTGTCAAAAAAAGAAATAATAAATAACCTGAAAAGGTGAAAGAAGAGTTAATTAAAGATTTGTAAATGTTGACTCACACTTAAAATCCTGAGTGCTAAAGTCACTGAAGTTTGAAGATCATGGTTCAAAGCCATCATGGGCAGGGAAGTCCATGAAACTTGCTTCAGTTTGGTCAGTCGAGGGACTTAAACTTGAAGTGTTTTGCTCATGGCTAAAGCTCTACTATCTTCTGCCTATTAGTGGTTGATTGGAGGTAAGTGGCATAGACTTTCCTGCCCAGGTAGATTTTGAATAGTGATCCTCAGATTTCAAGCCTCACTGTACTGCCCTTGACTACCTATGGGAGTCTTGTCTCATATTAAACACTTAAAAAAAGGCAGAAGTTGGGGGCTGGGAAGGTGGCTCAGTGGTAGAGCGCTTGCCATGCATGCCTGAGGCCCTGGGTTTGATTCCTCAGCACCACATAAGCAAAATAAAAAAGCTGACGTGGCGCTGTGGCTCAAGTTGTAGAGTGCTAGCCTTGAGCTGAAGAGCTGAGGGACAGCGCCCAGGCCCAGAGTTCAGGCCCCACGACCGGACCCAAAAAAAAAAAAGGCAGAAGTTGAGGTGTGGTTCAAGTAGTAGAGCCTTCTAACTTTCAGTTAAATAAGTAAATCAATAAAACCTCAGAAAGAGAGGGGCAGAATGAGAGTGAAAGATAGGAAATCCTACACTAAGCAAAAGTAGAGAAATGTAAATATCACCCGTTGTGGAAGAAATAAATTGTATTGTCAAAGCTTGTAGAATTCACAAAGTTTATAGTCCATGATAATGATAATTTGACTTGTGAAGGTTGAAATATGTTTGTAATTTCAACTAAATATCACTATTCCACAATTCTGTGAAATAAGAGAAATTAAGGTAATCACCTAATCTCAATAATAATAAAAACCTCAGAAAGTGTCACCAGGCCTTAATTTCAAGTCCTAAGTCACTAACCTGCCCCAACTCCGACCAAAAAAAAAAAAAAAAGACACTCTAACCAGGACCTGAGTTCTTACACTAGGAGCAGAAGCCAAATGAAACAAAAAGTAGACTGTAGTTGTCCTATGCCAAGTAATAAAGCAAGCTACTTTTAAGAGGAAAGAAAAAACCTGAGTATGAAGGCTAAACCCTAAGCCCCTGACTTTTCCCATAATGGAAAGTGGATCAATCATGCAATCCAACAGTTTGTGCTTGCTCTTGGGATCACACCTGAAAATGCCGCTTCAGTTCTAGGCCCTCCAATCAAAAGTGGACGGCAGGCTTGTTCTGGGCTTCTGGCACACAAGGACCTTGTGCAAAGGAAGTTCCTCCTCTTCTTTCCTGGATCCCAGGATTCAGCCTCTCTTGTGAGTCAGATTGGGGAATGGATGGCAGGGTGACCAGATGATCCAAATAGAGTGGGAGCTGTGCTAATGGACTTGCAGCTGGCAGCTGGATGCCAGGGTAGGTAGGAACTGGTAGGGCCCTCTGATTACCCAGCAATAGGGCGATTGAGTTGGAGCACCTGCTGGCTCCACCTATAATCAAGTCTGCCCCACCTCCTCTGCCCCTGTAACAATCAGAGGTATAAATGGGGATCTGAGTTCACTGTGTCAGATTCCTGCTTCCCAGCTCTACTTGCTTGCCTCTGTGGGCACCACTGCTGAAGACATACATCCATCGGCTCTGCAGCCCTGCACCATGAGGGAGATTGTGTACATACAGGCAGGCCAGTGTGGCAACCAGATTGGCGCAAAGGTGAGCATGGCACTGACCTAGGATCCAAGTCTCATATTTAGGGGAAGGAGAAGGAGGACGGGTTGGAGTTTGGAGGTGGTGGTGGTCATGGCTAGGCTGAAGTAAGTGGGGCTCCATAGTGGTCCCTAACCTTCTGCAAATGATGTCCCCCAGATAGCTTCTCCAATTTCCCTAATTTGTGTGGCCCTGGTGGGTGTGGTTTTTAAACAAGGCTGGGGTGGTTTCAAATCCCTTGCATGTCTTAGTCTTACCTGAGACTCAAGTCTTTGTATTTAGTTTCCTGGGAATAGACTAATGCACGTTTGGTCTGGTTTGAATTCAAGGAATGCAGTGTTTTTGAGCTGAAAGATACAGACAATTCTCTTTGCGTTAACTGATGAGTGTCAGATAATTGAGAACAGGTCTTCTACCTTAATGCAAATTTCTCCGAGTTTCATGCCCCATCTCAGCTCCCTTAAGTTGGGTGTTTTCTAAATCATTGGTTGTTGTGTATGCTCTGAGGACACTTGGGGTTCTGGAGACCCTTCTAACTGAGTCTTCAAGTTATTGCTTTGGCAATTTCATGTCCATGTAAGGCTAGTTACTCGTCATAGAATACAAACAGAATATGGTACTGCATAAGATGGAATACTCATAGAACCCAGATGTCTTCTATTCAGCCAGATAACAAAGAGCTTAACAAAACTAAAATGCCACCCATTTCTGTGCTTTTTTTAATTTAGAAAATGTAATTATTTTTTACAAATATATTTGTGTCAACAGGACATGGGTTTCTTATAGTTACTTTAAAATGCATTGTTTGGACACTTAACATTCTAGGTGATAATACACTTCTATTTCTATCTCAGTTTTGGGAAATGATAAGCGATGAGCATAATATTGATTGCACTGGCAACTACTATGGAGACAGCCATTTACAGCGGCAGAGAATCGAGGTGTATTACAATGAGACAACTGGTGAGTGTCTCCCATCTGGTTTCCCATACGGTGGCAAAATAGTTCCCAGGGGAATACTAATGAAAAGGAAGGAGTTCCTGCCTTTCTTATGGTAGTATTGTAGTTTTAATTTGGGACCTTGATCTTATAAGTCAAGTGCTGTACATAAGTGAGCCACTCCACCAGATACTTTGTTTTAATTTTTGAGTATACTCTTGTGAATTACCCCCAGGAAAGCCTTATACCTGAGTTCCCCCTACCTCTAATTGCTGACTAACCACACCTGTATTTTTTTTTCTGGTCATGGAGCTTGAACTCTGGGCCTAGGCACTGTTGCTCAACTCTTCAGCTCAAGGCAAGCGGCTCTACCACTTAAGCCACAGTGCCGCTTCCAGTTTTCTGGTGTTCAATTGGAGATAAGAGTTTGCCTGCTTTTTGTGCCCTGGTTGGCTTTGAACCGTGATTCTCTGATCTCAGCCTTCTGAGTAGCTAGGATTAAAGGTGTGAGCCCATTTCACATAATTAAAAATGAGACTGCCTAAATATGCATTCTAAAACAACTGATAAAATATAATATAATCCAGTGCCATTTTTTTGTGTGCTGATCATCCTAAGCTCAAGGCCTGGGCACTTTCTAAGAGCTTCTTTTGTTTTGGGTAGTTTCTTGGAGATCAGTCTCTCAGACTTTCCTGCCCCAGCTGACTTCAATATGCGATGCTAAGGTCTTATCTCAGATTTTTGAGTAGATAGAATTACACCTGTAAGCAACCAGAGCCAAGTTACATTGCCTCTTTAAAATATAGATTAAATTTCTAAAACAATATTTTGAAAAAGAAAATTTTAAAAATTTTAAAGAGGGATGTTCAGTCACTAATATATATGAGAATACTCCAAATCACAAAGCACAAATAAAGTGTCTCACCCTGAGATCTATAACATTAATACTTAGCCAACAATAAATTATTTTTAAGGTTTTTAAAGTAAGAAAACATTCTTTTGATGTAGAAAAAACCAATACTAATTTGTAAACATTGCTTTTAAATGATTCATATTGTCTTTCCTAACATAAATAGCCTAATTGAAGTCTACAAAGTAGATTTTCAGTTTTTGTAACTGTCAATGTAAACATCATTTAATTTTATATTGAATTTCCATTCTACATTATTGTATACAAACAGAATCATGGATAATTGGCTTTCCTATTTATTAATCCAATGAACAAGTACAAACAAAAGTACAAAGGTATTTGAGTTTTATAGATCTATATTTTGGGATGTCCTCACCTTGGTTGACAGTGGTTGGGTTGGATTGTGTCACTCCTATGAACAGAATTTTAGGTTGTGTCTTTATTAGATCCTGTATATCCAGCAGGATGGCCAGTTTTCTTCATGTGAATATTTAGGAATGGGGTATTCTAAAACTGGTGTTTACATCATGTTAACTGCTTTCCCTTGGGCCAAATCAGGATAAATGGGAAATTGAAAGTCATTGCTCAAGGTTGCTCTGAGTATTTGAATACAAGGATGTGTGCTATTTGATAACCATTATTGAAACATTATAAGACAAGAAATATATATTGTATATATGTTTTCTCCAGGAAAGACTTACACTTAAATTCCCCTACATCTACTTGGTGAATAGCCATACCTGGCTTTTTTTTTTTTTTTGGCGTTGGGGTGTCTGTCATGTGGCTTGGACTTTGGGCCTAGGCACTGTCCCTCAACTCTTCAGTTCAAGGCAAGCAGCTCTACCTCTTGAGCCACAGTGCCATTTCTGGTTTTCTGTTAGTTTATTAGAGATAAGGGTCTTAAGGACTTTTCCTGCTCCAGCTGGCTTTGAAGAGTGATCTTCTGATCTCAGCCTCCAGAGTAGCTAGGATTATAGGCATGAACCTGGTTCATTTCTTGAGAAAGGTAATTGGGGAAGGGAAGGGATAGTGGGAGAACAACAAAGTAGGGGGTAACAATTTTTGACAAGAAATTTTCTCATTTCCTTACTCATGTAACTAACTCCTCTATACAGCACCTTTACAATAAAAAAAAATTAACAAAAAAGAGAAAGTTTCTTGCTGATAGGCACTGGTGACTCATTCCTGTAATGCTGGCTACTTAGGAGGCTAAGGTATGAGGATCATGGTTCAAATCTTGCCTGAGCAGAAAAGTCCCTGAGACTCTTATCTCCAATAAGAAAACTGAAAGTGGGGTTGTGGCTCAAGTGATAGAGTGCTAGCCTTGAGCTGGAGAGCTGAGGGACAGTGCCCAGGCCCAGAGTTCAAGCCCCATGATGAACCACAAAAAAAGGTGTTGCCACCTTTCTTTTGCACCATTAGACTCAAAGCCTGATGCTCATCTTTGCCTCCTGTGTAGCTGAGATTTCAGCCACCATGCCCAAAGCAAAGGAATGAATATTCATGGAAATAGACAACTGCAAACATCCTTAAAGTTGCTGAAGCCTCATGCATGGGGATTCATGCTCAAGATATCTTTTCTGTTTCCATGTCTCAAATGCTATAATTTTTGTAATGAATGCTGAGAGTCACTTAGAATCATAAGCTCTGCCCCCTAAGTTCCTTGTCAAGGATAGGCCTAAGTCAACTCTGTTTCTCACAGGCAACAAATATGTTCCTCGGGCCATCATGGTGGACCTAGAGCCTGGAACATTAGACTCAGTGAGATCGGGACCATTTGGCCAGAGCTTTAGGCCAGACAACTTCATTTTTGGTAAGTCATCATGGTCCATGGGTCCTAACATCCACGCACTCCAGTGCTGGGCTGAGCCTTTATCCACCTAGATACTGTCCTCACCTAACCCACCTATTCCAGTCCATGGGAGTCATGCCCCTGGCCACTCAGACAGCTCAGATCAGTGCAACTCTGCAAGCCCTCTATGACAAAGAAGCCTCTGAAGGGAAAGAGCAGCAAGTAGAGAAAGCCACCAACAAGGTTTCAGCACTGCTGGTCTTTTTAGAGGTCTGGCAATAACAGAACCACTTCAGGACACCAGAAATCAAAGCACAGCTATGTGTGAGCAAGGTGCAGACAGGTGTTTGCAGTTTAGCTTCCCTCTGACCACACTGTGCTCCTGTCCCTCTTGTGAAAGTAACTACATTTCCAGTATTGAGGCAGGCTCGGTCCTTCATTTCTAGAAGTACATGATTTGGGTTAAAATGTATTTTCCTTCACACTGTCTTTACTTTTCTTTAGAACCTAGGTGATTTGTAGGGTCCCAGATACATTGAAAACATTTCCTTTATTTCAACAAAGTGTATCTAATGTAATAGCAAAGGTTAGCTCAGAAGAGTCCTATTGTCTTCACAATAGGACAGGCACAATCATTATTCTTGGAGTGTGTGTCTCATCATGTCTTTGTGTCTGATAGGCCAGAGCGGGGCAGGCAATAACTGGGCAAAAGGCCACTACACGGAGGGAGCCGAGCTGTTGGAATCCGTGCTGGATGTGGTGCGGCGGGAGTCAGAAAGGTGTGACTGTCTCCAGGGTTTTCAGCTGGCCCACTCCCTGGGAGGTGGCACTGGATCAGGCATGGGCACCCTGATTCTCAACAAGATCCGAGAGGAGTATCCAGACCGCATCATGAACACCTTCAGCGTCATGCCCTCCCCCAAGGTGTCAGACACCGTGGTAGAGCCTTACAATGCGATCTTGTCTGTCCACCAGTTGGTGGAAAATGCAGATGAAACTTTCTGCATCGACAATGAGGCCCTGTATGACATCTGCTTTCGCACCCTGAAGCTGCCCACACCCACCTATGGAGACCTGAATCACCTGGTGTCAGCCACCATGAGTGGAGTCACCACCTGCCTGCGCTTCCCCGGCCAGCTGAATGGAGACCTGCGCAAGCTAGCCGTGAATATGGTGCCCTTCCCCCGCCTACACTTCTTCATGCCTGGCTTTGCACCCTTGACCAGCCGGGCCAGCCAGCGGTACCATGTTCTCTCAGTGCCCGAGCTCACCCAGCAGATGTTTGACGCCAAGAACATGATGGTCGCCTGTGATCCCCGCCATGGTCGTTACCTGACAGCAGCTGCCATCTTCCGAGGCCACATGTCCATGAAGGAGGTGGATGAGCAGATGCTTAACATGCAGAACAAGAACAGCAGCTACTTTGCAGACTGGATTCCCAACAATGTGAAGACAGCTGTATGTGACATCCCCCCGCGTGGCCTCACAATGTCAGCCACCTTCATCGGCAACAACACAGCCATCCAAGAACCATTCAAGCGCACCTCAGAGCAGTTCAGTGCCATGTTCCGGCGCAAGGCATTCTTGCACTGGTACACGGGAGAAGGCATGGATGAGATGGAGTTCACTGAGGCTGAGAGCAATATCAACGACCTGGTGTCTGAGTACCAGCAGTGCCAAGATGCCACTGCTGATGAACAGGGGGAATTTGAAGACTTGGTGGAGGAAGAAGTTTAAGACTTCCCATTGGTAGCAATGCAACAGGACTGTCAGAGCCTGCCTACTACTTCTCAAATGAATGGTGCTTTCCTGAGCTCCTGTTGTAGTGCAGTGAGGTCCCTGCTGTGTATCATCATGCACAGCTTTTCCAGTCAGGAACTCACTGATGGTGAATGTAAAAATGAAGATTTCTTTTAAATAGTATTATTTTAAAGCCCTATTTATATAAATAAAGTATACATTTTATACTCTTGAGTTCTTATTCTTCTTTAAAATCCCTTTTTTTCTTTCAATGTATTTGAAATATAAAGTTGGCCAGCAGGATTTAATCTTAGCAATATAGGAATGGTGCTCAAGAAGAGTTTCAAATTCATGGCGTTCCTACTATTTTGAAGAGGAAGATGACAAGTGCCAATGTTTATTTTCCCTGGCCCAGTTTTAAAGTTAGCAGACTCTCAATAACATGCCAGTAGCATACAAACAGTTTGAAGAGAAAGTAAACCAGATCTAGATGTTACAATTTTCCTAGTACCAACGTGATGTTTAGAGTACTGAAGGGATTGATGTTCAAGACTTGTCTGGGCACTGAGGTAGCACGGCCTCTTCCTCCTTTATTCTGACACAGGACTTGCTTTACCTGCCAGCTAGTATGCATTCCTCTTTGGGAATGGGACCACAAAATGCAGGTATGAATACTGGCCATTAAGGATCTACTTCTCCTTCAGACAACCACAGGTTCTGGTCTCATGCCCCTTCAGAGGGATTTCATTCACATTCCCCAGAAACAGTAGCAGGAACCCCAATCCCTGTGCTTACAGTTCAGTTGGCAGCAAAGCAGCACTCACAAGATGAGTGCAAGATCCTGGTTGCCAGGGTAGGTTCTCAAGGCATCTGGCAGCTCTAAGGACAGAAATGAGTCTAGTTGTGTGAGGGAGTGAGAAGATGACCAGTCCCATAGCGTATCAATATCTGCTTGATTCAGTACTTCCAAGTCAAGGAGTGGAAGGGAGACATGGCCCAATGACCCATTCTCATACTCATTTTCCAGCATTCGAAGCTGTCTGAGGTCCACAGGGGGTTGTAAGGGAAAAAGATCCAGCCTGTTGGGTATGTTTACTTTACATGAGTGAGACAGAAATCTCAATTGCTTAGAACCTACACAATGGCCAGGAAGAGGGTGAACACTTCTGTTTTCACCAGAGGCCAAAATCATTCACTAGTTCTTTTTGCCAGAATCTTTCATTCTTCTTGCAGTGAGGCTCCAGGTACGTTGTCTGTGTCAGGCATTCCTCCATGGCCACCAATAACTTGTAAGAGCCCCTTTTTCTTCAGAAACAGGACTTCTGGGAATCCAGCAAATTTTAGGAAGCTCTAAGGAAAGATACTACCGGGTGAGGTGCAAGTTTCTGGATTCTAGTAAATTTGGGAGATAGTAAGTTCCTTAAGCATTCCTATACCAGGCCTGAGGTTGGGGTAGGGTGGTGAGGAGAGGGGTAGAGATCTTTAAGCCAAGTTGGTCTCACTCAGCAGAAAGTAAACTGCCAGAGAGACTGTTCTGTGACTAGAAGCCCCAGGGCAGATCAACGTGCAAGTAGCTTCCAATGTGGGAGTCCCAGGGAGTAGGTGTGGGCCAGCAAATTGACATCCCTGGGTCTCTAGTCTTGGAACTGACCAGGTTGGATGACTCCAAATCCTCTAAGGCTGCTGGGTCTGAACTGAAGGCAGGCCTGACCAAGGCACTCTCATTCCTCAGTGGGTTAAGGATTGAGGCCAAGCTGTGGTGGAGGGCCCACCCAGCCTATTTACCAGTGTTTGACTAAGAACAGTTTTGTTTTCTCTTAAGTAACATTTTTTGAGTCTTTTCTGGTGGATTTGGCTTATTTCTTTACACTTTTGAAGAAGTAGTTCTTGGTTCATAATTAATGACTCATGGCTCATCCCTCAGAAAACTCCTGTTGATAATATTACCAGTAGATTATCATGTATTTCTCAGACATGGCTTTTGTTTTCTCCTAGCCAGAGCTCTTCACGCATTGCCACACAAGTTAATGTTGAGGTGACTTCTATAGACAGGGTGATTATTTTGTCCAAATGCTAAGTGCAGCATCTCCCTTATTCTCATGTGCCTTGGTAATTGTATCAAATAATTGAGTCCTTGACTAGTATAATCAAAGCTCTGGCTGAAGATGCAGCTCAGTGGTAGAGTATATGCCTGGCATGCACAAAGCTCTCAGTTCAGTCCCCAGTACCAAAAGGAGGAAATGTAACAAATGTTAGGCTCTGGAGACGATATATTAGGAGTCAAGGCAAAACACCCAGACTGGCATTGAGGAGTTGTGTCATGAGGGAACACTGGTAGAATGTTTGTAGGCGGAAAGAAGAGAGCCCCTTGATATGTGTACCCTTTTAGGAAGCAGAGGTAGGAATGTGGGATGAACCTCTGGTAGAGAGCCTAGGCCTTCGAAGGAAGAAGCTGTGACATGTATGTTGCCATAATGGGACCAGAGTCTAAAGTGGCACCACCATACCAGGCCATGGCTCAACAAGAACAGGTTTGTCAGAAGGACCTTCTTGCACTGGAGAGATTTATTTTGACCACTTTGGCCTTGTTAATCATATTTCCTTATGCTGTTTTCTTTTTCCTTCCTACTTGTCATACCTATAGCAGATCCCATCCAGGAGACCCATTCTCTCTAATCTCATTCTCTAAAAGTCTCCCAGTTTATAGCTGTACATATCCTAGACCAAAAAAGTCGGGGGTGGATTTTCTGTCAGGCATAGATTGAAACTGAAAGGTATTTTTGAACTAGACTTTGACAAAGTTCTGATATTGACATAGTTGTGTTGATAAGTACTGGAACTGAGACTAGCCTCTGATCTAATTCTGAGGTGACAGTGGAAGAGAACTGGTGATAGGAAATCACAGACCAATGTGATTTCAAACCCTTGACAGGTACATCTCCATTCATGGATGTGCTATCAGCCAACATACAGATGTCTGTTAAGGAGTGATGGCTGGGAAAAGGAAATTTATTGGTGACAGAGGAAACCAGCCTTTGGACAAGTGGTTGCCTTTAAGTGTGAGGCAGACAAAGAGTGCCTATGGATACAGAGATATTTTCAGGAAGCAAGACAGTTTCACCCACATCTTGTTATCCACAAAATCATCTGAGAATAACTCTGTAAACCCAGAGGTGAGAGACATGTGCTTTGTGCTTCTGCACCACTGCTTTGCTGCGTGGCTCTTTATGCTCTCCCGAAACCTCCTTCTGAGCTGGCCCACAATGTGACCAGGAGGTGGGAAGCAGAGGGAACTTGGCAGCTTGGCTGCTAATCACTCTGGCCACACTGACATGGGGCAGTATGCATGTGATGGGCATCTGCACCATGCTAATGTTATGTGCCCAGTGGGAGCTTTGGCTCTTACTAGGAGAAGGTAACAGTTCCTCTGTCCTTGGGCCAACTCCCAGGTCAGGATGTCTTCATCTGCAGATTCTGGAACTTTGCCATAGCTCTCATCTTGACAGATTTCTTTCTGTTTTTCAATTTTCTCGTTCTTTCTTTGTATCTTTGTTTCTTTTCTTTCTTTCTATCTTTGTTTCTTTGTTTCTCTCTCTCTGTGTCTCTTTCTCTTTCTTTCTTTATCTCTTTGTTCCTTTTTTTCTTTATCTCTTTCTTTCTTTCTTTCTTTCTTTCTTTCTTTCTTTCTTTCTTTCTTTCTTCCTTCCTTCCTTCCTTCCTTCCTTCCTTCCTTCCTTCCTTCCTTTCTTTCTTTCTTTCTTTCTTTCTTTCTTTCTTTCTTTCTTTCTTTCTTTCTTTCTTTCTTCTTTCTTTTTTTGTTCTTTTTACAGCCATGGGTCTTGAACTCTAGGCCTAGGAACTATCGCTCAGCTCTTCAGCTCAAAGCTAGCTCTCTATCACTTGAGCCATAGTGCCACTACCAGTTTCCTGGTGGTTTATTGGAGATAAATATCTCAAGGGCTTTCCTGTCCAGGCTGGTTTTTAACTCCCATTCTCAGATCTCTGCCTCCTGAGTAGCTAGGTTGACAGTCAGGGGACATTGGTGCCCAGCTTGACAGGTTTCTTATTTGTGTAAGATAACAATGGCCATGTTCTGTCCTGTGAGAAGTTTCCTTGTCATCCTACAACACTGATGGTCTTAGTGTTGTGGTAAAGCACACAGCAAGGGGGGTTTCTATGCATACACATTGATTAGTATCTGAAAAGGCAGCTTGCAATGGCCAGGAAGGCTCCACGATTGCATACATCTCAACTTGCACTGGGCATAACCAAATTTTAAGTTCTAGTGTTGGTTCTTTTCCTTTGTATACAGCTTGAGCAGGTTGTTTCTAGATGCCTGTCATTTAACTCAGTTACTCAATCAACTCATCTGCTCTTTCTATGAGTCTGACTTAAATGACTGCTTATCAGAGGCCAATAACTGATTTTAAGGCTGAGTGAAACACAGCAAGTGCTCAGGCATGTTGACTAAGAGTGCTATATAGATAATGTACAGCTGCATGGTACTTGTGTTGTACACTTCTCATATCTTCACCAAATTCTAAATATTTCTTTTTTTTGGGGGGAGGGTCCGGTTGTGGTGCCTGAACTCTGGGACTGGCCGCTGTCCCTCAGCTCTTCTGCTCAAGGCTAACACTCTACCACTAGAGCCACAGCGCCACTTCTGGCTTTTTTCTTTTTCCTTATGTGGTGCTGAGGAATCGAACCCAGGGCCTCATGCATGCAATGCAAGCACTCTACTCCTGAGCCACCTTCCCAGCCCCACTCTAAATATTTCTTATAGAGGAGAAAGAAGCCACACATTTTTGGCTTCTTTGCATAGCTATCTGAATCCAGCTAATGAGCACATCTTACATTTGTTGTTGTTGTTGTTGTTGTTGTTGTTGTTTTTGGTAGTTTATGGTTTGATTGAACTCAAAGCCTCATACATGCTAGGCATGCACTCTACCACACCTCCAGGCCCCTTCTTGTTTTAAGTATTTTAAGTAATTTTTGGGCATTGCTCTTCCCTCACATACACCTCCCTCAGAACTGGGATTGCAGGCATGAACGACCTAGCCAGAAGTATTTGTTGAGATAAGGTCTTCTTGCTAACACTTTGCCTAGACTAACCTTGGACCTCAGTCTTCCCCAGCTCTGTTATTCCACAGAATAACGTACCTTAGGTTTAAAATATTGTAATCCCATTAGTATTCTGGGTTCTCTAATTGGAGTTTTGTGGTATAGTACTAGAAGGCAGTGCCTTCTTACTTGACTTGAAATTATAAGCCTTAATCAGTGGACATAATTCTGCTCTAGACTATCAGAACCTCATATCAATGTGTGGACACTGCTGATTGTTGAACCATAATTCAGGATATGTTGCATGATTTTAAGTCTCAATTTTTACATACACACGCGCGCGCACACACACATGCACACAACATTGTCTTCTCTGGTGATTTTGTACATTTTCTGTGAGACCACCTGTGTTCTCTCCTGTGCATCTTGGAGCTTCTCTCACCAATCCTTCTACTCTCCAGCCTGTTCCCTCCTCCACTGTCTAGTCTCTGACCTTGACAGAGGCTGAGGCTTTGTAGTACTGGGATTAGAACAAGAGAAAAGATAGATACACACATTTAAGCAGAAACCTTATCTCTTGCACTTTTAGGTGATTTTAGATGCATGTTTTCATCAGATCCTCACTCCTACTTCTTCTACCAGCCTCCCACTGCCATGTTCTTTTCCTGGCTCCCACAGAAAGCTCAGCTGATATTATAGGAAACAGAAACATTGTGCTTCTGCAAAACCTGCATTGCTGCTGCTTTGAATGAATCTATTTTTGTCATGAGAATTTTTCTTAATGGAATATGGGAGAGTCAGAAAACAGTTATTTAAAGCAGTTTCACTGCTTTTAGTTTATTTAAATTAACTTTATATGCCTAAGAGGGACATTACACAAAACAATCTTATTATGTATATATTTTTTGCTGATTTCTGTGGTGTCATGTCTCAAATTCCTTAAACTTTTTGATGCTAAGATCCTCATTGTGGCAAATATCCAGAATGGAAGGGAAGGGAAGTGAGAATGGAGATCAACTAATATCTTACATTATCCACTCTCTGGGGCTGCTATTTCCACTATTGGAATTGATGATGGCCAGTTTGCAGATTCATTGTCATGAAACAGCTCTTACATCATTGATAAAACTAATAGCTTGGGTTCCATTTATAGCATTGGGCTTTTGGTGTCTGCATGTGTCTGAAGGACCCAAAAGCAAGCTCCTCTGCAGAGAAGTGAGGTATCCTCTCTTGATAGAGTGAGATAATGTGGGAAGTTTTCATAGGAAGAGGATATTACACAGCACTCCTATATTAGAGAATTTGGAGAGAGAGCAAAACAAACCCATAAACTGCCCCTAGAACTTGACCTCTTCCCACTCAATCCTTCCTTTTTCAGATAATAATGCTGAGTATGCTGAGGAAGGCAACACACTACTTGCTAATTCAGATCTTGTTGCCTGGATTTCCTAGACAATTACTACTCCCTTCTATGATGGTCTGACTTAATATCTGACCTTCTCAAGTGTCTTCTCAGAAGGAATTCTGTCTTCAAAAACTAACTTTGTGGCAAATCTTTAACTCAGTTCACAAATGATCCAGTGGGAACAAATGCTAATTGAGTATGCTGCATTATACATCTTTTAATGTTTATGGGCTTTAATTGTAAGTTTTAAAAGTTATATATAAAAATCAGGAGCCAGCTAGTTCATACCTGTAATCCTAGCTACTCAGGGGTCTGAAATCTGAGGACTGCAGTTTGAAGCCAGCCCAGATGAAAAAGTTCATGAGACTCTTATCTCCAATAAACTACTCAGAAAAAGCTGGAAGTATTGTTGGAACTCAGTTGGTAGAACACTAACCTTGAGCACAAAGAGGCTTAGAGACAGTGCCCAGGCCCTATGTTCAAGAACCATGGATAGAGAGTTCCGGGAAGATGGCGGAGGAGAAGCTGGAATCTGAACAAGCTCTCGCATAGAAAGCAGCTTTAGAGTTCCAGTGAACAGTCCTAAGCCAGAGAATCACACCAAGTGTGCCATCACAGGACAGAGAGTTAGACAAGAGAGGGGAAGCCAAGGAAAGTGGTCGCCAGCAGCCGCCACGGCGGCGGCGGCGGCGACAGGGTCGCAAGCGGCAGAGACCACAGCCGGGGGCCATACCTGAGCGCTCACACAGAGAGTCCGGGACGAAGGAGCCAGACGCAGCGGCCGAGCGGATTCTACTCAACACCAGCAAGAACCAACAAAGAGCGGACATCTTCACCCTGCAGCTTGCAGACCAGAGACGACCCAGGATCCAAGACTCAGCGTGAGTACAAGCCCGACATCCTCACTCCTCAGGGAGCAGAGGAAGGAAGGCCACCCCTCCCCCCCCAGCACCGGTGATCTCCATCTTGGATACCGACAAAGCTCGGAGTTGCTGCTAGCTTCAGCTCAGGCCTTGGAATAAAATGAGTCATTTAGCAGGTCACAAGAACTTAACGCCGAAGTGACCTGCCAGACTCAGCTCCATCCAGGGAAAAGTCACCCAGCACAGGCGCCAGCCTAGCCTCACTGGGTAACCAGAGCCAGAGGCTGCCCCTCCCTCTAGCAGCCACCACAATCAATTGAAAAACAGAAACCCTGAGAATGGCTCCAGGCTGGGCGCTGTGAGTTATCACAAAATAGCCCCAGGGAAAAGCTACTGTTTGCTGAAAGGCCTCAACTCCACCCAGAACCTAGCCTCATCACCACATCCCCCTCTTTTGTGACTCTCAAAGCAGACCACCCTCCCAGAAAACTAACCTGGGAGGGGGATCTCAAAATCTTGGGTAAAGCAGAGCATTTTTCTGCCTCTTCCAACCAACTGACTTAAGAAACCAATCAAGCCACAGGACCTCAAGCTGACCAGAGACTCCAAGAGACTGGTTGCAGACAAAAGGGAGATACAGGATTCTTCCCACTCCTCCCCCCCCAAAAACAAAAAAACAAAAAAAAAAAAATCAAAAGACTTTTTTTTTTTTCTTCTTTTTTTTTTTTCTTTTTTTTTTTCTCTTTTTTTTCTTCTTCTTCTTTTCTTTTTTTTGCTTGTTTTTTGTTTTTTGTTACCTTATATATATATATATATATATATATATATATATATGTATATAAATTTTTTTCCCTTCTAAAACTTTTATCAATCTTTAATTTTTGCCTCTTCTGAAAAAATAATTGTTTTCCAGTAACTTTTTTTTCTCATCTTATAATTTTTATTTCAGAATTACGTGAATGAGAGTTTTCCTTTCTTTTCTTGTCTTCTTTCTCTTATTCTTTCTTTCTTAATTATCTTTTTGTTTTTTATCTAGCTCTACTGAACTTCTGATCTTTTCTTCTCCCTTAAAGCTTTTCACATCTCCTCAATGTCCCTCCCCTTCTCTGAACATATTCACATTCCTCTCTAAATAGACGGTCCTTTAACCTCTATAATAACATTAATTTTTACGTTTCTATTCTTTTTCTGGTCTCTCTTTATACCCCTTTCCGTCTCTTCTTTTTCTCTCTCTCTCTACTTGCATCCTACCCAACCCATTTCCTGCACTGTGAGTAGGACATAGTTAACTCTCCTTGTGCCTCCCCACACCAATCTATTCCTATTTTTTACCCACATCTCTCACTAATCCTAATAATTTCTGGTTTTCCAAATTCTTTTCTGCGGTTCGAAGTCCTTTAACATATAGTCGTTTGATGTTGAATAGATGTATCTGTTGAACTAGATTGTATCTGTAGACTATTGACTGTACAAATGCAAACTTTGGTTGATGGTTGCCTTAAGATAGTGTTCTAGCACAAAACTGGTGCAATCTTTATCTCAAATGGGCCGAGTAAGCCGGAAAAACACAAGAAAAATGGCAAATTCGGGTATCTCAATTCCCAACCTTGATAATCAGGGATTAGAACAGATAAAGAATAACCCAGAGGAGAGTTCCCAAATAGCTCTACAAACACTAATAGCAAACATGATAAATGAGAAGTTTGACAATGTACAAAGGACTCTGTATGAGCGTGATAGGGAGAGAGAGGAGGCATCCCAGAAGTTTATACAGGAATATCATAAGCGTGAGGAAGCTTCTCAAAAACTGATACAGGATTTGCATGAACAACTTGAGAATACTCAAAGAGAAAGGGAGGAATGGCGTGAGCAGGCAGAGAACACTCAAAGAGAACTGCAGGAATCCCACAGAAGGGAGGAAACTAATCAAAGAGTAATTCACGAATTAAGAGACCAGGTAGAGAATACACAAAGATCACTAAAGACATTCATGGAATCCATTAACAAAGAGCTGAAGGAAGTCAGGGAGACCACAAAGGGAATGCTGAATGGAACCCAACAGAAGGAATGGGAGTCCAAAGAAACCATAACCAATCAACTAAGCGATTTGAGAACAAACACTGAACACCAAATTAAGGAAGTAAAGAAATTCATACAAGACCTAAAACAGAGCTTCAACAAAGAACTTGAAGCCATCAAAGCTGACCAAGTAGAAGGAAAAGAGATAAAAAACAAAGTAGAGAGTCTTGACAGCAGGTTAGACCATGCAGAAGATCGAATCTCAGGGATTGAAGACAGCCTAGATATTATAGAGAAAGAACATACAACCATCCAAGACAAGTCCAAGAAATATGATAGGTCTATCCAACACCTGGAGGACACCATCAGAAGGCCCAATTTAAGGATAATGGGTGTAGAGGAGCACCTAGAAACAGAAGTTAATGGTCTAGGAAATTTGTTTAACAGGATCCTAGCAGAGAACTTCCCAAACATACAAAAAGATAGGCCTATTCAGATACAAGAAGCTTTTAGAACCCCAAATAGACCAGACCAGAATAGGACATCCCACCGTCACATTATAATCCACACAGGATCAACCCAGACCAAGGAAAAGATCCTTAAAGCTGCCAAGGAGAAAAGGTTAATCACCTATAAAGGGAAACCAATTAGAATTACCTCAGATTTCTCAGCAGAGACAATCAAAGCAAGAAGAGCCTGGAATGACGTATGCCATGCCCTAAAAACAAACAACTATCAACCAAGAATACTGTACCCAGCTAAACTCTCCTTCATAACTGAAGGCCAAATAAAAACCTTCCATAGCAAAGAAAAATTGAAACAATACATCTCCACCAAACCAGCCCTGCAAAAGATTCTTAAAGATGTCCTACACATAGAAAACCAACAAGAACGCAACAAAGGCCAAGAAACTGCACACAAACGGAGAATCCAAGAACCTTAGGAAGAACCCAGTTTTCACAGCCCCCAAGAAGGTGGATAACATGGCAGGAACTCCCAAATACCTCTCAGTCCTATCTCTTAACGTTAACGGACTGAACTCTCCAATTAAGCGACATAGACTGTCTAGTTGGATTAAAAAACAAGACCCCTCTATCTGCTGCCTGCAGGAGTCACATCTTGCCCGTAAAAACAAACATATTTTCAAGGTTAAAGGCTGGAACAAAATCTACCAAGCAAACGGCCCTCATAAACAGGCGGGAGTTGCAATCCTAATATCAGATAAAATAGACTTCAAATTAAAATTCGTGAGAAGAGATAAAGAAGGTCGCTACATACTAATTAAAGGATCTCTCCTTCAGGAGGATATTACAATTCTAAATATCTATTCGCCAAACAATGGAGCACCCAAATTTATCAAAGAAACACTACTTTCCCTCAAATCCCAGATAGATCCAAAGACATTAATCGTTGGGGATTTTAACACACCACTCTCCCCACTAGATAGATCAACTCAGCAAAAACTCAACAGAGAAACCGCAGATCTAAACAGCTGCATAGATCAACTAGACTTAACAGACATTTACCGAACATTTCACCCAGCAGCATCAGAATACACGTTCTTCTCAGCAGCACATGGAACGTTTTCTAAAATAGACCACATTTTAGGCCACAAAGCAAACTTGTCTAAATTCAGAAACATTGAAGTTATACCTTGCATTCTCTCTGACCACAAGGGAATAAAATTAGAACTCAACACCAAAAGCCACCAAAGAAAGTCCGGTTTCACATGGAGGCTGAACAACACACTACTGAATCATGAGTGGGTCATGGAAGAGATTAGAAAGGAAATTCAAATGTTCATGCTATTCAACAAAAATGAACACACAAATTGCCAGCTCCTCTGGGACACAGCAAAGGCAGTACTCAGAGGAAAGTTTATAGCTCTGAGCTCCTACATCAACAAATTGGAGAGATCGGAAACTAACAATTTAATGACACATCTAAACCTCCTTGAAAAAGAGCAGCAAGATAAACCCCAATCCACTAGACGGAAAGAAATAATCAAAATTAAATCAGAATTAAATGAATTAGAATCCAAAAAAACTATAGAAAGAATCAACAAAACAAAGAGTTGGTTCTTCGAAAAACTTAACAAAATCGACAGACCCTTAGCAAACCTTATCAGAAAAAGGAGAGAGCACACCCAAATTAATAAACTCAGAGATGAGAATGGAAACATCACCACGGAAACAACCAAGATTCAGAACATTATAAGGGAATACTTCTCAAAACTTTATGCTAATAAGTTTGAGAACTTGACAGAAATGGACCTTTTCCTAGCAAATATTGACATGCCAAAACTAAACCAAGATGAGTTAAACCAGCTTAACAGGCCCATATCAAGCATTGAAATAGAAACAGCAATAAGAGACCTCCCAGCTAAGAAAAGTCCAGGACCAGATGGTTTTACAGCGGAATTTTACAAGGCCTTCAAAGCAGAGCTCACACCAATACTCCTCCAACTCTTCAATGAAATTGAAAGAGAAAGCTCACTACCAAACACATTCTATGAAGCCATCATAACCCTCATCCCAAAACCAGGCAGGGACTCATCAAAGAAAGAAAACTATAGACCCATTTTTTGATGAACATTGATGCAAAACTTCTCAACAAAATTTTGGCCAATCGACTTCAACAATTCATCCAAAAAATCATACACCATGATCAAACAGGATTCATTTCAGGGATGCAAAGCTGGTTCAATATACGCAAATCAATTAATATTATTCATCACATCAACAGGAGCAAGAATAAGAACCACATGGTTATCTCAATAGATGCAGAAAAAGCATTTGACAAGATCCAACACCCCTTTATGATGAAGGTTCTGGAAAAATTAGGAATCCATGGAACATTCCTCAATACAATAAAGGCTGTATATGACAAACCTACAGCCAGCATTATACTCAATGGTGAAAAACTAAAGCCATTTCCTCTTAACTCAGGAACAAGACAAGGATGCCCACTCTCTCCACTTCTCTTCAATCTAGTATTAGAATGCCTAGCTACAGCAATAAGGCAAGATGCAGACATAAAGGGGATCCAAATAGGGAAAGAAGAAATAAAACTTTCCCTCTTTGCAGATGACATGATCTTGTATTTAAAGAATCCCATAGACTCCACTCCCAAATTACTCAAGCTGATTCAAAACTTTGGCAAAGTAGCAGGTTATAAAATTAACCCCCAAAAATCAATGGCTTTTCTATATGCCAACAATGAGAAAAGTGTGGCTGAAATTAGCAAAGCAACTCCATTTGTAATAGCCCCACAAAAAATAAAATACCTAGGAATTAACTTAACCAAAGAAGTGAAGGACCTCTATGATGAAAACTTTAAAATCTTGAAAAAGGAAATCAACACAGAACTTAAAAAATGGCAAAACCTCCCATGCTCCTGGATTGGCAAGATTAACATCGTGAAAATGGCAATACTTCCCAAGGCTATCTACAAATTCAACGCGATACCTATCAAAATTCCACCCTCATTCTTCAAGGAAATAGAGGAGGCAATCCAAAAATTCATATGGAACAATAAAAGACCCCGAATAGCAAAAACGCTCCTCAATGGAAAGAACACTGCTGGAGGAATATCAATACCAAATTTCAAACTCTACTATAAAGCCATAGTAATCAAAACAGCTTGGTATTGGCATAAGAACAGACCTCAGGACCAATGGAATAGAATTGAAAACCCAGAAATGAACCTACAGACCTATAGCCATCTAATCTTCGATAAGGAAGCTAAAACAATAGAATGGAAGAAAGACAGCCTCTTCAGTAAATGGTGCTGGCAAAATTGGTTAACTACATGTAGAAAACTAAAGCTAGATCCTTATATATCACCCTGCACCAGAATCAACTCCAAATGGATCAAAGACCTTGAACTCAAAGCAGACACTCTGAAAACATTACAGGATGGAATAGGAGAAACCCTAGGTCTCCTTGGCTCAGGTCGAAATTTTCTGAATAGAGACCCGGAAGCACAACAAATCAAAGAAAGGTTGGACAAATGGGATTGCATAAGATTGCAGAGCTTCTGCAGGGCAAATGACATAGCTGGCAAGATCAATAGAAAGCCCACCGATTGGGAGAAGATCTTTACTAGCCATACAACGGACAAAGGTCTCATATCAAAAATATACTTGGAACTCAAAAAATTAAACCACCCAACAACAAATCCTCAAAGAAACAACTGCCCAATAAATAAGTGGGCGAAAGACTTAAAGAGAAGCTTCTCTGAAGAAGAAAGAAGGATGGCCAATAGACACATGAAGAAATGTTCAACATCCCTAGCCATAAAAGAAATGCAAATCAAAACAACATTGAGATATCACCTCACTCCAGTTAGAACAGCAAAAATCAAGAACTCTAATAACAACAGATGCTGGAGGGGATGTGGACAGAAAGGAACCTTACTTCATTGTTGGTGGGAATGTAAACTTGTTCAACCACTTTGGAAAGCAGTATGGAGGTTCCTCAAAAGACTTCACATAGATCTCCCCTATGATCCAGCAATCCCACTTTTGGGCATTTACCCAAATGTTTACAAACAAGACCACACTAAAGCTACCAGCACAACTATGTTTATTGCAGCATTATTTACCATAGCTAAGATATGGAACCAACCCAGATGCCCCTCAGTAGATGAATGGATCAAGAAAATGTGGTATATATACACAATGGAATTCTATGCCTCCATCAGAAAGAATGACATTTCCCCATTTGTTAGGAAATGGAAAGGTTTGGAAAAAATTATAGTAAGTGAAGTAAGCCAGGCCCAAAGAAGCATAGGTCCCATGGTTTCCCTTATTTGCAATATCTAGTATAGGTATGAGTCAAGCGGAAAAGGCCAGATAATGTGATGTTAGGAAAATGAACCCTTAAATATGTATTTTAATGTTTTCGTTTCTTTCATGCATGTATTTCTAATGCATTTATAAGATTATTCCTTTATTGCTTTGTATGTCCCTCCCCCACAGTGTAACCCCCGCTTTCACTATATTTGATATCAGTATATCATGTGGAGGAGATGGGGACAAACAAATCGTTTAAGGATTCAGGTGGACCTGTTGCAACAATGAGAAGTACAAAATGTCATGTCAAAACCAGCTTTACAATTTCGGTGTGGGGGGGGAGGGGGGTATAATTGGGTGGGGGGAGGGGGGTAAAATTGGGTGGGGGGAGGGGGGAGGCAGGGAAGGGAAGTGAAGGGTAAACAAAGGAGGAGGCTGCAATGCTTGGTAAGAAATGTATGCATTATTCTGCCCATGTAATTGTAGCCCCTCTGTACAGTATGTTCTCAAATAAAATAAAATACAATTTAAAAAAAAATAAAAAAAAATAAAAAAAAATAAAAAAAAAAAAGAACCATGGATAGCAAACCAAACCCTATATATACTTAACAAAGTTGTACACATTTTCCTCTTTAGGTACATCATGATCTCCTACCACAAGACACACTGCAGCTGGAATTTTGTAGTTCATGATTCTACAGCTTTGTGGCCTGGAGGTCTCTCCTGACAGGTCATTTCTACAAAGCTTTGATGGATGGCTGTGTTTTAACAAACTGAGTTTCTGTTCAACTCATGTTTACAAATGAATTCACACACCATCATGGCACCCTTCTTCTGAGCAGGGCTGCTGGTGAATTTAGCATGGATCTCTGAGACACAGACATAATTTCATTTGGCATTATTATTATTCCAGGCAAAATAGAAATTGCAGCTGTAAAACTGTATATCGTTCCCGTTGAAACCCTGGTATTGATTTTCTTCATTGATTTTTGAGACCAGAATTTTTTATATAGGTACAAATATATCATGGGATAAGCATGGAATAGTGGACAGCTTTTGATTCTTATGTGTTTATGTACACAGCTTTATCATTAAACCCCAGGGTGAGCTTTCTAACAATGCCTTGGGACATCTCATTTAGAATCATGTGAAATTAGTGTAGCCTGCTCATTTAAAGGAATCAATTCTCGCATAGTGCAAAAACATTACTAACCTTGGGGGCAAATGGCACGGCTGTGATGAGGTCAGCCTCACCTAATGGACTACACCTCACACCAGTTGCTGGAATCTGCATCTGCAAGCCCTGTTCTCATGTGTCCTTTACAAACCTCCCAACCTCCCTCATTACAATATAATCTAGCAGGAGGCAGATGGCTTACATCTGTAATCCTAGCTACTCAAAAGTTGGAAATCCATCCATATGTTCTTGACCAGCTCAATTAGAAAAGTCTGTTAAAATTGAGCCTCCAAGTGATTAGTACAAACAAGACTGAAAGTGTGATTCAAATAGTCAAGTGCCAGTCAACTAAACAGAAGATTCTGAGTTCAACCCTCAGGACTTCTGGGGGGGGGGTGGTAAGGGGAGAGGCAGCACTATATTCCATCTTGATAGTGTTCAGATGATGTGGAAATAGTAGGAAGTGTCTCAATGACTGTTGTCAGTCAAGCCCTGGCTTAGAACTCTGTGTATGAAAAGTTGAAATTGTTCTTCAATGGTCAGACTCAAACTTCATAAAAAGAATAACTTTGTATGTCGGTAGGTATAAATTTCTGCTTTGCTCTACTCTGTGAAATCAGAACAAGAAACCACCTTTGAAAACAGAATCAGCTGTATGGGAGGAGGCTGAGGAAGAAGCTTATTCCCTATATAGTATAGCATCAACGTCCCTGGAACTACAAAGCCAGTAAAAACAAACTCCAGCAAAACATTGGCTGTGCCTTATGGCAATTTCTTGTCCCCTGCTAAGGCCACCTTCCCCCATGGCTGCTTTGCTCTCCAATCTCCTGTAGCAGTAGCATCCACCAACACATAATGGGATACCGGCATCGGGATGCTTGTTGATCTTTCTTTCCAACCTCATGTCTTAAATTAGTCTAGTTCCTAATCCCTAATTTAATTTAGTCCAGTTTATAAGACCTTAGAAAATACCTGTTGTTTCCAGATTCAATGTGTAAAGTCTCCTAGCAGCGGCAGGTTTTATCCCTTAGTCAATAATCCTTCAGTCAGTACAAGACAATCTTGATGCCAAGTTCACTCTGAATTTTCCCTTTCTTGGACACAAGAACACGCTAAAGTCAGTATGATCCTTGGGTCTTCAAAGAGAGAAAGTTGGAAATGCTACATATAATGATCAGAGTGTCCTAGAGCCACTGTAAATACCAAAGCAGTTCTGGCTATGTCACCTACAACCGGTGGCAGCAGCCACCCCTGCGTGATATCCAGGCTGTAGGTAAGCTTTTACAACCTGCAGCAGGTAGATCGACAGATTACATTTTCTGGGAGGAGGCTTTTTTTTTTTTTTAACAAATCTTAGTTTTTATGATTTGCACATTTTCTGTTTGGCAATTTGCAATCTAGAATAGATTTTTGTTATCTGCTCAAACATGCAATGTTTTTACTTGTTCCCCATTTATTTTTTTAACTTTCGAAACTTGGTGAATACTTTCATTCAGTTTAAGAAGCCTAATATTGTGGCAGTAAAGGGCCCAGCCATTGGAATAAGAGCATCCATATTGCCTCTTTGTGATGTAGTTTGGGCTAATGAAAAGGCTTGGTTCCTAACACCCTATACCCCCTTCGGACAGGATCTAGATGGCTGCTCTACTGTTATTTTTCCCAAGATTATGAGAGGCATGTCTGTGTGTACCTTCGTTAAAAAATTATTTTCGACAATGTTTTAAGGACCTGTGGTTTGGGTGTTTTTCTACTCAGAGTATCCGGTGTGCTCTCTGGGAACATTTCATCAATCTACTTGGTTCATATAGTGCGGTGATCCTTCCCAGGAGAAGGCCATTCCTCCCATGAGGAGCCTCCAGATCTGCATAAATCACACTGATACCCAGTTTTCAATCAAGAATTGTTCTTTTACTTCACAAGCTAAAAGCTGCCCTTTTAAAGTGGCAGTGGGAGGCCATGCACCAGTTGCTCACACACACCTGTAATTCTAGCCTTTTGGGAGGCTGATACCAGAAATGCAGTTTGAAGCCAGTGTAGGCAGAGAAACCCAAGAGATTCTTATTTCCGTTAGACTGGAAAAAGCCACAAGTAGACCAGTGCCTGGAATGGTAAGAGTGCCAGCCTTGAACAAAAATATCCAGGTTAAGAGCCAAAGCACCTGAGCTAAAGTCCTACTATTCACAACCCCCCCCCCTGCAACTGTACCTATACACCTCCACCAACAAACACACAAAAGCAATTAGGGATTAAACTTGCATAAATAAAAGAAGTGGGGAGACAGGTTCAGTATAAATTTGTGCTTCATTTTTTCCCTATTGAAATTAGCCCAATCATGATGAGAGATTGTATTTGCATTTTCTCAATTACATACACCTGTTCCTTAGTTCTAGAAAGAGACAGAGAATTCTAGAGAAGGGCATCCGCAGAGATTGAACTCTGTTGAAGGGAGGTACTGGATGTCAGATTGGATATGGGAACAAGTGAAAATCCTTTAGCTAGATCACTGAGTGCCCATAGTTTGACCTGGCCAATTATCATGATGATGTCTTCATACCCATCAATATGGGGAGTGCAGGAAGACCACTATATCATAGAGAATGACAGTAGCTGAGGGAGTTTCAGAAGGAACTGACAGCCCACAGCTGGAGTAGCAGGACCTTCCTTTGGGGTTCATGACTACGTTTACCTCTGTGTCACTAGGACCTACCTCCTCATGGAGAAACATCCAGGATCCGGGGGTATCACTTCCTTAGGGAGCCAACAATGAGAAGAGATAGACAGTACAATTTCAAGCAGTCTAAGGAGCAATGAGAGTACAATGAAGAAGAAAATGTGTGTCTCCTCTCTGAAATTTCAGAGGGTAAGATTAACTGAGGAGAGAGAGCTGTCAGTCACTGCTGAGTAGGTAGGGTTGAGAAGGAAGGAACATTGGACCTGGGAGGAGCCTGTGCAATCCTAACTATTTAGGATGCTGAGATGTGGGCTATTATTATTCAGGACCAGCCCAGGCCAAAAGGTGGATGACATCTCCTCTTAAGCTAGGGATGCATATCAACTTCACTACAATAGGAAGCTTAAAATAGGTGAGTCCAGGCCCTATAATGTACCTGGATAGGAAGCACGACCACAACTGAAAAATGACCAGCACAAAATAGTAGTATAGCTCACCTACCTACCAAATCCAAGACTCTGACTTCTAACTGGAGTACCATGAAAAAGTGTAAGCTTGGGGACCTCAGTGTCCCATTGTGATTCACAGAGATGGCTGTAGCATCTGTTGCTCTGTGGACTCTGGCAAGGAGGAATAGTCCTTCCACATCCCTCAATCCATGCCTACCAAGACAGCAAATGCTGAGTGGAACCCCTCACGATGTCTAAGCATGGAAGTTTGGTGGGCACTTTTGTTCTTCAAAGGGAAAGAGAGCAGGGATATGCAGGACCAGACAGACTCCTGAGTGAGAGAAGGGCAGAGGGAGGCAATGGTGAGGTTGGCATGGGGTTTGTGTTTAGTGACTAATATGACTTCTTTGAAACTGTTCTTGCTTTGATTATGACATGTGCATCGAGGGAGAGCTGGGGTAGTCCAGGGAAACACTCGTGTAAATTTTCCATAGGTTGAAACTTACTCTAAAGTCTAAGTTGTTTTTGAAAACTGAAATGTGGAAACGTTGAAAAAAGCACACATCCCCCCAGCACTGGCATTGTTCTATGTAGATGTACCTGCCCTAGCCACCCTTCTACTGGTGGGTGCTTGTCCCCAGGATGCCTCATGCCCAATCCCTTTGTGCTGCTCAAGCCAGAATAGCTGCTGTTGGGCAGGATGGATCAGGAAGCCCTGTTGCACAATGTACCAACAGGGCCTCCTTCTCTTGGAGGCACAACATATTACAGAGCTCTGCAGCACCCTATCATTGCTATGAATTGGAACTTACAACACTTGAGCTTTGCCTGCATTAGGCCCCACAAATTCAGAACAGCCTTTTGGGGACTTCTGAGACCTGGAGAGCAAGACAGGGAGGCCTGGAATGCAGCACCTGTTCCCGTTGGAGCAGTGAGTTTTCCACAAGGAGCTAACAGGCTGAGAACCTTGGGAATGAGCAGTGCAGGGTGGCTAAAACTGGGTACACCCTGCTAACATGCCAGGCCTTCACTGATCTTTATACGCTAGCCCTCTGTGCCCACCAAACCATGGCCACTTGGTGTGTTGTCTGATAAGCCAGGAAGTGATTGGCCAGCAACCAAGAATGATCAGTGTCAATGGGTTCATATAGTTGAGTGTACTGTCCCTTTATGAGAAATCCCTGGTAGAAGTGAATGTACTGTTGCAATTGACAACTCTTTCCATCAAGCCATCCCTCCATTTATAACTCAATTCACATCCTATGCTCTATGGCTAGCAGTCCAGGTTCACAACCAGTATTGTTCAGACTCAATACTTTGACATCAAATAAATGACCAGTGCAGCCCAATTTGGTTTTTTTTCCTCTTTTTTTCACTATAGGATTATAGTGTATAAAAGTTGCCAGTCCCCTCATGGGCCTGCATGCCCATATTGTCTGACCACAACCAATCCGGAGCCATTTCTAAAAGCCATAATTCTTAGTATAAAGGTGTCTTCATAGAAATCCAATGACAAGATTTAGGCTCCTGTCTTTTCTTCACCTGTACCCTGGCATACCTTCCTTGGGCAGATTATTAGGTTTTTCTGAAACTTGGCCAGCAAACTGAGAAGTGTAAGGGTTGGGCTCAGTCTCAGCCTCCTGCTTCCCTGAAATCCAAGAGTCCCACAAAGACAAGAAGGTATTCTGCCCTCACATGTGAGGACCATGTTAAGCACATGATGGATTGGGGGTATGTACCTTAGTGCTCCACCTGACATTAAAATGCTGTTTTGTCCATTTTACTATGTTGTGTGCACCTGGACTGACCAAATTAAGGGTAGATCTGTAAGCTCATTGTGAGTTATTACTGAAGAAGTTGAGTTGCTAACAATTAAATGATAATTCTTTCACTAAAGAATCCTTATTTCAGGATCAGGTTATGATCATTGTAAGCAATAATCTGGGGAGGGTGTGGATGTGCAATGGTACGGGAGGATGAGGGTAAAGTAGAGGAAAGACTAAGTAAATTTGGATAAACACCAACTAGCCAAATGGCATTTTGGAATTGGAATCTTTGTACTGAATGTTGACAGTGGTAGATTTCTTTTTTTTTTTATTGTGAAAATACTGTACAGGGGGGTTACAATTACATAGGCAAGATAGTGAGTACATTTCTTATCAAGCATTGTAGCCTCCTCCTTTGTTTTCCCTTCCCATCTCTTCCCATCCTCTATCCCCCCTTACCCAATCCTCCCCCCGCCCAAGTTGTAAAGTTCGTTTTTGACATGAAAACTTATACTTCTCATTGTTGCAACAGGTCCACCTGTATCCTTATTTAAACGACTTGTTTTTCCTCTTCCCCTCCACAAATTATACCAACATCAAATACAGAGAAAGCAGGGATTATACTGTGGGGGAGGGACATCCAAAGCAACAAAGAAATAATCTTATAATTGCATAAGAAACAAATGCATGAAAGAAAAAAAACATTTAAAATACATACCTTAGTGTTCATTTTCTTAACATTAACTTATCTGTCCTTTTCTGCTTGACTCATAAATATACTAGATATTGCAAATAAGGGAAATCATGGGACATATGTTTCTTTGGGCTTGGCTTACTTCACTTAATATACTTTTTCCAAGTCTTTCCATTTCCTAACAAATGGGGCAATGCCATTCTTTCTGATGGAGGCATATAATTCCATTGTGTATATATACCACATTTTCTTGATTCATTCATCTACTGAGGGGCATCTGGGTTGGTTCCACATCTTAGCTATGGTAAATAATGCTGCAATAAACATAGTTGTGCTGGTAGCTTTAGTGTGGTCTTGTTTGTAAACATTTGGGTAAATGCCCAAAAGTGGGATTGCTGGGTAATAGGGGATATCTATGTGAAGTCTTTTCAGGAACATCCATACTGCTTTCCAAAGTGGTTGAACAAGTTTACACTCCCACCAACAATGAAGTAAGGTTCCCTTCTGTCTACATCCCCTCCAGCATCTGTTGTTAGAGTTCTTGATTTTTGCCATTCTAACTGGGGTGAGGTGGTATCTCAATGTTGTTTTGATTGGCATTTCTTTTATGTCTAGGGAGGTTGAGCATTTCTTCATGTGTCTATTGGCCATCCTTCTTTCTTCTTCAGAGAAGTTTCTCTTTAAGTCATTCGCTCACTTATTTATTGGGCAATTGTTTCTTTGAGGATTTGTTGTTGGAGGATTTAATTTTTTGAGTTCTAAGTATATTTTATATATGAGACCCTTGTCCGTTGTATGGCTAGTGAAGATCTTCCCCCAATCCGTGGGCTTTGTATTGATCTTGCTAGCTATGTCCTTTGACATGCAGAAGCTCTGCAACTTCATGCAATCCCATTTGTCCAACCTTTCTTTTATTTGTTGTGTTTCTGGACTGTATTAAGAAAATTTCGTCCTGCTCCAAGGAGAACGGGTTTCTCCTATTCCATCCTGTAATGTTTTCAGATTGTCTGCTTTGACTTCTTGATCATGTGCTCTGGGCACTGTGTGGAAGTAAAAAAAAGCGCTGGAAACTGTAGTGTCCTGTGGGCACTTTTAATGAAGATTGCATCTCTTGAGAAGAGAGACTCTATCCACTGCTTGTTTACCTGAAGCCCAGAAGCCCTGTGTCTGGTTTTCAGCACTGCCAGGCAAACAGAAGTAAGTCATCATTTCGACCCATTCTCCACTCCTCACCCTGCATGAGCATCTAGGAGCCTGTTGCTGGAATGGTGAAATCCACATACTTTCCTCTGAAACCAAAATGAAAACCTCTGACAAAATTAAAGTCAGTGTAATGTGAATAAGCAAGCACTGATGTATACACTATTACATGTTGTAAAAACAAAAGAATGTTCACTTCCTTAATGCAATCATTTGAAGTCATGTGTCAGATTCACTCAGCATGGCAATAATTTTGGAACATCAAAGTCCTGGCTGCTTTGTCTCATATAGTTATATCCACATGGTGAAACGTGCTGTCTAAGGTGATATACAGCAAGAAGATCCTCAGCCATTAGAACATCAGCTCTGTGTCTCAGGAACAAGTCACTTTTTGTAACTCAGAGAGAAAAAGGAACCCCAGAGAGCCATTCCATGCCTGGCTCATGCCCATAAGATTAACAATTACTTGGCATTATTAATGGCTCATTGTCTTACATATGAAGAGTTCACACATGGGAGCTGGCTTTAGAGGACAGAGTGCAGATAAAGGAAGTTACAATAATAACCTCAAACCAAAGCAGACCTTTTTTAGTTCATATTTTTGGAGTCCATGTGATTCTCAATGAGGTTATGTCTTTCTCTTAATTACCCAGCCCATCTGCCCATTGGATCGTGACCCCACACTATTCATACTTGGTGTCTACTAGCACACCCCCCACAGGATCAGAGGTTTGTGAGTACCCATCCTCAATGTTGACATTGAGGAATGAGGCCCCCTCTGTCTGCTTGCATCATGTTTCACATCACATCACTCTGCTTCGTTTCAGGCCAATGAAATGTTGATCAGTGGATGGAAGCTCACTGCACAAGAGATATTTGGCAAAGGCTTGGTGTCCCAGGTTTCTGGCCAGGGATGTCATGGTTCTAATCAAGGAGCTTGCTTCCTGTAATACAGTTGTTCATCTAGTTGGTTCTTTTGTCCTTCAGGTTTTTGTTGTTTTTTTTTGTTTATTTTATTTCCCATCCCTTCCTCTTCCCCTTCACACCCCCCCAGCCAAATTTGTAAAGTTCGTTTTTTGACAAAACATCATGTACATCTGTATCCCTATTTAAACAATTTGTTTTTTCCCTTAGTTGGTTCTTTTATATGTTAGTTTAAAAAATAAAATCTTAGGCTGGGAAGGTGGCCCAGTGGTAAAGTGCTTGCCTAGTATGTATGAAGCCCTGAGATCGATTCCTCAGTAACCACATACCCAGAAAAAAAAGCCAAAAGTGTTTCTGTGGCTCAAGTGTTAGTGTGCACAGGCACTGAGTTCAGGCCCCATAACTTACAAAAATGAATAAATTAATAGTTGATCGGCTGTTGCCACGTAAGGCCATAAAAATGGGCAACAAGGCTCAGGACTTTTGCCCCAAGAGCTCATGTCTCTGCCCACAAACAGGGTGATAAGGCTCATGTCTCTCAATTTCCAATACCTAGTTCCTGACTTTCCAGACCAAGAATTATTGTCTTACAAGGGAATATGAAAACATAAACATCAATTTCTGGAAATGAGCATGAGGTTATTTGTACTTTCTCAGAAGTTTGTCTCAATTAAAACAAACAAGTGAACTTAAATGCTGAAGAATACAAATATATTACTCCATCATACCATAAAAAGAATGTAATCTGTGAGCAAGGTAAACATGACCAACCAAAATAAGGCAATTAACAGAAGTCTCATAGAAGTAAATTTCTTCTTTCTCATTGCCATCTTAAACCCTCCACCTCTGTGTTCTTCTGGTACACAGATGAGAATCTGACAGACCTCTTAAGGAGCAGAGCAGAATGGACAGTCTCCACACAGGCCAGATGAGCACAGTGAGTTGACAGGTACCCAAGGTAGGTGTTTCAGTATGGGAAGCTGTAGGAATGATCCTTTCCTCATAATCCAAACAGTCACATGTTCATGGCAAGGTCCAGAAATGTCGAAGTGAGGCTTATGAAGGTCACAGGTGAAAAGAAGCAATAATCTAGCAAGAAAGGTAAATGTTTCAAACAGGATTGTGGTAGGGCATAACTGTAATTCCAGAACTCAGGAACCTGAGGCAGGAAGATCTTCAATTTTAGTCCAGGTAGGCAATAAAGCCAGGTCTTGCCTTACGAAGCTAAGGTTTCCTATCATCACTTGCTAAAGAAAAACTACTTGCACGAGAAGCACCATCTGAGATTTCCATGGCACCCTCTACATCTTCACATTCATTGCCTTTACTATGTTTCTTCTCTGTCACTATCCATTTCTCAGCTACTCAACAGGAATTCATCTCCCTTGTCCTTATCTTCTGCACACAAAGTATTATTGCCTATTCTAGTGTCATTCCCATTGTTTCTCTGCATTTTAAACAGTGTCCTGTCTTCATCTGAGTGATCATTGTCACTGGAACGCCATGGTATATTTGTGAGCTCAATGTACTAGATGTGGTTGTTTCTTTGGTCTCGTAGATAATTCAATATTTCAGATATCCTGAAATCATTCTCCAAACTTGAGCCATGCTTCAGAGAGGGAGGGTGGCAGCTGTGCTCACTGTCCTTAGACTTGGACTTCTGACCTGTGGTGGACTCTTATTGAAAGCATGGATACTCTATGTCCCACTTCCTTTTCTTCTTGGGTCTGTTGGTGGCATCACCAGAGACATGGTATCAGCTGGTGCTAGAATAATTCTTTGGGAAGAATAAGACAAAACTCAATGAAGGAAGCACAAGGAAATTATACATTGTTCAGTGTGAAAATATAAAAGTCATAGTGAAGCAAAATTTATGGGGTCAAACCTCCATTTTCAGAGACCTTGAATGTCAAGCCATCATACTAGTTTTCTATGTCTGTGTGTAACATTTATAGTCAGGCTCTTCTTGTGGTCATATAGGTCCTATTGACCACCAGGAGTCACTGGAAGTCCAGGGTACATTTGTTACATGGGTGGAGGGGTTCTCCTGGAGAACCATTTTGGCACTGACAGGCCAGGGATGAGGGCAAGAAGCTAAAAAGGAGGCAGCAGTAAATGTAGGGGAGGCTGCAACAGTGGCTACAGTCTCAGCCTGAAACTCGAAGGGCTACAACACGGTCACTGCAACATTTGGAACTCATGTGCTCATGGGGAGCTCAATTAGCATGCATAGAGTAGGGAAAAGTGGGGTATCCTGAAGCCAACCTTCAGACAGCTGTGGCGGTGCAAACTGAGGATTGATGGCTGAGAGTGGTCAGTCCAGAGGCCCGGTGGCTGGAAGGTAGGTCCACATAATGGTCGCTTAAGCCCTGGAGTCATTTGACAGGGAAAATTTGTTGTTTCTTTTCCCCCTGTCTAAGCTGCCTTACTACCATCACCCACAAACCTCACTTTCTCTATAGCACGAGAATAGGCAAGAAGCACGCCACTCAGCTTAGAAGAGATTTTGCAGTGGCCTCCTATTCATCCTTACCTCTTCAAGAGGCTGCAGCTGGAGCCGTCCTTGGAAAGTCACATACAAACCCAGTGTGCGACGCACCAGCTCGGCCGGAGCACTGGAACCGAGGGGACACGGATCTCAGGATAGGTGGGCAAGGAGTCTGCGAAGTGACAAACAGCACAGACTCAAAAGAGTTGCATCCGAGTGTATCTTTATTGAGGAGAATTAACATTTTTATACAGTGTGTGATTGTGACATAGATTCTTTGTATACTTAAGCCTGTAATCAATTGTTTGAAAAGGCAAAGCATTGATGAATTACATGAAAATTGATGATTATCCCAACAACTGTTTAAGCTAAGTGGTGCGAAACAAGTCTAGCATATTGTTTAATAGAATGTCATCTTTTCAGCCTTATTATGTTTAATAATTAACAAACCTAAGACAGGGCTGTACTTATATTGTACTCTCTTCATTTTTATTTTTATCCTAATATTTTCATCTTTATAAGCTCCTGTATAAGGAAATGGTTCTTGGTTGGTTCAGAAAATATGATCCACCATCTATTCCCTATAATGTAAGTTGGACTAATATTAATCATAACTGTTGGGAGAATCTTTCTTTTTCTTTTTTTTTCTTTTTTTTTAAATTTAATTTTATTTTATTTGTGAACATACTGTACAGAGGAGTTAAAATTACATGGGCAGGATAATGTGTACATTTCTTACCAAGCATTGCAGCCTCCTCCTTTGTTTACCCTTCACATCCCTTCCCAGCCTCCCCCCTTCCCCCCAATCCCAATCCTTTTCCTTCCCCCCCTTGCCCCACCCCCCACAGCGACGTTGTAAAGCTCATTTTGGAAATGACAACTTGTACTTCTCATTGTTGCAACAGGTCCACCTGTATCCTTAAACAACTGGTTTTTCCCCATCTCCTCCACAAGTTATACTGACATCAAATATAGTGAAAGCAGGGGTTATACTGTGGGGGAGGGACATACAAAGCAACAAGGAGATAATTTTATAAATGCGTTAGAAACACATGCATGAAAGAAAAAAACATTATAATACACATCTAAGGGTACATTTTCCTGACATCACATTATCTGACCATTTCCGCTTGACTCATACATATACTAGATATTACAAATAAGGGAAACCATGGGACCTATGTTTCTTTGGGCCTGGCTTACTTCACTTAATATAATTTTTTCCAACTTTTTTCCATTTCCTAACAAATGGGGCAATGTCATTCTTTCTGATGGAGGCATAGAACTCCATTGTGTATATATACCACATTTTCTTGATCCATTCATCTACTGAGGTGCATCTCGGTGGGTTCCACATCTTAGCTATGGTAAATAATGCTGCAATAAACATAGTTGTGCTGGTAGCTTTAGTGTGGTCTTGTTTGTAAACATTTGGGTCAATGCCCAAAAGTGGGATTGCTGGGTCATAGGGCAGTTCTATGTGAAGTCTTTTAAGGAACCTCCATCCTGCTTTCCAAAGTGGTTGAACAAGTTTACATTCCCACCAACAATGATGTAAGGTTCCTTTCTGTCCACATCCCCTCCAGCATCTGTTGTTGTTAGAGTTCTTGATTTTTGCTGTTCTAACTGGAGTGAGGTGATATCTCAATGTTGTTTTGATTTGCATTTCTTTTATGGCTAGTGATGTTGAACATTTCTTCATGTGTCTTTCTTCTATAGAGAAGTTTCTCTTTAAGTCATTAGATCACTTATTTATTGGGCAGTTGTTTCTTTGAGGATTTGTTGTTGGGGGGTTTAATTTTTTGAGTTCCAAGTATATTTTAGATATGAGACCCTTGTCCGTTTTATGTCTAGTAAAGATTTTCTCCCAATCCGTGGGCTTTCTATTGATCTTCCTAGCTATGTCCTTAGCCATGCAGAAGCTCTGCAACTTTATGCAATCCCATTTGTCCAACCTTTCTTTGATTTGTTGTGTTTCCGGGTCTCTATTCAGAAAATTTTGGCCTGAGCCAAGGAGACCTAGGGTTTCTCCTATTCCAACCTGTAATATTTTCAGAGTGTCTGCTTTGAGTTCAAGGTCTTTCATCCTATCTTTTTCTTTTATAATCAGAGGTTTCTTTTTTTTTAGAACTCTCTGAACTACTGGGATAACTCTTTCTAGCTTAGTTTAATTAATTGATTTTTCTGTTGTACATATCTGGAAATTTTAAGTCTCTATATTTTCTATGCCTGAGCTGCAAAACCGCTTGTGAAGATGTAGGAGTTTCTGGAGGCAATGTCACATCAGATGATAGATTGATTGGGGCATTGCCCACATTTAATCTTTGGTCTTAGTCTTTATTACTTAGAGAAGCTGTCTCTATTTGACTAGAAAGATACAACATGCTCTGTTCACATCAATAGAAAAATAGCCAAAACGAGAATAAAGGCAATGAATGTACAGCCAAGAAGAATACAGTAAGAACAAAGGTAGAGGCTATAAAGGTGCAGCCAAGTGTGTGGGAAGCCTTGAACCAACACCTCCTTCCTTCAGGCATGCTTCCTTGAAACTCTTTGTCTAACGCGATCTCTCACGCAGACTCCGCAGAAGGTGGCGTGGCACCCACTGGCCACAGAAAGATGTCCACTCAGCTGGAGATACCAGGAACCACTGGAAGTGCAGAAACTTAAGCATTTGACCTGGTTTCTCTGGCCAGAGAGTATTCATTGAATTTGCAGCCCCTTATTCTGTTGACGATGTCAAATCAGAAGCCATCTATCCACCACAGGCAGCTTTATTAGATGTTCAAATTGGTTATGGAAGTGCCCCACCCACCTGCACCGGCCTCTCTTTGCTGAACCCAGCTAAAGACACCTTGCAGACATATCCTCATGGCTGCTTTGCCTGCTGTGATCTCTGCTCCTTTCCAAACGCTTGCTTCGGCAGCTTCCCCTCCATTGTGCCTGTGCCTCTCAGACTGGGTTCCTATGGTGGTTGGATATTGAGCTGCTTGTTAGAGGAGGAAACAAGGGTTGTTGTGTACAAAGGCAGGCCTGACCTCGCCTGGAGGCAGGACAGAAGCTCTCCCAGGTTGGACTTGTCAGGGCACAGGGCAGGCATCCTGCCCCTTGGCCCTGGGTCACTGTAGTGAGCAGCAGTTACACTGGAACTTCTCTTTCTCAGAGAACAACGGGTTATGTCTGTCCAGATTGCCTTTTCTAGGGATTTCAGTTCTCCACCAACTCCTGGGTGATGCCTGGGGCTTGAGTCTATGCCAGTCTCCACTCCTGTCCAGAACCTTTCATTCCAGAAGTTTCAATGAAGTGTATGTGGTGTGCCATCAGTGGGCACTCGAAAGGATGCCTGTGCTGCTGAACAGAAGTATAAGAAGCTGAGACCATTTGAGTGTGTTGATGGAGGTGTGGCCCAGTTGGTAGACTGATAGCCAATTAACCAAATGGTCAGGTCCTGAGTTCGTGTCCTCATCTACAAACAAAGAAGAAAGATAAAAATATATCTGTTTGTAGCATTTTTTACATTTGACATTCTTTCTGTACTCTCACTAAATACATCTCTATATACCCATCAGAAATAAATTTATTCCTTTGTTGTTGGGCTTCAGGTACATTTTTGCATTACTGTATTTAGTAACCCAGGACATCATCAGTCATACTTCCACTCCATTTTTTTTCTTGGTTCATTTTTGTTCTTATCTATTCTAAGAGATTGAAGTCCAGACCAGGGCTCTGGCCATCATCTCTTTTTGCCCACATGCCTACTTTTTGCCTTTGTATCTTGTGTGTGTTTGTGTAAAAATAATGTATATAGGGGTTATAATTACATGGGCAAGGTAATGAGTACATTTCATATCAAGCATTGTTACCTCCTCCTTTGTTTACCCTTACCATACATTCCTATCTCTCCCCCCCCATCCAGTGCTCCTCCTCCCATCTCCACCCCGTCCTATAGTTTCCCTTATTTGCAATAATTATTATATGTCTGACACAAGCAAAAATGGTCAGATAAGTGAAATGAACCCAGAGATAAGTTCTCAATTTTTTTTTCTTGCCTTTGTCTCTTTATTGGAGTTTTCGAACCTCATGCAATTTCCTGCCAGAAGTGATCTCCAGTGGTGGTTGTCAGATGCAACCTCTAGACATATGTAATCATGAGCCAGCAGCAGCTGACTTCTATTATCATTTATGCTGGTGATCTTCCAAATCATTTCTCAAAATCTAGGCTGTTCCTGCTAGCATGTAACGCATATCCTTGAGCTCTTACCCTCCTCAGAATCAAGGGTTTCAGGTTCAAACCACCAACCTACAACTTAAGACTTGTTTCATCTTCGTTTTCCCTTTTATATCTTGATGATTCTTTAGAAATTAAAAGTTTCAATAAAAGCATGGACTGGGGGGCTAGGAATGTGGCTTATTTGTAGAGTGCTTGCTTACCATGCATGAAGCCCTGGGTTCAATTCTTCAGTACCACACAACAGAAAAAGCCAGAAGTGGCACTTTGCCTCAAGTGTTAGCGTACCAGCTTTGAGCAAAAGAAGCTCAGGAACAGATCTCATGCCCTGAGTTCAAGACCCAGGACTGCCAAGAACAAAAACCAAAAGCCAAAATCAAAAAAATAAAAAAGCAACAAAAACAAAACAAAACAAAACAAAAAACCTTGGATTGCTGGTGCAGTTGACTCATACCTATACTCCTAGCTACTAATGACACTGAGATCTGAATGTTCCCATTTGAAGCCAGCCTGGGCAGAAAAGTCTGAGACTCTTATCTCAAATTAATGACAATAAGCCAGAATTGCAGCTGAGGTTCAAATGCCAGAGTTCTAGCCTTTAATACAAGAAGCACAGGGACAGCACCCAAACCACAGTTCAAATATCTCTAATTGTTGGAGTTGATATTCGGACTCTTGAGCACTAGTCAATGTGTGAAAATGGAAAGTATTGAGTTCAAGTCCTGGTTTGAGACCAGAAAAAAAAAAAACACAGCAAGGAAAACCAAAGAAACAGACATTATAATAATAACTGGGGGGGGTTGTTTACTGAGCATAAGCAGGCCCTACCTCCACTCCTCCCTCTTCTAGCCTTCTTTGACTCAGCAGATGGGCAGCCCGGTCTGAATTGCAGGCAGTGGAAGAGGCTGCTGGTTTTGGGGAATAGTAGCAATGCCCCTAGTCCTCAGCTCAAGTAGTCAATGAAGAAGGAGAAGATTGTGTGGGAGAGGCCAGTGTTGCTGCTGCCTTAGGCTTCATCTCATGGCTGACTGTCTGACAACTTAGTCATACCTCCCATCTCACTTAATGTCTATTTTTTCAACATATATTTTATTTTACAGTTTTGTATTTTAATTTTTTAATGAATTTATTTATTTTGTTTTTGGTTCTAGGTAAGACATGAATTCAGGCCCTGACCATGTCCCAGACCATTTTTTGTTGTTGGTGGTCATGGGGCTTGATCTCTAAGACTGGGCACTGTCCCTCAGCTCTTCAGCTCAATGCAAGAGCTCTGCCACATGAGCTACAGTGCCACTTCTGGTTTTCTGGTGTTTATTGGAGTTGACTAACACACTTTTCGGCCCAGGCTGGCTTTGTACCATGATGCTCAGACCTCAGGTATGAGCGACTGGTGCCCATCCTAGACCATTTTTGTTCAAGGAAACTGCACAATAACATTTCAGCCACAGCTCAAATTCTGGCTTATATTCCTTGTTGGGTTATTGGAAATAAGAGTCTATATTTTAAATATCTAGTTTTCCTGGGTACTGTTGACTCATGCCTCTAATCTGAGTTAAACAAAAGCTAAGGATCGCAGTTTAGAGCCAACCATGATAAAAATGACTGTAAGACTCTTATGTCCAATTAACCACCATAAAAGTGAAAGTGAAGCTGTGGATCAAAATTGTAGAGTGATAGCCATGAGCAAAAAGAGTGCTGGAACACCACCCAGGCCCTGAGTTCAAGCTCTGAGACATAAATAAATAAATAAATAAAGGCTTTCCACTGTAGGTGTCTCACACCTATAAACTTGGTAGTCAGGAGGCTAAGATCTGAGGATCGCAGTTTGAAGTCAGCCTGGATAGGAAAATTTGTGAGACTCTTATCAGAAATAAGTAGAAAAGCCAAAAGTGTAACTGTGGCTCAAGTGGTAGTGCTAGCCTTGAGCAAAAGAAGCACAGTGATCATTAATTCTATCTCAGGGACTGCCTTTCCCAATTAAATAAATACATTAAAATGTTTAGGGCTTTGAAGAGTGACTAAGATTGCTGAGCATTAGCCAATGAGCATGAGCACTAGGTACCAAGCTGGAGTCCTCCTCTGACGAGGGCATGTGTGGGTCCTGCCACCCCCACAACTTCACCATCTGGCTTACAGCAGAGGCAGACCAAGCGAGATGGGGAGGAGGAGGAAGAAACTGCTGGGTTCATGGAAACTTCAAGATGCTCCCAACCCCCGACTTCAGTGGGAAAGTGAGTGAGGAGTGGATTTTCTGCAGGGGCATCTTGTGCTCCAGGGAGGCAGGTGATGTAGGAGCTAAGAATAAGGTTGAGGTCTCTGCCTTTGTAGGGCAGGAGGGGAGCTTGGGCTGGGCACCTAGACCTAGGGAGCCAGCAAGTTAAGGTAGAGTAGAGTCTTAATGTAAGGGTCTGCTCCACATGTTGCCTAGAGCAGCAAAACCATGGGGTACCTGGAGCAAAGAATGTGCTTCTGGGCTCTGAATCTATTTGGGGAAGGCTTGGATTTTGTCTTTGGTTCTGGGTCGGTTGTGGGAGGTTGTCTCTAGCTAGGCAGGGTCCAGCTGTGCTGCAGGCATAGAGCTGCTGCTGCCTGTCTGCTGGTTGGAGGAGGATTTTCTTTCTGGGCAGACTGTGAATCCAGATCCTCAGATTGCTGATTTTAAGTAGCTAGGATTGCAGATGTGAGCCAACACTTCCTATCTCAGTTTAGAAGCCTTAATTCCTTTTTTTCCCCCATATTTTTACCTCTAGGACCAGGACTCCCACAGGCCACCTGATGCTTTCACTCAATGGCTCTACTAATTTAGCCAGGCCTCCCCACCCCTTTAATGCCTCTTTTCTTCCAACTTTCCTTTTATTTTTTGTTTGATATTGTTAAATTTTAATTAATGAATTTGTTTTTCTGTTGCTTCTAGCACTTGAAGTTAGGGCCTGGCCACTGTCCCAGAGTATTTTTGCTCCGTTAATATTCTCTATGACACATGAGCAAGAGCTCAACTTTTTGCTTGTGTCTGTGTGTGTGTGTGTGTGTGTGTGTGTGTGTGTGTGTGTGTGTGTGTGTGTGTGTGTGTGTGTGTGTGTGTTTTAGAGACTTGTTAGGAAGAGGAGTCAAATTGAAATGACTGGCTTTTGGTTGGTGTGGCTCTCACCTAAAACCCTAGCTATTCAGAAGATGAGATCTGAGGGTCACAGTTTGAAGCCAGCCTGGGCAGGAAAGTTTTTGAGACTCTTAGCTTGATGTAACTACCAAAAACCAGAAGTGGAATTGTGGCTCATGTGCTAGAATGCTTGAAAAAAAGCAGCTAAAGGACAGAGTCTAGGCCCTGGGTTCTAACTCTAGGGATGCCCATCACTAATGAATTATTTCAGGGCTTGGAAATGTGTCCCATTGGGGAGAGTGCTTGATAATGAGCAAGAGTTTTCATACTGATTTCAAGTGCAGGCCTGTGAAAGATAACTAGTCTGAAGAGGAGTCTGAAATTCATTTTCTTTTTCTTTTCATCTGTCTTTTGTCTTAACTTACTTAGGCTTCCACATTCAGACAAGTGACTTCAAACTCATCCTACTGAGCAACATTCTAACTCTTGACAGAAGTATTTAACTTAATTAATGAGCTAATATTAAAGGCACACTTATTTATGTTCTTGCAATCCAAGAGAGTAACCATGTTGCGAGAAAATTCAATTTTCTACCTGAAAAAGTGGCTTAAAATATTTTCCAACCAGGAATAAAAATAGTGAACAGGGAGTCATTTATTGAAATTAGGGAAGGTGATGATGAAGCTTTCAAAAGTGTCCAAACACATAGGATAGAAACTTAGACATGTTATTGGGAAAACAGGTACTCTACTTGCTCTCTCTGGGAAATTGTGTGTGTGTGTGTGTGTGTGTGTGTGTGTGTACCTGCCGGAGCTTGCAACGAAAGGGAATCCTGATTTAGGGGGCAAGGATGAGGGAAAAAATGACATAAGACAAAGGATGGGGTCGAGATGTCTGCATTTCAAGACTGCAGCACCGTTTATTTTTAATTTTTCCTAATATATACTGTTAAAAGTCAAGAGGTAATATAAGGTTACTATAGTCCAGAAAAACAAGGAAAATTTCGGTAAAAACAGAGTACAGTAAAAACAAGACAAGTTCAACTGGTTGAAAGTAAAACAAACTCTGCAGACATAGCAAAGCAATCCTAGGCACCTGGTGTTATTCAATTAAGCCAGTTTCTTGTATGTGCCTTCAAGCGAGCACAAGGGTCAAGATGACCTTTGAGCTTTACTGTTGGCTCCCAACATGTACCCACTACAGGTCTTCAGCTCATGCCTTGGGTCCTGTCATCTGCTTATTCAGTAACCACTGAGCCACCGGTCTTCCTTTGGCTTTTTAGTGGTTAATTGGAGATACAAATCTCATAGATTTTCCTGTTTGGACTTAATCTTCTGATCCCCAGCAATCCTTGGATTAGTGTTAATGTGATGCTATCATAAAGTGAAAGTTCATTAAACTGGGAACAATATGGAAGTACTTGTGCAAGATGCAAAGTAACCAATTCATTAATTTGGGAATAACACAGGATCACATTAGAAGCCCAAAGCATAATCAAAACCTATTAGCCACAATGTATTAAACATCGCATATTTATGGTGTAGAATATATACAATGAATTAAATCCTGAATCAAAAGTCTTTGCTGGGTTTGCTACTTAAAAAAATCAGAAATAGAGTGTCATTGAAATGAAGTTCAGACTGGAGGCTTATAGCATGCAGCGGAGCATCAGCTTAGTGAGCACAGGCCCTAAGTCCAAGCCCCAGGACCATAAAGAAGTAGAAGAAATTGAAAAGGAGGAGGAAAGAGAGGAACTGAAAAGGAGGAGGAAGGGATGAGAGGAGGGAAACAAAAACAGAGGAGGAAGGGTAGAGCAGGATAAAGAGGAGGAGGAGAAGAAAGTAAGGAAGAAGAGGAGAGGAGTGAAGGAAGAGGAAAAAAGACTGGGGGAGGAGGAGAGGAGACAGGAGGAGGAAGAGAAATGCAATATAAGAACAAGAATTGTTGGCAAACATCTTGTATAAGTGATCTGCATCTGCATGGCAGAATTATTTTCTCATCAAAGAGATAGCTAACACAGTGAAAATGTGGGTGATTACCTGTGGCTCAGTCATTTTGTCATCAAAGCTTTACATTGAGTTTTTACACTGCATACTCACTGAATTTAAAGTTATCACAGATGCATTCAAATGAGGTAGACTGAGTGTGAGGACTTCCATTTGCAGGGTGGGGTGAAGATCTCTCGGGGATATGTTGGCGATGTTGGAAAGTAATGAATGATAAGCCCATTCCTCCTGACCCTTTCCAGGGAATATATAACTGAGACTTCTTTTCAGGAGCAGGAAATAGTATGCACACTGATAAAATTAATTAAGCTCAAACAAGACAAATTGGAGACACACAATTTCTTCAAGGCTCAGCAGGTGGTGGAGAAAGGTTGGAGGCAGTGGCCGCGGCCTGCCATCTGGAACATTGGCCAGTTATGCTGTGTTCTGCACAACAAAACAGATCAGGACAACTTTGGGGAGGCACAGGCACAGCTGGTTCAGAAAAGAGAAACTGTGATGCCACCACTTCCATGTGCTTTAAATATATTACTATCTTATTAGTAATTAATGTTTTTATATTCTTCAATAATACTTTTTGGCATCAAATCTCTCTTTCATTCACTCTCTCCCTCCCTCCCTCCCTCCCTCCTTCTCTCTCTCCCTCCCTCCTTCCTTCTCTCTCTCTCTCTCTCTCTCTCTCTCTCTCTCTCTCTCTCTCTCTCTCTCTCTCTCTCTCTCTCTCTCTCTCTCTCACACACACACACACACACAATTAAAAAAAACTAATTTGTAACCAAAAAATCAGAACTTTTAGCTAGGTGCCAGTGGCTCATACCTACAACTCTAGCTACTCAGGAGGCTGAGATCTGAGGATCGTGGTTCAGTGCCAGCCTGGGCAGGAAAGTCTGGGTGCTTGTAACTCTGGGTTATTTTTCCAACTTTGCTTTTATCTAAAGCTATTCTTTTATGAAAATAAAATTTTAAAAAATAATAACAACCAGATAGTCAACATTTACAAATAACCAGAAAAGTTGAATTTGAAGGTTCCTAATACAAAGTAATAAGAATATAATCAGCACATATTGTACACAAGCATTGAAATATAAGACTACATGCCACAAATATGTACCATATGGGCTGAACAAACTTAAACAATTAATGATCTATAGCTAAGATGTGGAACCATCCCAGATGCCCCTCAGTAGATGAATGGATCAAGACAATATGGAATATACACACAATGGAATTCTATGCTCCCATTAGAAAGAATGACATCTCCTCATTTGTAAGGAAATGGAAAGAGTTGGAAAAAATCATATTAAATGAGGTAAGACAGATCCACAGAAACAGACTCCACGGTTTCCCTCATTGGTAATAACTAGTGTGTGTCTAGTATAGTCCTAGAAGTGGATCACAACAACTCAATAGCTATGTACATATGGACCATATAAGATGATACTAAGTGAAATGAACTCCAAGATGTGGAAACGAGGTTTTTATTTGTTGGTGTTGTTTTTAAAGTGCTATGTTTTTTTTCTTTTATCTTTTCCCTATGGTTTATCCCTTGTTGTCGCTCTATTTGATTTTGGTAATCTGTGTATTGTATAGGGAATGGGAATAGGGAATGGGAACAACAAAATGATGAGAAAAAAGACAAAGAACAAACCTAAGCAACAGTGATACTCATGAGACAATATGTTGGAAATGAACTTCATAAGTTGTGGGGGGTAGTGAGAGGTGGAGAAGTGGGAGAAAAAGCAGGATAGTATGTTTCAACAAGAAACATACTATCTTACTTATGTAACTGTAACTCCTCTGTACATCACCTTGGCAATAAAATTAAAGAATTTTTCAAAGGAAATAACATTTGAAGGGGAATAACCATGTCTTGCTTTTGAGGGTTCTTTAAAATTTTACCCAAAAAATTACACATTAGTTTCCAAAAGAATTAATGATATAGAAATGCGAACTATCTTGATTTAATCATTACAACCATGTACATGTGCTGAACTGTCCTTCTGTACCCCATAAATTTGTCCAATTAAAAAAAATACAAATAAAATCATAGAATGGCACACAGAATTGACAATATATATAATTTAATTCACTTGATATTTTACCAACTGCCTAAAAGCTATAACTGTCATGTTAAATACTGTTCCATAAATAGAAGCAATATGTATATTAAACATATTCTTTCTTTACTGAGATTCTGGAAGTTTTTGTTTGCATCTTTGAAAATCTATTTAACAAAAGATCCAAAATATCTTTGTTGTTTGGAAATTAGTCCTCTTAAGTTTTTATTACATTTTGTCCAGAGTCACTTGGAAAAGCTTATATCACTCAACAAAGGGAGTTATCAAGTTTACCTTCAGCTCTTAAAGATGAAGTAGATTAGAATGGTAAACAACTGAAAAACAGAAAGATACAGAGGAAATACAAGATCTAATGATGGAAACCCAATGTACAATGTTAACCATGGAACTGCTCTTGTGACCAGCAATATCTCAACTAAAAAGCCTTTCTTGATGGATGCCCTATCTTGTGCTAATGAATACTGTATTTCATATCAGAACGAAATGTTTTATAATTTTGAAGCATCTAAATGTAGGGAACTTTCCTAAGAATGTGTCCTAACAGACACATTTTGTTTGCCAAGACTCATTTATATGAAGTTGAGAAATGTGTCAATATATTTGGCAAATAATGACTTTGAAAGAAGTAATAACATTGTAGGTTAAAACATTAGCCAGGTGCCATTGGTTCATGTTGTAATCCTAGCTACAGATGTGGCTGAGATTTGAAGATCATGGTTCAAACTAGCCTGGGCAGGAAAGCCTAAGACTCTTATCTGCAATTAGTCACCAAAATTAAAAATGAAAAACAGTAGGTGAGGCTGTGTCTCATGTGGTAGAATGCTGGCCTTAAGCAAAAAGTCTCAAGGACAACACCCAAGCCCTGCGTTCAGGCCTCAGTACTGGCACATACAAACATAACAAACAGAAACATTATATATGCCAACATTTATACATTATGAAACAAAACACAAGAATGGAGAGTACCCCTCATTTTTCAGAATTGTTTTATGCTTATGCATTTGAGCACTACAGTGTTGTTCTTAGTTTAAAAAATCATCTACAGAGAACTATCAATTGCTAATGTCTATAATATCCAATTTATTAATCACAAGACCTAACTGTAAAGCTTATAAACAACACTGTGGGCAAGTAAAGCAGAATATGGCTACTTAGAACCAAATCTCATTATATTCTTGGACCCTCCAAGATCTGATTAGGACAAACTTGGAAGTCAGTAAAGTTTGTCGTGTGTGTGTGTGTGTGTGTGTGTGTGTGTGTGTGTGTGTGTGTGTGTGTTTGTGTGTGTGTGTGTGTGTGTGTGTGTACACACTGGAGCTTGAATCAGGGTCCCACACACTAATTTTGGTTCTTCGTTCAAGGCTGGGGCCCTCAACTTTGATCACAGCTCCACTTCCATAAAGTTCATCTTTTCTTCCTTTTTTCAATTCTCTTCTCTTCCTGGGTCTTTTCTACTTTTTTCAGCAATTCCAGGTGCTATGTCTTCATTTCAAGTTCTCCTTAGGAGAGCGCCACACACAGGAGACACAAAGGGATCTTGTTTAGATGCCAACTCTTCAGCATGTAGGTGGAGGACAGGTGTCTTCAATTTGGGTAAGCTCCTGGGGGAACCAAGGCTGCAGGTCTCAGGTCCTTGATTAGCAAAGCCTGAGAAAAGATGTGATGTAAAACCAGTGCCTGCTGAGCTCCTGGGAACTGAAAAACCAATCCCCGAGTCTTGTGGCTGTGTTTTAGGACCTATATCTGGTAGAACACTTTTGAGACGCTATGCACTCAAATTATATCCCTAACATTGCATACCAACTCAGAGACCAAAAAATAGTAGGTGGGACAGTAGAATAAGAACTCATTATTGTTCTGTGAGTTTCTTATGCTCCTCAACAAAATGCCAGCCTTGATATATTGACACAGCGTGTTTATTTCACAGAAAAATGAAGGAGGAAAGAAAAGAAGGAGAAGGAAGGAGATGGGGAAAAGAAGCATGTCAGCAAGAAGTTAGCTTGCATGGGAACATTCAGTCATGGGAATGGCTAAAAAGATTTGCCAAATGGTCAAAGCTACCCATATCCAAAGGACCTTCTCTGAAGGATGCTTAGTTAGGAGTCATGTATATTTTGATGAAGACCGAGCTCATTGGGTAATGATTCCTGGAACCAGGAATAAATAATAAGCTCTCTTCTAGGTGGGACTTCAGAGCCATACACAGAGGTAACCCAGCCTTTTCGTGACAGAGAGAAAAATGTTCCAAATTTTAAAGCAGCTACAGAAATTAGGTACAGTATTTTGGAGTGTTTAGTCATTTGAACGAACATGGTTCTGGGGGAAGGTGGGAAAAGAGAAAATGTATAAGGATTTTTTTCACATATAAATAATTTGGAATTTTCCTACTAAAATCATCTCTGAATTTTGTGAAATTGACCCCCACAACAGAGTGTTCTCAAAATCCACACTATCTAATAAAGTCTCTAAGTAATTTTCTAAGTTACTTTTATATATAGTCAACTGAGCTAAGCTATGGTAACTAGTTATTTGTTTCAATTCTTAGGTATGTTAGTGAGAAGCATTAGCCTTTAAATCCAGAGACTCTGAGTACAGCAGATGACCTTCTGTACGCAGGCAGTGTTCATCTAAGAAAGATGGCCCAAAAAGAACAGACTGAACTATGACCTCCCTGAGGAAGCCTGCAGATTTTTTTATGGTGGCTTTTTGTGGTTGTGTGGGATTTTTATTGTAGTTGCTTTTTTCAGCATTTGAAATTAAGTATTTGTGCTGGCTAGGCAGACACTCTACATTTTTTGAGAAATGCCCCCAGACTTTGGCATTTTTAAAGAATAGATCTTTGTTTTTTCCCCCAGGCCAGTCTAGACTTTAGCCCTCCTATTTATATTTCCCACATAGGTGGAATAGCAGCACTATACCACCGTGCCAGATGTTGAGTTTGAGCTTTGTAAACATTTTGTCTGGGCTGACTACTAATCATAATCCTCCAGTCACTGCCTCCCAATGCTGAGATTATAGAAATGAGCACAACCATCCTTTTTTCTCCTTATCAGCAGCTTTCTGGGTTTCCAGCCTGTCATCTTCCCCTGTAGCTCCACAATCGTGTGTCAATCCCTTAACATCAACCCGACCCTATGTAATATGTTTGTATATGTATTACATGTGTGCACATGCACATGCATATGCATGCACACATCAATTATCGGTCACGTTTCTCTGAGCAACTCTAGTGCAAGTGGCTGAAGTCATTTCACTTGCTAATTACATGTAAACTAATGTACCAGCATGACAGGAGAGATACAAGAGAACTCTAGTTGTTGCTGAATTTAAAGCATTCAAGTATTATTCAGTAGACCAGGCCACTTTCTAAAGCTTCAGATGTTCAGCTAAACTGTCATATTTTAACTCCAGACAGTGGTTATTATGGTACACACGTATGAAAATGTTTCCAAATACATTTAAAAATTAGACAACCTGCATAATAGATCAGTGGACTTTATTAATCAAAAGAGAATGTACTCACCATATTTTCTTAGGAGACAGCTGATACATTACCCTTTAGGCCAACACACACACACACACACACACACACACACACACACACACACACACACACACACACACACACACACACACACACACACACACCTGTATACACATTCATAATACACAAATCCATGTACACAGAACCAAAGGCAGTCTGCCTGTGCCTTGCTGTAACTCCCTACAATGTCAGGGCCTCCCTATCTCAATGCAGGTTCCTGGGGCCTTTGTCAACTCCTTCCCCAGGTTAGCAGGTGAGAGACTCTAACGTAGAAACGACACTCTCCTGTGTTTTGCCAGGTATGTTATTGTGTCTCTCCATGTCACAGCCAAAACATGCATGGATATGAATATATCCAACTGCTCTGTAAGTAAGAAGAAGAGCTAGTGCCATGCTTTCCCACCAGGCACAGACTGTCCACTTGTTTTCTCTGTGTTCTCACCTATCTTTGCATACCCTGTCCTTGTCACTATAACTAAACAGTTACAACCCACACACCACTTTCTCTCAAGCTCATTTCATTTCAGGAAAACAAATAACCCTATTTATTTTCAGTTAGTAAATTATCTACAGATATTTCAGACTGTTTTGTTTTCTATGTGAAGAATCTTACATGACTTTCTTATGGTGCTGGTGTTTCATCTGGACTATCTCTCTTTGAATCTTATGGTTAGAGAATTATACATACACTGAGAGGTCTGTGCTTTTTTCCTCTGCTGTGTGCTTGTAGAATATTGGTTTTTCTCTGAATGCATCTGTTATATTGGAAGAGAGCTTCCAGTACTGTGATTCCTTCCTTCCTTCCTTCCTTCCTTCCTTCCTTCCTTCCTTCCTTCCTTCCTTCCTTCCTTCCTTCCTCCCTTCCTTTCTACATTTGCATCTCCAGCTAACCAAGCAACAGTGGGAAGCAGATATTAGGTCAACAGATCTCCGAGGAATATAAGAAAAGTTTTCTGCATCCCAAAACTCATGCTAGCAAATGGTGTCTCTGTCAGAAAAGATGACACAGGAAGATCCTGATACATTCCCTTCATAAACAAATATGAGCTGGTGGTTCTGGAATTATTCCACCTCAATCCAGAGGAGATTGAAACTCTTGGTTACAAAAGTTACGAATTACAGAGTAACTTATCATGTATGAAAAAGTGCAGTCTGCCATGGCTGCTCAGATCAGTACTCATGTGTACTTCTCCAGCCTCCCTGGAGTCTTCTGCCAGAGCTTTTGCCTGTTGCTCCAGGCAACCAACCATGTAACTATACTTTTGCCATTTCAGATTCCAGGATGGAGAACTCCCTGCTAAGAGCTAGTGCTCTATCACTTGCTAACCCATGATCCTTTCCTTTTTTATTTTAGTTTATTCTCCAGAAAGGGTCTGGCAATTTTCCTTAGGCTGGCTTCCCAAAGATGTACCCATTAAGTAAGGCAGCAAAACCTAGAGCAGAAAATATTTTATAACATTTGTTGATGCTGGTGGCTCATGCCTGTAATCCTAGCTACTCAGGAGGCTGAGATCTGAGGATTGCAGTTCAAAGCCAGCCTGGGCAGGAAAAGTCCGAGAAACTCTTATCTTCAGAAAACCGGAAGTGGCACTGTAGCTCAAGTGGTAGATCACTAGCCTTGAGCTGAAGAGCTGAGGGACAGTGATCAGGCCCAGAGTTCAAGCCCCACGACCGACAAAAAAAGAAGACAGAAAGAAACATTTGTTGAGCTTGGTCAAAGTAATTCTGCAAAGTCAGACAGTATTTAAGAAAAACAAAAACAATAGCGAAGACACAGAAAGTCTGCATAAAAAATTTTAACCCCACCCCTGTAAGAGGAAAGCAGATCCACTCAAGTTTTAAGTCAGGCTGGAAAAGAAGCTCAGATCACTAGAGATCTTCAAAATGGGACAATCCCTGATATGTGAGTCCACAGAACATACTCACAGGTAGGAATTGGAGGTGGAAACAAGAAAGGCCCTTTCCTAGCCTCTTCACTGGACTTTCACAGCATATATAAACTTAGAAATAGCCCCCTTAAAATCAGTCATCATTGACAGAAGCGGTTTTATCTCCTGCAGGGCAGCAGGCTGTCCTGAGCTGAGAAGTAGCAGAACTGTATTGAGTTGGAGATTCTTCCTGGCACAGGCAAAAGGCAATTGACCCTAGCCTTCAGGTGCATAAGCCCTATCCAGCTCCACTTCACCAAGTGCAGCCCAAAGGTGGTGAAATCCTCTCAAGGGAACTCTTCAGCCACCACAGGAAGATAGGGAAAGGTGGCTGGGTCAGAGAAGAGAGAAGATGTCATTTCTCTTCCATAGGATGAAAGACACTCTAAAATCAGCCGATCTTGCCTGATTCCTCATCATCAGTAAGTGCTGGGCCAAGCCATACCATCATGTGATTCATCCCATTTGACATCCTTGCTGTTGTTGTCACCTTCTGGATAGAGAGAAAATTTCCAGGCAATTTTTCTTTTCTTTTCTTTTCTTCCCCCCCCCACACACACCCTTCCTAGGCATTGAACTCTGGGCCTAGGCATTGTCCTTAAGCTTTTTCCATTCTACCACTTGAGCTACAGCATCACTCTGGCTTTTCTCTGATTAAATGGAGATAAGAGTCTCATGGACTTTTCTGCCCAGGTTGGCTTCAAACCATAGTCCTCAGATCTCAACCTCCTGAGTAACTAGGATTACAGGTGTGAGTCACCAGCATCCCGCTCAAATTTTCACCTTTCACAGGATACTGTTTTTAAGAACTCAGTGTCTGGTACAATACCAGGTTCATAGTAGATACACACACACACACACACACACACACACACACACACACACACACACACACACACACACACACACACGAATTTAAGCAAGGAAATGAATGAATGAATGAATGAATGAATGAACAAAAACAGCAAATGAAACAAGAGTTTCTGGGGGAAGAGAAGAGATGCTTTCTTTGTTTATGATTTTGTAGCTTAAGAAAAACATCTTCCACAATTTATGGAGATGATACAGCTGGACAAAAATTAGATTAATGTCAAATCTGTACAGTTCTTGAAGACTTCAAGTCCCTTTAGAAGAAAATCTCTTATCCCAGATCAACATGTAGAACTTATGAAAGGAAGTATCCCTAAAGTTGCAGAGTTGGCTTAATTTTCTATCACATTTCTTTTCAATGAACAAATAAACAAATACAAAATATTTATGCCATATACCCAATACACATTTATAAAAATTAGTGCAGTTGGAATTAGCAGTGTCCAGCTAACTTGACAAAAGTTACAATGGCAATGTCAGGATGGTACTGGCAGTTTGCAGGTGACTTTCTGAAGCACACTGCTGCCACGCCACGTACACTTGGTTAAAACTTTTGCAATGGAAGGTTCTGGACAGGAGTGGAGCCTGGCATAGACTCAAGCCCCAGGCATCCCCCAGGAGTTGGTGGAGAACTGGATTCCCTAAAAAAGACAATCTGGTCAGAATTAACCCGTTGTTCTCTGAGAAAGAGAAGTTCCAGTGTGACTGCTGCTCACCACAGTGACTCAGGGCCCAGTGGCAGGGTGCCTGCCCTGTGCCCTGACAAGTCCCACCTGGGAGAGCGTCTGTCCTGCCTCCAGGCCAATTCAGGCCTGCCATTGTGTACAACTCTTGTTTCCTCCTCTAACAAACAGCTCAGTATCCAACCACCATGGGAAACCAGTCCGAGAGGCACAATGGAGAGGAAGCTGCCGAAGCAAGCGTTTGGAAAGGAGCAGAGATCACAACAGGCAAAGCAGCCATGAAGATGTGTCTGCAAGGAGTCCTTAGCTGGGTTCAGCAAAGAGAAGCCAGTGCAGGTGGGCGGAGCACTTCCATAAAGCTGTCTGTGGTGGACAGATGGACTGATTTGACCTCGACAACAAAATAAGGGACTGCAAGTTCAATGAATAGTCTCTGGCCAGAGAAACAAGGTCAAACACTTAGGTTTCTTCATTTCCAGTGGTTCCTGGTATTTCCAGCTGAGTGGACATCTTTCTGTGACCAGTGGGTGCCACGCCACCTTCTGTGGAGTCTGCGTGAGAGATTGTGTTGGACAAAGAGCTTCAAGGAAGCATGCCCCCAGGAAGGGGGTGTTGGTTCAAGGCTTCCCATACACTTGGCTGCACCTTTATAGCCTCTAACTTTATTCTTACTATATTCTTCTTGGCTGTACATTCGTTGTCTTTATTCTCATTTTGGCTATTTTTCCATTGATCCGTGAACAGAGCATGTTGTATTTTTCCAGTCCAATAGAGATGGCTTCTCTAAAGTAATAAAGACTAAGGCCAAATATTAAATGTGGGCAATCCCCCAATCAATCTATCATCTGATGTGACGTTGCCTCCAGAAACTCCTACAACTTCACAAGCGGTTTTGCAGCTCATGAATAGTAAATATAAAGACTTAAAATTTCTAGATATGTCTAATAGACAAAATCAATGAACTAAACTAAGTTAGAAAGAGTTATCCCAGTAGTTTAGAGAGTTCTAAAAAGAAGGGACCTCTGATTATAAAAGAAAAAGAAAGATTCTCCCAACTTACATTATAGGGAATAGATGGTGTTTTCACACAAAAATATAAAGTTAGTAACATATTTCCTGAACCAACCAAGAACCATTTCCTTATACAGGAGCTTATAAAGATGAAATTAGTTGGATAAAATTAAAAAGAGTATAATGTAAGTATAGCCCTGTCTTAGGTTTGTTAATTATTAAACATAAAAAAGGCTGAATAGATGACGTATTCTATTAAACAATATGCTAGACTTGTTTCGCACCATTTAGCTTAAACAGTTGGTGGGATAGTCATTAATTTTCATGTAATTCATCAATGCTTTGCCTTTAAAAAATTGATTACGTGCTTAAATAAACAAAGAATCTATGTCACAATCACCCACTGTATAAAAATGTTAATTCTCCTCAATATAGATACACTCAGATGCAACTCTTTTGAGTCTGTGTCCGTTTGTCACTTCGCCGACTCCTTTGCCCACCTATCCCGAGATCCCTGTCCCGTCGGTCCCAGTGCTCCGGCCGAGCTGGTCCGTCGCACACTGCCACAGACAAAACCCATTCCTCTCATCACTTTCCTATAGATACCACAGAAAGTTCAACCCTTTGTGCTTTTCTCAGTTGATGAGAATACATCAGGCCTGCAACAAGTGTTCCTTCCTGTCATCTTTCTTAGCCTGTGACAACACACACAATGTCATGCAAACACAAAGACAAGGTTGGAAACTGTGCAGGCAAAACGGAAATGCAGGATTCATAAAGAGAAATCAGGATGTGCTTTTACTATTTTGTCTTAGATTATTATTAGAACAAAAACCCTCCAACACAAAGGTAAGCATCCTGAAGTGTCTTTGATGTCACATTTGAGAATAGACATAGATGTGTCCAAGAGTATCCAAACTGTGGTATGCGAGGAGAGCATCACTGTTCTACTTGTTATTCTGCTTCCTAAGTCTTTCAGGTACTAGGGACTCCTAAGTATTTAAAAAGGTTGAGGTCAAGGTCAGTTCTACGTTGAGTTCTATGTAAAAGTCAATGTCAATAGTGAATCAGGGTTGGTGCCCATGGCTCATGCCTGTAATCCTAGCTACTCAGGAGGCTGAGATCTGAGGATCAGGGTTCATGATGATCATGGTTTAAAGCAAGCCCTGGCAGGAAAAGCCCTTGAGACTCTTATCTCCACTAAACCACCAGAAAACTGGAAGTGGCATGATGGCTCAAAAAGGTAGAGCACTCTCCTTGAGCTTAAGTGTATAGGGACAGCAACCAGACACAGTGTTCAAGCCCCACGACTGACCAAAAAATAGTGAACCAGAAAAATAATTAGAGAAGTCTGTTGGTAGTATAGAATCAGCTATCCTGTTTTTATAAGGGGAAATGGACAAGGGTTAAAATTAGATTTTCTCCTTTTATAATCAAGAGATTATAATAAAATTTCACTTAGAAGATCCTGAATCCTTACAAGATGAAGCAATGAACTTGTTCAAGAAAATGATTCAAAGGAAATGCTAAACATCATAGAGAGATTTCACCACCACAATTTTCCACTCAGAGTTAGTGTTTACTTTCCATTTTGTTACGTGATGCAAAATTAGTACAGTGGAAGGATGCAGTCTGAACTCAGGATAAGTTATTTCATACCATTACTTCATTCCAACTGCATCCTGTATTCAAGTGCCACCTATGTTGTACACAGTTATGTGTGATGCAGTGATGACGCCTTTATCTACCCTCTAATGCTATAAAGAGTAAGTACATCTCCAACTTTTCAAGCCAGGCACTGGAGGTTCATATCTGTAATCCTAGCTACTCAGGAGGCTGAGATGTGAAGATCACAGTTCAAAGCTAGCCTGAGCAGGAAAGTCCATGAGACTCTAATCTCCAACTAGCCACCAGCAACTTGGAAATGGAGTTGTGGCTCTGAGTGGTAGAGTGCTAGGCTTGAGGAAAAAGAGATTGAGGACAGCACCCAGATCCTGTGTTCAAACCCACAACTGATAAAAAATACAGTGCACCTTTCATCGATCCATCTGTCTATTCAAAGTAATGAGAAGACTAATAGAACCATGAATTTGAGGTATAATTTGGGAGAAAAGTTTATGTTAAAAAAAATCTAGGAAGGTGGCGGTGGTAAGGGTGGGGGCGGGGCCGGGGCCGGGGGGGGGGGGGGGCTGGCTCAGCAGCCAAGCGAGCTGAGAAGGTTTATATTCCCGGTGGGTTTTGAGGCAGCACTGAGGAGAGGTCCACGGTCCATGGGTGAAGTGAGCATCTAAACCCGGGTGCAGGGAGGGGTTTGGGGATAGGGTCAGAGGAGCGAAAGTACCAGAACCACCTGCTGGAAAAGAGGAGCTATGGGGGCTGGGCAAGGTCCAAACATTTCCTGTAGGCGGGTGCGAGGCAGACTTGGGGGTCACAGGAAAGACAAAGTTTCTTTCGAATGGGTGAACAGGGCTGCAAAGCCACCCCCACCCCCAGGCCCCAGGCTGCTCAAGGCAGTCACCTGCCAGTTAGAAGGCCATGGAAGTGGAAAGGATTGTGGGACTCTTGCAGCCTGGGTTTCCAGCAACTCAAAGATGACCTCCCTTAGAGAGCACAGGGATGCTCTAAGTTAAGATTGGCGTAGCCAGATTGCAGCTGATGTTGCCGAGGAAAATAATGACTCCATTCTCTCTAAGCCGAGCTTTACAGTTAGCTCCCAATCAATCAGATTACAATAAGTCCCTGAGGTGTGGCAGAACCACACCGAGAAGTTGCCTGTTCCTACATGAGAGGAGAGCTGCCCACTGACCTGGAACAACCAATTCTTGCTTATACCATCCACAACAAGAATAAGAAGACGAAGAACAAGAATTGGGCCAGCAGAAAAAAAGCCAATGCAGCAAGTTCTCAATGGCTGCCAGACTTGCCAATGTGGCTGCTGTGGTCCTCACCTCCACCACTCCTCATGTCCAGCAAGAATCCAGTCAGTCATTCAGTAGATACTCAGAGCTTCTAACATGCCAGACCTATTGGTAAACAGTGTGCAGTTCCCTGAGCATGTGACTTTATTTCTTACTTCCTAGGTTTTATGGTGGGCTCTAATGGCCCAAAATAATGCAACTCTTACCTATAGACCTTCCTAAGGTCAACTTCTCCATTAAGACACAAGGAAAAGTTGGGCTCCAGTGGCTCACACCTGCAATCCTAGCTACTGAGGAGGGTAAGATCTGAGGATTGCAATTTGAATGCAGGCAGGGAAGAAAAGTCTGAGACTCCCATATCTATTTAATCAGCAACAAGCTGTTCTGGGGATGTGGCTCAAGTGGTAGAGTGCCATCCAAACAAAAAAGCTGATCAAACACAAGGCCCTGACTTCAGGCCCCCATATCAGAAAACAAACACAAGAAGGGAAAGCCTTTTCTCACCCCTAAACTTTGCTGTTATTCCTCCATAATCCTAATATCCACTTTGTTTAATATTATCCTTGCTATTATGAGCCTTGTAAATGTATAAATTTAGTCTCTATAACTTACTGGTATGTTATAGTGCCAGGCTCATTATTTGCATTCCATAGTGCTGATTGAACAAATTCAAATGGAAAAAAGAAAACCTAGATAAGTGTCTGTAGTTCTTATAGTCTCAAAGACACTTAGTTTTAAGTTTATTTCCTTTTTTGTTGTTCTTGTTCATGGGGTTTGAACTCTGGGCCTGTACTCTTCAGCTCAAGGTGAGCGCTCTACCACTTGAGCCACAGCAACACTTTTGGTTTTCTATTGGTTCTTATGGACTTCCTTGCCCTAGCTGGCTTTGAACCATGATCCTCAGATCTCAGCCTCCTGAGTAGCTAGGGTTACAGGCTTGAGCCAATGACACCCAGCAGCTTATTTCCTTTTTGACAGAACTGTAAGAGCAAAATAAGCATCTTTCTTCAAATTCTGAGAATAAATCTCTGGACAGTGAGATGTGAGGGTAAGAGTAGGTTACAATCCATATATAGCCAGAACAGATTGCACTCAAATATTAGAATCCAAAATGACTACTACCAGCAAGTACAGACTATAAAATCTAAGCTATGCACATAGTGAAAAGGCCCCAGGAACTCAAAAGGTTAAAAGTAGAGCTGTAGTTTTTAACACAGTGCTTCTCTCATTCAGCAGGGCAATGATATACATGATTATAGTAGAATATTTACTAAACAGAGTAAGAACAGCAACAGTTTAAAAGATCAAAGAAATATATATTTCTGTCTGTATCTATATCTATGTCTATATCTACCTATGTCTATATGTATAGATACCTACATATAGCTATCTATAGATAGCTATAGTTACAGATACAGATACAGGTATCTATAGACAGATATAGACATCAGAAGAGGACAGAATACTGGTTTATGGTTCAGATCCAGAAAAGGCACAGATACCCCCAGAAATCTGGTGTTAAAACCCATCATCAAACAACTCTTTTTTTTTAATTTAATTTTTTTGTGAACATATTGTACATAGGGGTTACAATAACATGGGCAAGATAATGCGTACATTTCTTATCAAGCATTGCAGCCTCCTCCTTTGTTTAAAACTCACATCCCTTCCCAGCCTCCCCCACACCCCCCACCCAAAACTCTCCCCTCCTACCTGCCCCCCCGCACCAATGTTGTGAATCTCGTTTTCGACATGACAACTTGTACTTCTCATTCTTGCAACAGGTCCACCTGTGTCGTTAAACGACTTGTTTTACCCCATCTCCTTCACAAGTTATACTGAAATCAAATATAGTGAAAGCAGGTGTTATACTGTGGGAGAGCGACATACAAAGCAACAAAGAGATAACCTTATAACTGCTTTAGAAACAAATGCATGAAAAAAAGCATTAAAATACGTATCTAAGTGTTCATTTTCCTAACACCACATTATCTGACCTTTTCCGTTGACTCATACATATACTAGATTTTGCAAATAAGGGAATGCAAGGGACCTATGTTTCTTTGGGCCTGGCTTACTTCACTTAATAAATTTTTTTCCAAGTTTTTCCATTTCCTAACAAATGGGGAAATGTCATTCTTTCTAATGGAGGCATAGAATTCCGTTGTGTATATATACCACGTTTTCTTGTTCCATTCATCTACTGAGGGGCATCTGGGTTGGTTCCATATCTTAGCTATGGTAAATAATGCTGCAATAAACATAGTTGTGCTGGTAGCTTTAGTGTGGTCTTGTTTGTAAACATTTGGGTAAATGCCCAAAAGTGGGATTGCTGGGTCATAGGGGAGCTCTATGTGAAGTCTTTTGAGGAACCTCCATAATGCTTTCCAAAGTAGTTGAACAAGTTTACATTCCCACCAAAAATGAAATAAGGTTCCCTTCTGTTCACATCCCTTCCAGCATTTCTTGTTATTAGAGTTCTTGATTTTTGCCATTCTAACTGGGGTGAGGTGATATCTCAATGTTGTTTTGATTTGCATTTCTTTTATGGCTAGGGAGGTTGAGCATTTCTTCATGTGTCTATTGGCCACCCTTCTTTCTTCTTCAGAGAAGTTTTTCTTTAAGTCTTTAGCCCACTTATTTATGGGGCACTTGTTTCTTTGAGGATTTGTTGTTGGGGAATTTAATTTTTTGAGTTCCAAGTATATTTACATATGAGAACCTTGTCTGTTGTATGTTTGTGAAGATCTTCTCCCAATCCATGGGCTTTCTATTGATCTTGGTAGCTATGTCCTTTGCCATGCAGAAGCTCTGCAACTTCATGCAATCCCATTTGTCCAACCTTTCTTTTATTTGTTGTATTTCCTGGTCTCTATTCAGAAAATTTCGGCCTGAGCCAAGGAGACCTAGGGTTTCTCCTATTCCATCCTGTAATGTTTTCAGAGTGTCTGCTTTAACTCTGAGATATTCGATCCATTTGGAGTTGATTGTGGTGCAGGGTGATATATAAGGATCTAGCTTTAGTTTTCTACAAGTAGTTAACCAATTTTGCCAGCACCATTTACTGAACAGGCTGTTTTTTTCCATTCTATTTTTTTAGCTCCCTTATCGAAGATAAGATGGCTATAGGTCTGTAGGTTCATTTCTGTGTTTTCAATTCTCTTCCATTGGTCCTGAGGTCTGTTCTCATGCCAATACCAGGTTGTTTTGATTACAATGGCTTTATAGTAGAGTTTGAAATTTAGTATTGATATTCCTCTAGCAGTGTTCTTTCCATTGAATAGCTTTTTGCTATTTGGGTTCTTTTATTATTCCATATGAATTTTTGGATTTCCTCTTCTATTTCCTTGAAGAATGAGGTTGGAATTTTGATAGGTATTGCATTGAATTTGTAGATAGCCTTGGGAAGTATTGCCATTTTCATGATGTTAATCTTTTCAATCCAGGAGCATGGGAGGTTTTGCCATTTTCTAAGTTCTGTTTTGATTTCCTTTTTCAAGATTTTAAAGTTTTCATCATAGAGGTCCTTCACTTCTTTGGTTAAGTTAATTCCTAGGTATTTTATTTTTTGTGGGGCTATTAAAAATGGAGTTGCTTTCCTAATTTCAACCACACTTTTCTCATTGATGGCATACAGAAAAGCCATTTTTTAGGGTTAATTTTATACCCTGATACTTCGCCAAAGTTTTGAATCAGCTTCAGTAATTTGGGAGTGGAGTCTATGGGATTCTTTAAATAGAAGAACATATACCATCTGCAAAGAGGGAGAGTTTTATTTCTTCTTTCCCTATTTGGATCCCCTTTATGTCTGCATCTTGTCTTATTTCTATAGCCAAGCATTCTAGTACTAGATTTAAGAGAAGTGGAGAGAGTGGACATCCTTGTCTTGTTCCTGAGTTAAGAGGAAATGTCTTTAGTTTTTCACCATTAAGTATAATGCTGGCTGTAGAATGTGTTCAGTAGTGAACTTTCTCTTTCAATTTCATTGAAGAGTTGGAGGAGTATTAGTGTGAGCTCTGCGTTGAAAGCCTTGTAAAATTCTGCTGTAAAATCATCTGGTCCTGGACTTTTCTTAGCTGGAAGGTGTCTTATTGCTCTTTCTATTTCAATGCTTGATATGGGCCTGTTAAGATGGTTTAACTCATCTTGGTTTAGTTTTGGCATGTCAATATTTGCTAGCAAAAGGTCCATTTCTGTCAAGTTCTCAAACTTAGTAGCATAATGTTTTGAGAAGTGTTCCCTTATAATGTTCTGAATCTTGGTTGTTTCCGTGGTGATATTTCCATTCTCATCTCTGAGTTTATTTATTTGGGTGTGTTCTCTTCTTTTTCTGATAAGATTTGCTAAGGATATTCCTGTATAAACTTTTGGATTGCCTCCTCTCTCTCCCTATCATGCTTATACAGAGTCCTTTGTATGTTTTCAATCTTTTCATTTATCATGTTTGCCAGCAGTCTTTGTAGAGCTATTTGGGACCTCTCCTCTGGATTATTCATTATCTGTTCTGTCCCCTGATTATCAAGATTGGGAATTGAGATACCCGGATTTGCCATTTTTCTTGTATTTTTCCGGCTTACGCTGCCCATTTGAGATGAAAATAGCACCAATTTTGTGCTAGAACACTATCTTAAGGAAAGCATCAACCAAAGTCTGAATTTGCACAGTCAATAGTCTACAGATACAATCTAGATCAACAGATATATCTATGCAACATCAAACAACTATATGTTAATTTGCTACAAACCGCAAAGAAGAACTTGGAAAACCAGAAATTATTAGGGCTAGGGAGAGATGTGGGTAAATAATAGGAATAGATTGATGTGGGGAGGCACAGGGAGAGTTAACTAAGTCCTAATCTCAAAGCAGGAAATAGGTTGGGTAGGATGAAAGTAGAGGGAGAGAAAAAAATAAGAAGGGGAAAGGGAAAAGTAAAGAGACCAGAAAAAATAGAAAAGTAAAAATTAATAATGTTATACAGGAACGAAAACAATCTATGTAGAGAAGAACGTGAATATATTGAGAGAAGGGGAGGGATATAAATGAGATATGAAAAACTTAAAAATAAAAATGCTTAAAATATTTTTATAGGTATAAAGAAGTAGTACTGCTATTAAGGAATTTCTCAGAGGTTTTGAATTGAGTAATAAATTTGTGGATTAAGTGTGGACACAATGGGGGATAGTGTCTAATATTCAACTGTGGGTTTATCTGAGGATGTGCAGGACAAGAATTAAGTCACATAAAGAAGAACAAAAGAGAGGAAAAGGTGAAAAGGATAAAAAAGGTAGAAAAAAGATCATAAGTTCAGTAGAGCTAAACAAAAAATAAAAAGATAATTAAAAAAGAAAAAAAAATAGAAAGAAAACAAAAAAAAAGAAAGAAAAACGCACACTCACGTATCCCTAAAATAAAAATTATAAGAGGAAAAAAAAATTACTGGAAAACATTTTTTTTTCAAAAAAGGCAAAAAGTAAAGATTAAAAACAAGTTTTAGAAAAGAAAAAAAATTATATATAAGGTACCAATAAAAGAAGAAGAAGAAGAAGAAGAAGAAGAAGAAGAAGAAGAAGAAGAAGAAGAAGAAGAAGAAGAAGAAGAAGAAGAAGAAGAAGAAGAAGAAGAAGAAGAAGAAGAAGAAGAAGAAGAAGAGAAGTTCTTCGATTTTTTTGGGAAGGGTGGGAAAAATCCTGTATCTCCCTTGTGTCCATAACCAGGCTCTTGTTGGAGCCTCTGGTCTTCTTGTTGTCCTGTGGCTTGTTTGGTTTCTTAAGTCAGTTTGTTCGAACAGGCAAAAAAATGGTCTGCTTTACCCAGGATTTTGCGATCCTCCTCCCAGGCTAGTACAATGGGAGGCAGATCTGCTTTGAGTATCAGCAAAGAGGGGGATGCAGTGATGAGGCTAGGTTCTGGGTAGAATTAAGGCCTTTCAACAAACAGAAGCTTTTCCCTGGGGCTAGCTTGTGAAAACTCACAGAGCCCAGCCTGGAGCCATTCTCAGGGTTTCTGTTTACTGAATTTAAATTGATAGTCGAGGCTGCTAGAGGGAGGGGCAGCCTCTGGCTCTGATTACCCAGTGAAGAAAGCCACTCCTAGGGCTGGCGCCCGAGCTGGGTGACTTTTCCCTGGATGGAGCTGAGTCTGGCAGGTCACGCCGCCGTTAAGTTCTTGTGACCTGCTAAATTACTCATTTTATTCCAAGGCTTGAGTTGGAGCTAGCAGCTCTGCCGAGCTTTGTCGGTATCCAAGATGGAGATCTCCGGTACTGGGGAGAGGAGGGGTGGCCTTCCCTCCTCTGCTCCCTGAGAAGGAGTGAGGAAGTCAGGCTTCTACTCACGCAGAGTCTTGGTTCCTGGGTCATCCCTAGTCTGCGAACTGCAGGATGAAGATGTCCTTTCCTTGTCATTTCTTGCTGGTGTTGAGTAGAATCCGCTTGCCCGCTGCTTCTGGCTCCTTCGTTCCAGACTATGTAGCTCAGTTACGGCGCCTGCGTTCACCCGCCACCACAGCTGCCGCCCCCGCGGCGGCTCCTGGCAAGAGCTCAGATGTGTTTCCTTTCCTGGATTTTCCCTCTCTGGCCTGACTCTCTGTCCTCTGATGGCACACTTGGTGTGATTCTCTGGCTTAGGACTGTTCACTGGAAGTCTAAAACTGCTTTCTATGTGAGAGCTTGTATAGTCTCCAGCTTCTCCTCCACCATCTTTCCGGAACTCCCCAAATCTACTCTTAAACCTCACCTAGGACTGGAGTGCAAGACACCCTTGGGATTCAAGGCTGGAATAAGTATCTCCTTGGAAAAGAATTAAATATTACAGGACATGCACATTAAAATATACATTTATCTTTTAACTGTACAACCACACTTTGAATTCTGAAATACTCACCTGTGGAGACCAAAGAGAGAAAAGTGGATTTACTTCTATCATCTCAACATGGGTCAAAGCCAAAAGTTCACTAGGTGGAAGATAGGGCAAACTGAGTCAAGATGGAATCAATGAGCCTGTCTCTCTTTCCGTCCAACATTTTGCTGATCAGTCTTTGGCTCCTTCTCACTATGCAGCCCCTCCCTCTGTTATTCCTTGTTGGGTTTGTGTCTTCTTTTGCCTCCATCTCTCTTTTCCATTACCATTTTGCCAAGTCATGTAAATTAAGCAAGCCAAAAAAGAGAAGTGACAACACAGAAAGTGATTACCAAGGAAGTGCTCCTTTAGTCCTTTCCCCATTAGAAAGGCCTAACAAGGAAACCAAGAAGAAATTCTATGAAACCCTGACCACTAAAGAAACTTAGCTTCTGCTACTTTTTTTTCAAATATCACAACTGAGTGGAACTGATTTACAATTGTTAAGCCTTTCCCCTTGAGTTTAGTCATCTCTTCTATTGGCAGAGGTAGACTGAGCTAATATATACAGTTTGCACATGCATACTATTGATTCTTCTCAATTAAATTGTTTTGTTGGTTGATTGGTTAGCTGACCCTTTGACTGGCTGGCTGGCTGGCTGATTTGTTGATTAGGTTTATTTTCTCCAGTGCTGAGTATGTAGCTCAGGGCTGGTGGAAATTAGGCAAGTTAGGATACATAAAGAGGCTATCTAAATCTGCCTTCTTTGAGATGATCAAAAGGCTGTGCTCTGAAGTCTTTACAACAGATAAAGAGGCAGAAAGAATTAACAGCATGTTCAGACAAAGGGTGTCCTGAAGGTTATATACATTTTGAATAGATCTGACTCATTTTACCCATCTAGAAGCATTTTCTAAAGATTAGGAGTCGCTAGAGATAGTCTTCCAGCGCAGAAAGTATAAAGATCATAGTCAAGGGCCACTATCTTCAAGGCCTCCTTTTGTCTACTTCTCCTTGCTTCATTCGGTCACAAAAAAAATGAATTCTTCATAAAACTCCTTGTTTTTTAGATTTCATAAAATGCTTTTTATACATGAATCTCAAGGATATTTGGTTTTTCATATAAACTGGGAAGCCAAAGGAACATTTAATCCAGTAACAGAAGCAAAGAATCCAAGAGTATAGACTACTTGATTCACTCAGTAAACATCTGCTGAATACTTACTATGTACAAAACTCCCTTTCACCAAGATAAAGACCTAGGAGCCAGACATGAGCTAGGCTGCATTGCAAGTTTGCTCTCTTGCCTCCCTACATCACCCTCCAGAACACAATTCCTATTTCCAGAAGTTCACTTGAACTGGTATCCCCTTCCATCTGGCATTCTGTCTCATCTGGCAGACAGAATAAGGAAAATCTGATTCTGGCTCAACAGGAATTGGTAAGCCCAAACTGAGCATGTAGACCATCTACACCTGCAAAATGTAAGGTGACAGGTCCCATGCCTTCTAGGCCACTTCTCTCACCAGCCTGAAGAAAGCAATCCCTGACTTCCTAAGAAATCCAAACTGAAGAATATATTGACACACATTACAAATGCCACTTTCAACCTCTTACTACATGATTTTATTTCTTCGATAATCTCACAGTTATTGGAGATTAGAGAATTTAATCCAAAGTCATTCAATATTACGATTCAATATTGAATCATATTTAATGATCTTTGAAGTGGAAATCTTGTCAAAATGACCATTTTGTTTTACTTCTTACATGAGGGAAACAATCAAATCTACCAACCACTCTTCTCAAACTGGACAATCATGGGACAGAGAGCTATCTGATAAGAAGTGGGGAACAAAGCCACAAAGTACACTCTCCTAGACAGACTCTTTTTGCCTCAGAAGAAGACACAATATTTTATGTTAAAATAAGTCCCACTAGTCATTAAGATTATGCTTATCATCCTTTGGACTCAGGAAGATGAATTCTGGAGGATTTTATTTGAAGCCACCTGGGACAGGATTAAGTCCATAAGATTTATTTCCAATTACAGAGCAATAAGCCAGAAGTGGAGCTGCGGCTCAATTGGTCGAGTGCCAGCCATGAGTGAAAAAGCTAAGGAACAGCACCCAGGCCTTGAGTTTAAGCCCCAGTTTTGGCATGCACACACACACAAACACACACACACACACACACACACACACACACACACACACACACACACACTAACTTTTAATAAAATAAACAAGTAGTTAAAGGTAAAATCTTAAGGACCAGTGAAGTGGCTCACATCTGGAATCCTAGCTACATTTAGGTAGAGATAGGGATAATCAAGATTTCCATCAGTCAGATCAAAAAGCTCCCAAGATCCCATCTGAACAACACCACAAAAAAATTCCTGAGACTACTTCTCCCAATAAAATGCTAGGTTTAGTGACATGTACCTGTTACCCCCGCTAAAGTACAGAACCACCAGGTCATAAATGAAGAAAAATGAAAAAAAGAACACTGAAGCAGAAGGGGCTGAAGGCATGGTAGAGCACATGTCTAGTTAGCATAGGGTTCTAAAATCAAGCCGCAGTATTGTATACAGAAAAAAAAATAGCTTCTACTTAAGAGGGTACACAATATCGCAACTTTCTGCAAATAACCCTATTGCCTTTAAATATTCTTTAGTGAAACTTCTGAGAAATGTTGCACCCACACTCTGTACTTTATCTTATCTTTGTTTTTGTCCCCAAGAACATACAACAGTAGCTAAGATAGTATCTGGTATAAATAGGTCACTCAGCAAAGTTTGCAGAACTAATGACATAATGACAACATTATCAATAACAAAAGACTTTTAAAAATCACTTTAGGTTGAAAGGGTGGGTGGACCAATAGCTACAACAGGAAATGGGGTGAAAGCAATCCAAATTACCAAAATAGCCAATGGCTGCAATGGTAAATTCAGGTAAATCAACTCAAGTGGAGTTCTTTTCTATTTTGACAAGTTCAGGAAAGCAAATATTGTACTTGTGAATCTCACATTGAAAGGTGAGGCTTAGGAGACAAGTCCACCAGGTGAGACTGGTGCTCATTAAATGTAATAGCCTATGAACATTTGGAAAGGCATAGTGATAGTAATAATTCTATCAATGATATGAAGTCTTGATTGGTGGAATGATCTTTAAAAATAAAAAAAGGTCAATAATCATTTAAAGGTTAACCATCTGTTCCTATACTGGATAACTATGAAAAGATCCTATGTACACAAATATGGAGAGTATGAATACTTCAGTCCTAAAACTGCGTTATGATTTTTTTTGTTGTTTTTTGGGTGCCAGCACTGTCCCCTTGCTTATTTTGTGCAAAGCCACAATTCTTCCAGATTTTTGTGGATTTAATAAAAGATGAGAATTTCATGGTCTTTTATTCCCAGCCTACCTTGAAATATGATTATCAGATTTCAGTCTCCTGAGTAGCTAGGATTATTGGAATGAATCCTCAAAGACAGTATTATTATTATTAATTATTATTATTATTCTTAGTTAGCTGGAAAAAGTTACACTGAAAGATGATTCAAAGAAAGAGCAGAATGCCCAGCCATGTTTACATTTTCCTTACACCCTGGAGGAGACACTGGTTTCATCTCATTTTTAAATAGAAAAGATCAACTGCCACAGCCACTTTCTCTACACAAGCCTTCTTACGGCAGGATAAGTTAATTGCTCCTTCTCTAGACCCAGTTCCACAGCCCTGTACTCCCCAGACTGGAGGTTGGGAGGGAGGAGGAACTCCTTCCTCTCCCCTCCAACCTTCAGTCTAGGAGTGAGAACTCCCTGCCTTACACGTGTGTGCGGTGCAAAGCCAGTAAGTAGTAAGTACCCTGACACACATGGGAACAAGATGTTCTTTTCTGAGACTCAGGCAAACCATTAGCCAATATACTATCTTTCCAATTTTAGTAATAACAAAAAGAGGTCAATACAATTTTAACTAAAATCCAAACAGCAAGCAGAATAACCTGCTCAGCATTAACTGAATCGGGGGTGGGGTTGTGTGTATGGGGATAAATAGTAGAACTAACAAATGGAGACCTGACTCCAAGGCAGGGATTGATACAGATGAAGCTGAAACTTCTCTTACTCCTTCCTCCCTGGATGTCCTATAGTTTGGCCTGATGGCATCCCTTCCCTCCTGGGAACTAAATGAGAAATGTGGTATTAAAATATTTCTCTCATAGACAGAGATTTGTTCTTTTATTCTATTTTGTAATAATCCAGTTCTTCTGTTCCTAAGAACAGAGTGTGGTGGTCACTCATGAACACCTGTGTACGAAGGCCTGGTATGTGGTGGGAACTCGTGAACACCTGTGTACAATGCCTGGTGTATAGTGGGCACTTGTGAACAATCTGGGCCTAAGCACAACCAAGTTTCCTTGCCTACCTGGTCAAGATCCTGTGAACTGGAGGATGCCAAGTGGGCTCACTGGGCTGAAGCCTGAGCTGTGAATCCCTGTGTCCTAACATCACTCCCAGTGGTCAGCCTGTTACCTGGCTCCTCGGAGAGCTCAGGAGCCTCTCCTAGGAAAAGCCAAGCAAGAAGGAGAAAGGGACCCAGAGAGGAACCAAGACTGAGCACCCCAAAAGTCACCACCACCACCACCACCACCTGCCACCTGGGAATGAACCTGGCTTTGGCCCCAATCTTCCCTGGAAGTCCCTCCAAGCATGGCCACCGGGCCTTGCCGGGCTCCCCAGGGAATCAGGGCTGCTGCCCAGTCCTCATCCTCATAGTACTACTCCTTGTCCTCATGGTGGTGGTGGTCGTGGTTCTGGTCGTCAACCCTGTGCCCAGCCCTCGGCCCTCTGCTGCCCTAGCAAGCAGCGCACAAACTCCTGGAAGTTGATGGCTCCATTGCGGTCAGAGTCCAGGCGTTGGAACATGGCCTTGGTGTCCTCGGGCTACAGGCTCAGCTCACAGCACAGAGCACCAGGTGGCCTAAGCAGTTCACATCGCAGGTAGTGTAGACCGAGTACAGCCATGCCAAGGACTGCTCCTCCGGGGCCAATGCATATCCTTGCCACGCATGTCAGCAGGGGGCTGTGCAAGGTGCAAGGAGCTTCACCAGGAGCCACGCCAGGGTATGGGCCGCGCAGGTAGCCTCGCCAGGGGCAGGGCCAGGATCTGGACTGCACAAAAAGCGGACATGGGGGGTGGGGGTTAGCTGTTGGTGGGAGTGTCCTGGAGGGGCAAGGCATCCAGGATGATCACTGGCGCCTGGTGAACTTGGAGGAGAGGGAGGATTCCACCCTGGGACTCCTTGTGATGCGCCCTGCACAGCCATATATTCAGAAAGATATACCTCATTGCACGCAGCACTGGCCGTTCACCCAGCAAGACCTAGCTCTGCCCTCCAAAGTGGGAATGGCGGCTTGGACTCACCCTCCACCTCCAGCTGTGAGCTTCTACTTTCCTGGACTTGGTGGGACAGGCTAAGGTAGGCGGGGCCAGGCATGGGGGCTGAGCTGAGGGCCAGGGGTGGAGGCGGGCCGAGCCTGCCAAGCTTCCCCTGGCAGGATGACTAGCAGGAGCAGAACGCTTCGGCAAAGCTGGGAACTAGGAGGCCTTGCTGTCCTGGAACCCAACACCCAGCTCAGGCAGTCCCACTCTCCATACAGTTCAATCAGCTGTGGTCCTGGTTGTGGCAACTGCTGTATGGCAGGGCTCCATGGCTCTCCTTCCAGCTGGTGGGGTCTGAGCCTCCCTGGCCTCAGGGCAGGCCCACCCCCCAGGCTGCCCGAGCAAACACTGTGGAGGCCTGAGTCAGAGGGAGTGTCCTCAGACAAGGGCGGCTCATGAGGTGAAGTGGATCAGCTCACGAGGTGAATTGGGTCTCCTTCTTGGAGGCTGGATTAGTCCGTGTCTTCCTGCAGATCCAGAGCTGGTCTCTCCACACACTATAAGTGGCTTTTCAGTGCACCTGTTAACCCTAGGCCTTTCCAGCTGCCTCAGATTATTACTAAAGATCTTCCCCATCTGATATGCACAGTGGAGTCTTTCCAAATAAGTTCATGTTTTAAACTGCATTACGGGCTTGGTTCAGAGTTGGCCTGGCAACCTCCAGTCCAAGTCTCCACTCCACCTTTCGCCCTGGTTTCTAGATTTTTACACCACTTCCCCCGAGCCCTTTCTTGGAGGTCATGGAGAAGCCGGCTTAGAAATGTTGTGAGTTATCTCCAGCTCTCCACCGGTGTCTGTTTACTCCACCCCTACCTCCATGGCCACTGCAAGCCATCACACACAGTGTGGACACAGCAACTGTGTAATGTCCTCATTACCCTCATCATTATCCAGGCAGGGCTCAGGTAGTAGGTTGGCCACAGCTCAGAGGTTGGCAGTGGCTGGCAGTGGCTGGCAGAGACTGGCAGAGGCTTGGGGGGTAGTGGGGGGGAGGAGTGCGTTTCAGATCTCACCTTGTACTTGCTGATACTTCATCGGCCACGGCAAGTCACCTGAGCAAGCTCTGAGCACATGTAGGAGGGAACTGCACAGCCATGTGTACAGAAAGATATGCCTCATTGGAAGTTCTTACTACAGCAATAGACCACACTAAGTTAACTGGACATTCTACTACAACTTCTTGGGGCCTTAATGTACCATTCTCCTATTCATCCTATACCACCTTGGCTTAAACACAGGGACTCACACTAGTTCAGCTTTTCTGCTCACAACTGGCACTGTACCACTTAAGCCACACCTCCAGTTCCAACTTTTTTGCTGGTTAATCTAAGGTAAATTCTGGAGGTTTTATCTGTCTAAACTAGCTTTGAACCATGATCCTCAGATCTCAGCTTCCTAAGTAGCTAGGGTTAGAGGCATGAGACACAAGCACTTGCTGGACAGTCTCTTTTTTTTTAATATTATTTTATTTTATTTGAGAACATACTGTACAGAGGGGCTACAATTACATGGGCAGGATAATGCATACATTTCTTACCAAGCATTGCAGCCTCCTCCTTTGTGTGGTATATATACACAATGGAATTCTATGCCTCCATCAGAAAGAATGACATTTCCCCATTTGTTAGGAAATGGAAAGGCTTGGAAAAAATTATATTAAGTGAAGTAAGCCAGGCCCAAAGAAGCATAGGTCCCATGGTTTTCCTTATTTGCAATATCTAGTATAGGTATGAGTCAAGCGGAAAAGGTCAGATAATGTGATGTTAGGAAAATGAACCCTTAAATATGTATTTTAAAGTTTTCGTTTCTTTCATGCATGTGTTTCTAACGCATTTATAAGATTATTTCTTTGTTGCTTTGTATGTCCCTCCCCCACAGTATAACCCCCGCTTTCACTATATTTGATGTCAGTATAACATGTGGAGGAGATGGGGACAAACCAGTCGTTTAAGGATTCAGGTGGACCTGTTGCAACAATGAGAAGTACAAAATGTCATGTCAAAACCAGCTTTACAATGTCGGTGTGTGTGGGGGGGAGGGGGGTATAATTGGGTGGGGGGAGGGGGGAGGCTGGGAAGGGAGGTGAAGGGTAAACAAAGCTGGAAAGTCTCTTTTTAACCACTAATTATCCCATTATTTGCCAGTTCAATGAGTCCCAGTCAGATGACAGTTTTGTTCCATAGGACACACACAATATTTGAAGATATTTTTGTTTTCCTCATTTGAGAAGGTGTTTCCTACTGGTATTTATTATATAGATGCTAGTAATAATGGTTCATATCATGTACAAGCCAATTCCACCCATATCCCCCCATCCCATTAAAGCAAATTACCTGATAAACAATGCCAGTAGTGATAAAGGTGAGAAAGCCAAAAAGAAAAAAAAAAGGCCTTTTATCTCTTACATCTAAGCCATTTCTCAGCTTCAGTAGGATTACGCTTTTCTGACTATGATTCCACAATTTCATTGTGATTTGACATTTAACAAATGTGACATTCAGTGTGTTCTTATGTCAGCTCAAGTAACAGCTGCAGGAAAGTTTTTGAAGATCTCCAAGAGTGCTCTTAGGGAAAAGCCAAGGTTTTATGATGTCATATAATGTTATGTTCAGGCAACAGAGGAAAGAATGAAACAGGAAGCCTTACTTTTCTATTTTGGCATCCAGGAACAACCAGACAGGAATCGGAGCTAACAGAGGAGTCTTTGAGAGCTAGTGAATTGGAAGTAACAAGAACCCATCATGACTTTTAGAAAGATCAGCTTGATCTCTGGCTGCACAAGAAGTTTAACAATTAGAGATAATCTTGTTAGAACATGTTTCTAAAATAGTGAAAAAATTCCTTGCAAAGACAGGTTTGTTATCAAATACTTTCAGGAAAAACAAGACATTTAAGGATATAGGTGGACCCGTTGCAACAATGAAAAGTACAAGTTGTCATGTCGAAAATGAACTTTACAACTTCCTGTGAAGAGAGAAGCTACCATGACATGAGAAGGCTGGGCAGCTAGGTCCTGAGCAACCATTTAAGAAGCCTAGAAGAGATCTGAGGAAGGCCACTCGGAGCTGAGTATGAGCATACTCACAGCCAGCAAGGAAGGATGGCTTTTTCCTACAACCAGGAAGGATTGAATATGGCCAACAACCAGAATGAACTTGGACAAGGACTCTGGGTATCAGATGAGAAAACAGCCCCAGCTAGAAATAAGGCCTTGATTCTAGTATTCTGAGACCCTGATTCAAGCACCCAGCTGTCCTGTTCCTTGACTTAGTGGACTATGAGTCAATAAATGTGACTTGTTTTGAGCTGTGAATCTTGTGGTGATCTGTTTTCAGTGACTTTATAATGATATCCAAATGAAAATTGCTTTCTTGAAGAAGAGGAAAAGGAAAGGAGACAGGATAAAGTTTAAAAAATGCAGACGAAAGCTGATAGCAAACTATTACATGTATTACCTCTGAAAACTATTTATCATATAATCTTAAGTTAAAGAAACTTTTAAGGAGTTTTGGTTTTGAGGTCTTGCAAACATAAGCCATCTCAGATTGCCCAGGTATAATCAACTGCCTATTAATATTGCACAAAAACTGATTAAAAATAAACCTTTAAAACAAGTATTAGAGAAGAAAAATAAGGAAGCTTTTATAACTGTGAGACTCCCTAACGAAGATTCATCTGAAATCTTGCAATATATAGAAGGCCCTCTGGAGAACTTGCTTAGCATGTGTGAGGCCCTGGGTTCAATCCTCAGCAACACAAAAGGAGGAGAAGGAGGTAGAGAGGAAGAGGAGGAGGAAAAGGAAGAGGAGCAAGAGGAGGAGGTAGAAGATTGTACAATAAACATGCAATTATGACACAATAAAATGTTAAAATTTAAAGAAAAAAACACAGACTGTACACACAGGTCTTACAGAGCACATAGGGAACTGATTAAAAGAAGTCTTCTGGGCTGGGAAAGTGGCTCAGTGGTAGAGCGCTTGCCTTGCATGCATGAGGCCCTGGGTTCCATTCCTCAGCACCACTTAAGCAAAAAGAAAAAAGCCGGAAGTGGTGCTGTGGCTCAAGTGGCAGAGCACTAGTCTTGAGCTGAAGAGATGAGGGACAGCACCCAGGCCCAGAGATCAGGCCCCACAACTGGACCCAAAAAGAAAAAAAAAATACCTTCCCTTGTATTTCCTCCATGGATTCCTTGAACTACATCAGCTTTGAATCTGCCTTAGTCATAAATTGCTCTTTGTTCAAACCATTTCTTGAAAATTTGTGCTCTAGTGCACATTGGAACATAACCTTAGTCATATACTCAATTCACCTGTGACATAATGATTTAAAAATCTACTGCTAAACCAGTAATCCTAGCTACTCAGAAAGCTGAGATCAGAGGGTTGTGGTTCAAAGCTAGTCTAAGCCCGAAAATCTATGAGACTCTTCTGTCTTCAAATAGCCACCAAATAGCTGTAGTGACCTGTGGCTCAAATGGCAGTGAAAAAGCTGAAGGATAGCCTCAGACCCTAAGTTCAAACCCTAGTATCAGTATAGAAAAGAAAAAGAAGAGAAACCTGATGGCAGAAAATCATCTTCAAAGATGCCACACAACCTTAAAAACCTTTAAAAGATTACACAGCAAATAGTTAAAAGTTAATCTACATTGGACAAAATGTAATAGAAATGGCCAGCCCTGTTGAGGTGGAGGCATGGGTCAGTGGGTAGAACAATTGTCAGTGAGTGAAAGTTTCTTGTACTGGGTTTAAGTCCCAGTCTAAAAAAAATCAATCTTCAAGCAGAAAGATTGAAAACTTCTGTAAAATACTGAAATGAAGTACTACAGTTTGAACTCAGGACCATGTACTCTTAGTTTGCTTTTCCACTCAAACTGGCACCCTACCACCAAAGCTTGCAGCTCCACTTCTTTTGCAGGTTTGCTGGAGGTAAAAGTCTCATGAATGTGTTTGCCTGTCCTGGCTTTATACTGGGATGGAAGATACCTGTATCTTGAGTCCTAACCTCTCAATGTCCAGAAATATTCTACAAATATAAAAGTGATTGTGTGATTCCCTCTAAATATATATTAATAATATGGAATTTATAGAGGAGCTATACATTTCACAGTACTCTCCATATGGCTCCTTATATACTGAAATCCGGTATGCCATTGTGTTAACTTCAAACTGAGATCCTCAGATCTCAGCCTTTTGTGTAGCTAGGATACAGGCATGAGCCACAGGCACTCAGCTTGGTATAACTTTGGGTTGCATTGTTTATTCAACTGAATCAATTTTGAAAATGTCTTCTTCCCTAACAATTTATTAATTATGGAAATTCTGAAATCTTCAAAATAGATTTAAATTCAGATATGTAGATTTAAATGCTGATATTTCTGCTGTCAAAATATTATTGAATAGAGAAGCACTTTTTCTTAAATTAGTAACAAGAGTTTGTTGGTAATAACTAATTCTTGAATTAAAGAAGAATTTAATAGAAATATGAGCAAATAAGCCTGAGCAGTGTATTTCTATCTGCTCACCTCCTAAATCCTTCCCTACCTTACCCCAGTTCATCCCCTTCTTGGCCCCAGTGTTGGCATTTTCCTCATGTTATGAATGAGGAAACAGAGACACAGAAGAGTTTAGATAACTTAACCAAGGTCACACAGCTAATAAAAGAACCGTACTTTGGACCTGAGAATTGTACTTCAAAGTCGACATCAATTCTTCCTCTAAAATTAAATGAAAGTGATTTCCATGTATGTATGTAAACATAAAATGTTTTTCCACCACTTTGAGTGCTTTATTAGTTAGAAGTCTTATTGCTTCACACAAAGAATGTCATGTGAGTCTCATTTGTAGCAGTCTGTTAGCAAATAAGTAAACAGGACTCCGATTTTTTCTCACTGTATCTATTCAGTTCTGGCTCACTCTAAATCTTGCCTGTGGTTGCTCCACAAAATGCAGACACTCATTTCTACTTGGTGGTTTCAGGAGCAAGAGGATTACTTTAAGCATACAAATCCACTCATGTGGGGTAGATCAGATGAGGGCACGTTTCATGTTTATTTAGTGCAGTTTCTCTCAGAATAAGTTAGCCAGCAATGGAACTTCACATCACTGTTTGAATGAAACCTTTCTACTCATAATAGAACAGGTCTTGCTAAACTAGGCAGCTCTACTCAGGGGCACTTGTGATTTCAAATGTTGTCATAAAACAATGAGACACATGAGTGCCAATCAAATATTTACCCACTAAATCACCTCTCCATTTATTGAACTACTGAAGTACTGGCTTGGGGGCCTTAAAACTGCACTGTAACTGAATTAATTTACATTTGAGTCAACTGAATGTTTTTTCAAGGCAGGAGGTAAAATATAAATGGAAGACTCTGATGAGGCATCCACTAGATAATCCTATGAAAGTGCCAGGCGGACCAATCAAATGGGGATGTTGCCATGGTTACCAGAAAACAGAGCTGGGACTCTCATTGTCAGGAAGATATTGAAAATGTGCCCCAATAAACTCATAACACTGGAGGCATTCTGAGCTCTGTACCTTAATTATTGTGATCTTGGCTTTAGGAAGGAAGCCTGAATGGAGAAAAGTATCTTTGTTCTACCAGTTGGCAGTGTTCAATTCTTAGAAAGCTTTGCCAGTTGTATGCACAGCCCATCTTGAAAATGAAGGTAATTTCCTAACTGGAAAATGGAATAAACTTAATCATTCACGGAAGCCACCTGCCATGGCTACCCAGAGAAAACTCTTGTTCCAAATGAGTAACACGTTTCTGTAGTTCCATGTCAGGATGGGGAGATAGATACTCTTGTCTCAATGGACACAAATTAAAGTTCGCGTCTCACAGTGGCTTATAACCTGTCACAGCACACTCAGTATTCACTCCCCATTACAGTTCAGCTAGGCTTAATGGGGAAGCTCAAATATATATAGTAAGCAAATCAAAGGGATCGAATATTCATCTTTATACAGATTATTAAAAGACGAAGAGCAGGTGTACCCCAGCAACTCTGGCACTCAAGAGTCAGAATCAAGATGCTCTCAAGTTTGAGGCCAGGCTGAGCTAAAAAGAAATACCCTGTCTAAAATTTAAAACTAGAGAACAGTGAAACTATTAGCAACAAGAAAAACAGGCAATCACTAAGACAGACAAAAACAGAAAGGCAATTGTGATCTGTAATAAGATCCAGCACAAGTTAGACCCAAATTAAAATTAGAATCAGGTAGCAATGAAGTAAACTTATTCCATCTTCCTTGCTATTAGGTTTGACTATCTTTCTTATATAAAAATCTATTGGACTGAGGGAAAGGGAAGGGAAGGATGACATTCCCCAAAGATATAATGTACCCATTGCGTAACTTATGAAATGGTAGGTCCTTTCTTCATAACAATTGTTTAAAAATCTATTGCAATCTGACAAATTACATTCTATCAACTGCAAATTTACCCGCTATAAACTGCTGCATAAATCATGAAAGGAATAATGGATAGCAGCATAGGTAGAAAGAAGGATGAGCTGGGAGCCAGTGGCTTACATCTATAATTCCAGCTATTCAGGAGGCTGAGATTCAGGGATCCTACTTTGAAGCCAGCCCAAGCAGTAAAGGATATGAGACTCCAGTCCCAAAATGTTTAGCAAAATATTAGTTTGGAAGGGTGACAAAAGTAGTAGACTGCTAGCAGAATGCTAGGCTCTGATTTCAAATCCTGACACTTGGAAAAAAGAAAAAAGAAAAGGGTGGGTGACATTGTAGTGTAGAAAATGTAAATGGAAATATGTCTGATTTACAAATTAAATAGAACTTTGCAGGACCAGTGATCTACAAGTATCAAGGTATATATCTGTAGTAAAGGAGTGAAAATGCTCAGATAGTTTAAATGATCTGCAGGGGATTCATATCCATAATATAAAACAAAATAAAAAAATTAAACATCAAAAAATCCCATCAATAAATGGTCAAATGAATGAGACAGTTCTCAAAAATACCAATGGGGGGCTGGGAAAGTGGCTCAGTGGTAGAGTGCTTGCCTACCATGCATGAAGTCCTGGGTTCGATTCCTTAGTACCACAGACACAGAAAAAGCCAGTAGTGGTGCTGTGGCTCAAGTGGTAAAGCACTAGCCATGAGCAAAAGAAGCTCAGGGACAGTAGTGCTCAGGCTCTGAGTTCAAATCTTAGGATTGGCAAATAAAAAAGTACAAATAGCCAACAAATACATTTTAAAGTTCAACATCTTTAGGGATCAAATCTACATTGAGATTCCATCTCACTCAGTCAAAACAACTATTATCAGAAGAGAAAAATATCCACAAATAGCAGCAGATTTTAGATGCAAAAAAATACCATCTTAATGTGAGTGGGAAATGTACAGGAAATGTTTGTATGTATGTGCTGGGTATGTGTTTATGTGTGTGTGTGTGTGTATGTCTCTGTGTGTTTATGTGAAACACAAGGAGAATTATTCACAATAAAAAAACAAAAATGTTATTTATAGGAAAATAGGTGGACCTGAATATAATTATTATGCTAAAAATAAGTCGGACTTGGAAAAAAGCATATTTTCTCTCATAGGAAAAAAACTAGATTTTAAGAGAAAAATTGGAAGTAGAAAGGGCATGATTTGGGAAGAGAACGGATCTGTGGGAGAAGGCCAAGAAATGATGATGGTGGTGAATACGGTCAAAGTGCATTATGCACATGCATGAAATGTCATGTAACCCATTATTGTGTACATTAATAAATGCTGATATGAGAAAAATAAAACATCAAGAGCTAAAAATAAAGTATATAATACATTGATATTCACAAAGTTTTGCAACCATCACCACAAATTCCAGAATATTTTGAAAACCCTGCCCTACACACAATAGCAAATTACTTTCCATTCCATCTTCCCCCTCAGCTCCTGAACAAAATGAATTCTTTCGTTTCTCTGTCTTCTATGCATGTCCTATGACTGGAGTCTTAAAATAGTGTGATCTTTTCTTAGCATAATCTTAATTTAGCATAATTATTTTCAAGATTCATCCATTGTGTAGCATAGACCTGCACTTCATTCATTTTTATGGTTAAATATTGTATGGATATACTGCATTTTGTTTATTCAAAAGTTGAAGGGCTAGTTACTAATGCTTACCAGGCCGGGAACACATACCAGGAGAACAAAGTTTGGTCAGGAGGCAATAAGACACTAGGGAAAACACGGGCAAGAGCCAACAGAGTAAATTTTATGGAAGGAACCACTGAGGCAGAAAAGCATATTTACAATGGATTAATTTGAGTACTTCTAACAGCCTCTACAGTATAGCCCCCGACTATTTATGGTAAGTATTTTATCTGGTCCTCATATTTCAGACCATTCCCCAGCAGATGGGTAGTGGCATAATGTCTGGTAATCTCTGGAAAGGACATTCTCTCCAGATCAACAAGGTTCCAAGTACTAAAACTTCAGAATAAATTTGTCTTTAAGCCAGGCACCAGTGGCTCATGCCTATCATCCTAGCTTCACAGGAAACTGAGATCTGAGGATCGCAGTTCAAAGCCAGCCCTGGAAGGAATGTCTGTGAGACTCTTAAACCACCAAAAAGCCAGACGTGGCACTGTGGCTCAAGTGGTGGTGTGCTCGCCTTGAGCTGAAGAGCTGAGGAACAGTACCCAGCCCCAGAGTTCAAGCCCCATGAAAAGTCATCTTTAATATACATCTATAGTGACCACTTCCTTCAGGCCACCTTCAACTTCTTTTAATTGGTTGACAGAGAGGACAAAAACTAAAGAAGAGAGCTTCTTCTAGTAACTAAAACATAGTACCCAAGGACATAATTTTTCACTTGATATGATCATACATATAGCATAATGAAGTTGTAGAAATCACTTGCCACTATGGAGTAATTAATTGAAAACACAACATTTTCTTTAAAAAAATCTGCTCATTTGTGAGCAGATAATTACCAAACATTTATGATAACCTAATAAAATATGATACTTTAGTACTTCAATGTGTTAGTACTTACTCTAGTTCTTTTCATATCATAATGTTAACTGAAGTGTTTATCGGTAAAATAATATATGTGAGGTTTGCTTTAAATTATCCCCAAAACAAACAGAAAAGCTAAAGGCACTGATGGCATAAGATAGAAATACTCATAATAACTGAGACTTGAAGATGAATCCATTAAAACTACAGCTGGGAACCAGTGGCTCTCACCAGTAATCTTCCCTACCCAAGAGGCTGAGATGTGAGGATCAGAGTTCCAAGCCAGCCAGGGCAGGAGACTCTGTAAGACTCTTATCTCCAATAAATGACTCAAAAAGAAGAAGGAGGAGGAAGAGGAGGAGGAAAAGGGGGAGATGAAGGAGGAGATGGAGGAAGAGGCAGAGGAGGAAGAAGAGGAAGAGAAGGAGGAAGAGGAGGAGGAAGAGGAGGAGGAGGAGGAGGAGGAGGAGGAGGAGGAGGAGGAGGAGGAGGAGGAGGAGGAAGAGGAAGCCGCCAGAAGCAGTGCTATGGTTCAAATGGTAGAGCATTAGCTTTGAGCAAAAAGAAGCTTAGGACAGTGGCCAGGACCGGCAAAAACAAAAAAACAGGAGTTCCGGGAAGATGGCAGAGGAGAAGCTGGAATCTGAACAAGCTCTCGCATAGAAAGGAGTTTTAGAGTTCCAGTGAACAGTCCTAAGCCAGAGAATCACACCAAGTGTGTCATCACAGGACAGAGAGTTAGACAAGAGAGGGGAAGCCAAGGAAACGCAGCAGCTGCCGCTCCGGCGGCGGGGCCGCGGCGGTGGTTGAGACATACCTGAGACACAGAGAGTCGGGGACGAAGGAGCCAGACGCAGCGGACGAGCGGATTCTACTCAACACCAACAAGAACCGACAAGGAGCGAACATCTTCATCCTGCTGTTTGCAGACCAGAGACGACCCAGGATCCAAGACTCGGCGTGAGTACAAGCCCGACATCCTCACTCCTCAGGGAGCAGAGGAGGGAAGGCCACCCCTCCCCCCCCAGCACCGGTGATCTCCATCTTGGATACCGACAAAGTTCGGAGGAGCTACTAGCTCCAGCTCAGGCCTTGGAATAAAATGAGTCATTTAGCAGGTCACAAGAACTTAACGGCAAAGTGACCTGCCAGACTCAGCTCCATCCAGGGAAAAGCCACCCAGCTCAGGCGCCAGCCATCGGAGTGCCTTACTTCATTGGGTAACCAGAGCCAGAGGCTGCCCCTCCCTCTAGCAGCCTCGACAATCAATTGAAAAACAGAAACCCTGAGAATGGCTCCAGGCTGGGCGCTGTGAGCTTTATCACAAAATAGCCCCAGGGAAAAGCTACTGTTTATTGAAAGGCCTCAACTCTACCCAGAACCTAGCCTCATCACCACATCCCCCTCTTTTGTGACTCTCAAAGCAGACCACCCTCCCAGAAAACTAACCTGGGAGGGGGATCTCAAAATCTTGGGTAAAGCAGAGCATTTTTCTGCCTCTTCCAACCAACCGACTTAAGAAACCAATCAAGCCACAGGACATCAAGCTGACCAGAGACTCCAACAAGAGACTGGTTGCAGACAAAAGGGAGATACAGGATTCTTCCCACTCCTCCCCCCCCCAAAAAAAAAAAAAATCAAAAGACTTTTTTTTTTCTTTTTCTTTTTTTTTTTCTTTTTTCTTCTTCTTCTTTTCTTTTTTTTTGCTTGTTTTTTGTTTTTTGTTACCTTATATATATATATATATATATATATATATATATATATATATATAAATAAATTTTTTTCCCTTCTAAAACTTTTATTAATCTTTAATTTTTGCCTCTTCTGAAAAATAATTGTTTTCCAGTAACCTTTTTTTTTCTCATCTTATAATTTTTATTTTAGGAATACGTGAATAAGAGTTTTCCTTTCTTTTCTTGTCTTCTTTCTCTTTTTCTTTCTTTCTTAATTATCTTTTTGTTTTTTATCTAGCTCTACTGAACTTCTGATCTTTTCTTCTCCCGTTCCCATCCTTAAAGCTTTTCACATCTCCTCTATGTCCCTCCCCTTCTCTGAACATATTCACATTCCACTCTAAATAGACGGTCTTTTAACCTCTATAATAACATTAATTTTTACGTTTCTATTCTTTTTCTGGTCTCTCTTTATTCCCCTTTCCGTCTCTTCTTTCTCTCTCTCTCTCTACTTGCATCCTACCCAACTCATTTCCTGCACTGTGATTAGGACATAGTTAACTCTCCCTGTGCCTCCCCACACCAATCTACTCCTATTTTTTACCCACATCTCTCCCTAATCCTAATAATTTCTGGTTTTCCAAATTCTTTTCTGCGGTTCGAAGTCCTTTAACATATAGTCGCTTGATGTTGAATAGATGTATCTGTTGAACTAGATTGTATCTGTAGACTATTGACTGTACAAATGCAAACTTTGGTTGATGGTTGCCTTAAGATAGTGTTCTAGCACAAAACTGGTGCAATCTTTATCTCAAATGGGCCGAGTAAGCCGGAAAAACACAAGAAAAATGGCAAATTCGGGTATCTCAATTCCCAACCTTGATAATCAGGGATTAGAACAGATAAAGAATAATCCAGAGGAGAGTTCCCAAATAGCTCTACAAACACTAATAGCAAACATGATAAATGAGAAGTTTGACAATGTACAAAGGACTCTGTATGAGCGTGATAGGGAGAGAGAGGAGGCATCCCAGAAGTTTATACAGGAATATCATAAGCGTGAGGAAGCTTCTCAAAAACTGATACAGGATTTGCGTGAACAACTTGAGAATACTCAAAGAGAAAGGGAGGAATGGCGTGAGCAGGCAGAGAACACTCAAAGAGAACTGCAGGAATCCCACAGAAGGGAGGAAACTAATCAAAGAGTAATTCACGAATTAAGAGACCAGGTAGAGAATACACAAAGATCACTAAAGACATTCATGGAATCCATTAACAAAGAGCTGAAGGAAGTCAGGGAGACCACAAAGGGAATGCTGAATGGAACCCAACAGAAGGAATGGGAGTCCAAAGAAACCATAACCAATCAACTAAGTGATTTGAGAACAAACACTGAACACCAAATTAAGGAAGTAAAGAAAATCATACAAGACCTAAAACAGAGCTTCAACAAAGAACTTGAAACCATCAAAGCTGACCAATTAGAAGGAAAAGAGATAAAAAACAAAGTAGAGAGTCTCGACAGCAGGTTAGACCATGCAGAAGATCGAATCTCAGGGATTGAAGACAGCCTAGATATTATAGAGAAAGAACATACAACCATCCAAGACAAGTCCAAGAAATATGATAGGTCTATCCAACACCTGGAAGACACCATCAGAAGGCCCAATCTAAGGATAATGGGTGTAGAGGAGCACCTAGAAACAGAAGTTAATGGTCTAGGAAATTTGTTTAACAGGATCCTAGCAGAGAACTTCCCAAACATACAAAAAGATAGGCCTATTCAGATTTTTACAAGAAGCTTTTAGAACCCCAAATAGACCAGACCAGAATAGGACATCCCACCGTCACATTATAATCCACACAGGATCAACCCAGACCAAGGAAAAGATCCTTAAAGCTGCCAAGGAGAAAAGGTTAATCACCTATAAAGGGAAACCAATTAGAATTACCTCAGATTTCTCAGCAGAGACAATCAAAGCAAGAAGAGCCTGGAATGACGTATGCCATGCCCTAAAAACAAACAACTATCAACCAAGAATACTGTACCCAGCTAAACTCTCCTTCATAACTGAAGGCCAAATAAAAACCTTCCATAGCAAAGAAAAATTGAAACAATACATCTCCACCAAACCAGCCCTGCAAAAGATTCTTAAAGATGTCCTACACATACAAAAACCAACAAGAACGCAACAAAGGCCAAGAAACTGCACCCAAACTGAGAATCCAAGAACCTTAGGAAGAACCCAGTTTTCACAGCCCCCAAGAAGGTGGATAACATGGCAGGAACCCCCATATACCTCTCAGTCCTATCTCTTAACGTTAACGGACTGAACTCTCCAATTAAGCGACATAGACTGTCTAGTTGGATTAAAAAACAAGACCCCTCTATCTGCTGCCTGCAGGAGTCACATCTTGCCCGTAAAAACAAACATATTTTCAAAGTTAAAGGCTGGAACAAAATCTACCAAGCAAACGGCCCTCATAAACAGGCGGGAGTTGCAATCCTAATATCAGATAAAATATACTTCAAACTAAAATTCGTGAGAAGAGATAAAGAAGGTCGCTACATACTAATTAAAGGATCTCTCCTTCAGTAGGATATTACAATTCTAAATATCTATTCGCCAAACAATGGAGCACCCAAATTTATCAAAGAAACACTACTTTCCCTCAAATCCCATATAGATCCAAAGACATTAATTGTTGGGGATTTTAACACACCACTCTCCCCACTAGATAGATCAACTCGGCAAAAACTCGACAGAGAAAACGCAGATCTAAACAGCTGCATAGATCAACTAGACTTAACAGACATTTACCGAACATTTCACCCAGCAGCAACAGAATACACGTTCTTCTCAGCAGCACATGGAACGTTTTCTAAAATAGACCACATTTTAGGCCACAAAGCAAACTTGTCTAAATTCAGAAACATTGAAGTTATACCTTGCATTCTCTCTGACCACAAGGGAATAAAATTAGATCTCAACACCAAAAGCCACCAAAGAAAGTCCGGTATCACATGGAGGCTGAACAACACACTGCTGAATCATGAGTGGGTCATGGAAGAGATTAGAAAGGAAATTCAAATGTTCATGCTATTCAACAAAAATGAACACACAAATTACCAGCTCCTCTGGAACACAGCAAAGGCAGTACTCAGAGGCAAGTTTATAGCTCTGAGCTCCTACATCAACAAATTGGAGAGATCGGAAACTAACAATTTAATGACACATCTAAACCTCCTTGAAAAAGAGCAGCAAGATAAACCCCAATCCAGTAGACGGAAAGAAATAATCAAAATTAAATCAGAATTAAATGAATTAGAATCCAAAAAAACTATAGAAAGAATCAACAAAACAAAGAGTTGGTTCTTCGAAAAACTTAACAAAATTGACAGACCCTTAGCAAACCTTATCAGAAAAAGGAGAGAACACACCCAAATTAATAAACTCAGAGATGAGAATGGAAACATCACCACGGAAACAACCAAGATTCAGAACATTATTAGGGGATACTTCTCAAAACTTTATGCTAATAAGTTTGAGAACTTGACAGAAATGGACCTTTTCCTAGCAAATATTGACATGCCAAAACTAAACCAAGATGAGTTAAACCAGCTTAACAGGCCCATATCAAGCATTGAAATAGCAACAGCAATAAGAGACCTCCCAGCTAAGAAAAGTCCAGGACCAGATGGTTTTAAAGCGGAATTTTACAAGGCCTTCAAAGCAGAGCTCACACCAATACTCCTCCAACTCTTCAATGAAATTGAAAGAGAAAGCTCACTACCGAACACATTCTATGAAGCCATCATAACCCTCATCCCAAAACCAGGCAGGGACTCATCAAAGAAAGAGAACTATAGACCCATTTCTTTGATGAACATTGATGCAAAACTTCTCAACAAAATTTTGGCCAATCGACTTCAACAATTCATCCAAAAAATCATACACCATGATCAAACAGGATTCATTTTAGGGATGCAAAGCTGGTTCAATATACGCAAATCAATTAATATTATTCATCACATCAACAGGAGCAAGAATAAGAACCACATGGTTATCTCAATAGATGCAGAAAAAGCATTTGACAAGATCCAACACCCCTTTATGATGAAGGTTCTGGAAAAATTAGGAATCCATGGAACATTCCTCAATACAATAAAGGCTGTATATGACAAACCTACAGCCAGCATTATACTCAATGGTGAAAAACTAAAGCCATTTCCTCTTAACTCAGGAACAAGACAAGGATGCCCACTCTCTCCATTTCTCTTCAGTCTAGTATTAGAATGCCTAGCTACAGCAATAAGACAAGATGCAGACATAAAGGGGATCCAAATAGGGAAAGAAGAAATAAAACTCTCCCTCTTTGCAGATGACATGATCTTGTATTTAAAGAATCCCATAGACTCCACTCCCAAATTACTCAAGCTGATTCAAAACTTTGGCAAAGTAGCAGGTTATAAAATTAACCCCCAAAAATCAATGGCTTTTCTATACGCCAACAATGAGAAAAGTGTGGCTGAAATTAGGAAAGCAACTCCATTTGTAATAGCCCCACAAAAAATAAAATACCTAGGAATTAACTTAACCAAAGAAGTGAAGGACCTCTATGATGAAAACTTTAAAATCTTGAAAAAGGAAATCAACACAGAACTTAAAAAATGGCAAAACCTCCCATGCTCCTGGATTGGCAAGATCAACATCGTGAAAATGGCAATACTTCCCAAGGCTATCTACAAATTCAACGCGATACCTATCAAAATTCCACCCTCATTCTTCAAGGAAATAGAGGAGGCAATCCAAAAATTCATATGGAACAATAAAAGACCCCGAATAGCAAAAACGCTCCTCAATGGAAAGAACACTGCTGGAGGAATATCAATACCAAATTTCAAACTCTACTATAAAGCCATAGTAATCAAAACAGCTTGGTATTGGCATAAGAACAGACCTCAGGACCAATGGAATAGAATTGAAAACCCAGAAATGAACCTACAGACCTATAGCCATCTAATCTTCGATAAGGAAGCTAAAACAATAGAATGGAAGAAAGACAGCCTCTTCAGTAAATGGTGCTGGCAAAATTGGTTAACTACATGTAGAAAACTAAAGCTAGAACCTTATATATCACCCTGTACCAGAATCAACTCCAAATGGATCAAAGACCTTGAACTCAAAGCAGACACTCTGAAAACATTACAGGATGGAATAGGAGAAACCCTAGGTCTCCTTGGCTCAGGTCGAAATTTTCTGAATAGAGACCTGGAAGCACAACAAATCAAAGAAAGGTTGGACAAATGGGATTGCATAAGATTGCAGAGCTTCTGCAGGGCAAATGATATAGCTGGCAAGATCAATAGAAAGCCCACTGATTGGGAGAAGACCTTTACTAGCCATACAACGGACAAGGGTCTCATATCTAAAATATACTTGGAACTCAAAAAATTAAACCACCCAACAACAAATCCTCAAAGAATCAACTGCCCAATAAATAAGTGGGCGAAAGACTTAAAGAGAAGCTTCTCTGAAGAAGAAACAAGGATGGCCAATAGACACATGAAGAAATGCTCAACCTCCCTAGCCATAAAAGAAATGCAAATCAAAACAACATTGAGATATCACCTCACTCCAGTTAGAACAGCAAAAATCAAGAACTCTAACAACAACAGATGCTGGAGGGGATGTGGGCAGAAAGGAACCTTACTTCATTGTTGGTGGGAATGTAAACTTGTTCAACCACTTTGGAAAGCAGTATGGAGGTTCCTCAGAAGACTTCACATAGATCTCCCCTATGATCCAGCAATCCCACTTTTGGGCATTTACCCAAATGTTTACAAACAAGACCACACTAAAGCTACCAGCACAACTATGTTTATTGCAGCATTATTTACCATAGCTAAGATATGGAACCAACCCAGATGCCCCTCAGTAGATGAATGGATCAAGAAAATGTGGTATATATACACAATGGAATTCTATGCCTCCATCAGAAAGAATGACATTTCCCCATTTGTTAGGAAATGGAAAAGCTTGGAAAAAATTATATTAAGTGAAGTAAGCCAGGCCCAAAGAAGCATAGGTCCCATGGTTTCCCTTATTTGCAATATCTAGTATAGGTATGAGTCAAGCGGAAAAGGTCAGATAATGTGATGTTAGGAAAATGAACCCTTAAATATGTATTTTAATGTTTTCGTTTCTTTCATGCATGTGTTTCTAACGCATTTATAAGATTATTTCTTTGTTCCTTTGTATGTCCCTCCCCCACAGTGTAACCCCCGCTTTCACTATATTTGATGTCAGTATAACATGTGGAGGAGATGGGGACAAAAAGTCATTTAAGGATTCAGGTGGAACTGTTGCAACAATGAGAAGTACAAAATGTCATGTCAAAACCAGCTTTACAATGTCGGTGTGTGGGGGGGTATAATTGGGTGGGGGGAGGGGGGTAAAATTGGGTGGGGGGAGGGGGGAGGCGGGGAAGGGAAGTGAAGGGTAAACAAAGGAGGAGGCTGCAATGCTTGGTAAGAAATGTATGCATTATCCTGCCCATGTAATTGTAGCTCCCCTGTACAGTATGTTCTCAAATAAAATAAAATACAATTAAAAAAAAAAAAAAGAACTTCCATATTGTTTGTATGGCTAAACTATCTTACAATTCCATCTGTGATGTATGGAGGCTCCAGTTTGTTCACATCCCTAACAATACATTTTGTCATTTTCTTAATTTAAAATAAAAAAATAAATTAAAAAATTAAAAATTATGAATTTTAAAATTAAACAATTTTAAATAAAAAAATATATCCTAAAAAAAAAACAAAAAAACAAACAAATAAAAAAAAACATTTACAATACTTTTTGTCTGTGCATGAATACATTATTCACATAATAAACCCTTTAAAACTAAGGTGAAATCCACAGGAAAAAGAAGTACTAAAATTTGCAATCAGTTTAGGAGAGTAATTATATAGAATCCCAAATTCATATGCAATATGTATTTATATTATTATGAATCAAAACTCCATCCCTTTTCCTTAAATTCTAGGATTGCTAAAGTGACTTGATCTTTTCTCTAGTTCCAAATATCTGCAGGCTAATATTGACACAGGTTGATCCAATTCTTGGTGAAGTAGCTTTATGCTAAGCAATGGGATCCTCAGGGTGAGGCAATGCAGGTTGTTATGCTTTCTGATGACAGTCTGATCCAATTAGGGAATTTCACTAATCAATGACTCTTCACTCTCAAGAGAGCTTTACGGAACACAGTAGAGGTTGCTTAATTAATAAGGTTAAAACACCCTTTGGGGGGCTGGGAAGGTGGCTCAGTGGTAGCACGTTTGCCTTGCATGCATGATGCCCTGGGTTCCATTCCTCAACACCACATAAGCAAAAAGAAAAAAAGCCAGAAGTGGCGTTGTGGCTCAAGTGGTAGAGCGCTAGCCATGAGCTGAAGAGCTGAGGGACAGCTTCCAGGCACAGAGTTCATGCCACACGACTGGACCTAAAAGAAAAAAAAAAAAAAAACCCTTCAAAAACAAGAAAGGAAGACATTTCTATCTGTGTCAAGGAAACATCCTCCAAATATAGTACTGTGAAGTCTTGGTGGGAATATTTGGTCAGAATGATCAGAAGGAAGGGAAAGAGGGAAGGAAGGGAAGGGAAGGGGAGACTATTGATCTTTATACATTTATTAGTTATGGTTTTTAAATAGTACTTCCTTAAAGTTCCCATAAAATAGGAATTATTTTTTTGCTTAAGAAAATTATTCCTTCTTGAACAAGTAAAAATCTATTTAAAAAAATCCCCAAGTGACACATATAAACCAAGCAATGGAGGAAATTAATAAAATAAACCATTCTCTGAGAATTGTGTCCTCATTTGCCTATAAAGTGAGGGAAAGAAATTGCAAGAAACATTCAATGTGTAAGAAAACTTAAGATATTTAAATTACTAGATGCAACTACAATGGGGAAATGACAGATAAACTTTGCTGAGGTACCTTGAATAAAAGCCATGAAGCCCACATTTGTGGCCCCATAGCAACTTGTCTACTACTATCAACTAGTCTGCCTGGACCAGGACTTGTCTCCTGAAATCCAGGATACACATTTAGCTCCTGGGAGATGAAAACAGGGAGCACTCATTAGAAATGCTGCAGAACAAGGAGTGATCAGAAGGAGATTTAATTACTAAGACAGCACGTGAAGAAAATACCCTGACACCATCACAGTAGAAACCAACTCCCACAGTGTAAACAGATGGGCCAAAGAAGGAGGAAGAAAATGACCATACAATTAAAACCATCATGTTCTTTGTAGACACAGGCTGCCATTCTTCCTACAGGATGGTTTACTGGTGCCAGCTCCCCTTCTGAGGTCATACATTCCATCAAGGGAAAGAAGTTATTCAAGCCCCATAGGTGTTTGTCCAAACAGCCAACATGGCCATTAAAATTATATTTATAAAACACTTTTAATAAACGGAGGAAATAATAATTAAATAAAAATGATATCGGTAGAAATGGTTTATATACTTTATAATTTCCAAATGTAATCTCCAAATATTTTGTAACCTTAAAAATGTTATTCGCCAACAAGGCAAAAATAATTCATAGCGTGAAAACTTAGAGCAGAGGTTTCCAGTTGGAGACGGAGCAAAATGTCCAAGGCAGCTTGTACTGGCTGTTATGGTTGTAGAGGTTGAACTGGTTGTAATGCTCTCTATGTTGAGGCAGTGAATTCACACTGGTGTACAATTGCGTTAAAACTCAACCAATACCACATTTGTATCTATTTCACCAAATATAAATATCACCTCATAATAAAGAAAGAGGAACTGTAATGAGAGGCATTATTACAAAGGGGAAAAGAAACATCTATATCAGTTATGTGCGTTAAACTGTCGAGAATTTAGCCATTTAAACCAATTGTATACCATCCTGAGTATGTCTTATCCAATGGCCTTTTGGGGATATTGCTTCAATCTATAAGAGAATAATTAGGTGAGGGCTAAAATCATCCTATTATCTAGAAGAAAGGCCAGCTTGAGGATTTCAGAGAAGGGAGGGGAGGAGAAGGGAAGGGAGAGGGAGAATGAAGGGGGAGAAGGAAGGAAAAGAATAATGGAAGGAAGAAAGGGAGGGAGGAAAGGAGGGAAGGTGAAAAATGGGGGAATACTGGAACATATACATACAGGCAATAACTTCATAATAAAAGTCAAGTAGTTCAACAAATAAGAGCAAGGATTGACAAATATGAGTGCATCAAACTTCTGCATTGAACAAAATGTTACTAGACCAAAGACACAGCATACAGGATGGGAGAACACTTTTGCCACATATCATCAGAGGCAGAAAAAATGTTTAACAAAATCCAACATTCATTCATGATAATACAACATAGTAAAGTATAAACAGTGAAAACTTCCTCAAATTAGGAAGTAATTGTACAAAAGTCTATGCCTAATGTCATACTTAATGATGAGAATCTTGAAGCTTTCGCATTAAGATCAGGGACAAGACAAAGGCGGTCTATCTCATTATAGCTTTTCAGCATTGCACTAAAAATCCTAATGTATATGGCTAGAAAAGTAAATTAATAATATATCTATTGGGAAGGAATTTCACAGATATTTGATCATGCATGCAGACAATATAAAAGAATGAACAATAAAAACAATAATCTTCCTAAATTAATAATTATAGGAAAGTTGCAGGATACAGTTAATATATAAAAAGTCAATTTCTTGTTTATGTATCAATGATGAATAAGATTTGAGATTAATAAAACAATACCATTTTCATCACCATCCAAAATAATGACACATTTAGGTATACACTTAATAAGATACATGAATAGTCTCTATAAAGAAAACAATGAAAATAAACTTATTAAAGAAATCAGAGAGGTATTCACGTTCATTAACATTCTTTCCTAACTTATTTTTTTATTTGACTCAATCTCAATCAATATCCAAGCATGTTATTTTGTGGATAGCTACAAACTGATTGTAAAGTTTATATTGAGTCATAATATCCAGCACAAGATGAAAAACAGGATTTCAAAACATACTACAAAACTATAGTAATCAGAACAATGATACTTCTCAATTTGATGGTTAACCTAAAATTTACATAAAATGCAAAGTAATTGAATAAAAAGTACATATATGTAATACTTCAAATAGCATTGTTAAATGCCACTGATATGGATAAAATAAATTGATTTTTGTATAGGCAGAAGAAAAAGGGTTGTGTGGTAAGTTGTTAGTCACAAGAGGGTCTTATTGGATTGACAACAGTTTACTCCTGGGGGGGAGGGTCGGAGAGATGGGGGATGAAGAGGGGAAAGGATCAGAAGGGGAAACAAAGGAGGAGGTAACAATGCTTGATAATAAATGTACTCACTATCTTGCCCATGTAATTGTAACCCCTCTTTACGGTATTTTCACAGTAAAAAAAAAATAAAAAAGAAAAAAGAAAAGTATTCATTACCTCCTTCCTTATGTAAATGAAACTCACTGTTCATCACCTTTGCAATAAATTTCTTTTAAAAATAGATTAACAGGGACGACCTGGTCTGTGTGTGTGTGTGTGTGTGTGTGTGTGTGTGTGTGTGTGTGTGTGTGTGTATTTCTCAACCTGGACCTTGAAGTCAAAGCCTGGGAGCTGTCCCTGAGCATTTTTGTTCAAGGGTAGCATTCTACCACTTTATCACCCAACACCACTACCAGTCTTTTTGGGGGTGGTGGTAATTAATTGGAGATGAGTTTCATGTACTTTCCAACCAGAGCTGGCTTTGAACTGCAATCCTCAGATCTCAGTTTACTGAGTAGATAGAATTACGGACACAAGACTCTGGCACTCTGCACATGCTATGTTTTCTTTTTTTTCCTTTCTTTTGTTGTTGTCAAGATGCTGTACAGAGGGGTTACAATTACATAAGTAAGGTAATAAGTACATTTTTTTCCATAGGTCATGGAACCTGAACCCTAGGCCTGGGCACAATCCCTCAGCTCTTCAGCTGAGCTTCCTTCCCAGTCCCAATAAGTAAAATTCTTGTGAAACTTGTTACCTCTTCCTTCAATTTTTTCCTGTTTTCTCTCCACCAATTCCCCCATACACACTACTTCATTTTGTACAGATCATTTCCGACGTATTGTTTTGTCTATATTGCTGTTGCATTGGTTTCCCCCTTGTGTTTTGTCTCACCATTTTGTTGTTCCCCTTCCCTTCCCTAATTCAAATAAATGTATATGAAATAACAGTGTACCAAAATCAAATTCAGTGACAACAGGGAATATACCACAGGGGGAAGAACATACAAAAGAAACAACAAATAATATAGTACATTAAAGCAACAACAAAGGAAAACCTCTTATAAGATCTTAGAACAAAGCTCTTTAGGTTGGAACTGGAACCTCAGAAAATGGAAAAGTGAATTAATATGCTTCTCAAAACATGCCCATATCAACAGGAAGTTATTGAGTTTGCTAAGGGATCATCTTGCTGGGGAATATTTTCCAGGATTATTTTGGATTATAGTGAATCACTTTTGAATCTTCTCTAATCTAGAATATAAATACCAACTTGCACCCACCCAGGCTGGAAACAATGGCTCACATCTACAATTCCAGATACTCTAGACAATCACGATTTGGGGCCATTCTGGGAAATAAAGTAAACATGATACCAACTCAACAAAACTAAAACCTGGACATGATATATGCCTATTATCTTGGCTATATGGGAAGTGTTGAATAGATGGATCTCACTTTAGGTTAGCCTAGAGAGAGACGACCCTCTCAGAAAAACAAACACATAAAACAAAACAGGATGGAATGCAGCTTAAGCCATAGATAAAGCACCTGTCTAGCAAGCACAAGGCTCTACGTTCAAACTTTAATATAGTGAATAAAAGCACACAAACCAATAAAGCCAAGTTACTTCACACAATCTAGCTCAGTTGACAATATTGATTTTGGATAATTAAATATTAATTTTTCTTAAGCCACAAAATACAATTTAGTTTTAAAACAAAATGGTCTACAAACTAGTTTACAGATTTTTTTTTTTTTGGGTCATGGGACTTGAAATCTAAGCCGCATTCTGTCCCTCAGCATTTCAGCTCAAGGCTAGCACTCTACGACTTGAGCCACCATGCCAATTCCAGATTTTTCTGCTTATGTGGTGCTGAGGAAACAAACACAGGGCCTCATGCCTACAAAGCAAGCACTCTACCACTGAGCCACCTTCCTAGCCCTAGATTACAGAATTCTACACCACATTCTTTGTGACGTGTGTATCTGGCCATCTCCAGAATTTGTGAAGATTCTGTCTTTTTTTTAAATTTAATTTAATTTTATTCGTGAACATACTGTACAGAGTGGTTACAATTACATGGGCAGGATAATGCGTACATTTCTTACCAAGCATTGCAGCCTCCTCCTTTGTTTACCTTTCACATCCCTTCCCAGCCTCCCACCTCCCCCCAATCCCAATCCTTCTCCTTCCCCCCCTCCCCCCCCCGCACCGACGTTGTAAGCTCGTTTTGGACATGACAACTTGTACTTCTCATTGCTGCAACAGGTCCACCTGTATCCTTAAACAACTGGTTTTTCCGCATCTCCTCAACAGGTTATACTGACATCAAATATAGTGAAAGCAGGGGTTATACTGTGGGGGAGGGACATACAAAGCAACAAAGAGAAAATCTTATAAATGCGTTAGAAACACATGAATGAAAGAAAAAAAAACATTAAAATACATACCTAAGGGTTCATTTTCCTGACCTCACATTATCTGACCTTTTCTGCTTGACTCATACATATACTATATATTGCAAATAAGGGAAACCATGGGACCTATGTTTTTTTGGCCTGGCTTACTTCACTTAATATAATTTTTTCCAAGTTTTTCCATTTCCTAACAAATGGGGCAATGTCATTCTTTCTGATGGAGGCATAGAATTCCATTTTTTATATATATCACATTTTCTTGATCCATTCATCTGCTGAGGGACATCTGGGTTGGTTCCATATCTTAGTTATGGTAAATAATGCTGCAATAAACATAGTTGTGCTGGTAGCTTTAGTGTGGTCTTGTTTGTAAACATTTGGGTAAATGCCCTAAAGTGGGATTGCTGGGTCATAGGGGAGATCTATATGAAGTCTTTTGAGGAACCTCCATACTGCTTTCCAAAGTCGTTGAACTTCATTGTTGGTGGGAATGTAAACTTGAAGATTCTCTTTTAATGCATCCTTCCATTTAGAAGCATCTCTAAATATTGACTCTATTTAATATTTCATATTGAATAGGGTGCTGTGGTAGACAGTGTTTCCCTCAAATGGTAGTAATACACTTTCCTACCACATATCTTCTCATAGTACTTTTGCTACATGGAACTGAATTCTGCTCTTGAATGTGCTTGTGATTCACTTGTAAGTTACATAATGGGATGTGGATATGACTGCAGAACTTTAAAGGTAGCAGCTGTCTCCAGAAAGCATGACTCAGGTTCTGGTAGCATCCACAAAACAAGACTGGGTTTCTCTTAGCACTACAATGCTACCATTGAACCATGTAATGCTGCCAGAACTTGAGTCTTGCTTTCTGGAGACAGCTATGCCGGGTTGGAAACCCGGCTTCATCAGGTGTGGAGACCATGAAAGTTCCACAGCTGCTCCTTCCACTTGCTCTTCTTATAACAACTCCAATTGCAAGGGACAACTGTGGGAAACGCTGGACTTTTGCTCATGTATAAATTTCCCTTTTCTGCAGCAATCTCTGCTATAGTAAATAGCTTGACTTCACCATGATCATAAATCTAAAAGCAAACAGTTACCAGGCTACTCAGGAAGAGACTTTAGTTAACTCATTAGTGTCACATAAAGTCATTACAGCAGTATCAGAGAGCGAACACATGAAGCCTGAGTGTCTACTATTCCTTTTGCCAATAATATTCCAGAATGTGTTTGAAAAACATTGCAGTGAAAGGAGTCTTAATAACTCTCTGGCTCTTCTATCTCAACTTCAGCCTGAAAAACTCTTAATGGGAGGGGAGAGAGGAGACGGGGGGAATGAGAAAGCGACAGAAACAGAAAGACATCAGAGGAAGTAAGGAAGTCAGAAAGAAATGAAACATAGCGAGAGAATGACATACAGGGCAGTCAGAGAAAAAAAGGAGGAAAAAAGACATAGATAGATAGAGAGAGGGACGGAGGAGAGGATAAAAGGCAGGAGAAGGAGAAAGAGACACAGAGACAGATAGAAGGACCAAGATGGAAATGGAGAGACAGAAAAGGATAAAGTAAGAGAAAGGGGGGAGGAGAGAGAAATGAAAGAGAAGGAGGGAGAAAGACACTGGGAGACCTTTGTCTCTTTCTTTGAGAGGAATGAGGAGATCATACAGAAAACATCACGGAATGGATCATCAGATTTTTTAAAAAGAGTATCTCTTGTGGAGAAAAGTCTGACAACTTGGGACTAAAGATTAAACTGTTAGTGAACTAGTGATTAAGAAGTTTGCTCACTCGGGCGATGGTGGCTCACTCTTGTAATCCTAGCTACTCAGGAGGCTGAGATCTGAGGATCGAGATTCAAAGCCAGCTGGGGCAGGAAAGTCCGTGAGACTCTTATCTGGAATAAACCACTAGAAAACCGCAAGTGGCACTGTGCTCAAGCGGTAGAGCATTAGCCTTGAGTTGAAGAGCTGAGGGATAGCTCCCAAGCCCAGAGTTCAAGCCCCACGACCGAAAAAAAAATTGATTACAATAACTAGTATATGTCTGGGACAAACAGAAAAGGTCAAAAGCTATGTACATGTGACCAGACAAAATACTGTTAAAAAAATTGAACCCCAAGAAAAGGACACAACTGTTTTTTTTTTCTTTCTTGCTAATGTTTCTAATTTATTTATAATGTACCAAGTGATTTTTTTTGTTTCTTTTTATGTTCCTACCCCAGGGTATAAGCCTTGTTTTCACTATATTTGATGTCAGTGCCCTGCATCTTGTATATACACTTATCTCATTTGGGAAGGGGAAGGGATAAAACAAAATGCTTAAATAGGGATACAGGTTGAGTCATTGTAAAAATGAGATGTACAAGAAAATGAACTTTACAATTTTGGCAGTGGGGTAGGATTGTAGTTGTAGAGGTGGGAGGGAAGGAATGATGGGGTGAAACAAAGGAGGAGGTAACAATGCTTGATGGGAAATGTACTCAGTAACTGGCTCATGTAACTCTAACCCCTTTGTACAGTGTTTTTGCAATAAAATATATTTTAAAAAAGATGTTTGCTCACTTTTTTCATTGTTTAAGAATTAGGCAATACTGTGGGCACTGGTGTGTCATGTCTGTAATCCTAGCTGTTCAGGAGGCTAAGATCTGAGGATCTTGGTTTAAAGCCAGCCTGGGCAGGAAAGTCTGTGAGACATTTATATCTAATTAACCACCATAAAGCTAGAAGTGGAGCTTAAGTGATGGAGTGCTAGTCTTCAGCAAAAAAAAAAAAAAAAAAAAAAAAAAAAAAAAGCTCGGGGACAACACACCGGCCCTGAGATCAAGCCAGGACAGGCACCGAAATAAATAAATAAATATGATAAAGGGGTTACAAAAGTCTCCGGAAGCTAAATAATATTTAGTGTAATATTTTAAAAAACCTACAAACAAATCTATGGTAAACAAAATGACAAAACTTTCAACGAAACAAAATCACTAATACTGCTATTACTCAGCAATTACTAATACTGTTGTTTCTCAGCCCTAAAGGTCACACAAATTATGCTTCACTAATATATCCCTTCAGAAATTGTGCTACAAGAAAACAAACAAGAAAATGAATGGTTGTTTTAGATTTTCCCAAGCATATCCAAGCTCTCTTTTATGTGTAGATCACACTTATCTATTTATTACATCACTTCAGGAAGCTGTGTAAGTCAAAGTGTTGCTAGACACCTGTATTACCTATATTTATTGAAATGCGATATGTGTGCATATCTATCTGTCAAAGAAATGCAGATGTCGTAGCCTTAGGAAATCTTTGCATATAGAGAATGCTGATTCTGTATTGATTACCTCCCTAAGTGGCTTGAAACACCAGCCTCTGAGTAGCCTGTAAGAATACCCATATGGAAGGTTGAGCCTATCTTCCTTAGATAGTCTGCTGGTACCTGAGTATGTCCATTTAAGGTCTGGCATCTTGTCTTCACAATGCGGTGAGGGAAGGCTATGTCCTTCTCCCTTCTCAGGTTATGGGCATGCCTGGATAGCTGGAGACAGGGGCGAGCACTTGGCTGATATGTTACTGAATCTGTCAGCCAATTCCTGGGACTGGGAGTGTCCTGTAACCCTAATCCAAAAGGTACATACTAAAAGGCATTGAACAGCATAGACACCATTATGCCATACCATGTGTCTCCGTGTTTGTGTCCTGTCTCCTGTTTCCTGGCTGTTCACCATGCATCCCTTTTCAGCTCTCCATCGGAGCTGAGTTGGTTTCTTGGTATTTTTTTTTCTTTCTTTCCTCTGTGGCCTGTTTCCTAACCATATTATGTGGGATCTGCAGTCCTTTTTAACAACTGGCTGCATGCAGACTGCTAACTATAATATAGACTCCAAAATTCCATCTACTAAAATGTTGCTGCTTAGATAATTCACCTTAAAACAGTCACAGATGAATGAAAAGGAAAGTTCTCTGGTGCAAATACACAACATGAGGGAAGGGAAGAGTGGGACATGGACAGCAGTTGGGCAGAGATCATTGCTGGGATGGCAAGTTGGGCAGGGCTGTGTCATGCCCTCTCCAGACCACCCCTCCCTGACCCCAGAACCTCTCTATGACTCCCATACTCTGTGATGCAGGCCTGGGGTGTAAAGACAAGCCCCTGTCCCCCTCAGAACTCAATTGCTTAAGGCAGTCTTGAGATTCAGACTATGGAGAAAGTTCTCTCTTTTCTGAATAACAGTACTGAAGCATGGATGAATTTTTCTTAGCTTTTTTGGATTTTGACCCCTAATATACCTTTTTGGATGCCATGGGGGTCCTGATTTTGTATTTGTTACTGGCTGTTCCTACAAGTTTATTCAACTCTTTGGATCAATGCATTCATTCAAAAGGTAAGGAAGTGTTGGGTGAACCCTCAAGAGTGATTTTGTTATGTTTGACATGGGAAGTTTGAGGAGACGAAGTATTGCTGTTGTAGGGCATGAGGCCCAGCCTGGGAGGGCTCAGGCTTCCATCTGAATGAGAAATGAATAGTGACTTTTTTCCTAACTGTGCTTAAGTTACATGGTGTGAACACTATAAGAACTCATGGTTTCTGACATGTGATCTTGAGTCCTGTCCCCAAGTCAGATGTCCTGTCATAGGGTTTCCTTCCTGCTGAGATGCACATGAGAGCAGTACTGACCTATGAGGTACTCTGAGCAGAGCCTCAAGTGTAAGCTCTGTCTTCCTCTGAGGGAGCACATATGTGGGCTGGTGGCTGCAGGTTTGATGCCCTTCTCTAGCAGAGGCCCTCTGATTAAAAATCTATATGCATTGTCAAAACCCCTCTGTGAGTTTTTCAAAAGAAAATTGAAAATATTTGCCCATTAATATAAGGAAAAATCCCTGTTGATTAAAATGAATCATTTCATTTCCATATCATCTCTGAACTTGCTAGAGAAAAGAGTAATAGAAATGATTGAAACCCAGTTTCTTATTTTTTTCTCAGAATCAAGGCAGACATATAAGGAAAAAGGAGAGGAGCATTTAGAATTATGTTTTATCGTGGGTGATGGGAATTCATCAATGGTGATTCTTTTTCTTTCATGAGGTGTCAAAGCCCATGCATGGTCTCTGAGGAAATCGGTCGCTATACATTGTCTCTCTGAGAAAATGAGCCCTCAAAGGTAGACAGTCAGGCCCAAGATGCTTCTCAGAGTCTGTGCTGTGCCAGCTATGGGCATGAGGCAGTGATAGACCTGGACATGTGTTTCTGCTCATTAGGGGGACAGGTGAGATGTAAAGCCACAACTTCAGTTGTGTAAGGAAGGAGCTTTACTCCCAGAAGCTCAGACCCATGTCCAAAGTAACCACCCTAAGTGTTTCCTATAAAGAGACTTCTACACAAGCCTTATGTTTCCAGTTTCATTACACTGTTCTGGTTTTCCAGGTCAGAGAACTTGCCAGAAAGACATTGAAGAGGAGAGGAAACTTCTTTCTATTTTTAAAAGGTAATTAGCCATTCTTCTTTCCTGGTCACAATATTACATTATAAGCACCCATGGAGAGTACAGGTGGCTAGTTTACAGAGGAGTAGCCATAGCAAAGGGTGTGTGAAAGGAGACGGTACTATGAGATCACAGATGTGTGAGAACAGAAAGGGTATATGGATGCAGGTGTCCCCCTTCCCCCCTCTCACTGGCAGGCCCACCATTTCCCATGATAGTCCTGGCAATAACCTTGCACTTTTTGTCTTCTGCAGCTCACTGAACCAATCTGATGATATCCACCCCTTGAAGAAATTGCTGTGTCCAGAACCCCTCTGTCACATATGTAACAGAACCACAGCAAAGGTCAGTCAGCTACTGTCTAGGGCATCCCTGGAAAAGGATGCTTTCCCCTTGTCCTGTTTGGTTTCCACAGCTTTGATAAAAAAGTTATCATTCACTTGTTTGACAAACCCTCCTGGACATTCAACTCCAGCCACTTCACCTGAACCTTGCCTCTCATCTTCCTCCAATGTCTCTCTTAACAAAGTCATCTCCTTAAAGAACTTATCTTCACCACCACCACCAGGAGACTCTCTGTCATCATCATCTATTTCTCCCATGGATTCCCAATTCTGGGAAGACCTATTCCTAGTTGGGATTTCCCCTTGCCCATATAATACTCAGGAAACAGGAAACAGGACAAGATAGGTCCTTGTATATGGTGGACAGTCTTGATGGATTGCCCACTTATTACCCAGCAATCACGTATGACTGAAACAAGAGAGCCATTGACAGTACAAGCCCCTCTATGTCCAAACTCCCCATGCTGCAGCTCCATGCTGCAAACCTGCCTCTGCCCAGCTTGGCAGAGTATTATATGGACCAAGAGCTTACTGACCTCGATAGTCTTGCACGATTTTTTGAGGGAGACACTACAACCTACATTACAAATTCTAAAACTCACTCATTTATCTTCTTTGATGTCCTGAAACTGCTGGAGAGACAAATCCAAAAGAGAGGCGATTTCTTGATGTCAGAGGATAAGGAAGATAAAACACAATATTTCCCCAATCAGTCAAAGCCAGAGCACCAGTTGAAGGTTTCAGAGGAATTGTTGCAGTCTATTTTTGATCAGCAAGACTCAGCAGTCTCTCTTCAATTTGCAAGCACCACAGGAAAATTCGAGAATTTTCACATGCACCAAGAGCAGCCCTCACATCCGAAGGTCTTTGCGGACCATTCATCTCAGCTTTTCTGGGGTCTCACATCCCTACACTGTGAGTCCCTGAGCATTATGTCCCTACCTCAGGTGACTGTCCCTCAATCTGCTTCAATCAAATTATTCATGCCTACAGTGCCCATAAGCCCACTGTCATTTCTGGTCAAACAACTCTGTCCTTGCCCCAGATTCAACATCAAGCATTGTCTGAAGTCCTTCTCTAATCTCCATCCCAGCATCTCCCTTCTGTCCAATTCCAGACCCAGGTCGAATCCCCACTTCCAGTCCTGCCACCTTCTGGATCTCAGCTCTGCAACTGCGGAGTTTGTTTTCATATGCCTCAGCCTCAGAGCAAGACACAGCTTCTTAAACTGTCTCAAATTGATGGTCTAGAATATAATGTATTACAGAAAGTTCATAAAAGCATATGGGGTTTACCCCCTGTCATCCAAAAATCCCAAGAAGACTTTTGTCCTCCAGCTCCCCATTTTTCATTTGTTAAACATACCTGCAAGGCCCATGATTCTTCCGTCTCTATACTTCCTGGAGACTTTCTTCTTGAAGATGAGCTCCGGAAAAATACTAGAGCATCACGTTCGAAAGTGGCTCATCCAGCACTGCTGAGACCTGCCCAACAGGATCATTTTATCTTCATCATCAATGAGTCTTCAAACAGAGAAAAAGAGTAGCCATGGACTTGGATGCATTTCTATTTTCACTAGTCCCAGCATCAAAATTTTAAGCAAGGTTGAACTGCCACAGTTAGAAAGGCAGCTCAATGAGAGGAGTTTGGAGATACCTCCTCTAGAGCAGGATATAAAGAAACAAGGACACGGTTTACAGACCAGAAAAAAAATATCAATGACTGAGCCATGCCAAGGTGGCTCCAGATGATCTTCCAGCACCTGACACTCACACAGACCAAGAAAAACCTATAGATATTCATTCAGGATATATCACTCAAGCACCTTATAGGCAAGTCAATACCAGAAGGCGGCCCTGGAAGCACATCTGAGCAAGAAATTTGATGAAATCAATAAGGATCAGATCCCAGAAATTGTGCAGGGTTCAAGGCATTCTGTCAAAATGAATTTTTCTGAGAATTTCCTCAGCCAAGTGAAAGATTTTGTGCCATTGGAGAGAAAGGAGAGCATCTTTAGTTCTTTCCCTTATGGCGAAAGGCAAAAGATTTTCGAGGATCATATTGAGATTTTTTCACTGGGGAATGGTGAATGGCCTTCCACAGAAGATTCAAGAATCCATAGAAATCTTCAATGTAAAAAAGCTCCAAACAAATTCTTACAAATTCCATCCTCAGACATTCTTAATTCCGAGCCGGATTCTAAAATTGAGGTTCCCAGGCCTCTAATAGGACACTCTAACACTTTTCACGGGGACACAATGAGAACAGCAAATGTCCCTGTTGTGGATAATTGCCTCTCTGCCACTGTACCTGTGGGCAAAAGAGGACAGGAGATTGTAAAGCAATCACCCTTATATACCAGTCTTCAGTTTGCAGTTGAAGATGGCAAACCCACAGCTTTGTCCCACAAAAATGACAGCAGCGATAAACCTGTGCACAGTTCAATGCTGTCCACAAGACAAGTTGGTACTGAACCTGAGATACTAGATAAGAGTGAGGGTTCCATCAATAATACCAAAAAGTTTCAGAGAAAAATGAAGAATTTAGATCATTTTTCTATGACCTACAAGTCCAAGGAGCTACTCAAAGCAGAAAAACATCATGATTTTCAATCACAACCTAATAACCTGATGACCAAGGAGTCAGGGTGTTTCCCAGTGACAAAAGTGAATTCTAATAAAGTAGAAACTACCCTGACTACTAAAAAGTCCCCAACAAGAATCTCAGTTCCTGATTCTATATCAATAGAAGAACTTAAAAGCAAAATGATTAATGAGTTGAAGTTAAAATCTGAGAACAGGAAGCAGAGGGAGGTTCAGCAAGCTCCCCCTGATCCACCCCGAACTTCAGATAAGGGGACAATCAAGGGGACAGTCCAGATCTTGCTGACTCTTTACCAGGGTGTCCCCAGTACACAGTAGCCATCCAGGTATTTCATGTTAATTCATGCAGCAAAGGGAGCAGCATGCAGCAGCAGCAGCCAGAGCCATGGGTCCCTAGCCACATGATACCCAAGTGCCAAGCCCAGGATTCCCCTCGAACAATGAAGACTAGTCTCTAGGTTATCTCCACTAGGGACACAACAGCCTACCAGGTACTTCATGTTCAGTTGCACAACAGATGGACCAGCATGGAAGAGCAACAGGAACCTACTCAAATTATATCCAAATGCCAGGACAAGTATTCTTCAACAATGCAGACCTTGCTTGCTTGTGACCAAGATTCCCTACAGCAGCCTCCCAGGTGTTTCATGTTCAATTGTACAACAAAGGGAACAGCATAGAGCAGCAGCAGGAGGAGCCATGGGTCCCTAGTCACATTGTTCCCAAATGCCAGGCCAAAAAACCCCACTCAACTACAAAAAGAGTGAACCTTAAGGTATCCAAACTAGATGAACCTGGCAGAAGTGATGCCAGACTGGAGAAATCCCAACTGAGAAGTAGAGCCACACCCCTCCAAACAAGGCAGAAAAGATATTTGGGAGCAAGCCTTTCCAAGCCCTGTCACAGAAGAGACAGCCCTCTCCTGAAAATAGTTTCAGAAACCAGATTAAACAACTTTTCCAATGGCTTAGCCCTAATAAAAAACTCAAAGGGGAAGAAGGTTCGATAGGGAAGGGTAGTTCTTCATCGTATCTGCAGGTGAGAGGTCTAGATAAAGCTGTCTTTTCTAGAAACACAAAATCCCAGGAAGTCACAGAAGATGTTGACCAAGTCCTGTTGGAGAAACAGGTATGCAGTAGTCATGCAATGGATATCACCTGCTCCAGAGGGCCCCCTTCTTCCTCTGTGAAGGCTGGAAAGACCCAACAAAAGGTAGAACTAAAGATCCCAACAGAGAGGCTCCAGAGACACTCCTCAAATTACAAGGCTACCTACTCTACAGTAACCAAAACCCTTCCAGTCAAGAAGCTGCCACTGCAGCTCAGAGTAATTTTACAAGAAACAGATGCATCAAAGACAGGGGCAGATACCGCCAGAAAAATGTGGCATTGCAAGACAAGGCCTTCCATCAAAGATATCCAGAACCCATGCCCTAAATGGAGCCAGGACCCAAAACCAATACCGACTACCCATAAAAGTGAACTTGGTCAAGTACCTCCAGATGCTCCTGTCTTTGTGGAATGTACCATGTTGGGAGATTTGTCCCTCTTATTCAAACACAAAAAGCTTTTCCAGAATTTTCAGAGAGGACGCTTCCTTCCTCCTAAATAACTGACTCCTTGTTGGGAATATCAATTTCCCTCAATAAATGTTGTTCTGATAAAGTGCTTTTATGTGTACTATGTTTGGCATGTGGCTTTGGGGGTAGCACAGGGCTTGTAGTTTAGGAAGATAAGTGGGTTCAATTCTGATTGCCACTTTGTACTTCTAAAGGGCCACTGGTTCCCTTAAGCACAGATTTCACAACGCCCTCAAAATGCTTCCCAGCCTATGATGTTCTGATCCCTTAGGTTAGCCTGAATGATACTGGATGGCAGATAACTTTCTTCTTCACTTGGGATGACAGCTTTCTCATATCTGGAGACAAGAATTTTGAGAAGAGTGACTTAGTCATTGTTGACACTAAGCAGAAATTGCACATGCCATGGGGTGGCCAGGTGGTGGGATGGAGCCTGGAAAGGTTGAACCTGGTGTTTGGAAGTTTGCTGCATAGGATTTTAGGTGATTTGGGGGTAGACTCAAGGAACAAAGTCAACACATCAAGAGTCTTAATGTGTTTCAGAAGCACACTTTATCTTGCCACTGACCCCTGTTGTCTTCAGACTGCCTGGACTTAGTTTTTAATGGAGCTGGGCATTGGACTCAGGGTCTCACACTTGGTAAGCAGGCACTGTCACTTGAGCCACGCCTTTAGCCCCCTTTGCATTGATAGGTTTTGAGGGGTTTTGTTTTGGTAACCAGTCTTGGGGCTGGTAACTGAGCCCCTGAACTTCTTATGGTTAAAGCTATTGGCCTATGATTTCAGACTCAGCTCCACTTGCAGTTTTTTTGTGTGTGTGTCCTCATCCAGCACAGGTTGGATTTGAACTTCAATCCTCAAATCTGGTTCTTGGGGCTTGACCTCAGAGCATAGGTGCTGTTCATGGCTGCCTTTTTTTTTTTTTTAATACAGGGGCAGTGCATTGTCTCTGACCTATTTTGCTCAAAGTACTCTACGAGTTGAGCCACAGTTTGATTCGTCTGTCTAATTTACACCAAAAACCTGTAAGTCAGAGTTTCATAGACTTTCTTTCTCCAGGCTAGGTTTGAACTTTGATCCTTAGATCTACCCTCTGAAGATTTTAGGTATGAGCCATTTGTGTGCAGCAACATTGGGGTTTTTGTTTGTTTGTTTGATTTTGTTGTTATTGTTGGTCCTGGGGCTTGTACTCAAGCAAGACTGGGCAGTGTCCCTGAGCTCTTGTGCTCCAAGTAACCATTTACCAATTAACCTACAGATTTACTTCAGCCTTTTGGTATAATTTTACATAAGAGTCTCACAGAATTTCCTCCCTGGATTCCTGAGTAGCTAATATTACAATGGTTTGCCATCTGTGCCCAACAACATTTAAGTTTTTTTCTGCATGTATTCTTTGGGGGGGCAGTCATGAGCCTTGAACTCAGGACCTGAGGGTTGTTCTTGAGCTATTTTGTTCAAAGCCAGGGCTCTCCCAGTTAAGCCACAGCTCCTCTAGTCCTGGGACTTGAACCCTGGCCAATGTCTCAGCGCTTTTTTTTTTTTTTTTGCCAGTTCTGGGGCTTGAGCTCTGGGTCTAGGCACTGTCCATGAGCTATTTTGCTCAAGGCTAGTATTGTACCACAGCATACTGTTGAGCCACAGCTCCATTCCCAACTTTTTGGAGACCAGTGTCACAGACTTTCCCAGGATGGGATTAAACCTTGATCCTTACATGTCAGCTTCTTGAGTAACTAGGATTATAGTCCTGGCAACATTGATACATTTTAATTTTTTTTCTTACAGTCCTGGGATTTGAACTCAGAACATGAGGACTGTCCCTGATTTTTTGGGATTTTTTTTTCTCAGCTATTTTGCTTAGGACTAGTGCTCTACCAATTGAGCACATCTCCACTTTGTGAAGTAAATTAAATAGGTAGCCAAGAAAGAGAACACATGCAGTATTCAGGCAGGAAGAGAAGTTGTTTTACCAAACTGCTGCCCGAATGGTGGAGAGGTGGAGAGGCATGGCTGAAAGTGAAAGGGGCTGAAGTCCTGTCTGGGTTTAAGTAAGAAAGGTGGGCGGGAGGTGCAGCCAGGTGAGAGAAAATGTGGCCATGCTGGATGCAGATGTTACAGAGATCTCAAGTTGTGCCTTCGAACAAACACCCAGTCCCCTGGTTTAAACAAATTGTGGGTAGGAATAGAAGCAGAATCATATAATGCTCTAAGCTGGGGCCACATACAATTATACACCAGCTGTAAGGCTAGGGATAATGGGTTGAGGATGTCTATACATTATTTCAAAAGGAGTAAAGCCAAGCTGATAGGGTGAATTTCTTACTTTAAACAGGGCAAATGGAAGGAGTGATACCCATTCTGCGCCAGTCTCCAAGGCCCATTTAGTTAAGGTCTCTTTTAGAGTCCTATTCATTCTTTCTACCTGCCCCAAACTCTGGGGTCTATAAGCACAGTGCAATTTCCAATCCGTCCCCAGTGCCGCGGCTATTCTCTGACTTTCTTTTGAGACAAAGGCCAGTCCATTGTCTGACCCAATGGTGAATTTCTTCCAGGATCTTCTTAGCCACGATGTTCGAGGTCTCATGGTTTGTTGGTAGGCTTCAACCCATCCTGAAAAGGTGTCTACAAAAACTAGCAAATATTTATATCCAAATTTTCCAGTTTTAATTTCTGTGAAATCTACTTTCCAATACACACCTGGCCTATTTCCACGTAGGCGAGCTCCTTTTGTAACTGGTTGATTGGGGGTATTAGTGAGCTGACAGGCTTTACAATTTTTAATAATGTCCTCAATGAGTTGATTTCCTTGCCTAATTTTTACTTCTGAGTGTCAGAGCAAGTCCTGCACTCTTTGGGTTCCCACGTGAGAGACCCAATGGATTCTCTCAAGAATCCCCTTGCCCAATCTTTGTGGCAAGTAAGTTTCCCCTCACCAGTTTTCCACCAGTCTGTTTCCTTCTTTGTCCGGTGGTTTTATTGGACATGGGAATTTTCTTTATCCACTCCAAGTCTTCTTGGGAGCACTGAGGCTCAGGATGCAAAGCTCATGACCCTGGGTCTATTAGAGTCAGTACTTCTGCTCTGGGCTGGAGGGCTGCCTCCTTAGCAGCGTGATCAGCCAAGTTATTTCCTTTGGTTATAGAATCAGTCCCTTTTGATGGCCAGGGCAGTACATAATGGTAATATTTGCTGGTTCCCTTAAGGCCTAGATGAGGCTTAAAATTTTTGTTTGTTTTTAATAGTCTTTCCCTCAGCTGTCAGCAGCTCCTTCTCTTGATAAATGGTCCATGGACATGCATGGTGGCAGAAGTATACCAACTGTCTGTGTAAATGTTTAGTCTCTTCCTTTTTCCCATATGTAGGACTTTTGTTAATGCCACTAGTTCTGCTCTTTGTGCAGACATTCTCTGGGGGAGTGCTTCTGCCCACACTATCTCAGTGTCCGTGGTGACTGCTGCACCCACATACCTTTATCCATCTCAAATGTAACTGCTGCTGTCTGTGAAACAGGTATGCTTGGCATGTGATAATGAAGCGTCCAACAAGTCTGGCCTTTTTTTCTTGGCCCAGTTTCTCTTTTCATGCTCAAGTTCACATTCTCTGTCCTTCCTTTCCTGTCTTTGCTCCTGTCTATCTCTTATTGTAAACCTTTTCCACTGTGGCTACTAAATCCCTAATAGACTTCTCACCAAGTCTATCTAGAGCCTGCAACTTTTGCTTTATGTCTGGTGCAGCTTGATTTATATAAGCAAACATAATCACCTGAACCAACTCCTGGGTCTCAATATCATATGGTGTATATTGACTAAAAGCTTCCATGAGCCACTCAAGATGTGCTACCAGACTTTCACTTCCTCCCTGTCTAACATCATAAAACTTGGACATATTAGTAGGTCGGCAAGCTGCCGCCTTGAAACCTGCCAACAGAGCCTAGCAGTAGATGAGGAGTCGCCCCCTACCTTCAACCATATTGTAGTCCCATGTTGGTTAGATCTCAGGAAAATAGGCAGCAATCAGGGCAGGATCCGTGATGGGTGCTCCTGTGGGACCAGGGATGTGTTTCTGGGCCACCTCTCAGAAACCATCTCTCTCTTCGGTGGTAAAAAGGACCTGTAAAAGCTGACTGCAATCATCCCAAATGGGTTGATGAGTAAAGAGAATAGTTGCAAGCAAATGAATTAAATCCTGGGGTATCTCAGAAAAGGGGGCATTTTGGTTGTGCCAATTGTATAGATTACTGATAGAAAATGGCCAATATTGGAGTTGCTGTTGACCTTCTGCATCCACAGGACCTATGGTGCATAAGGGGAAAACAGCTGCATTAGAAGGGGGGTTGATTCCACGGCATCATCAAGTGACTGGCCCCTCAGAAACTTTAAGGGCAGGTGCCGAGGGTTCAGCTGCTGGTTCTATAGCTCCCTCTTCCTCTTGGTTATTCTCAGGTTCTGCAAAAGGACCTGGGAAGGGGAGTATGGGGGAGGAAACATTTCTTCTTCCAAGTTATCTCCCTTAAAAACTGGGGGGGATTACCTTTTCTTTTCCTCTTTCTCAGTTTCTTTTTGTAAGTCTAGGGTGCTAGATGCAGTGGTGTCCATGGTTTCCAGTCCCATCAGTAGTACAGTCCAAAATCAATAAACAATATAAACAAAACACATGCAGGACTGACAGTAAAATATGCTATGAAGTTGAGATCTCCCGAATTGGTCCGCTGACTCCTGTCACAATGGGATTCCACACCCACGGCCCACAGCAGAAGGAGCGGACCCACAGTGGGCAAATTGGCCCTTGGTAGGAGGCCCTCTTGGTCACCCACAATTCACAGGGCGGGGTTCCAAGACCCCCTTCCCCCGCACCCCATACGGCGGGGTTCCAAAGACCCCTGCCCCTCAAGAGGATCTGGGATGATTCCCAGTTCCTCCAGGGTTGTCGTGCAAGCACATTCACTTTGACAACCCTTTACACAATACGAATCGGAGCAGCTGTCCTCACAAAGGAAGACGAAAGTAAAACAGACATACGACAGGACAAGACAAATTAAAAAAGACAGTGCTGATTTACCTTTGGAGTCTGAGGTCTCGGGGGTCTTTGGGGGGATCCCGGGCAAGCACCCACTAATATGTTGTGCCCAGGTTGCAGGACCCCCACCAAGAAGACCACCGAGAGTCAGACTTTACAGCTGTTTTAAGATTTTATTTAGACAGGCTGCAGCTCAGGCCTCTTCCTACAATGATAATGACAATTTGCCTTATGAAAGTTAAAATGTGTTTGTGACTCTTAAGTAAGTATCACTATTTCACAATACTGTGAAATACGTGAAATTTATGTAATCACCTAATGTCAATTAATTCAACTGTTTTTTTTTTCTTTCATACAATTGTTTCTAACATATTTATAAGATTATTTCTTTGTTGCTTTGTGTGTCTCTCCTCCATGGTATAACCCCTGCTTTCACTGTATTTGATTTTGGCATAATTTGTGGAGGGGAAGGGAAAAAAACAAATCGTTTAAAAACAAATCGTTGACCCATTGAAACAATAAGATGTGCAAGTTGTTATGTCGAAAAAAAACATTATAACTTTGGTGGGGGGGGGATCGGGTGAGGGGGGCAGGGGGACATGAGAAGGGATAGAAAGGGGAAACAATGGAGGAGGCAACAATGTTTGATAAGAAATGTACTCGTTTTGCCCATGTAATTATAACCCCACTATATGGTATTTTCACAATAAAAAAAAGAAAAAATGTGAGAGAAGGAATGGTTAAGAGAGATGGGTGAGAATGTTGTCAGACACTTTGTACTCATATACTGTTTTGTAAAATGGGAACTTCTTTCTACAACTACATAAATATACTTAAAATAAAATAAAGAATTAGCTGGTTATGTTGGACATAATTACATCAGTTCACTTAGAAAAATGATAAAGATTGCTTTTTTTTGCTTTCAAAGTAACTGTCAGATGGAATGGCATGAGAAGTAATTTGGTAGTAGAACCTGGCTTTGCCCTTCATTTTACTGTATGGAACAGAGTACACTACCAAGGGAAAGGGAAAGTGTGTGCTTAAAGTGAGATACTTTCTGTACTAATCTGCTGTGACAAGTAACAGACTGCTTCTGCTCAGAGAGCCCTTTGGACTGGAGCTCTGCATGGGATGCATGGTCTTACAGACTCTGCTGTGTCACAAGTGTGGATTCAATAGCTCATGCTTTTCCTTTGGGGAGAAATTAGGGAGTGAAGGCTTCAGGAAGAGGCCCATCCCTGTCACTCCTTTTCTCTGTCCCTCTCTCAGGACTCCTGAGCTCCCAGAGTCGATGCAGCCACCCTGAGAGGAAGGGTGAGCTCAGATTATCCTGTGGACATGCCCAGTGCTTTACTCTCTGTGGCCGAGTGGTCACCATGGACTCTACTGACTGGTGTCTCAGGTGGCTGAAGTGAGGTCCCCAGTACCTCCCCACCCAGACTTGGTGTGTTTTTCCAAGGTGGGTTTTATTTTGTAGTCTGTGTGTTGGCCATTTATGTTCTGGCTTCACGTGGCTGTGGCTCTTTGCTCTGTGTAGCTCCTGTTGCACATGGGCTATGTGACAGATGGAGTGACCAATGATTATGAGGTACCCAGCAGCTGTCATGCACTGAAGCGGAACTAGCCAGGCATCCAGGCTGAGAAGCCTTGCTCTTGGTAGTGGGATGCATTACTTTGCTCTTGGCCCTAGTGTCTTGGGTTGGCTGTGCTTGTCTTGTGTGGCAGGTCAGTATAACATTCATGGGGCTATGAAACCTGGTCAGGCCAAAGAACTATGTTCATAGGGATTTTTTTTGTCAGTCATGTGGCTTGAACTCTGGGCCTGGGCACTGTCCCTGTACTCTTCAGTTCAAGGCGAGTGCTCCATCATTTGAGCCACTGTGCCACTTCCAGTTTTCTGGTGACTAATTGGAGATAAGGGTCTCATGGACTTTCTTGCCTGAGCTGGCTTTGAGCCATAATCCTCAGATCTTAATCTCTTGAGTAGCTAGGATTACAGGCATGAGCCACCAGCACCCAGACCTAGGATTCTTATAAAGGCATCAGCAGAAATTTGTGTGAAATGGATTAGAGGCCGAATAGTAGAATGCAGATAATGGTGTCAGGCTGGTTGGCAGGCAGTGCTGGCAGCTGCAAAGGGTTTTCCCTTGGGCCTCATTTCATAAAGGTAGTGACTGGGGCCACTGAAGAGCAGACTATGTTACTATGGCTCTGTAGGCCAGCTGCCTGACTTCTGCCACTCGGGTGTCATTTTCTGCTGCTCCTGCTAAGCTGTTGATTTTGTATTCTCTGTTCATTGTTTGTTCATGTCATTGTAGTAGCTTTTAAATAGGCCTCTGCTACTCCTTCTTGGCTGCCCTGTAGTGGATTGACATGACACCGTCTGGCTGTTCCTCTTCTTCCTCTTCAGTATTTTGCTTTTTAATCAGGGCTCCAAGTAGATTTGCAGCACAGTCTTAGCACGCTGATTCCTAAACATGAATGAACCCCATAGAGGGGCAGCGTGCAGGAGAGGGGAGGGATGCAGGTATCCTGCAGATTTTAGGAAGTTGGTGTTCAGAAGACAAATATTGCCCTGCTGTTTGTTGGGCTTGCTAACTCAGTAACTTGATGTCTGTCCCAGATGCAGTGGGTGCGGGTCCTGAAGGGTCTTTTCCCTAGAATTTTTATGGTACCTGTGTAGTCTGGGCTCCCACCTGTCTTTTTGCATTCAAAGCCCTAGACAAACTGACCTGTGGGTGAACAAGGGAGTGGGTAGAACACCATGCATCCAGTATCAGGCATTGATGGAGCCTCAGCCAAAGGCCATTAAGACTTTAGGAAGAGCAGTTATTTTACCAGATCATTACCAACAGACAGAAATGGCTGCTGTTGAGTTTTCTGTCATCATGATCTCTGAGGATTGACCTGTGTTACTGATGAAGCACATCTTGAAGTCGGTGTTGACTGAGATGACTGTCTTGCATAATGGTTTTTGGTTCTGTGGAGCTGGAGGCTGGACCTGCTGATGAAGCTTGTGCTGCTTCTGCTTGGGCTGGTGTCCTAGAGACAGCAAACTTGCTGACTCCTTCTCAATGGCAGGAGAGGGGATGAGCCATATTATTATTCAACTAAATGTCCTTATCTCAGAATGAACAGATTGTTTCCTTTAGGGCTGTTTGGATGATTGTGGACCTGGAATTTGATAGCCCTGATCATGATCATGTGTCACAATATAGTGATGGTGTTTGTGTGTGTGAAAAAGGCTGGGGGTTAAATCCAGTGCCTTCTGCATTCTATCTAAGCACTCTACCGCTGAGCCTTGGTGGATGGATAAGAAGGGCTTTTAGCTGGCGGGGCAGCAGGGTAGACTTTTTCCATGATAGGCAAAGATCATGCAGTGTCAGCAGGAAGTTATTCAGGAGGAGCATGCATTTGCATTCATTTCCCTTATAGGGTCATCAGGGAAGGCTGTTACTTACTATCTTCTCTATCTTTTGATTCTTTTAAGGTTTTATAGAGGCCGGTTACCATCTGTCAGTATTTGTAGATAAATGTCTCCCCATCCTGTTCACTTCTAAGTAGAACTTGATCTTAGTGTTCAGAAACTTTGTTCTTTTGCAGCTCTGAGCCTGTGTTTTGGCTATTTGAGTATGATAATATTCCCCGTGGTTCTGTGGCTGAAGAAAAGGAAGTTTTTCGGTAGTGGAAATCTGTAGGCATCCCTGGGTGCTGTCCTGCATGGGGCTCATAAGGCCTGCCCACAGCCTTTCTGCTCTCAGTTCTCACTAATGTTGGGAGGCACAGGCACTAGGCACTGTGCATATCCTTACTGCTGCCTTTACCTCTGCTGTTGGCTGAGCCTTCAGTCACAATCAGTCATCATACTGACCATGAGGGATGGGCACTGAGCTTATAGGGATTGTGAAGAACCAGGATTAACAAGCTTGTCCTAGAATTCCAGACTCTGAAATTTGTGGTTCCTCCACTTTGCTGGAAAAACAGGTCTTACTTTGCCAAGATGGTGAAGGGATTAGGGCCTTTTATGACAGGTCTGGGTTCTGGGGTTCAGCATTGTCACATTTGTTTAGATTGGCAATGAGCAAATGAGAGCTATCTGGGTCAGTGGACATGTGTTTCCCTTAGCACTGGGCTTAGTGTGTACCAAGAATCATGTGAGTTCTCCCAAATAGACATGGATATTATCACAACTTTGTACCAGAAGAACATGAGCTCTGGCTTGATCTGTTATGAAGTGTTAGAAATAGGGCTTGACCACAGGCCTCTATGTCTTCAGAGTTTTTGTGCTTCACCCAATGGGAGAGCCCAGGTTCCTGGGAGCTGAGCCTGTGTTGCTAATTACTGATACTCAGCAATGACCTTTGGGCAGTGTATCCTGAGCATTCTTCCTATGTGCACTGTCAGGTAGTCTCTAGTACCACTTAGTGATAAGGTACTGAGCGATGTGGGCAGAGGTACTCTGAACTGTGAGTCTGCTTGGCCACTTTATTTAAACCTGATGGGTTCTTCAGAAGACCCATCAAGTCAGCCTCCAATTGCTACTACCCAAGCAAAGAACTGAACTCACTCTGACCTCCTAATCGTGGCAGTTGGTCGGGAAAGTCCATTGTTGCCACTGAGTCACTTGAAACCTGGTTTTCTGTGGATGCTTACAGAACCTGCTTAGGTCCATACTGGGCCATTCTTCTGGGGATGTTTTTTGGGAGGAGATGTATTCTTGTTTAGCAAAGAGGCCTAAGGAAGCAGATAGGAGGTGGTAGCTCATGACCTTTCCATATTTTGGAGATTGTTCATTTGCTTCCCCTGCTGCCTCACAAAAGTGAGAAGTAGTCACAAATTAGTGCTCCTTGTCCAAAGTATTGAATCCAGTGCATAAATTATCTTGTAATATAATGAAACTTTGTCACTTTTAGTAGCCTATTACTGTGTGAGTTAAAGCATTTCTTAGCTGTCCTGAGATCAGCTAGGCCAGTCACAGGTATCCATGATTAATAATGTTAGGAGGTACCTGTGCTTCTGAATGGCTGTCCATCTGTGCCCATGGTGATGATGGTGATGAGCAACTGTTCACTGTGGTGGCTAAGCACACACTGCCCATGTTTGAAGCTCAGCTTTGTCCTTGAACAGTTTAGACTCTGAGCAACCTTCAGCTTTTCCTGATTTTGTCACCTGGAGAAGTCCGGTAAAATCTAAGAACATGGCTCACCACTCCATGGTAAGAACACAGGAAAACAACCTAACTGCAATGTGAGCAAAAGATTTTTATGGTCAGCTTTGACCACCACCAAATATAGATGACAAGCACATGGCAGGGTTTTGGATGCCATTACCTATTTGAAGTGCACTGGAGGTGTAACCTCAGACCTAACAATAATTTGCACTAAGAATGTGTGTTATAGTGATATTAGTAAGGATGAGAGAGATTCAGACAGTTCATTCAATGGCAGCAGAGTGCAAATGGTACACCCACTCTAGAAAAAAAAATAGCCTATAAATGCAGCTACTCTTTGGCCCAGTAGTTGTATTGGAAGACATTTTTTTTTCTAAGAAAGGAAGATGTTTTTTTTACAGACTGTCCAGCCCAAGAGAACTAAGCTGTCTCTGGAAGTGAGTGGTAAGTTGTGAGCAGTACTGCCCTTGCTGGGGTAGTACTAGAAAACACGAAGATACAAGATACAGTGAAATCAGCAGTCCCTGTGGTGCTGTCCCTCACAGCCGTGTGATTAAATGTGTATGGCAGTACTGAGTAAGTGACTTTATGGAATGCAAGTGCACATTGGCAAGAGTAAAAGCAGTAGGAGGGGAGATTTCCTCTCAGCAGCATGGCTTCTCTGTGTCATGACTGTCCGGTTCAGAATGAGATGACAATTGTGACAACACTTTGTCTGATGTCAACAAGCTGGTAAAGGCTTCATGTGGTCTCTAGAGTTTTCCAAAGGGGCATGCAGGGCTGTAATTTCACACTGAAGTGTTAAAATTCATACCACCAGGAACCACAGAAAGGAAACCAACATAGTAATGGGACTGCTAATCTTAGAGCAAGGATCACCTGGCCACAAAGATAAGAAAAATAAGACTCCATAAAAAATCATTTTCAGAGATCTCAACTATCCCACTCAGGGCCAGGAAATTTTCACGGAGGTTTTGTCCTGAAGGGTGACACTGACTACCTCTTGAGCCATGTCATTACTACTGGGTTTTTTATGTTTAATTGGAGATAATGCTCTGAAGGAATTTCCTTCCTGGGATACCTTCATTGCATGTGACAGAGTTAGGTGTTGTGATAAATGTCAGTATGGGAGTATATATATGTGTGGAACAGACATTTATGGCTTCTTACTAAACTCACTCTGAATATCCCCCTGCTCTTAGTCCTGTGAAATTCTTTATTTTTTCTCAAAAAAGACCTTGTCTTTGTTCAGTGCTCTGAAGGAAAGCCACCTGTCTTTCACTGAAAAGAAAGCTGATGATGCAGCAAGTAGACATGGTATGTGATGAACCTTCTTCTAGAAAATCAGGCCCATGGGGAGCACATTGCAGGCTGAGGTCCCTTGGTGAGGAAAACAGAATTTGTACCACAGCAGAGTCGGACAGGTCAGTCAGGTTGGGTCGGGGAGGCCAGGATATTTCTATGTCTGGTGGTGCCAGAGGTTCCTTGCTCTGTTTCTCCTCACAGGTGAACGTCTAAGCCAGGTGCAGTGCTTTCCACAATGAGATCTCCATTCCTGCTTTGTTGAGGAAAAGGAAGGGTTTTGCTAGGGTTCTTTCAGTATCTCTGGCAGAGATTGGGCTCTCCAACCACTTCCCCCTCTCCTCCCTTCCTAAATCTACTTTCCCCCTCATCCCCACATTATTCCCTGCTAACCATGGACTGAGAGTATCCATTGGTGCTGTCTATGGGGATGTTCTAGACCCTTCTAACCTCTTGCTCTTCCCAGGGCTGTTAGGAATAAGTAATCTTGCCAAGGTATCTTGAGTTGCACAAAATTGCCCATGGCATGAATCCCCAGTATTGGCACTGTTATTAATTCAAGTGACCTATTTCTTCAGAGCTTGGATGGGGTCTCCAAGCTAGGCCAGATTTGTCTAGGGAGAGTTCTCCCAGTGGTCTGCCTTCCCCTTTCTACACTGTCTTCAGTGCTGGCCAGCAGCTCCAAACCACCTGCCAAGGTGCTGGCCAGAAATCCTATCTGAAGACCGTGTACACTGGTCTGCATACAGGCTGGTTGTTTTGTTGGGGTCTGTGGGCATTAGTTACAACTGTTCATGTGGGGTCATCAGGAGAAGATGGGACATGGGCTGTCCATGTCTTTGGACAGACAGGCTCTTCCTTCCTCTTTCTCTCTCATGGATCTCTACACGAGATAGATGCTGGTAGGACCTTTGTTTGTGCATTGCACCCCAGGAATGTCTCCTTAACATGTACCCTCCGGGGTAGTTTTCCCTGTATTAGACTGGGCAGCAGCTGGAGTAGGCCCTTCCCTCTGTGTATGCCTTTGCACTTCTGTCTTCCAAAGTACATGCCACCCTGGGAAGATGAAAACAAGGTTTTCGGAGCTTTCTTTTTGCCCTGTGAGTTCTGTTCTGACTTCCATTCCTTTTGGGACACAGAGGCCTGTGACCTGAACCAAAGGTACTACTCCTACTACTATGTGGGCAGATAACAGGCTACCAGCAAGGAAGGTAAGGAATATAGAATAAGGAAGGTTGGATAGCTTCTTGGCTGCCAAAATCAAGGAGTCAAAGAGTGGGAAGGTCCTCCAAAGGGCAACTATTCAGGGATTGTGTTCCCTAATAGACAGTTCCAGGGGCTGCAACACTCGAAAATGATTTGGGGCCATGGATTGGAACTTTTTTATTCCACCAGAGAGATGTCATTGAGTTCCAGGTTACTTTTTCTTGAAACTAACAATAAGAACAGTAGAAACAAAGGAAACAATAGGTCATATGGGAAAGAAGGCAGAGGATTAGTGAGTAACAGGGCAGGCAGGTGTGTGGCAAGGACTGGAGCTGTCAGAAGAGCAATTAGGCAAGGTTCCATGCATGCAGCAGCTTGTGGTCAGTGCATTTGTAGTGATGGCTGTTCCTCTGGTGTCAGTGTGGCTAGAAGATGGCGCAAGTGCCAGTGCCAGTGCAGCAGTGCCGGCAAAGCTAAGAGATCAGTCCCCAAGGGCATCCACACAGTGATTGCTCTCGGTCCTTCCACGAGGCTGGATTTCCCCCCCCCCACATTCTTCTCCTGGTGTCTCCTCCATACACATTACACAGTATTCTGCCCTTGTACAGCCCTCTCCTGTGTGTGTGTATGTGTACCTATGGCTGGTTATCCCTTCTTTGGAAGGAACAGCACCAAGCCAGTTGCCTTCACTTACAGCCCCAGTGGGCTCCAGATGCTTCTGCTGAAATGGGAGGGCAGGGGCTGGGAGCTCCATGGGAGAGCCTCATACAGGCAGATGCAGCTAGCCCTTTCTAGCATGTGTTATGTGACTGCTGTTGGTCTGAAAAGAGAAGGAATGGCATGAGGCCAGAAAGAAGCTTTGGTTGGGAGGGGATGGAGCATGCTGTGTGGTAATGGTTGAGACTATTTGTGATTCTATGGTAGCATCTGGACCTGGCACCTTCCCAGGCAGCATAAGGTATAACAAACTTGCAGTGTTGATAGCTGGCTGTTGAGTGAGTAGGCCTACCTGGGGGCTTGTCAGAGGAGAGATGACAAAGAGGCCCGTGAAGGGGTGAAGAGGAGTGAAGGCTGGTTCTGCAAGAACCTATCTGCCCCAGAGGGGGAAGGCTGAGGGGAACACATAGAGACCTTCCAGTGCTGGCTTGGCCAGGCTGAAACTCCAAGGGGCTGAGCAGTGGGAGCAGGAGCTCAATAAGAGAGCTCTCACTATGGCCACATGTAGCCAGTTATTTATCCACCTTGACTGGGACTCTGGCACCAATCCAGGGGCATCAATTTAATGTAGTTGTGAGAAGAAAATGTGGGCAAGGTGGCTGCAGCAGAGTGAAAATTCCAGCTATTTTTCCTACATGTCCACTTGGGTGAGACCTGGGTGTGCTCCAGCTGGCCACATCATTGAGAGCCTTGCAGGACCAGGCTCACCTGGTCACTTGCAGGGCTTGTTTGCTGGAGCACAGGGCCTCCATAGATCCAAAAGGGCTGTGGATACCCCCTGGGTATCTCCTTGGTTACTGTACATATGGTGTATATGTCCCCCACAATCATGAGAAACATCATCCCATTTTCCCTCTAGGTGTGGGCAGAATCTCTTGGCAAAGTACAACCCATCTCTCTTGAGGGTTGCTGGCAGGAGACCAGAATAAATTCTGCCACTTTTAGATAGGGGAACTGAGGAGGATCATGGGATACACACACACACACACACACACACACACACACACACACACACACACACACACACACACACACACGTGTGAAAGCCTACAGAAAGGAGGAAGGTGTTAGGCCCCTGACAACCTAGCTGAGAGGCAGTGATGGGCCCAGGACTGGCTAGGAGGGGACATGTCAGAATGCAGCCAAAGCATGCCAAGTGAAATGCAGTTGAGTAGAGGTGGCTCTTAGGATACCTCATTTCACATGTGGGCAGTGAACTGCTTTCAGCTGTGATGAATGTGAAACCTGGAGGAGTGTTGGATACTGACCATGGAGACAGGGTCAGGATTACATTGGCACAGGGCCCTTTTCAGTGGTTTTGCTTTTAAGGATGTCTGGGGAGGAAAGGAGCCTAGGGCATTGTGGCAATTGCAAAGAAAGCCCTGTGTGACTGTCTCCAAGCCAGACACAGTGTTAGTGTGTTTTGTGGAAACCAGTGTGCACACACACTCACCCAAGTGAGTGACCAATGCAGGTGCCTATTGGTCACATTGAGGCAGGTGGAGGGTTAGCTGATGTTTGCCAGCTGCGGCCATCTCCTGTGTACAGGTCTGAAAAGATTGGTGATGACATGTGGGCAGCAAGAAGAGGGATGGTGGGAGGGAGTGGCATGGGGTGGCTTCTGTTTGGGCTGTTTGTGGTCCTGTGGAAGTAGATGGGACTGGCACCTCCTCAGATAGCAACAGGGCCCTGTATTGTTGATGGTAGGTGAGTGTGGCATGCCTAGAGCATGTGGGATGAGAGATGACAGTGAGGCCAGTGTTGCCTCCCAGTGTCAAGTGACAAGCCAATCCACGTGAGAGATCTTTCCTTTGCCTTCTGTCCCTGTGGAGGCCTTCCACCTGCTGCAGAGGAGGAAGGATGATGGGCCTATGTGGGACTCACAGTGCTGGGCTGGCCAGGGCACACTTCCATGGAGCTGAGCGATGGGAGCAATAACTCACCAGCTAATGCCACCAAACCTCCTGTATTGTGTCTAAAATGAAACCCTTGAGTGTGGCCAACAAGCAGTACTGCCCAGCTTAGCTCAAGTTCACACTCTCAACCGCTACCACTGAGGGATCATACTCCATGTACCTTGTAAACAGTACCTGGTCATGCTGTGTCTGATTCCTCAGGCTTTGGAAAAGGAGGATAAAGACAGTACAAATCTTCCATGGGCCGAGCTTCCTTCTACTCTGCTGGTCCTCAGAGCTGACCTATAGGCAAAGGATGTCCATATTCCTATCCAGTGATCTGGGCCAATATAACCTTGACCACATACAATGGGACCACAGATTCTACACAGAACAAATGTCTGAATGTATGTAGGTGCACCCGGGAAAAGCCTCATCTTCTGTGTATATGCTTCCCAAGGGTGGAGGCATCATTCAGAGAGTACAAGCACATCTGGTTCTGTGGCCCAATACAAGGGCCTAGCCCCAGTCTCTGGCCAGCACTCAGATGCCCTTTCCCTCTACCTTCGCTCTTCACTCATGCTGCCTGCACAGGTCAGAATGCCACCAATCTCTCATGTCCCAACACTCACCCTCCTGCATCCACCACCCCACACATCCAAGCCAAGTCCTACCTCTCCTACCTCAACCTCACCTGCAGGAAACATCCCCCTCGCTGCAGGTCATGTCCTGGTATATCCATTCGCTCCCTGGCAAGCTCATCCCTGAATCAGGAGCTGCTCTTCCACACTTGTGAATGGAAAGGAAAAGAACTTGAGGTTGAGGGATAGTGCAGAAAGGACAGAGGAAAGCAATCCAGAGACAAAAAGGGAAAACAGAGGGAAATAAGACTAGATATAACAAATAGTGAAATACAGGAGGTGGGGGAGAAAGCACAGGGGGGAGCAATCTACAATCCTACAAACATCCCAAGTCCCACTGGCAAGCAGTGTTCATCCTTCCACCATTGCCCCAGAATCCTCCTTTGAGACCAAATTAAAGGACACTCAGGTAAGGCCCACAAAAATCACTTGTCATGAGACAGGTCAGACACACATGCTTTTCACTGGCTGCCCACACCCATTTTTATAGCCACAGAAAAATGGCATAAAAATCCAGATGGCCCTTGCCTGAAAAATAAAGGTTCTTGGCCCTTGTGTAGATGATAATAAAAGTAGAGAGGAGTATATGCTATTGGTGATAGAGTCTGCTTCACCATCAAAACCTGCGTGGTGGACCGTCTCCCCAACTCCACTCATCTCACCATACTGGGCACCTCTGCTGCACAGCAGTAGCTGCTGGGACCTGGATGGCGCCTGCATCATGGTAACAAGAAATGTTTCCCGGGGCTGGGAAGCACGAAAGAACCTTGAAGAATGATGTGTGTTACTGTCAATAATAGATAAACTGGCAAGCATCAAAAAGTAACTTTTAAAGTTCTCCAAAGTTGCATAGTTAAGGGAACATATGATAGGTGAAATATTACTGTTAAATAAGCAAGGGAAAACCCATTATGAAACCCTGTGGAGGCACACCCTTCTGCACCCCATGCTCCACCATGGCTGGATGCTGGCCTGTGTGGCAGGCACAAGGTCAGAGCCCTTGGATGATTTTTCCCTGGAGGAGACCTCGACACCTAGCATCAATACCACAGCCAGAGCAGGGGTTCCTCACAAACTGCAGCAGACACATTTCTGGTTTGCTTTTCAGTCAAAGGTACATCCCACTAGGATAAAGGGGGGATACAGCTGCCTAGAAAGAAGAAAGCAAGGCTCTGCTCTGGTTTAAACCACATGACCAGCTCTGTACTCTACTCTTAGGTTCTGGCCCTTGTGCCAAATAAATTCATCTGTTTTGGAAAAACCCAAGGTGGTTTATTTCCAGTAGTGGGGATGAAATCCAGCCCCTCCCATTCCAGGGAAAAACACATCCCCAGTCCAAAGGCACAACCCTGTCCACTCACTCCCACACAGTCGATGGTGGTAACTGCACTGGGATAACCATGCTCCTGTTTTGCACCCAGCTGGACTGGTTTTAGGGTAGACAGTCTCCTCAGATCCATTCTGCACTACTGTGACAAAAACTTGAAAGCCCACACTGTCTTGAAATGTTAATTCCTGGCAAGCCACAACCCTGAATGCATCCCATGACAGCATCAGTATTCCAGTGCTTGCTTACATAAATACAAAAAGAAACTAAACTGACTAAATGGATGAAACAAACAAGATAAAGTACATTTCAAGTATCAGGATTCAAAACACCAAGGTTCCATTACTTGCAGATGACTTAGTAGCGAATCCTACTAGAATATCTACAGAAATGCAGCTAGACTGCAGAAAATACAAATGTCCAAACTACAGAAAAACCGCACAGTGAATGACTCCCTTAACTTCAATTTTCTTATAATTAAAAAAATCTGATTTAAAAGAAAATACTACTAAAATCAACATTACAAAACTTGTCCAGTATAAAAGATGACTGGGGCATGATACTCCAGAGACCAAAGTGGAATAGTTAGCAAGATGGAAAAAATAAAAGCCAGAGGGAGCAAATGGGAATACAGAGAACTTTACATCTGAATGTCTTCCACAAAGACTCTTAAACAATTCCTGTCAGTTAAAAAGAAGACAAACAACCATGCACTGACAAAGAAGGGGGTAGCCTGACCCTCCCTCAGTGTGGGAGGGCTATTTGGTACCCAGAACTGAAAAGGAGTTTGCACATGTCAAAAATTAATTGCTAATCTTCTTCCTCAGCCACCTCCACAGTGAGAGAGTATTGTGTTCCTGCTTCAGAAGTTAAATGTTTCTCCAAGCGACAACTGGCTCTTGCTCTATCTTGATGCCTCCTGTGCCAAAGATCAAACACAGATGCAGGCCAGCTAACAGAGTTGGGCACAGCTCAAATGACTGAGATGTCCAGGCTCCCCAAGGCCTTAGACAAGTTCAGCGTATGGACTCCTCTCCCAAAGTACTCTGGTTTAACCCTATTTCTCTCTAATCTAATCCAAGTCACTGCAGAGATGTTTCTGTTCTTTCTTGGTAATGTCTCTTTTGTAGATGTACTTCACCCTTGATTAAACATATTTCAATGAAGCCCATTTTAAAGCTGTACCTCATGCCTCCACCTACAGCAGTCTCAACAATCCAGAAGATTCCAGGCGTGGACTCAATGACTTTGACTTCCTGTCACTCTAGGTTGGTGTGACCTTTTATAACACTTCAGGTTTATGGAATCACAAACCTTATAATTCAAGCTTGACTGCTCAACGCAAGTTCCTCCTCTTTGCTCTGTATGTTATCCCATGGTCTAGATGTACCATGTCCTCATTTCCTGTCACCTGCAGGCACACACCTGAGTATTCCACTCTTTGACTGATACTACAAATAAAGCTCCTATAAACATCTCTGAACAAGTCCTAATGAGGCCATATTGTAGTGTGGACAAATATTTAGGTGCCGAATTGCTATATTACATTCTAAGTGCACAAAATGCTGCCTATTTCCAGAGTGACTTTCTGTACTATTTCCTATGGTCAAGAGAAATACTCATGTTCTGTATTATTCTCTGCCAATAGAGAGATGATCTCTCATTCATGGTGTCAGTCTGTGTCAGTTGGCACCTCTGCTTTGGGGCCTGTGACTACACAGTACAACCTGGAAGAAGTGAGCCTGCTCAATTCCCAGCACCTGGATGGCAAAGACAGAGAGGAGAGCCCCAGCACCCTCTTCATGGGCACACCTCAATAATTCAAGCCCTACACTTCAAGGATCCCATCCCTGCTACTACCACCATGAGTCTTTGAGGGACACTCATCCCAGTTGAGCACCCTGTGATCTTAAGATGTAACTTTGCTAATGTCTACTGCTGCTACAGCTTTTTGTGTCCTCATCTAACATTCATATACCACATCTTATACAAAAACTGTTAAAAAAACCCAAAAACTTTGTCTTTTTATTAGTGCTCGGGCTCAAAGTCCAGACCATGTACACGCTAAGCAGGTTCTCCAGTGGTGAGCTCCGTTTTCTGCCTTTTCAAGTCTGGCCTCAGCAAGTGATGAGGACTTGAGTTCAATCCTCAATACTAGGAAAAAGAAGTTCTTATCTGATCATTACTGCTTGTCTCAGACATATACTTGTTATTGCAAATAAGGGAAACCATGGGACCTATGTTTCTTTGGGCCTGGCTTACTTCACTTAATATAATTTTTCCAATTCTTTCCATTTCCTAACAAATGGGGCAATGTCATTTTTTCTCATGAAGGCACAGAATTCCATTGTGTATATATACCACATTTTCTTGATCCATTCATCTACTGAGGGGCATCTGGATTGGTTCCATATCTCAGCTATGGTAAATAATACTGCAATAAACATAGTTGTGCTGGTAGCTTTAGAATGGTCTGGTTTGTGAACATTTGGGTAAATATCCAATGGTGGGATTGTTGGTAGGGGCGGAAAGTAGGGGAGATGAGAAGGGATGGGAAGGGGAAAAAAGGAAGAGACAAAAATGCTTGATAAGAAATGTACTCATTACTTTGCCCATGTAATTGTAACCATCTGGGGATATTATCCCAATGAAAAAAGAAATTCTTATATGGTTTTGGTATACTTCTTCAGCCAGATAGATATGTAGATATAGACATATTGCCAAGAGGTTCTCTATAGTCTGTCTTTTTGCTAGCTCTCTGAAAACAAACTAAAGCCCAATGTATTTTATTTTTCCCAAGTATAATTAATTCATGTTCTGTATATCCTTCTTAACAAACATTAGTTTTCGGAGTTCTGGCTTCCCTCCATAGTCTCATGTGCCACTTGGAGTTCTAATTGGTGGATAGGCCACAGTTCGGGCTCATCCGCTTCCACACACATTGTACCACCACTTGGAATAACCATCTATTTCTCACTGAATAATCAAGTCTCTTGATTTTTTAAAAAATCAATGAACATTATATTCTTCAATTGATTCTGAACTTTCCATTCTGTTCTATTCAGTTACCTGTCTGTCATTGTCCCTAACTTTCATTGTCCCAAGCACTTTGCAATATTTCTTTTTTTTTAATTGTGATAATACCGTACAGCGGGCTTACAATTACATGGGCAAGGTTATGAGTACATTTATTATCAAGTATTATTGCCTCCTCCTTTGTTTCCCCTTACCATCACGTTGTAACATTTCTTGAACTTAATCATTTTCAAAATATCCTGCCCATTCCAGATCCTATGCACATCTATAGAAACTTTAGAAATTGGTTCATAAATTTCTATTCAAAAAAGCCTGCTAGGACATGGTTAAATAACCTGCACACTGGCAGCTCTGAACATTCACTACATGAACATAGACTCTTATGAGATCATAAGGCAGAGCCAGTCTGTGAGCAGCTGCTACAACATTTGAGATTCCAGTGATGACACTTGCTATGTGTTGCTGAGCTGGCTGATGGTTGGTAGCCCATGGAAGCCTCAGATTGGGGCTGGTCCCCAGACAACCAAAGATTGGATCAAAAGGCTGGGGCTTTTTGCCCAGATAAACAGAGGCCACGGCAGTGTTGATGATCAGTGGATCACATCACTGCTCATACCTACATGATGAAGCCACTGTGAAAACCGAAAGCACTGAGTTCAGCCCAACTCTGAAGTTAGCTGGAAGTCCCTTGTGGGAAAGGTGTGAGGTTGAGGAAGGCTTGCAAGAGACATCCACAGTCTTCCTAAGAAAGTTGCATCGGCCAGGAGCTGGTGGCTGAAACCTGTAATCCTAACTAACTACTCAGGAGACAGATCTGAGAATCGTAGTTCAACACCAGCATGGGCCAGAAAAGTCTGTGAGATTCATGTCTCCAATTAACACTCAAAAACCAGAAGTGGTGTTTCAGTTCAAGTGGTAGCTCTTGTGCAAAAGAGGTCAGGGACAGAGTTCAGGCCCAACAAACAGTAATAAAGCCAGATCACAAAGGCAGCAGGGCCACCTAGTGGTAGAAATAAATACCTCAGAACTCACAATGCTAGGCAGACTACCTCAAATGAGGATAAATCCTAAAAAGACCTAATAAGAGGCCCTGTACTCAAAACAAATGGTGACCCTTGACAACTAAAGATCATAAAAAAAACATAAGCAGAAGAGAGCCAGGTGCCAGGCACAGGCCTGTAATCCTAACTACTCAGGAGGCTGAGATATAAGAATCATGGCTCAAAGCCATCCGAGGAAGGAAAGTCTGAGACTACTATATACAATTTACCACCCAAAAAATCTAAAAGGGGAGCTGTGGCTCAAATGATAGAGTGTTAACCTTGAGCAACAAATCTAAGGGAAATTGCCCAGGCCCTGAGTTCAAGCCCTAGTACTAGCACACATATGTACACACACACACACACACACACACACACACACACACACACACACACACACACACTCACCACAAGGCCACATTCCCATGCCAATCATGCAGCTGCTCTGAGCCAGCTTTAAGAGTGGGTCCATGAGCTAGCAGTCAATCATACCTGTGTGTGACTTGCCAACCTGCTACTGTGTAATTTCTCTTGTAGGGACACAAGCCACAGCAGAGGGACCAACTTTTCACTGCTCCTACCCCTTCCACCCAGTTCCAGCACTATGCTCAATCTCATAAGCACAGGCTTCTCCTTGCACAGAAGGTTCTAATAGGTGCTCCCAAACTGCAAACCTCCCACCCCCAAGGAAAGGAAGAAGAAGAAAAATCTGCTTTTTCTCCAAACTCCATGGGATTTCTTTGTTTGGGAAGTACCTAGGACTCAACACTATATCTCCCCAGCTGGCAGGGAAGTGCTGGGCTCAAGCAGTCCTCCTGCCTCAGCCTCCCAAGCTGCTGGGAAATTCAGGAACACCACCTGAAAATGGAAACATTCTTTTTCATTTCCCTTCTTGGTGCTGTGAAAAGAAGCACGTGCTATCTGAACTCAAGGCCACACACTTGCTATTCACATGCCCTGGCTGCCCTCAAGCTCAAAGTGATTCTGGTGACACTAAATATAGTAGATTTGCCTCCCCCATGAGAAAAGTAAAACATGGGAGTGGAGCACAAATCTACTAATTTCAAGGCTGACTGATAACAAATATGATATAGTGGGGCTACACAAGGAGACAGGCATATAGCATTGAGGTTTCCAAGATACTAGCTACCGACTGTGAGCCACAAAGCTGCAGTACAACAGGTGAAGCACAGGAGAATCTTCCCTGCACAGAAGTGTCTTCCCAAGGAGCTTCCAGAGACAAGAGCCTCCTTGAGAGCCCAGTCAAACCAGGATGCACTTAGTTAATGGAGGATGTGATCCTGCCAACTCATCACAGCAGAAGCAATACTGTGCTCCTGTGTTCATCCTGCCACTGAAGCAGGACAGCCACCCGGGGAGGGGTGTCTCATCATCTGAGGGAATCTCTTCATCTGGGGGAGGTCTCATTGCCCTTGGAGGGTCTTGACACCTGGGAGCCTCCATTTGAAGAATCATACATTTGTGTGTGGTGCCAGCACCAAAAGATTTGCTAGTTCATTGGAGACAGAGTTTCCCAGACTTTTCTGTCCTAATTGGCTTTAAAACACAATCATAAAAACATAATCATCAGATCCTCTGATCTCAGTATCCTGAGTAGCTTGGATTATGGGAGGTGTTACCAGAACCTAACAGAAATCCTATCCTCAATGATGGCAACAGTTCAGTATAAAATCCAGGTCAGTATAAAATCTGAGCTCCTGCTCAATCCTGGAGCACATACAGGCAACCCCACTCAGAGCCTAGAACAGGACCAAGGGGCGAACGTAAGATGATGCTGCACATTGCCACCTAAGGACCAGCCATGCTCACAACAGGGACATTGGGTGTAGAAATAGTTGCAAAGGACTCAAGAAGGAAGTGGAAATTTCAGCTAGCTGAGGAAGCCTATGCTACTTTGGCCAGAGTGGCAGCTCCTCCTGCCTGTTGCACAGTGTCATGTGGCAGACACTGGGCACACCAGTATCCCATCTACTCAACCGGGCTGGTCCAGATGGGCACAAAGGGCCTATGTGCTTCCTAACAGGAAACAAGAGCCAGAGGTTTCTCATCACGTGTGAGAATTGACTCTCACCGAAAAGAGGAGGAAGCCCCCAGCAACAGCCTGCTGGGACAGCCTCTGTGAGCCTGTTTTGCAAGTGGAGTTCAAAGGAGAATGTTGTCCTAGACTGCACCCTCTCAGCTCTCAAGAAAAAGAAAATCAAGGGGTATTGCCAAGAGATAGAAAACTGAAGGCAGCTCTGACATGGGGAATAGGCAGATATCTGAGCCAGTGGTGAACACCATAAATAAGGACTGTTCATCCCTATAAGAGTCTCAGTTTCCCAGAACAGCAGGAAAGAGAACCAGAAAGCTGGGGGTCTATAACCCTGAGCACACACAAACTCAGTGGGCTTGGGCCCTGCTCAAGGGCTCATCTGGAAGGGTGAATCCTCCACCTCGCTGAGACCCGGGCACAGCAGTTAAGATGGGAGGTGACTTGTTTGTAGAGTACAGCAGAAGGGCAAGCAGAATTTAAGCTGGAGAAGATAAGCTGTGGCCCCCAAAAGGATGAGACAGCAGACAGAATGGATGGGCAATGAGAACAGCCCTGTGCTGTATCACAACACCAGCACTTAGGGGCAAGCCACCCAACAGTTCCAGCCTGCAGCCCACTATATGTCCCTCTAACTACCTGCTATGAATCAGCAACAGTCTGCTACAGGGGCCGGCATGGGTCAAGAATCTCCACCGTGATGAAATTCTTTTGTCTTAATCATAGTTTGATCCCCAGTGATTATCATTGCTAAAAGGAATGACTGTCTCCCAGCACACACAGTCTTGAACAGCACAGGACAGACACTGCTCACTGCTGTGGGAGTTGTCAACAAAGGTGCTAAGACTTGAACAAATTGCCTAACTCAGCACTATTTCCCTCCCACTGTCAGGATAAACCTAGGCAGTGTGGAACAAAAGCCCCTGCCCCATTCAGAGAGAGAAAAAAACCTCCAGATGAGGTGCTCAGGCTGCCTGCCAAGGCAGAAACATGGTGGATGCTAGTTGCCAAAGAGCATTCATGATGGCAGTGGCTCACCCACATGAGGAGAGGGGAGACGAGGTTGGCAGCTCACCCACGTGAGGCTCAAGCTCAGGGTCTGGTCCAGTATCTTCCCTCTCCACAGCTTCACCAGCAGCTTCTGAAAAGACAACAACTACAGACCCCTCATCACAGACCAAATAAATACCATGTAAACTGATGGTGACAATGACCAAGCCAAGTCTCCTGACCTTTGAAGCCATTCTGCACAGCCACACCACGCTCCTCGACATAGGCGAACATTCTCTTCCTGCAGTGGGTTCAGCTTCCAATATACCCTAAGCAGCCACAGTATCTCAGACTTCATGTTTCGCATGACAACTGCATCCTTCACCTTCCTACAGGCACAGCTTCTGCTTCAGGTCCTGTACAAGGCATGGGAAAAAAGATAGGTACAGTGAGCTCTAGGAGACTGGAAAAATACCTCTACAAGTGGCGAAGCCAGGAGACTGAAATCTGAGCATTGCAACTTGCATAAAGTCAAAAGTTAAGGCATGGCTCAAGTAATAGAGCACTAGCCTTGAGCAACAAAGCTAAGCAAGAGCAAGAGGCCCTGAATTGAAGCACCAATATCAGTCCATGCACATGCACACACATGTGGGCACATGCGTCCATGCACGCGTGCATGCACGCACACACACACACACACACACACACACACACACACACACACACACACACACACACACACAAACAATGACTTGCAGACATAATCACTTTACACTGGGCCTGCAATGGCCACATCATACAGAGCTAAGAGCCACAGTACATGATTGAGCTTGGAGAAGCTGTGGAGGAGGGGACAGAACTGGAATCTCTGCTCTCATTCCATGATCCACAGGGAACAGACAGAGCCTCTTTCAGCCACGGAGAAGTGAGGGAGCAAAGGGCAGGTCCTGGATCCTCAGAGGACAGGAGTAGTTCCTGTTCAGCCAAGCCCAACAATGCTGCTCTCTCCCTGAAAGCCTTCATGAAAGCTGTCCATACATGCTATCCTAGAGTCGGTAGTGTTACAAATGTCTCTGGATATTGGGATGTCCTGTAGGAATAAGAACATCTACTCCAAAGGAACTTAGCAAGACAAAATTTACTCCTTCAGAAGGGTGTGTCACCAACCAAAAATTTGGCAAACAAGTACACACAGCACACACTGCTCCCTTTAATTCCTAAAGCCAAGAGGCTTTGCCCATGTGCTCAGACTGTCTGAGCTCAGATACAGAATGTGCAAAAGGATGTGAATGAACAGGGTGTCACAAACATTCAAGGGTCTTTGTAAAGGATTCTTAAAGTGCAGCAGGCAAAAGATATAACCAAAATGTAATCAACAAAGGCCAAACAACCAGGCCAACAAATAAAGTTTCAAAAAAAATTCTCACAAGATTGGCAGAAAGGAACCAATCTACCTTTGATAGAAAAGAAGCTTTTCTCACATTAGGAAACATGATCAAGTCTGACTCAGAGTAAGGCCTCATGTTATATCCAAGATGCTCCAGACACAAACCAAGGAAGGTTTAATAAGAGACTCCAAGGGACTGCAGCCCCATGGAGGGAAGGGTGAACCAGACCTTGAAGAGACTCAAGGGAACATAGCTGCAAAAGAAGTTACACGAAGCCATTCTCCCTCTCCTTCCTACCAAGACAACCTTTTTTTTGTTTTTATATAAAAAAAAAAAAGCTCTGGACTGGGAATGTGGCTCAGTAGTTCAGTGCATGCATGAGGCCCTGGATTCGATTCCCCCGGACCACATAAGGAGAAAAAAAAGCCAGAAGTGGTGCTGTGGCTCAAGTGGTAGAGTATTAGCCTTGATCTGAAGAGCTGAGGGACAGTGCCCAGGCCCTGAGTTTGGGCCTGACAAAAAAAAAGAAAGAAAAGAAAAAAAGCAAAAAAGAAAAGATCTTATTACAAAGCCAAGTCTGTATCTTACAACCCTCCTGCTCAACCCAAGTTTTAAGATTACAGGTATGCATCACCATACTTAGCTGGACCACAGTCTTTTGGTAATACTGGGATTAACAAAAAACAACCCATTAAGCTTGCTAGGATTGTGCTGCATCAATTAAACCATTCACCTAACTCAGGGCCGCAGCTTTTGAAAGCACCCTGGGGATTTGTTCAGTGTCACTCAGGTACATTCACTCCCGTGGAAGGCAAACTCACAGAATTTTGGGCTCTATCACACTTGCTCACTTAACTCAGGACCTCCTAGAGACATTACCAGAAGATTTAGTATAGCCACTGGGCTACAGTAGCAATTCCCCATAAGAGAGAACACTGGGCACTCTTTAGAGGCACTTCTTTTTGCCACAGAGGAGCAGTAGCTTGTGCCTTTCACTGACACATGATAGGTAGAAGTCTGGTGTATTGCTGAACACCTCAGAAATCACAAGCAAATTCACAGAATCCCCAGACCAATGTAACAGTGGGAGCTCAGGCCACTGTGGGCCAGTAGCCAGCATCTCCTCCATCCCTCCACTTATGCATGATATTTTTTTTTCTTTAGTCCTCTTAAATCCAACACATCTCAGCCTCCCTCACTGTTATCCATGGAATCCTAATTCTACACTTCACCTTCACCAGCCTTCAGCTGCCACTTCCATGCCAAGTCTAAGCCTCTGGCAGAGAAAGGTAGACCCTACCCCACAGGGATGACAGGTGTGTCAGGGGCCCAGGCACACCTGCTCCGTCTTTCTAGGGCACCAACTATATCCCAAAGAAATTGCACTTTCTTTCTCTTTACAAATGCCAAAGAATGATAGAATATGTGCTTCAATTTCTAACTCAAATGGTCTAAAAGGAGGAAAAAGGACAAGGAAGAAGGGAGGACAAGGGAAAGGGAAGAAGGCAAAACACCCATTCACACTTGGATCCCAGCTTCTCCAGACCAGTCCTGTCCTCTGTTTCTCGCTGACACTCAGGGAGCTCCATGGGAAAAGATGGAACCAACCCAGATGCCCCTCAGTAGTTGAATGGATCAAGAAAATGTGGTATATATACACAATGGAATTCTATGCCTCCATCAGAAAGAATGACATTTCCCCATTTGTTAGGAAATGGAAAGGTTTGGAAAAAATTATATTAAGTGAAGTAAGCCAGGCCCAAAGAAGCATAGGTCCCATGGTTTCCCTTATTTACAATATCTAGTATAGGTATGAGTCAAGCAGAAAAGGTCAGATAATGTGATGTTAGGAAAATGAACCCTTAAATATGTATTTTAATGTTTTCGTTTCTTTCATGCATGTGTGTCTAACGCATTTATAAGATTATTTCTTTGTTGCTTTGTATGTCCCTCCCCCACAGTGTAACCCCCGCTTTCACTATATTTGATGTCAGTATAACATGTGGAGGAGATGGGGACAAACCAGTCGTTTAAGGATTCAGGTGGACCTGTTGCAACAATGAGAAGTACAAAATGTCATGTCAAAACCAGCTTTACAATGTTGGTGGGGGGAGGGAGGGGGTATAATTGGGTGGGGGGAGGAGGTAAAATTGGGTGGGGGGAGGGGGGAGGCGGGGAAGGGAAGTGAAGGGTAAACAAAGGAGGAGGCTGCAATGCTTGGTAAGAAATATATGCATTATCCTGCCCATGTAATTGTAGCCCCTCTGTACAGTATGTTCTCAAATAAAATAAAATACAATTAAAAAAAAAAAGAAATAATGACATGCGGGAAGGACACAGCCAAAACCAGGCATCCAACAGGATATAGCCAAAGCCAGGCATCTGACAGGTCACAGCCAAAGCCAGGCACCCACCCAACAGCCCTGTGGTCATGAGAGCCGCTCTCTGATACAGCACTAAGTATCTGGTGCCAACCAGCAGAATGCTTGACAATGAACAGCAAGAAACAGCACAGTCCAATTCAGGTTCCAGAATCCCCTGGATCTACCAGCTAGAACACAAATCCTCAGATATTTGCATTAACTACAGACTTTTTTAGATAAAGGTTATCATTTTCTTTTTTAGGGGGGTCCAGTTGTGGGCCTTGAACTCTGGGCCTGGGCGCTGTTCCTCAGCTCTTCAGCTCAAGGCAAGCGCTCTACCACAGAGCCACCTTCCCAGCCCCAAGGTTACTAATTTCTTAAGTGACCAGCAATCACACAACTGTCAACTATCACTCATATTTTAACACCCAAAAGAATATAGAGGACCTCTCCTCAGAAGACAGGGCTTGTTGAGAAGGGTAGTATACTATACAGAGCTCTAAGGAACACTAACTCCATCACTAAGCAGGCCAGTTCACAGAAACTTCCTCTGTTCCCTTGCTCATCTGCATTAGGACATCACTGCAGAATGACTCCAGACATGGAGGGGAAGGAGATAAGAAGAGGAGTTGAAGGCAAAGCCAGGGAGAGGTCTGGTAGAGCAGTCAGTGCAGAGGTACGCAGGACAGCACAGGATCCCTCCCCTCCTTCAGACCCAGAGACCTAGTCTCAACTGGGACTTAGCCCACCCACCCCACCCCCAGCCCTACAATCTGGACTCCTCCTGTAGGCCTTCCCACTTTGTCAGCATTCCCAAGAACTTGAAGTTAAACAGAACTTAAATCAGGGCAAACGTGAAGATGGAATCACTGCACAGTACACAAATGGCTCCAAAGGCTGATGTGGTGAAATGCCCAATCCTGCTTCTCCACCTGGTTTTCTCACCGTGCTGATGGAGACCTATGATTACAAAATATCCTCCTCATGAAAGCAGAAGACACACTGATGCTCCTCCTCCAAGTCTCTCCAAGAACGTCATCAGCATCCACTAGTCCATGAGCGGGAGCACAATGTTGAGCACTCAACCAGGAGGAAAGCAGTCACTAGGAGAGGATACGCACCAGAAGGAGAGCACTCACTCACCAGGAAAAGAGCACTCATGAGGAAAAGAGCACTCACCAGGGTGAGGAAGCCATTGTAACAATTGTTTACAGCATTCCCTGGCCTCCTACAATCACCCCAAATATGTCAGTATACCAGGATGAGATCTGGAGGACAGATAGCTGCCTCAATGACATAGGATGGGAACTTAGGCCAAAGTGTATCCCTAGACATCACCCTTACCAGCCTATCCTTCTGGGCTGCTTACCTGAGATATTCAGGACTTGACCAGGACTCTCTGCGCCCAGATATCTACCAGACACCTCACAGGGCACATACAGTTCACCTGCCTGTTCTGTTGCTTCTGCAGCTGTAGAGAACTTCTGGAACAGAAGTAGAAAGGTCCTTCCACTGTCTAAGAAATGAAGTTCAAGTCCTCATGTTGGAAAAGATGGTAGTGTTTATCCCCAATTCTTCCATGGCCAACATCTTTCTCGAAGGCAAAGAAAGGTCAGAGCCAACCTCTCACACCCCATCAACTGTTGAACACAACAGTGTTTTGCATAAACTCTTCCCCTAAACCCCCTGTGAGCCCACAGGCACAATCTGCAATTATTTGAGCCAGAACTGTCTGTTTCCAAAGAGGAATGAGGCATACGAGCATGTGACCAAGTCCATGTGAGAGCTGGCCTGCACCCAAGCACAGAATGAGCCATAAGAAGAGGTGGTCAAATGGAATAGAATTGAAAACCCAGAAATGAACCTACAGACCTATAGCCATCTAATCTTCGATAAGGAAGCTAAAACAATAGAATGGAAGAAAGACAGCCTCTTCAGTAAATGGTGCTGGCAAAATTGGTTAACTACATGTAGAAAACTAAAGCTAGATCCTTATATATCACCCTGCACCACAATCAACTCCAAATGGATCAAAGACCTTGAACTCAAAGCAGACACTCTGAAAACATTACAGGATGGAATAGGAGAAACCCTAGGTCTCCTTGGCTCAGCCCGAAATTTTCTGAATAGAGACCTGGAAGCACAACAAATCAAAGAAAGGTTGTACAAATGGGATTGCATAAGGTTGCAGAGCTTCTGCAGGGCAAATGACATAGCTAGCAAGATCAATAGAAAGCCCACCGATTGGGAGAAGATCTTTACTAGCCATACAACGGACAAGGGTCTCATATCTAAAATATACTTGGAACTCAAAAAATTAAACCACCCAACAACAAATCCTCAAAGAAACAACTGCCCAATAAATAAGTGGGCGAAAGACTTAAAGAGAAGCTTCTCTGAAGAAGAAAGAAGGATGGCCAATAGACACATGAAGAAATGTTCAACATCCCTAGCCATAAAATAAATGCAAATCAAAACAACATTGAGATATCACCTCACTCCAGTTATAACAGCAAAAATCAAGAACTCTAACAACAACAGATGCTGGAGGGGATGTGGACAGAAAGGAACCTTACTTCATTGTTGGTGGGAATGTAAACTTGTTCAACCACTTTGGAAAGCAGTATGGAGGTTCCTCAAAAGACTTCACATAGATCTCCCCTATGATCCAGCAATCCCACTTTTGGGCATTTACCCAAATGTTTACAAACAATACCACACTAAATCTACCAGTACAACTATGTTTATTGCAGCATTATTTACCATAGCTAAGATATGGAACCAACCCAGATGCCCCTCAGTAGATGAATGGATCAAGAAAATGTGGTATATATACACAATGGAATTCTATGCCTCCATCAGAAAGAATGACATTTCCCCATTTGTTAGGAAATGGAAAGGCTTGGAAAAAATTATATTAAGTGAAGTAAGCCAGGCCCAAAAAACATAGGTCCCATGGTTTCCCTTATTTGCAATATCTAGTATAGGTATGAGTCAAGCAGAAATGGTCAGATAATGTGATGTTAGGAAAACGAACCCTTAAATATGTATTTTAATGTTTTCGTTTCTTTCATGCATGTGTTTCTAATGCATTTATAAGATTATTTCTTTGTTGCTTTGTATGTCCCTCCCCCACATTGTATCCCCCACTTTCACTATATTTGATTTCAGTATAACATGTGGAGGAGATGGGGACAAACCAGTCGTTTAAGGATTCAGGTGGACCTGTTGCAACAATGAGAAGTACAAAATGTCACGTCAAAACCAACTTTACAATGTCGGTGTGGGGGGGGGAGGGGGGTATAATTCAGTGGGGGGAGGGGGGAGGCTGGGAAGGGAGGTGAAGGGTAAACAAAGGAGGAGGCTGCAATGCTTGGTAAGAAATGTATGCATTATCCTGCCCATGTAATTGTAGCCCCTCTGTCCAGTATGTTCTCAAATAAAATTAAATTAAATTAAAAAAAAAAAAGAAGAGGTGGTCAGCAGCCTGGTGGCACAACCCCCACAGGAACACCCACAAAAATATGGCCTCTGCGAATCAGAAACAAGGCATGCAAAGGCAGGACAAGGGCAGTGGTTAAACATGAACAATAGCCAGTCCACCACTACTTCTGTCTCACAGCTACATATCCACGATCAACAAGCCTCACAAAAACTAAACCTTAGATAAAGATTAAGGAAATTGTAGAACACAGGGAAGACTTCAAGATTCAAGGATTGGAACACCGTAATGTTCCAAATCCAACAACGATCAAAGCAAAGAAATCCCTGCTTCTGACTCACTGAATGGTATTAACACTTAAGTGGTATGACATCCTAAAAATGGCCACAACAAAGAAAAAATTGACACAAATATCAATCCTCGTGAGAAAAGTGATCTTTGTTGTTGCTGTTGAAGTCAAAGGCAAACTTGCATGCCTAATTTATGGCTCTGTGTTAACAGAAATGGAAAGTCAATCTGGAGCATAATTCAAGCTCAAAGCAGGCTAAACAGAGGTAGAAGTAGAGAAGAAAGAAGAGAGCTAAGGTCAGATGTATATGATCTTGCAGCCATTGTAGGATCTGCTTATTCCTTCTGGCTATGTCTGATAAATTAATGAAAACAATCAGAAACCAAAAGAAGGTAGGCTAATCAGCAAGCTTAGAGTAAAATACAAAGAATCTCGTCCTAAAATCTTCTTTCACAAGGATATTTCAAAAGATTTTAAAAATTGGATCCTTTGAGTATGACAGCCCATTCCTGTAATCTGATATCCTTGGAAGACATAGGTATAAGGAAGGGGGAAGTGAGAACTTATCAGAAAAAGAGCCAAGGTGGGAGGTGTGGCTCAGAGGCTGAAGTGCCTGTATACCAAGAGCAATGCCCTGGGTTCAAACCCCAGTACTGCCAAAAAAATAAAATAAATGAGCCAGGCACCCCATAATCCAAGCACTCGGGAAGAAGAGGCAGGAAGACAGCTAGTCAAAGTCCAGCCTAAAGCACACAGCAAGACCTGTTCTCAAGGTACTTAAGAGAAGACTGTTTGTTTACCTCTGAATTCCCCATTTAACAAGGGCTATAGCATCAGTTCCCTATACACAACACAAAGAAAAGAATGGGGTGGGAAGAGAGGATGGACACATGAACACATGTATGTTGTCAGAGGCAACTGAACTCTGTCATTCTACCCCCACTTCTAAGCCTAAATCCATTCAGTTGTCAAGACTGGATGAGAAGTAAATTTTAAGTCCTCCCCTCCTACATAATGTTGACACCTGCCTGGGGTAACCCACCAGAACATAGCACTGTGCATGTTCAAATTCTGGGAACCCAATGCCTTCAGTCTAGCAACAAGGTGCCAGGGCAGGCTGCACACCCACTTCATCAACTTACAGGCCTTGTAGCTGCTCCTGCCCACTGCCAATTACCCAAGGCATTTCCTCAGCAACACACTGGGAGTTAGGCACAGTGCCCCTCTAACATGTCAAAGAAATGAGCCCAGTGTGGCAGTGACCTCAGGAGGAAAGTGAGTTGAAGGATGGCCTGGGCTTGATTGAGACACTGTCTCATTTCTCACAAAATAAAACAAAATGTCTTTTTGAGAAGACATCTAAACATTGCCAGGAAGCCTGCCACCCACAGCCTGGCCACACCAGTACCCTCATGAGTCTACCTACTAGAGAGAAGCTCCTAGTGGGCCACCCTGAGCCCCAAGGGAACCCCTTCAAGGTGGAGTGCACAGCTCAGAACATGCTGAGCCTCTAAGGGGGGAGGGGGTGCAAATGGCAGGGTGTCTGGGCAGACCAGATCTAGGGGCAGAGGGCCGGACATGTTCTTGGTGAGGGGCCAAGAGCCAGCTGGCTGAGGCTGGGAAAATCCCCGGGCGAGGTGCCAAAGGTCGACCAGCCCTGGTGATAAGGACGTCAGGTGCCAAAGGCCACACAGGGTCTCAAGGCAACCTGGACAGTGGGGCTGGGGTCCACATAGGGTCTTGGGAGGGTGAGTGGCCCAGGGCTGGTGGGCTGGATCTGTAGGCATATTGAGATGAGTGGCCAGGGCCAACAGGGGTCCCTGGGCAGCTGTAATGAGGGGCTGAGGGCTGGCCCGGGGTCTCAGGCAGCCGGTACAAGGGGACAAAGTTCCCAGGAAATCCATGAGGAAGGGCGCAGGGCCAGCAGGTCTCAGGAACAGCCATGCTAGGTCCAACAGTCAGCCTTTTACTTTCCTTCCCAGGACCAGTACTCTACTGCATGCACATGCTATGTTCTCCATGTACACTCCACTATGTGTCAATACTCCACTGCATACACATGCCACATTTTCTGTATACAGTCCACTATGTGTCAATACTCCACTGCATGTACATATTGTGTTCTCCATGTACAGTCCACTCTGTGTAAATACTCCACTGCATGCACATGCTGTGTTCCCATGTACAGTCCACTGTGTATAAATACTCCACTATGTGCACAAATTGTGTTCCCTGTGTACAGTCCATTGTGTGTAAATACTCCACTGTGTGTGCATGCCATGTTCTCTGTGTACAGCCCACTATGTGTCAATACTCCATGTGTGCACATGTCATATTCTCCATGTAAGCCCATGTTGTGGAAATACTCCACTGCGCATTCATGTGGTATTCTCTGTGTACAATCACCTGCCAAGAGGTCCTTAGGTTGCTTCTGGCTTCTTTGACTACGGTGAACAATGTTTTATGAACATAGGTGTGTCTGTCCCTACCTTCTTCTGTTGGCATACACTTGGGAACTAGAGGTGTGTAGCATCTCCCTGCACCACCATTTGGGGACCAAGCCTCTGCTCTGTAAAACTCCGGGACACTCTAAGCACATCACCTCTTAGAATCTAGCACAATTAGTCCTTTTCATTTTTGTCACTTTAATAAATTTGAAATCGATTTTGATCCACTTTTCCCTAATCACCAGTGTTGGGCATCTTCTCCTTGTACCTTTCATGATATCCACATGGCCTTTTGTGACCCTGGATGCATTTTGCCCAATTTTTACCATGTGTGTTATTGTTACCTTCAAATAGTTTTACAGAAGAGTTTTGATTTAACGTGTCCATATATGTGCACAGCGTATCTTGTACAAGCATTCTCCCTCCATTAATTTCACTTCCTCCAACTATCCCAAACCCGCTTATATCATTCAGTTTCCAAGTTCCATTTTCACATACATATATTGAGACTGATATGTACATCCTCCCACCATTCTTCTCTCTATTCATTTTTCCCCTACCATTAGCATCCACATGCTCTAGTCAAGACACATTTCAGTTTCCTGATATTCATTTTTGTTAAACTATTAGCTTTTTGATGGGGTTATGCCATGGAATCTCACTCCAGCCTATACCATACTTTAGTCAGTTTGGTATGGCATACACACATCCACACCCACACCCACACACATATATTTATATTTATACTCTAGATATATGTCATGCTAGCTTATACTATATTTTAGTCAGTTTGGTATGACCAGTATGTTTGTTTTAGGTATAAGATCCACATATGTTCCATGCACTAGTGGCTTATGCCCATAATTCTAGTCACTTGGGAGACTGAGGACTGATTGTAGTTCAAAGCCAGTCAGGCAAGAAAATCTGTGATATTTTTATCTCCAATTAACCACCCAAAAGCTAGGAATGGAGCTGTAGCTCAAGTGGTAGAGGGCTATCCTTCAGTGAAAAAACTAAGGGACAGCACCCTGAAATCTAGACCCTGTACTGGCAACAAAGAAAAGTTTAAAAAGAGTTGCATATGAGAAGCGACATGAGCTCCTTATCTTTCTGAGCCTGGTTGCTTCACTTCAGATTCATCCATTGCCCAGCAACAACAAAAAATTCTTGTGTGTGTGTGTGTGTGTGTGTGTGTGTGTGTGTGTGTGTGTGTGTGTGTGTGTGTGTGTGTGTGTGTGTGTGTAATGGTCCCGGGGCTTAACTCAAGGCCTGGATAATATCCCAGAGCTTTTATGCTCAAGATTAGCATTCTACCACTTGACTCATCTCTGCTTCTGGCTTTTTAGTGGTTAATTGAAGAAAAGAGTCTCACTGAGTTTCCTGCCAGGCTACCTTTGAATCACAAGCAGCATCAGATCTCAGCCTCGTGACTAGCTAGTATTACAGATGTGAGAACCAGAACCCAGAAGAAGTAGATATGATTTTTCTTTCTTTTTTTTACAGGAGTCTAAAGTTCCCTGAGTCTCATAAAAGGCTTTACATTTAGACTCTTGACCATTGTTGGAACTTTTAAGACTGTGGAGAGTCTTAAGATTTTGCCTTTTGAGAGGAACATGATCCTGAAGGGTCCAGGGGCAGAATGTTATACCCTTAAAATGAAATGTCCACCACCAGCTCATATTTTCAAGGCATACTGCCCAACTAATGCTGCTGGAGGAGAAACGTATTAGCTTACTTCTAACCTGAAATAGAAGTAGAATGGCAGCCATATTTCAGCATCTTAGACATCCCAGCCTTATCATGGAGCTGGTACAGTTTTCAGATATCAAAACAATATTTTGGAGGATCTACGTATCTTGACTGTCCCCACTAGCTCCTTTATATAATTTGGATTACTGATAGAATTATGGATCTATACAGACGTCTGCTTCGAAGGTGTTTCTGAAAACCAGTACCTCCAGCTAACAACATTGTTTGTTCCTTGCTTACATAGTCCTTCCTCCTCCATCTCCTTCTTCTCCTCTTACTCCTCCTGCTCTAGCCTCTTCTCCTCTTCTTCTTCCTCCTCCTCCTCCTCCTCCTCCTCCTCCTCCTCCTCCTCCTCCTCCTCCTCCTCTTCTTCTTTTTCCTCCTCCACCTCCTCCTCCTCCTCCTCCTCCTCCTCCTCCTCCTCCTCCTCCTCCTCCTCCTCCTCCTCCTCCTCCTCCTCCTCCTCTTCTTCTTCCTTCATTTCTATTTTTATTTTTTGGTTGGTTGTGGGCTTTACCTTTTTTTTCAAGGTGGTATTCTAACACTTGAGCAATACTTCTTTTCCTGTTTTTTTTTTTATGGTTAATTGGAGATAAGAGCTTCATGAACTTGTCTGTACAAGCTGGCTTCAAACTGCAATCCTCAGATCTCAGCCTCCTAAGTAGCTAGGATTACAGGCTTGACAACTGGTTCCCACTATTACTGTAAATAGGTCTTTAAGAAGATATTGCACTAGTAAAACCCCAACTTTTAGCTCAGTGCTTATCACTAAAGCACCAGGTTAGGAGAGCAGACTCAGGACACTCTCCCTGGATTGACAGACCTAGCTCTTCCTATTAGAACACTCATGCCACAGAACATGGGCAAATGAAGGTATGCATGTCATTAAGGAGATACATGGCTTACACAAACTGGTCACAAGGACAACTGGAACTTAGTAGGCACTGTATAAGGTTCAGCTGCAATAACCAGTAAAAATAAACAGTATCACATCCACTTGATCTTGTGATATATCTTGTTTGTCATATATTAATTTGTTGAAATTTTTTGTTCTTTTTGCCTGTCCTTGTGCTTCAACTCAGTATCTGGGTGCTGTTCCTGAGCTTTTGTGCTCAAGACTAGTGCTCTACCACTTGAGCCACAACTCCATTTTAGGCTTTTCATGGTTAAATGGAGATAAGAGTCTCATGGCCATTCCTGCATGGGCTAGCTTTGTACCTTAAACCTTAGATCTCAGCCTCCTTTGTAACTAGGATTACAGGAATGTGTCACAGGCACCTAACACTTTATATAATTTTAACACATTAAAAATATTTGCCTTGAGCAAAGACACACAAACAAGAAATTATTCATCCAGACAATAAATAATTACAGAATGAAAGGTGACTTTCAAGGCACTGAAGCTGCTCTTCCTTGGCTTCACCAAGATATAATGGAAAGGAGTAACCACTGAGAGTTGAACTTTCAATTGAATTAAATTCTAAGTCTATCTGAAGATTATGGCACCCAGGGTTGAATGTAGGGTTGGGCACTGTCCCTAAGCTTGTCAGCATAAGATTTGAGCCATGGCTCCCCTTGGGGCATTTTTGGTGGTTGATTGGAAATGAGAGTCTCAGAGACTTTCTGCAATGGGGTGGCTTTGAACTACAATCCTTAGATCTCAGCCTCCTGAATAGCTATGACTATAGGCATGAGCCACTGGTACTTGGCAATTTTACATTGTATTTAATGAAACTCTTGAAACTCAAAGCATTTTACATTTTGTGTACAGTTTAGCTTCACTGTACATACATTGGTAGTAATAACCACTGAGATATGTGTATAATATTACATATATATTTTCTACATTATGGGGATGTGTGTATTTACTTATTATTATTGCTACATATCATTTTCACATCTTGAGTTATTTGACGTTTGCAAAATTAATAACATCAAGCAGTGTTTTAAATAACTCATGCTAATGCAGTCTGATTGTATTTCATGAATGTATTGAAGATTGCAACCTCTGAGCAGAAAAATGATCAGTAAAATATGTGAGACCTCTTATTATAAGGTCTACAGTAAATTTAGAAACAAGTGACCAGATAATATCAGCAAGAGACAACTTATCTCCATTTCAGCGATCTTAAAGCTGTTCTTAATCCTGAAGCAAATAGCATTGGTTTACTTACAGTTATTATGGTCCTTTGTGATTTGGAAATTAAGATGCAATGCTCATAGGACAAGCCCTAAGAACTTGTATGCTAACATTGCTGGAAGGAGAATAGGAATAAAGTGGGGAAGTGGTCTGAGTCCAGAAGGCCAATGGGAAGACAATAGCCTCTTCTCTTAAGTGGATGGTTTTATGGTGGTATAGTGGCAGCTTAAAGGTACCAGAGACAACATTGGCTTACCACTGTGCTTCACAATGTATGGTCTCTTGTATAGGTATTAACATTGTTGAAGAAAGAATATTCAGTCTGGCATGTAGCTCAGTGGCAAAGTGATTGTCTAGCAAGCACAATGTCCTGGGTTCAATTCCAACTACCAAAAATGAACAGACCAAAAAAAAAAAAAAAGAATCTTCTGTTGGCACTGGTAGTTCACACCTGTGGTTCTACCTACTTAGGAGGCTGAGATCTGAGGATCAAGGTTTGAGTCGTGAGGCTATTATCTCCAATCAACCAGCAAAAAGCTAATAGTAGAGGTGTGGATTGATTGGTAGAATGCAAAACTTGACAAAAAAAAAGCCAAGCAAGAATGAGAGGACCTTAGTTCAAGCCTCAGTTCCAGCACAATTAAAAAAATCTTCAGAATCTGGGCACTGGTGGCACACACCTGTAATACTTGCTACTCAGGAGGCTGACATCTGAGGATTGAGATTTGATGTAGGCTAGTCAAAAAAGTCCCTGTGAGATTCTTATCTCCCATTAGACCCTAAAAACTGGAAGTGGAGTTGTGGCTCAAGTGGTAGAACACTAACCTTGAGCACAAAGAGGCCCAGGGACAGTGCTCAGGCTCTATGATCAAGCCCCAAAACAGAAACAAAAACAAATCCTCAGAAAATTTAAAATGGCCCCTGAGCAAAATCACAGAGGTAGTGGGTGTCAGGATCAGGGCTTAAATCTTGATCTGGGTACAAAGTACATTTTCTCCTTAAGTTGTAGTAAAAATATTTATTATTTTTCACAATGTGAAAATGTGTAAGTCAGTGACATTTAGCAATTCACAATTTTGTGTTACTATTGCATGATTTCTGGAGTATTTTTATTTGCCCTAAAGAAGACCTATTAAGGAGTAATTCTCCAACATTATATTGCCCCTAACTCCTGGGAGCACTAACCTACTCTGTCCCTACAGATTTGCCTATTCTATAGATATTTTATATCAGTGAAATCATACAATAAATGGCCTTTTATCTCTGCCTTCTTTTAGTTAGTACAGTGTTTGCAAAGTTAGCCTATATCACTGCATGCATCAAAACCTTTTGTCCAACCAGGAGGCAGTGGCTCACTTCTGTAATCTTACTCAGAAGGCTGAGATCTGAAGAACACAGTTCAAAGCCAGCTGGGGCAGTAAAGTCTATGAGATTCTTATCTCCAATTAACCACCAGAAACCAGGAGTGCCAGTATGGCTCATTCTGGTAGAGCACTAATCTTTAGGGTAAAAAGCTCAGGGCAGCACTCAGGCCCTGCATTCAAGCCCCGCAACAACAAAAAGCAAGCAAGCAAGCAAACAAACAAATAAACTGAAAAATACCTTCTGGCCATATAATCTTTTTTTTCCCACTATATTTTATTGTTAAGTTTATTTAGTGACAAGAAGGGAGGTAGGGAGTTTCCCAAGTGAGTTAAGTTGGAAGTTGGATACAATTCAGGATCTAGGTTTTCTCCATATTTATAGTTTCAATAAAGGGTTAGTTAGAGAGAAGAGTTTTTCCCAGACTTGTTTGCCAAGGCTGGTTTTGAACCATGATCCTGACATCTCAGTCTTCTCAGTAGTTAGGATGCTAGGCATACCACCTGTACTCAGCTTCAATTACTTTTTAGGTGTAAGAAAATATTACCCTGAATTTTCCCCTCCAATCAGCTCTGCCAGATATTCAAGGCAACCTATACTTCAGCAGTTGCTGGCAAAGGAATGGAAATACAATGAATCATGTAAGATTAATGAAGGTTGAGGCTGGAAGGGGCCCCATTTCCCCTGTTTCCTACAGTCACCTGATGCCTGAACATAATAATCCAAAATGTAAGGGAAAGTGATGGCTGTAAGATGGGGCAGCCACCAGTTGCGTGGGCAAGATTTCCTGTAGCAAACCCCTCTATCTCTGAGCTCCAGGCCTTAACTGGCTATCTGAAATGAAAAACAAAACCATCCAAATCACCAACCTCAACATGCCCAAGATGGAACTCATGGTCCCTTCCTATTGTTGCACTTAATTGTGACGAGCATTCCCATTTCAGATGCCCATGCTGGCAAAAGAATTTTCACATCAGCTTTATCATACATACCAAGCACTGTCCAAGTCCTGCTGATCTAGTCACACTTACTTATATCTACTGCTACCATCCTAAATCCAAGTGACCTCATCAGTTCTTCCCTGGATACTCCAGTCTAGTTTTTCACAGCACAGCTAGAGTGGGACTTTCAAATATAAATTGGTTGTGTTTAAGGCACTGCTTCTGGAATGAGGACTAAAATTTGGTCTTTGTTCAATCATTCTCGTCCCAGTCACACTGCTTTCCTTTGAGCTTAATAAGGTTTGCACTCCATCCCACCTCAAGTCATCTGCATCTGCCCCTTGTCACCTCTCCCTTTCACCTTAACCTTCATTTCCAAAGGAAAGCTTTCCCACACATCCTCATGGTCAGACCCTTGCACTAGGAGTCACATCCTCATGGCTATACCCTTGCACTGGTAGTCACATTCTCATGGTCAGACCCTTGCACTCGGAGTCATATCCTCAAGGTCAGACCATTGCACTAGGAGTCACATCATTAGGGTCAGATCCTTGCACTAAAAGTCATGTCCTCATGGCAAGATCCTTGCTCTGGGAGTCACGCCCTCATGGTCACATTCTTGCACTAGGAGTCACGTCCTCATGGTCGGACCCTTACACTGGGAGTCACATCCTTGTGCCAAGATCCTTGCACTTGGAGTCACGTCCTCATGGCCATTTCCTTGCATTAGGAGTCATGTCTTCAGGTTAGACACTTGCACTGGGAGTTAGAAGAGGACTCTGTCTTTCTTTTTTTTTTCTCAGTATGCAGAATAAGATCTAAGGTTCATAACAAGAAGTAGCTGGTGCCTCCTCAACCACACACTAAATGCCAAGTACAGGGCTGTTGAATGACTAAGTGAATGAGTAACCTTCACAGAAGTGTAGCAGACAAGAACATACCCCAAGCTCCAGGGGGTTACAGGATGGCTGCGTACAATGGGTCTGCAGCCCAGGTCACTTGTGCCCATCTGCAGTGGCTCTGCCCCTGGCCCGCCTCTCACAAACAGGCCGGGGGTGGGGCATGGAGGTCCTATGATGTAACAGCCTCCCAGCATGTGATTAGGCTCTCTGGCACGCAGGCTAGGGAATGGACGTGTCTCTGTACTGATTGGCTGTCTCGCTGCGGTTGGTCAGGCAGTGGTAGTGGCAGCGCAGAGAGGGACTAGAACAGGCCTGGCAGGGAGGGCAGAGGCAGCCAGCATGGGTCTTCACCACAGGCTTCCCTGAGCCTTGCTTGCTTGGACTGCCCATGGGGGCCCGCCGTAACCTTGGCAGGATAAGGGCGCCCTGGGGTGCCCTATGGTTGCCATCTGCAACACAATGCAGGAGAGCTTAAGCTGGGTCATGGCCAACTGCTTCCACCAGCTGCTGGAGGAAGAGTGGGACCCATTCAATCTCTTGCGTTAGGCCAAACTCTGGTGCCAGCAGCAGCTGCAGCACCACATGCATGACCAGGTGGTAGTGACGGCTCCTGGCGACTGGGGTGGCCGAGTGTGGCCAGGCCGGAACCTCAGTCCCCAGGCTGGGCATGGGCTGCAGCTGCAGGGAGTCCCAGAAGGAGCTCAAGAGCAGCCCAGTGCCTGGTGTGCCATGGCCAGACAGCCCCGACTGGGTACAGAGGTAGGAGAAGAGGGGCGTGGGGCTCAAGGCCACCTGGCCAGCAGCCTGTACTCTCCACGTGAGTCCGTGGCACTGTGCACAGCAAGGGTGGGAGCCCTGGAGACATTGCAAGGGTCAAGAGCATTCATGGCCGCGAAGATTGCGCCTCAGGTGGCCCTGGAGTCAGGCAAATTTGGGGGGTCGCGGGGCCTGTGCACAAGTCCAGAGCGGGCTGGTGCTGTGCAACCACCATCCCAGCCAGTGCACAGTGTGAAAGGGGACCGGCAAAAAGGGAAGGGGGTGACCTGGAAAGGGGGGAAAAGTGGAGGGTGGGGCGCAGGGACACGAAGGGTGCAGGGGGAGGGAGGCAGAGGACATGGGCAGGGCTGCAGTTCTCCAGTTCTCCAGCTGACGCTGGCCTGGCAGCACTTGCAGTCCTGAATCACCCCTGATTGCTCTAAAACGGCATTCCTAACCCTGTCACCTCCAAGCTTCTAGATGCCTCCTGCCTCATCAGACCACAGCCTGGTGCAGGAAGCGGAAGGGTGCCTCAGAAAGCACTTCCACCTTACCCGCCCTGACCTACGGCGCTTGCACCTGCCTCCCCCTTCTTCCCTGATTGCTGAGTGAAGTGTGCTGTTGTCATGAGGTTACATGTGTAGTTGTCACTTTTGTAAGTGTTGAGCTTAGTTGTCACTGTTTTGAGTAGTGAGGTGAGGTGTGCAGTACTCATTGTTCAGACTGTTCTGAGTGTTGAGGTTAGGTCTGTGGTTATCACTGTTGTGATTACTGAGGTTAGATGTGTAGTTGTCACTGTTCTGAGTGTTGAAGTTAGGTGTGTGGTTGCCAATGTTAGGAATATTAAGGTTAGGTATGTGGTTGTCAGGGTTCTGAGTGTTGAGGTGAGGTGTCCAGTTGTCACTGTTGTGAGTACTGAGGTTTGATATGTAGTTGTTGCTGTTGTTAGTGTTGAGGTTAAGTGTATAGTTATCACTGTCCTGAGTACGGAGGTTAGGTGTGCAGTTGTCACTGTTCAGACTGTTCTCAGTGTTGACATTAGGTGTGTGGTTGTCACTGTTCTAAGTGTTGAGGTTAGGTGTGTCTTTGTCACTGTTCTGAATATTGAGGTTAGATGTGAAGTTGTCACTGTTCTGAGTGTTGAAGTTAGGTGTTTGCTGTCAGTGTTAGGAGTATTAAGGTTAGGTGAGCTGCTGTCACTTTCTGAGTGTTGAGGTTAAGTGTGTAGTTATCACTGTTCTGAGTATTGAGGTTAGGTGTTCAGTTTTCACTGTTCTGAGTACTGATCTTACGTGTGTAGTTGTCACTGTTCTGAGTACTGAGGTTATGTGTGTACTTGTCACTATTCTGAGTATTGAGCTTAGGTATGTAGTCACTGTTTTGAGTACTGAGGTTAGATGTGCAATTGTCACTTTTCTGAATATTTAGATTAGATGTGTGTTGGTACTGTCTTGAATATTGAAGTTAGGTGTACAGTTGTCACTTTTCTGAGTACTGTGGTTAGATGTGTAGTTGTCACTATTCTGAGTACTAAGGTTAGGTGTGTGGTTGTCACTATTCTGAGTATTGAGGTTAGGTGTGTAGTTATCACTGTTCTGAATATTGAGTTTAGGTGTGCAGTTGTCATTGTTCTGAGTACTGAAGTTAGGTGTGTGGTTGTCACTGTTCTGAGTACTAAAGTTAGTTTTGCTGTTGTCACTATTCTGAGTATTGAGGTTAGGTGTGTAGTTAACACCGTTCTGAGTACTGAAGTTAGGTATGTAGTTGTCACCATTCTGAGTACTGAGGTTAGGTGTGTGGTTGTCACTGTTGTGAGTGTTGAGGTTAGGTGTGTAGCTATCACCATTCTGAGTGCTGAGGTTAGATATGTAGTTGTCACCGTTCTGAGTACTGAGGGTAGGTGTGTGGTTCTCACTGTTGTGAATGTTGAGGTTAAGTGTATATTTGTCACTGTTCTGAGTACTGATGTGAGGTATGCAGTTGTCACTGTTCTCACTGCTCTGAGTATTGAGTTTAAGTGTGTTGTCACTGTTCTGACTATTCTGAGTGTTGAGGTTAGATATGTGGTTGTGAATGTTCTGAGTACTGAGGTTAGGTATGTAGTTGTTATTGTTCATAGTAGTGAGGTTAGGTTTGCAGTTCTCCCTGTTCTGACTGTTCTGAGTGTTGAGGTTAGGTGTGTAGTTGTCGCTCTTCTTACTGTTCTTTGTATTCAGGTTAGGTGTATAATTGTTACTGTTCTGAGTATTGAGGTTAGGTTTGTAGTTGTCACTGTTATGAGTAGTGATGTTAGATGTATAGTTGTCATCATTAGCAGAGCTTATTTGACCTGTTCCTGGCTTGGTCAATACTTGTGCACTGCTTCTGGGAAGCAGAGACTCATGCCTCTTCTCCTAGGTCCTCTGGAGGCTGAGATGGAATCTAGGTTCGAATCCAGCCTGGCAATAAAGTCCAGGAGACTTCTACATCCAGTTAACCACGGTGGGGCTGTGGTTCAATGGTGGAATGCCAACCCTGAGCCTGAAGTCTTGAGAGACAGAGCTGAGGCCTGAGCATGCACACAAACATGTGTGTGTGTGCAGACACACACACAAAGTGTGAGTTCCAGCTCTATCAGAAAATTTTAAGAACTGGTACCTTGACTTGTGCAAATCATGACTCTGCCTTTATCTGGGCAAAGTCAATTTGCTACTTGAGAATCAGAAGTCAGTAAAATAAAGATGCTGAAAACCAAATGCTATTCCGTATGTCAGTAAGTGTATGACCTTATTTAAACAAATGAGATAATAAACTTTTGACCTTACTTTTTCTCAAATTAGACAAATACAAAGTTAAACGGGGCAAGGGTTCTCCATTTATTTACTTATCTATGTATTTTTGGCTGTAATAGTTGGAACTGATGGCCTCATTATTTTTCAGACATAGATGTCTCCCTATGCTTCTTACATAGCTGAGATTAGAAGTGTGTGCCATCATGACTTCATGTCTAGCTTCATTTTTTTAAACAAATGAAAATGTTGTGTCCTTTAGAAGAGTGTGACACTGCAGCTAATACTGCTAATAAGCTGACTTTTCACTGTTTTATAATTTAAAATTATATTTTTGTCATGTTTTTTTTCTTATCATATTGTGGATCAAACATGGGCCTCAAGCAAGCCAAGCCAGAGAACTTTACCAATGAACTTCAGTCCTACCCTGAGTTGGAAATTTTAAACATGTATGACACTGGATGAAGATTTTTTATTTTTCCTGCTGTCAGCAATGTGAATTTATATGCACAAATTTAATTACATAAATGCATAGTGCTGTTTCTTTTTTCAAAACTTAAGTGATATAAAACTGGGATGCAGTCTACTTCCTGCTTGACATTGTAATCCAGTGCACTTACCAATTTATCTGTCCATTTAGAGTCTAGGCAAAATGGCTTTTGAGATCTATATTTAATTTTATAGTTAGAATATCTTTGTAGTTATTTTTCAAGTGCATTATAGCAGCAAGCACCACATTAATTTCCATCTATATAGTTACTGTACTAAAATTATATATAATGAATGTTAGAGATCTACACAAATTCCTGTTAGCCCTGTTATGAAGGTCTGTGCTTTTCTATACTCAAACATTTTAAATTTAGTCTGGAGATTGAATGAATGCTTAGAATAGAGAAATGCCGAGCACTTCGGAATATGCTTTTTGACATACACCGGAAACATTAATCCTCCAGAATGTGGAAATCAGAAGCTTGCCCAATGGAAATGGATGTAATCACTGTCCAAATCTGTACAGAAACCTTCCAGAGGCCCTTTGCTCAGTATATTCTTGAACCATCAGAGGCTGTTTCAGCTTGATTTCCTCAGCCAAAATGCAACTATTTTATGAGAACTCTTGCTGGAAATTTTACTGTATACTTTTTCTTCTCTAGGCTTATGTTTAGATCATTGATCAAAATCCGTATGCCAGCCTTTAATTGGAAAGGGCTGGTGAAATGCAATGTTTGCATCACCTACTTCAAGCTGCAGTTCCAGCATGGAAAAGCAAGGTGGATTCACTTGCAGTCTTGACCTCTTTCAACTGATTTCTGGGGGAAAATATCTGTCACTATTAGCTTTGGTCTTTGGAAATTTCGAGGGAGAATGCAATGTTTTCCTGATATTTGTAATTATCCTAATAAGTAGCCCATTCTATTTAACACTTTTCACCTGAAAGATCTTCGTGTATTTCAGAGACTACCTTATATTAAGATTCAGGACCAGTTGTATAATTAAAACTAAATTGTGGAGCTTGGCGCTGTTGGCTCATACCTATAAACCTAGCTACTCAGGTGGCTGAGATCTGAGAATTGCGGTTCAAAGACTACCTGGGCAGGAACGTCTTTGAGTCTCTTATCTCCAATTAACCACCAGAAAACATTAAATGATGCTATGGCTCAAATGGTAGAGTGCTAGCCTTACGCTGAAGAGCTGAGGGACACCACCCAGGCCCAGAGTTCAAGCCCCATGATCAACAAAAATAAGTAAATAATAATTTAACTGTAGGTTTGGAAGGTACTTTATTGGTAGAGCACTTTAGCATGTACAAGGCCCTAGGATCAATGTCTAGTATCACTGTAAAGGAAAAAAATAATTTTCTTGTAACTATGAGAAGCACTCAGTGTTTCACACCAGTTAACATAGCTGTTATGCAAGACACCACTTGGAAAAAATTATATTAACTGAAGTAAGCCAGGCCCAAAGAAACATAGGTCCCATGGTTTCGCTTATTTGCAATAACTATTATATGTCTGAGACAAGTAGTAAATGTCAGATAAGTTGATGTTAGGTGAAATGAATCTCAAGATAAGGATTCAAACGTTTTTTCTTTCTTGTAATTGTTTCTAACATATTTATAAGATGATTTCTTTGTTGCTTTCTATGTCACTCCCCCACGGTATAACCCCTACTTTCATTGTATTTGATGTTGGTATAATTTATGGAGGGAAAGGGAAAAAACACAAAATTAACACACACACACACACACACACACACACACACACACACACACACACACACAATCGTTTAAATAGGAATACAGGTGGAGTCATTGTAACAATGAGATGTACAAGTCCTTATGTCGAAATACAAACTTTACAACTTTGGCTGGAGGGGGTGGGAGGTTTGGGAGATGGGAAGGGAGAGGAAAGGGAAACAAAGGAGGGGGCAACAATGCTTGATAAGAAATATACTCATTACCTTGCCCATGCATTTCAAACCCCTCAGTACGGTATTTTTACACAATAAAAATAAAAAAGCTGGGGGTGGTGGTACATGCCTGTCAGCTATGTGGGAAGCCTAAATAGGGGTTCAGGCTGGCCTAAACAAAAGCAAGAATACAAAAGTAACAAAATAGCTGGACGTTAGTGGCTCACATCTGTAATACTAGCTACCCAGAAGGCTAAGATCTGAGGATCACAGTTTGTGAAGTCAGCCCAAGCAGTAAAATCCATTATATTTTTTCTCTAATTAGCCAGACTAGAGGTGTAACCTAATAGAGAAGCAGCTGTAAAAACATAATGGTAAGTAAAAGCTCAAGGTCCTGAGTGTAAGCACCAATACTGACACCAGAAAAAAATGAACAAGTAAATAATCAAAAGGGACTCGAAGCGTGGTTCAAGTAGAGTGCCTTTGTAACATGGCTACAGCCCTTAAATTAAGCCCTAGTACAGCAAAACAAAACAAAACAAAAACAGATGAGTGTACTGTATTCTTTTTATTTATTTATTTATCTATCTATTTATTTATTTATTTACTTTATTTGTGAACATACTGTACAGAGGGGTTACAATTACATGGGCAGGATAATGCGTACATGAAGTTTTAGACTAAGGAGCTAATTTTAGAATAGGGATATAATTAGGGTTTTGATTTAGCATTATGAATTCAGACTCCTAAGCAGATTAAAACAGATTCTTAATTCTATGATCTGCTAAGTAGACTATCATGAGACGAATGAAAAAAAGTCTAATATGATGCATGATACCAATCTCTGGAAAGTTGTCTGGTGTGAAGTGTGGCATAGCGCTGGTGCATTCTGTCTCCTGAATCAGGGCAGAGCCTTCTACAAAGGTAGCTATTATTTATCTTATGCCTCCTGTTAGCAAGATAGTTCTTTGTCTAGGGAGTCATGGTTCTCAAAGTGTTTTGACTTCCTGACTACCAAATTCATTTAGGACCTTGTCCTAAACAATGTCTTAGCCAAAGAGCATGGCTTTATAAGGCTGGGGTGATGAACCTGTTTTTGCCAAGGTCCCTTTGGATATTTATAACCCTTAATGTACCAAATGATTTTTCAGGTCTTAAATGATCCATGAGTCAAATATGCCTCACCCCTGCTAGAGTTGATTACATTAAGTAAATAAAGCACATGTAGTAGAGAGCAGCTCATCTGAAGGGGTGTGCATGTGGTGACTAACTAGAAGGGACACATAAAACAGCAATCTACAACCTGGTGGATCTGCCACAATGTTTGAGAAAGTTCTGGAAAAGCTCACTTTATTTTTGGTGATTATTTCAAATTTTCTCCGTAATGGCTACTTATATATGAAAATCCTCTTAGATCAGAACTATATTTTTAAAAGGTTTATGTATTTTTTTCTCTATTCAGACTTTTATTCAATAAAAAAATGAATTTTTTTTAATTTAATTTTATTTTATTTGAGAACATACTGTACAGAGGGGTTACAATTACATTGGCAGGATAATGCATACATTTCTTACCAAGCATTGTAGCCTCCTCCTTTGTTTACCCTTCACTTCACTTCCCAGCCTCCCCCCTCCCCCCCACCCAATCATACTCCCCTCCCCCCCCACACCGACATTGTAAAGCTTGCTTTGACATGACATTTTGTAATTCTCCTTGTTACAAAAGGTCCACCTGAATCCTTAAACGACTTGTTTGTCCCCATCTCCTCCACATGTTATACTGACATCAAATAAAGTGAAAGCGGGGGTTACACTGTGGGGGAGGGACATACAAAGCAACAAAGAAATAATCTTATAAATGCGTTAGAAACACATGCATGAAAGAAACGAAAACATTAAAATACATATTTAAGGGTTTGTTTTCCTAACATCACATTTTTGTTCAAAGGCAAAAACCCATACTGCAACCATTTTTAAAAAGTACGGAACTTTAAAAAGTACAATTGAACATGTCAGATTTTGAATACAATACATCTTGATTACTGTCACCCTTTCATCATTTCCTTATCTCCCAACCCCACCCAGCTACCTATTTTTAAATAATAAGTAGGGTAGCCTTGAAAAAGATAGATTTTTGTGACATGAAAATCTGTGAAATAACATATGTAATGGTAGGGGCACAGGGATATGAGACAATGTATTGACCTTTTCTTTTTTTCTTTTAAAATAATTTGATTTATAAAAAACATTGCGGGGCTGGTAAGGTGGCTCAGTGGTAGAGCACTTGTCTTGCATGCCTGAGGCCCTGGGTTTGATTCCTCAGCACTACATAAGCAAAAAGAAAAAAGCCGGAAATGGCACTGTGGCTCAAGTGGTAGAGCACTAGCCTTGAGCTGAAACGTTGAGTTACAGCACCCAGGCCAAGAGTTCATGCCCCATTACCAGACCCCAAAAAATTGCAAGAATTATATGAAATATTCTTTTATACCCTTCATCTGGATTCCCTAATTATCAACTTGTTAACATATTTGCTTTATCATTCTTTCCTTTTCTACATACATACTTTTCTCTTTGTCATTTGAAAGTACGATGTGTGAGTGTCAAAAACAATTGTTAATATTAATATAGCACTGTTACCTGATTCTTTAAATTATCTGATTTGCATTCAAATTTCATGAGGTGGTCTACGTTCTTTAATCAGGAATAGAGTGTAGATCAGTTCTCTTTGTAACACACACCATGGTTTGTGTTTCTCTGATTTCTTTTTTCCTGGAGGAACACTGCCATTTACATTTGGTAGGAGCACTAGAAGTGGTCTCCTGTTAATGAGTCATGTGAAAAATATGCAGGGAAGTGTCATTTTGTTTTTCTTATCTTGGGCCTTGAAATTGGTCTGAGCACAGCTGTCCCTGAGCTTTTCTGCCCAAGGCTAGTTCTGTACTACATTGAGCAACAGCACTACCTCTGGTTTTCTGGTAGTTAACTGGAGATAAGGATCTCATGGACTTTCCTGAGCAAGCTGGTTTTGAACCACAATTCTCAGATTTCAGCCTCCTGAGTCGCTAGGATTACAGGTGTGAGCCACTGGCACCAAGCTCTGGATTCTTGAACCATTTGTTATTTTCTGTCTTTTGTGTTTGAGTTTGTCAAATATTAAACTTCGTGAGTACAAGATTATTTCATTTCATCAGGTTTTAAAATACAGAAGACCTGGTATGGTGGTTTACACCTGATATTCTAGTAATTATGAGGCTGAAGCAGGATAATTTCAAGTTCATATCCTGGGTTAGATTAGGAAAACCACGTTTCAAATAAACAGTAAGCCCAAAACAACAACAACAAAAAAAGCAAAGGGGAAATGAATATGGAAAATATTCTGTTTTCAAGCATTACAGTGTACTAGAACACAGGGATGTTTTTAGGCTTGGTTTCTATCATTAATATATTTGAAAAGACTTTTGTGTTTTATTGTTATCTGATTTAGATTTCTATAAATATAGGACTGATTTTCCCTGATGTTACTTTCCATATATGTGTTTGCTGTTCAAGTTTTGGGTAGAATTTTTTTTAAAGATTTCTGTTTTACAAAAGACCTAGAATAGCCAAAGCAATTATAAGTAAAAGAAACAACACAGGATGGATCACAATACCAGATTTCATGCTCTACTACAGAACCATAATAGCAAAGATAGCTTAGTATTGGCACAAAAACAGACTCGAAGAACAATGGAACAGATTAGAAGATCCAGAAGTAAAATCACATACCTATACTCAGCTGATATTTGACAAAACAGCCAAAGACATACAGGGGAAGAATTATTGGTGCTGGGAAAACTGGGTGGACACATGCAGAAAACTAAAAGTGTACCCCAACCAGTCTCCATGCACTAGCATCAACTCAAAATGGACTGCAGAACAGAGTAGGAGAGACACTTGAACTTACAGGCATGCAGGAACTTCCTGAACAGATTCCCAAGGGTCACAACAAATTGGAGAGATACTTGACAAATGGGACTACCTTAAAATAAAAAGTTTCTGCATAGATAAAGAAATAGCAACACAACTAGAAAGACAGCTAACTAACTGGGAAAAATATTTACCAGCAATGTATCAGAGAAAGTCCTAATATCCACTATATACAAGGAACTTAAGAAACTACCCCCTCCCAAATCTATCCAATCATTAAATGGAAAAGCAGCTAAAGAGAGACTTCTCAGAAGAAGATATAAAAATGGCAAAGAAACAGATGAGGAAATGTTCACCACCTTACCCCAATCAGAATGGTCCACATCCTAAATTCAGCCAAAGACAAATGCTGGAGGGGATATGGAGAAAGAGGAACCCTACTGCATTGCTGGTGGGAATGTATACTAATACAACCACTTTGGAACGCAGTCTGGAGGGTCCTCGGAAAGCTAAATATAGACCTCCCCCATTACCTAGCTATACCACTCATAGGTATCTACCCTGAGCAACAAGAACCAGGATAGAAAGACACTTGCTCCTCCACGTATATTGCAGCATTGTTCACAATATCTAAGATTTGGAAACAACTCAGATGCCTCACTACAGGTGAATGGATCAAAAAATTGTAGTACCTATATACAATGAAATATGCAGCCATTAGAAAGGACAAAATAATGTCATTCACAGAGAAATGGGTAGAACTAGAACAAATCATTTCGAACAAGGTAAGCCAAGATCAGAGAGACAAATGGCACATGGCTCCCTGATATGTGGATTTTAAAACCAAAATGCAAGGATATGACAAAATAAACAGGACTCAAGAAACAAGGGACCACTACTTAATTTGTCATATCATTTCTAAATGACTCCATATTCTTGACCATATATATGATGTATATATATGCATATATATCCCATATATGTGTGCACATCTGAGGGAAGCTAGGAGGAGGACACAGAATCAGAGGGTAATGGGAAAACACAAAACAGAGGGGCCCATCAGCTACATCAGACATTGATGAAAATGAACTAAGTAACTGAAGGGCAGCAATGGGAGTGAGGGAATGAGAGGGAAAGAGGGAGCAGCATACACTAAACAAAAGGAAAGAAAGGTACATATCACCCGATTTGAAAGAAATAGTTGTATTGTCAAAGCTTATGCAATTCACAAACTATAGACCATGATAATGACAATTTTGCATTGTGAAGGTTAAAATGTGTATATGACTTATAACTAAGTATTACTATTGCACAATAGTGAGAAATTTGTGAATTTCATGTAATCATTTAATCTCAATAAAAACTATTTAAAACATTATTACCCTTTGGACTATATTCCAACAATTCATATTGTGGCATGATTTTTTTTCTGTAATTCTATGTCTAGTCCAATTTCCATAAGGGATTTTGATAGGTTAAAAATAATTTCTTTTTTTCTCAAAATTATATTAAATGCTAATAAAGAAAATTGGAAAAGAATAGAATTTTAAATCAGAAAAAAATTCCTTTTTAAATTTGTTTTGGATTTCGTTAGAGGATGGAAAAGCCAATGTAGAGAATTTATTTAGAATAGTCTTTTATATGAAAAGCAATATTAATCATCAGTACTTTGGCATTTCTTTTCAAAAAAAGAAAATTGTAAATGGGATCTTTTGTTTTTTCTATTGTGGAAAGAATGGCTTTTCTTAGCCATGAGAAAATGATAGTATAACGTTACTGGTGCAAGTATTGAAGCTCTGGATTAATGCTCTGGATTTCTTGATTTCATGATCCCTTTTTGTTTTGGTCAGTCATGGGGCTTGAACTCGGGGTTTGGGCCCTCTCTGCGAGCTTCTTTGTTCAAGGCTAGTGCTTTACCATTTTAAGCCACAGCTCTACATCTAGTTTTCTGGTGGTTCATTGGAGATAGTGTCTCATTGACTTTCCTCTCTGGGCTGGCTTTGAGCTGTGCTCCTCAGATCTCAGCCTCTTGAGTAGCTAAAATTACAGGTGTGAGCCACTGGCACCTGGCCAGGATCTCTTTTAAATAAGTAATTTTATTTTATGGCAAATGTTTTGAAAAGCCTTTACACATAAAAAATGTTAATAAACAACCGTTAAAATAATTAAAATGATGTAGTCCTTTAGAACTACATCTTAGGAGATTATAGCCTAGTAGAAAAAAAGGAGGTTCTCAGAAAGCAGGAGGATGGGCAGAAGGGAAAGTGGGCAGGTGATTACACACCAGAGCCTGATGGTGTACCACACCATCCAGGAGACTGGATGTGGCAGAACACAGGCAGAGGCTTGGGTTCTCTTATCATATGGCATTGTCACCTTTTCCTAGACCAGTGGAAAGGTTTGATGGAGACAGGCAACTGAGATGATGTGGAGGCCCAAGAGGGGCATGTTAAGCAGAGGCAGAGGTGGTCCCGGGAACAGAGCTTTTGATGAATTTGATCAGAGAGGGAAACGAGATTTTGAAAGATACAGTGAGAATTATAAAATCTAAGTCACTTTATAAATACTATTTTGCACATAAGTTTCAGTAATACATGAATCTGTTTATTATGTCTGAATATTTAACCAACTTCATATCAGTATGGTATTACTCTGTGAAAGGCTGATCCTGGGACAACTTTTATGGTCCACTTTTTCTGATGTAGAAATTGACTAGAGTGTCAATTGTATGCTAAAGGAATACTCTTCATTTCTCTAGAGCTACTAGAACTGAAACAGCATGTGTGGATATGTATCTCGTAGCTGGGGATTAGGTAAAGACACCAGGTAAGGAGTGAATTTGTGTCCTCTGAAAGCCTATGATGAAGTGAAAGTCTGTGTACTTGTATTTGCTTATATTAAGAATTGTGATCGTTGAATTATGCTTTATAATTAGATATCCCTAAGCAGAGACTGTTTTGGAGCTTTGAATTACTGAGATAATTTTTTTTGGTATAAGTACCTAGGTGAAAACTTTTTGCTGTTATTAGTGATGGTGGTCGTGGGACTTGAACTCTGGGCCTGACTGCTATCCCTCAGCTATTCAGCTGAAGGCTAGCTCTCTACCACTTAAGCCACAGCACCACTTCCAGTTTTCAGTGGTTTATTGGAGATAAGAGTCTCATGGACTGTCCTGCCAGGGCTCGCTTTGAACTGCAATCCTCAGATCTCAGCCTCCTGAGACGCTAGGATCACAGGCCTGAACCACCAGTGCCCAGCTTCTAGGTAATAATTTTTAAAACAAGTTTGCTCTGTTGCATTTAGATTTGAAACTGTTTTTAAAGAGCTTTTTAATTTTATATTTGCTAAATGATTTGTGACAGATGTCTACATACTTGCTGATGCCCTAACAAGTATATGGCGTAGCATATTTATGTATGTCTCAAGAAGCTTTCTAAATACCCATATATTATATACTTCTCTGAGACCTTTCAGAGTTCTTTTAGCTTCTTGGTATTGCATCTTACTTTATAATCATTTGTAGATGTGGGTTGCAGCTCCAAGAGAAGTTTCTCCTGTATTATGCTCCTGTTAGACATTTCTCTATGGCTTCATGATACTTTAGATCTTTGCCAATTCTGCTAGTTAGAGTAGGTATTTGTTTGCTTTTACAGTAGTTTTGGCCTTCATGGTGTCTGCTGAGAAAGTGATAGGATATACTGTAGGGTAAGGCACGGTGTAGAGCAAGAAACTGTGTAAGACCACCTTTCTGTAAATTAGAAAACTTGATGCATCTGTATTTCTATTTTTCTTCTTTTAAAGAATCTAAGCTTTTTATGCAATCTTGTTTTTATTTATTGTTAGTATTATTCTGGAGAAAGTTCCAGGGTGACCTGGAGTTCTCTGTGTCCCAGGCTGGCCTCTAATTTGTGAGCTTGCTACAGCCACCTCCTGAATGCTAGTGTTCCACTCTGTTCCACTATGCCAGACAGAACTTCTTTTCCTTGAGTATCTGTTCTAAAAGACAAATGTATAAAATAATAATGCCAAAAGTAAAATTAGGTTTACCACAATTCTCTTCTATGGAACCGGAACAGAAACTTTTTGAGTGGTTGCTCAATCTCAAATTCCGTAGTTTCAATGATCTCTTGTTTTACTGCAATTACATGTACGTATGTATGTATATATACATATATACACATACACACATAATATTTATATGTGTGTATGTAGAGCTGGCTGTGCCATTTGTGGGGCTTCCAAGATTGGTGTTAGGAAGACATGTCTTGTGGCATTCATTTTGGTTTTGTTTGTGACTAATTTAGGTGATGCTAGTTCATAAATAAGTCTTAGAGTAAGATATTTTTGTGTGTGCAGAATCTGGGGCTTGAACTTAGGGCCTGGGTACTGACCCTGAGCTTTTGTGCTTAAGGCTAGCACTCTACTTGAACCATGTATGTCTTCACTTCTAGATATTTAGAGATAAGAGTCTCACTGATTTTCCTGCCCAGCCTGGCTTTGAACCACAATCTTCAGATCTTATCCTCCTAAGTAGCTAGAATTACAGGTATAAGCCACCAACAACAAGTAAGAGTCACTTTTTGTGGTTGTGGTTGTAGTTGTGTTTGTTGTTTAATTGTTTCTGTAGTTTTCAGAGCTGATGTCTGAAGTTAAATTTTTGCACTTGCCAGCAAGTTTTCTTTCAATGAGTGAAGTCCCCAGTCCCTGTTTTTTGTAATCAGCTGATGTGCAGTCAGTGCTCTCATGTGAACTTTGGATCTGTGAAGAAGTGAATGAGAAGTGATGTGCAGTCCATCCCTGGCTCATGCCGAAAACACTGGCAGTAGTGAATAGAATAAAGGACAGACTCACGTGACTAAGTAGTTCTGACAGTTTTGAGTTTCCTTCACAGGTCTGGCATGGAGTGTCATCAATATCATTTAAAAACATAGTATTTTGATAAAAGCTTAATAGACAACCACACATGAGTTTTCAATAATACTGCCTTAGAGTTTATATGGTTGAGAGCAGGTAATTGTATGTTACCAGGTAACATTTGATGAAACTCCATCCACTGTTAGAGATTTGGGTTCAGTGTGAAGGCTGACTACATTTGAGCTAGGTACTAAAAGCCTTGAAATGTTCAACAGCAATTTTGGAGCCTAGTCACACAAAGAGGCATGCTTTTCTCTAGCATAACAAGTCAAGGTATAGACAGAATCTCTCGGGCTGTTTCTTGTAATGAACTTAGCATTGTCAGTTTGCTTTCAGCAGAACATTATTTGTCAAAACAAATTGTTGCTCATCTTTGTAGATTTGATCAAATGGTTCAATAAGCTGTTAGTACACCATGAGTTTTGAATTTATGCATAAAATAATTTATGTCAACACAAAAGGTAGATTTGTGATTTTTCCTCTCTGTAAAATCAGTTCACTGCTCAAGTTTAATAAATGCTGATTTTTATAGTCTCAGGTGTTTGTGTTTCCCTTTTTCTCTTTCCCCACATCTTTTTAGTCATTAATTGCCAAACAGTACAAACTGTATGTCTGTAGGGTTTTTATTGTGTGTGGGTGCCTGTCCTGGAGCTTGGGCTCTGGGCATGGGCACTGTGCCCTGAGCTTTTGTGCTTAAGGTTAGTGCTATTCTGTTTGAAGCAAGCAACAGCTCCACTTACAGCTTTTTTGGTAGTTTGCGATAAGAGTCTCATGGACTTTCCTTTTGGGGCTGGCTTCGAAGCACATCACTCAATCTCAGACTCCTTGGTACTTATGGTTGTAGTCACCAGCCATTGATGACTCATTTTGTGTTTTAATCTTGGTTTGTTTCATGGCAAGAGAACAAAGAAAATATTAAAATAACTTAGCATTGCTATTTTGCTAGACTTTGGGACTACTGGGTGCTTAAAAATGAAGTGACCCATTGGGGTTTGTCTGATGGGTAGATGTGAGCATTTATGAAGGGGCTTCAACTAGGTGTGCGTCCTTTAATACATCAAATACATTTGAGTTAAGATCTTGTTTAAAGCCAGGCACCAATGGTGCATGCCTGTAACCCTAGCTACTCAAGATGCTGAGAGCTGAGGATCACGGTTGGATGCCAGCCATGTTAAGAAAATTTGTGAGAAATAATCGTATAAATGCGTTAGAAACAAATGCATGAAAGAAAAAAAAAAAACATTTAATTACATGACTCAGGTTTCATTTTCCTAACATCACGTTATCTGACCTTTTCTGCTTGGCTCATACATTTACTAGATATTGCAAATAAGGGAAAACTTGGGACCTATGTTTCTTTGGGCTTGGCTTACTTCACTTAATATAATTTTTTTCCAAGTCTTTCCATTTCCTAACAAATGGGGCAATGTCATAAGATTATTTCTTTGTTGCTTTGTATGTCCCTCCCCCACAGTATAACCCCTGCTTTCACTGTATTTGATGTGGTATAAGTTGTGGAGGGGAAGGGGAAAAACAAGTCGTTTAAATAAGGACACAGGTGGACTCGTTGCAACAATGAGAAGTACAAGTTGTAATGTAGAAAACGAACTTTACAACATTGGTGAAGGTGGAGAATTGGGTGGGGGGGCGGGGGGAGGCTGGGAAGGGATGGGAAGGGTAAACAATGGAGGAGTCTACAATGCTTGCTAAGAAATGTACTCACTATCTTGCCCATGTAATTGTAACCCCTCTGTACATATTTTTACAATAAAAAAGAAGAAAGAAGAAGAAAAAGAAAAAAAGAAAGTTTGTGAGATCCTTATCTCTAACCACCAAAAAGCTGGAAGTAGAGTTGTGTCTAAAGTGGTAGAATCCTAGCCTTGGGAAAAATACCTCAGATGCAGTAGCTCGCCCTGAGTTCAGGCCCAGGACTTGCAAATAAAAATGTAAAGAAAAACATCTTGTTCATAGAGTAAAAGTTTTAAATAAGAGCGCAGATATGTAGCCAACTGATATTTGACAAAGGAGCCAAAAGACACACATTGGAGAAAAAAAAAACTCTTCAATAAATGGTGTTAGGAAAATGGGTCATCCACTTAAGATACTGAAAATGGGCCTTTTGTCACCTTCTAAAAACAAAAACAAAAACAAAAACTCCAAGAGGTACAGAGAGCTCAAAATGAGAACTGAATTTTTAAATCTACTACAAAAAAATATAAGAAAACTTATGAAACACAGGTAATTATTTTCTGAATAGGACTCCAGAGAATGGAAATAAACATGGGTAAATGGGACAGTATCAAATTAAGAGTTTTTTTCAAAGCAAAAGAAGCGACCAGAATCAAGAGACAACTCAAAGAATAAGAGAAGAATCTTTGCCAGTTATCCAACAAATAAAGGATTGATATCCATACTATACAGAGGACTGAAATTAGACATAAAAAACCCACAAATAATGTAATTACATAGTTTAAAGAAGAATAACAGGATGGCTAATAAAGTCATCAGGAAATGTCCAACAGCCTTAGTTATAATAAAGAACATGCAAATTAATACTGCAATGAGATTCCATCTACTTCAGTTAGAATGACAGCCACCAAAAAATGCTGGCAAGATGTTTTAGAAAAGGAATCTTTATAGTCTTTTGGTGGGAATGTAAACTAGTGTAATCATTATGGATATCAGTCTAAAAATTAACCCTTCCAAAGACTCTACTGTACTAGTATGAGGCATATGTCAATAGAATAAATCAATATACCAGAAAGATGTCAGAATAACTCATGTTTATTACAGCACTGTGTACAATAGCCAAATAATGGAATCAGACGGCTGGAATCTTCTTCTTCTTCTTCTTCTTCTTTTTTTTTTTTTTTTTTGGTCAGTGGTGGGCCTTGAACTCTGGGCTTGGGCACTGTCCCTCAGCTCTTCAGCTTAAGGCGAGCATTCTACCGCTTGAGCCACAGCATCACTTCTGGTTTTCTAGTGGTTTATTGGAGATCAGAGTCTCACGGAATTTCCTGCCTGGGCTGGCTTTGAACCTTGACCCTCAGATCTCAGCCTCTTCAGTAGCTAGGATTACAGGCATGAGCCACCGGCGCCCAAAATTGGAATCTTCTTGAGTGATAAAGAAGAAGTGGTATTGATGCACCTTGGAATGTTACACAGCCATGAAGGAAAATGAAATCATGTCGCTTTCAGAAAAATGCATATAATTAGAAGACATCATAATGAGCTAAGCTAAACAAACAAAAAATCCCACAAGATATATGTTTTTTCTCCTATATAAAATCTATACCTAAAAAAGCATATGTATTTGTAGACATGATTCTACTTTTATTATTATGGGCAGACATACAATTTGAGTCTACAAGTCTATTTAAGAGGAGAAGGGGAAGGGGAAAAGAGAGTGAATAATTTTGAGATACATTGTAACTATATGTGAAAATTACATGAAAGCTTTTGATCAATAGCAAGTTGGGGGAGAGAGAGAGAGGCTAGGGTGGAGTACTAGTAAGAGGGTTGACTAACTAAGGGGAAAGAGAACGAATATGGTTTAAGTAGATTTTTCAAAATAAAACTGAAACCTGTTGAAATTGTTTTGAGAAGAGGGAGGATAACATTATGTGTAAATGTCACAATTGTAACTATTTTATGATAATTTTTTAAATGCCAGGGACTTGTTGCTTAGATCTATAGTCCTAGCTACTTAGGAGGTTGAGATCTGAGAACTACAGTTTGAAACCAGCTCAGGCAGATGAACCTGAGATAGATATTCTGATCTCTAGTTAAACAGTAAAAAAAAAAAAAACCTGGAAGTCAAGGTATACCTCCAATGGTAGAGTGCCAGCCTTGAGAGAAAAAGCTGACAGAGGTGAGAGAGAGAGAGAGAGACACCCTGAGCTCAAGAACCAGAAACCTGTACAACAAAAGAAAAAGCAAAACCAAAGTGGAAGTTAATACAAATTTATGGCAAAAAGAAACTGTGAGATTAAAAAAAATGGTTAGTATTTTTTTGTTGTTGATCATGGGGCCTGAACCCTTAGCCTAGGCTCTGTATCTCAGCTATTTAGCTCAATGCTAGTGTTCTTCCACTTGAGCCAAAACACCACTTCCTACTTTTTCTGCTTATGTGGTGCTGAGGAATCGAACCCAGGGCCTCATGCACGCTAGGCAAGCACTCTACCACTTAGTCACTTTCCCAGTCCCTGTTACTAATTATTAAAGAGATGCACAGAGGGTTCACCATTTCATAAGCAGATAATGAATATATTTCTTTGGTGGCAATTTCTCCCCTTCCTTTGCTCTCTCCATTTCCCTCTACCATCTCTACCTACCAATTGTATAGTTGTACAGTTCATTTTCCTGATAGTGTCTACTGAGTATCACTGCTGCATTTGTTTACCCTTGGTTCTTCCATTTCTTTGCCTCTTCTTACCCCCCCAAAGACAGTTAAATGAACAAACAGACAAAAAACAAGAAACAAAGACCAAAAAGTAAAAAACAACACCTTCTTCATCAACAATGGGAAAAATATTAAAAACGTGTTGCCATTTCCTGGCATTCATGTTGACAAATATTATTTTACAGGTTCACTGGCACAGAGGCATTCATTGCACCTTTGGGTCCCTTCCTTAAGAGTACCTCCTTTAATTGTATGGGTGTTTTAAAACAGATTACAGTTTCTACATGCTTAAAACACACAATATTTGAGTTGAGATGTATTTTATTAATGCAGCTTAATTTATATGTACTTTAAAACCTTAAAAAGCCATCATTGAAAACTTTATATGAATTTTGGGAAAGTACATTAACTGGATACCTCTCGGAACACTGGCTGGTCTCAGCCTTGTCTAAATAGTGATTTAACATTGCTGCTTTCAAAAATATATAATGTGTACTTCTCAGTTATAGAAACTCTAGATGAATGAATTCAATACTATATCCTCAATAATGTTTTCTTTTTACTGACAATCACAACTGCTCTTCTTTTTGATGTTGCTTCCTTAGAGGAATGTGAAATGTTCCTTGTCCCATGTGTTCTAATATGTGAGGATAACTGTCACAAGTTGTATTTTGTTATAAAAATAGCATTTCTTAAGTATTACTGTGTGCCAACATCTGCTCTTTATAGAACTGTGTATTAATTCACTGAACTCTGAACTGCTCTGAGCAGTTAAATCTTAATTTTCTCACAAGGAAGCACAGGGGTTAAACAACTTATTAGTAAGTACATGGCCAGAATTAGAGTCTAACTGTGCACCAGACAGAAAATGAAAAGAATGGTTAATTGACATTCAGCTTACCATCCTGTTAGGGACTTACGATAGCTGGGAATAGGTTGCTCAGTCCTATAATCCTAGCTCCTCAGGATGCGGAGATCTGAGGATTGAGGTTCAAAAGCCAGCCCAAGCAGGAAAAGTCCATGAGACGCTTATCTTCAAGTAACCACCAGAACTGAAAGTGGCAATGTGGTTCAAATTGGTAGAGCGCTACCTTTGGCAAAAATGCTCAGGGACAGCCCCCACACTCTGAATTCAAGCCCCACAATGGACACACACACACACACACACACACACAGAGAGAGAGATAAAGTGTGAGAGAGAGAGAGAGAGAGAGAGAGAGAGAGAGACAGAGACAGAGACAGAGACAGAGACAGAGACAGAGACAGAGAGAGAAAGACAGAGAGAGAGAAGAGAGAGAGAGAGAGAGAGAGAGAGAGAGAGAGAGAGAGAGAGAGAGAGAGAGAGAGAGAGAGAGAGAGAGACTAAAAAGAGAAGATACTGGTTCTGTCATCTTGAGGATTGTCAGAAAGATCACTGACGATTTCCCTAGATAGAATTGATGGAACAACCACCTCATTCCTTCCCTTCATGAAATGAAAAGGTTGAGAGGATATCTTTGCTTCCTTGCTATCTTGTACAAGGGTTTGAACTGAAGGCTTCAGCTTGCTTGCTTGTCACTCTCCCACTTAAGTTATGCCTCCAACCTAGCTTTTTTTGTTGGTCATGGGGCTTGACCTCTGGGCCTGGGCTCTGTCCCTGAGCTCTTCAGGTCAAGGTGAGCACTTGAGCCACAAAACCACTTCCAGTTTTCTAGTGGTTAATTGGAGATGAGTCTAACAGACTTTCCTACCTAGGCTGGCTTTGAACCACGATCCTCAGATCTCAGCCTCCTGAGTAACTAGGATTACAGGTATGAACCACCAGCACCTGATCCAGCCTAGCTTTTGCTGGTTATTTGGGAAAAGTCATATTGCAGACTTGTTATTCTCAAGAGCTCAATTCTCCTCTATAAGGCTGTAGTTATGAGCCACCGTGGTCTAGCTGAGTAAGTATTAATACAAGATATATATCTTCTATTGCACGTTGTTTCCAAGTGTATTTGTATAAACATGAAGTTTTTGCATATTTGTGTGTTAGGCTAAATTTGCTTGCCTCACTCATGTCTGATTAGTAAGTTTTACTTAGTTTTAGGGCCCACTTTCTTTGGTTCACTGTATTTTTTCCCTAGGTTCAGGAAGAAAGTGGAAATGTGTATGTGTGGACAGGTGTTTTAGATATTCTCTTGGAATATCACGACTCTTTTTATAAGCTCCATTGCCCCCTTACTCCCTAAATCTCAATGTAATACAAAGGTGAAGGTTTATAGATACAATGCAGCAGCCTTGTGGTACCTTGAAGCCCCGCAGGGTAATCACATGGACCTCTGATGGGTCTACGTGGGCTGGTTATGAGGGTCTTTCCAGGATGCACATTTAGAAGTGACACTCCCTTTCTTGGTACCGGAAGCAACTGGTGCCACATATAATTTCTACTCTCTCATATTTTCCTTCAGTGATATAAACAGGACCAGGACATAGAAAATACTATGTTTTATTACAACAATATACATAACTTACATTATTTCAAGTTTTAAAACCATTGTAGTGTTTTGTGTACAGTAAGTATTCTTTCTGTAATTCCTTTTTTTACTTTTGAATGTAACTGAAGTAATATAGTTTGTGCGTATTTTATCATTCTAGTATAACTTCATTTGCAGTACTTACATGCAACTATTTTTCAAATTCTGAGATTTAATACTATGTTTTTGGATAACAATTTTATTGTACTTTTATTTCAGTTTGCCATTATGGCCTTATAAATACAAACAATAAAATCCATTCTTGCTAGTATGGAGTTCAATGTCCTTTGGAAACTACTGACTCAGGATATAACATTGTGCATACACTAATGTGTATCACCTTATTTACAACTGCTCCATAAAATTAGTAGTTCAGATGGCAGCCTCTTCATCTGGCATACTGGGCCCACTGGGCATGCTGGGGCCTCTGGTGAAGTAAAAGCCTAGCTGCAGCCTTCCCACCTTCTGCAATGCCAGTGGACTGTGGGAGAAGACATGCTGGCAGGCTAGGGCAGTCCTCAGTGGGTGCCACAGCACAGAGCCAGCTGCAGTCACTGGAAGCTCTACCTGGACATGGCTTACATGGCACGGTGCCACTGAAGCACTCTAGCACCTGCCTGCAGGCCCAGGGCCTGGATGACTCTTCCCTGGTATCTCACACTGCATTTCATTATGGGGATGACTGAATCGAAGCCATTCTCCAGATCTGCTTGTACATAGCCTTCTTGGAGTAGGGGATGACTCTGCTAGGCTGTGAGGAGAAAGACAGGCCCAGAGGTGGTTACTCCAAATTTTGTACCCAGGTGTGTGTGGCAGCTTCCTTCCCTGCATCCTCCCGCCGGCTCAGGGTCCCCCGCTCCTTGTCCATGGAATAGATTTTATGTAAAGAGAGCCCCTTCCTCAGACAACAAGTTATATTCTGGGTTTTGTAAACATTCTGTATTTGAGCATTCCCAATGTTTGGCTTTTGTATTCTTTCTTGTAAATTCTAGTGAAATTTGGATTTTAGGTGTTGAGGTATGGGGAAGAGCAGCCAGATTATGAACATAGTTTCCTACAAGTTTATAGCTAAAAAGGAAAACATATTCTCCTCCAAAACTGCCTATCAGTCGATAAATTAGAGGGGAACAAGGCTGTTTTCTCCTAAGATCAAATGTGCTAGTTTTATATGCATGCTTTATGTGTTCAAAATACAATTAAGTCGGCCTGGGAAGGTGGCTCAGTGGTAGAGCACTTGCTTTGCATGCCTGAGGCCCTGGGATCAATTCCTCAGCACCACATAAGCAAAAAGAAAAAAAGCCAGAAGTGGCGCTGTGGCTCAAGTGGTAAGGTAATAGCCTTGAGCTCAAGAGCTGAGGGACAGTGCCCAGGCCCAGAGTTCAGGCCCCAGGGCCGGACCCCCCAAAAAATACAATTATGTCATTCCCTATCTTGGATACGATTTGGCAAACCTAAGAGTTAAGTATCCTGGGAGCTAGAGGCAGGATATTTGTGAGCTTTATCCAAAATGTGGGAGGGGGGAGAGGGGGAAGGTGTTAAAATCTGTATATTATTTTGTAGAATCAAAGTAATACAAAATGAGGATGACAAAAAATCTGTCTGGTCTAGATCTCACATGGTGCCTTTGACATGGCACTTTTGCCTTTTTTTGGCTGTGGTTAGGTCCACCTGCCTGGTGGGTAATTTGTCTTCAAGGAATCATGGTCCTGAAGTGGGACGTGGATTACCTAGTGGCAGTTGGAACCAGTCCAAGGACAGAACAAAGACCACTTCCAATGCATGGCTCCTTAATTCCTCATGCAAGTAGGATTACCAGTGAAATTTCTTGAATTTGACTCCAGAAAACAATCACTGAACCAAAAGGAAAGGCCACCAAACATCTTTCCTATTCCTCCAATCCCTCCTTCCTTGGTAAAGTGCAAAATAGTTTTGCAGGTTTTGGCACACAAACAAATCACCCACCCTCCCCTGGTAAACTAAGTTGCAATTGACTAAGTCATGTAAATGCATAATGCCACATTCTTTATTCTGGACAACATCTTCAGGTTGTTTGATGCTTTAATCTTGTTTTTTTTAATTTCTTTTTGTCAGTTGTGGGGCTTGAACTCTGGGCCTGAGTGTTAACATGCTCCTGAACTCCTCAGATCAAGGGGAGCCCTCTACTACTTGAGCCACAGCAACATTTCCTCTTTTCTGGTGGTTAAGTGGAGATAACAGTCTCACAGATTTTCCTGCCAGGGTTTGCTTTAGACCATGAATTTTTAAATTATATTTCTATATATTTTTGCTAATTTCAGGAGACTTGGTTCTCCTTTCTCTTTAATTTTCTCCTGTATCTTCTTGTTTTGGAACAAGTGTCATGGACTGTCCATCCATTCAAAACTAAGCTTATTTCATTAGTTTAGTGGGAAAGGAATCAAGCCTGCCTGCATCTCAGGGCAGCTTCGCAAATAATGATAATCTGATAATTCACATCATGAATTTTCAAAGTCATGTTGATATTTTTTTGACAACCTTCACTAAAGAGTTCTGATTTCTAACAAGGTTAAAAAGACTAGTAATTCAACAAAACACATTGTATTCTTCCCAGATTCCATGGTGAAGAAGCCCTTAACATTAACCCCCTCCTTTCAAACTTGTAGCTTTATTCAGTTTTACTGTGCTGGCTTTCATTTTGGTATTAGCATCAATAATTTCCTTGTACTAGTTGACAGTGAAATTCCACTTCTTATTAGTTCAATTCTTATTGACAATGCTAGACTCATGAGTTAACTATCACAGAGCCTAAAATATTGAATAGCATTAATTATATGCAACTATTCCATAAATTAATATAAGTACCATGAATATGCATGTTCATATAATTTTTAAAATGCAAAATTACATATCTGGGTCTAGTCACCTCTGTATAACCTCTTTCCTTTCCACATCCAGTTAGTCACTCATGTTAAATACCTGAAGAATAACTTGTCCCAATGTGCCTTCAAGAGGCCAGGGGTACCCAAGTCGACTGGCTGTGCCCTCTCTGCCCTTATTTTCTTAGGCAATGTGGTATCAGTGTCAGGGGTGTCATGGATCAGGTGGCTGGAAACATAGTACTCTGAATTATGTAGAACAGAGTAGCAGAGACTAGGATACCAGGGAAAGAAGAATTGTGACTGTAATCTTTGAGTTGCAATGGCCAGGTGTAGGAAGCATGTCTCAAGCTCGCTGCTCTTGCTGCTCCGAGCCCAGGGAAGCCGGGAAGGTTCCAGCTCTGGATCAGGACCAGGCTTTGTGGACAAGCCCGGGTGAGGAATCTGGGGACCTACACAGTGGCCAACTCGTGCAGCCTGGGAACTTCCTTAGCGTGGCCTAGTCTTCTCCACAGAAGGGCACATTCACTCCTGTGCCTCTCCTGCTTCAGAATTCCTGCTGTCCTCTTGTCTTCTCCCATGTCCAAAGACAGGTGTCAGCTTCTCCACACCACTCAGAGGCCATCACAGAGATGCTCACAGGGCTTCACATGCCTGGTTCACCAAGCATGCAGGGCTCAGGGGTGCCATCCTCCAAGCAAAGTGTACCCCCATTTCAGCTTGGCCTCCCCTGCCTAGTGGACCACAAACTGCATTTTTACACAGGAAGCCAGGGGCACACAAGGTCATCCTGCAGTCTAAGGCATCCTTTCCCTCCTCCTGCTCAGGTGTGGGGCGGCTCTGGAGCCAACCACAACATCACAATTGATTATCTAGAAGGAAGAGGAAAAAAGGTTCATTGTCCCAGATATAACTGCCCCTGGGATTCTCTGTGTACACGAGGTGTGTGTGTGTGTGTGTGTGTGTGTGTGTGTGTGTGTGTGTGTGTGTGTGTGTGTGTGTGTGTGTGTGTGTGTGTGTGTGTGTGTGTGTGTGTGGTGTGAGAGAGTCAGACACAGCTGAGGTTTGGGGTAAAACACTTCTTCCCTTCAGCACTGAGTTTTGGTATCTAATGGTCGTCCCCCCATCCCAATTCTGAGTCAACATTCTAAAGTTCTCCTTCTGTATACTTTTATTCATTGATCTTCTTGATGTTCAGTTTCCAATGGTCTGCTTGTGAAGTTAACCATTTTCTGTTGAAGGTGGTGCCTTTTTAAAAAACTTATGAAGCCCTTTGATCACTTTAAATGCTATTTTACTCTGTTAGTCCATTTTACTTAGCCCAACTCAGGGCCTCGGCTGTGACTGTAAGTTCTGAGATTAGCTTAGGGCTAATATGAGATACTATCCATTCAATCTAACTTTCTAGTGAAAGATGTTCGGCATCTTTATTGAAATAATTGCCTGCTTGTAAAAAACACAGTGTTATAAATGTGCAATCGATTGATTTTAGTAAATTGTGCACCACTGTAATGATATTTATTTTTTACTAAGGTGAATAGTTGGAATGGGGGAAAATCACAAATTCTTTTTTTTTATTGTGAAAATAATGTACAGAGGGGTTACAATTACATGGGCAAGATAGTGAGTACATTTCTTATCAAGCATTGTAGCCTCCTCTTTTGTTTACCCTTCCCATCCCTTCCCATCCTCCCTCCCCCCCCACCTGATCCTCCCCCCGCCCAAGTTGTAAAATTCGTTTTTGACATGACAACTTGTACTTCTCATTGTTGCAACAGGTCCAACTGTATCATTATTTAAACGACTTGTTGGAAAATAACAAATTTTATAACTTAAAAATTGATCAAATAACAAAAAAAAGAAAGACACTGATTAGGAATGATGTACAAATGTAAATGTTTAATAAATAAATGAAATGTTTGAAATTCTTATCCACAAAGGAAATACACATCAAAAAGTCACAAATTCCATTTAACACATAAGAGTACTTATCACAACTCAAAAAAATAAAAACAAATGCTGGAGAGGTTGAAATAAATCAGGAACTATATATAGTTGTGTGGCATTATAAACTAGTGCAACCCATACGGAGATCAGAATGGAAGTTTAGACAATGCCAAAAAAGGACACATATTTTAATGAGCTTTACAGCAACTTGGATACATATTGAAGAAATATGATTCAACATGATTAACCATATTCATGGGAGTAGTATTCATAGCAATCAAGCTCTGCAGTCAACCTAGGTGCAGAAAGAAGGAATAAAGAAAATGTGATATTCATAGTTATAAACATATACTGGGATATAGGATAAACGAATGTGTCTACTATTTCTTTTCAACATATTTTTGGATATACACAATCCTAATTACACTGGGTTTTGTGGCATTGAGTTTTGCTTTCGTGAGGAATCTCCATAATGATTTTCAGAGCAGTTAAAAAGGTTAAAGATATCCTATAATAAGTGGATGGGGGACTGAAATTTAAATATATCAGTGAACACATACAGGACAATCATATATAGTTCTAATTTGAAGCAATTTTAAGAAGGCCACATTTAGGGGAAAGACAATGTTAGAAGATTAATAACAAATTTTGTTGAAAAGTTGAATAAAAAGGTATAAAATGAAATTTATCAAAAGCTGTTGAATGATAGAAGATGGATGGAGGTTAGAAAAACAGATTCATCTGCATGGTCAAGTCGACTGAAGTATATGCATATTTGGTGTACACTGATGATACTCATTCCAAAACATAAAATATCCTTAAAATATTTATGAGAAGATAGAACAGGATCTGTCTTGAGTATATGTAATAGCAAGAATTCACTGGAGGATCAGAAATGTGAAGGAGAGAGAATATCACCAAAATAGTTTATGTGATTCTGTGAAGATGCACAATGAATCTGTGTTTGGGAAAGGAGGAAAGAAGAAAACATATGAGGTGTTGTCAAGATATATCTTACACATATACAGAGATGGAAAAACAGGATAAATGTGCAACTAATTAGTGCTAATTTAACAAAACATTTTGCTCATTTTAAAAAATGAAGCTATAAAAATAATACTTAATATCATCAAATAAATATGCCATGGAAGAAAATGTACATAGACAGATTTTCCCCAAAATTTGTTTTATTTGATAACAAGTGGATTAAATTAAAATGTAATTATGTCTGCAGATGTTAACACTTTCAAATGTCATTGCTAGAACCATCAAAGAAATTTAACAGAGAATTAAAGAGTAAGTACAATCTCTGCTTTGGATGAAGATAGTAGAAATTTATGACGAAAGAATGTGCTCTCTTTTCCTCATCAATATAGAGTTAGGACACCTACCTTTTGACAGAACACTTGTAGTAAGAGCAATGAAGTTACTAATTTAGGTAGTAATTTGTTACATCTATTCCCTAATTTTAATGATGTGACTCCCAAATGATATGAGTGGTCGTAGGAGATTTTCTGAGTTATTTCACCCAGGATTTCTAATTGCTTCACCTGTCAATGTTTCTTCTGCTACTTTTATTTCTCTTTGTTTCTCAAGTCAAATCCTGTGACCTTTTGATTCATGAGAAAGAGCTGGAGAAATGTGAGGATGGCCTGGAGTCTGAGCTAACATCCACTACAGCAAAGAGGATCTGGTGAAGGACCTCCACCTGGGCCTCAAAATCAGATATTAATTGACCTCTTGGTAAATGGGGAAACTCACTCCATCAGGCAGAATCTGTCATTCTTTGACTTTCTCTGAAAAGATTTGGTACTAGGGCACAATTCAGAATGAGCTTTCTCTCCACCAGCCACAGCCTTAGCAGGAGGAACAGATTCAAATCTGAAAATGGTCTCAGTTCCCACAGGGCCAGTCAGAAGACAGGAGATCATACTTTCCCGCTCATCAGGGACCTTCTGGTAGGATTAGAGTCTGGACAAGTCTAAGATGGAGATAAACTGAGACTGGGCGTAAGGGGGACACAAAACTTCCCTTTCTTTGACTATCAGTGAGTTGTTTAGTCAGACATGATGCCTCCTTCATATGAGAAAATACACTATGTGAATTATGTCACTGTCACTGTGGGAGGTCAGTTTCTTTGAGAGAGAAGGGTTTAAAGTTGCGACCACCAGTTTGTTCCCTAGGTTGTTGTCTCTCCCACACTTTCCCTTGCAAGGAATACATTGATCCTTTCAGGCATTCAACTACTTGTCCAGATCCTAGGCAGGAATACTATAGGTTATTCTTTTGTATCTCTTGCATTTGAGGTAAAATAGACCCAGGCTCAGCTCATGCCAAGAGGTAGATGCAATGTTACAACAAGCTCAGATTTGTACTGAAGATCAATCATATTGAAAAAAATAACTGAAATTAATAGCCTCCTTCTACACTTGCATCTTTACTAACAGACAACTTCCTGGTTGCTCATCATGTAATTTCTTTCTTTTTTTGGGGGGAGGGGTCCGGTCATGGGGCCTGAACTCTGGGCCTGGGCGCTTTCCCTCAGGTCTTCAGCTCAAGACTAGTGCTCTACCACTTGACCCACAACACCACTTCCAATTTTTTTCTTTTTGCTTATGTGGAGCTGAGGAATTGATCCCAGGGCCTCAGGCATGCAAGGCAAGAGCTCTACCACTGGGACACCTTCCCAGCCCCTGTAATTTCAATTCTTTAATAGTAAGAACCATTCTAGGAGGTCTTTCCTGGCCATACTTTTTGAGATTTAAACTGAAAATTGAACTTACTAGAATCTCAAAAGTTTCAGTTTGGGGGTGGTAGATACTGGTGGTTCATACCTACAGTCCTACCTAATCAGGAGACTGAGACCTGAGGATGGAAGTTCTAAGCTATCTTGGAAAGAAAGTCTATGAGATGTCTCTCTAGTTACCAAAAAAACCCCAGAAGTGGTACTCTGTACCAAAGTGTTAGAGGGGTAACCTTTAACGAAAGAACTGAGAGACAGTACTCAGGCCCTGAGTTCACACGCTTTGAGCAACAAAAAGTAAGTTTCATTTTTTGACTATGGTTTCCTTTTCAAACACACTATGTACTTTATCTGGAAGTCTTATTTAAGGTTCCTGTGTCTCACTCAAGTAGATTTTTTATGGGTGGGGGTGTCAAGTCGTGGGGCCTGAACTTTGGGCCTAGGCGCTGTCCCTCAGCTCTTCAGCTCAAAGCTAGCACTTTACCAGTTGAGCCACAGTACCACTTCTGGCTTTTTTTCTTTTTGCTTATGTGGTGCTGAGGAATCAAACCCAGGGCCTCATGCATGCAAGTCAAGAGCCCTACCCCTGAGCAACTTTCCCAGCCCCTCAAGTAGATTTTTGTCTGTCAACAATAACCAAGTCTATAAAGTCTACCTAGAGTACAATCAGCAAGTTCACATCAAATAGTATTAAGTGTGGGTGGGTAGGCCTTAGACTAATTCTTACTTTAAAGAAACTATGTTGGCCTTCCTTCCACTTGAACAATTGTGTGGAAAATAGATGCATCTCTGGATTTCTTTGGTTCTTTCCAGAATCTATTTTCTTCAGATAATTTTCCATTGATACAGAAAAGTTCCAAATTGTGGCTACTATTATTAATTGTTTTGCTAATTTTAAGCGTGGGAAAATAGATCAAAGGTATTTCAAACTTCATTTGTGTGAAAAATGTTCATCCATTATCTAAATTCAAAAAACATACATTACTAAAGGTACTTTTACTTCAGTAAAAAGAAGAGCATGAGGGTCAGGAGTTCATAATTGTATATGATACTATTTTTAAGAGCAAGACTAAATGCTTGCTTGTACATAGTTGACACTTGCAAATAATTTATTATATAATTATATATGCATACATATACATATATAATTTACATATTGACACACATATATGTATATATACATGTATGCATATAGTATATATATATATATATATAGTATCTGTATGCTAGTACTAGGACTTAAACCAGGGCCTAAGTTCTTTTGCTTTTCTTTTTTGCACAAGGTTGGCATTCTTCCATTTGAGCCACAGCTCCACCTTTAGTTTTTTGGTTCTTAGTTTAGTACCAAGGTCCATTTTACCATGTCTGTCTTGAAACTATGATCCTCAGCTTTCAGCCTTCTAAATAGATAGGTTTAAAGGCAAGCACCACTAAAACCAGCCCTATTCCCTTTGAATTAAAAATAAATTTAAAGAACAATAACTTGTAGTGATTTCAAATATATGTCTTTTCATTTAAACTAAAATAAACTGCTTAATTTTTTTTCTTCTTCCAACTCACCTACCAAGAAAGAAAAGGAAAAATTCTAAACGAAAAATCCTAAAGAACCTCTGAATCTAACAATTCTCAAGCCTGCTAGCCACAGTTTATTTGCTGGGAAATAAAACAGGATGATATTGTCTACAAACAAAGCAGGAGAAAATGCTCTTCATTAAACTTGCTGCAAGTCTGATAAGGATGAGGGCAAGCAACTTTACCCAGGAAGTATCACAAAGTGTTTGCTGTGGTAGGCTGACTCTAGTGGATAAGTGTAGCCTATCTTATAGGATGTTCATAATGATGTGGAGAATAATCAAAGGTGAATATGTGATTAGAGAGGTGTGATTTCCTGAAGATGAATGTTTATATTGTAGTTTGTATACTGTTGAAAATAAGACAGTTAAGATAGGGATATTTATGTAATTTTTCTGCTTGTAAAAGTTAGACTAGCAATACCTTTGAAAATTGATAGTAAAGTAAGAGTCCTTACAGTTTCTTTTGCAACATAAAATTTTACACAATAAGTAGTTGTTTATTCTGAATTGGTGTAGAAATGAAATATCATAATATATTGAATACTCAATAATAATGACTTAAGAATATGCCAAGGACAGTCACAGTTACTTAGGAGGTGGAGATCTGATTATAGCTGTTTAAAGCTAGGCCAAACAGAATATAACTGTGAGACAGTTATTAGCCAAGAAAAAAAGTAAGAAGTTTTTCTGGGTTCAAGTTTTAAACTGCTAGCTCTTAGCAAAATGGCCCAAGGACAACACCAGGCCTAGCTCAAACCTCAGTACTGGCACAAAAATAAATTATGCAACTAAAACATACAAATATGTTTATTAAAATAAAGTTGTCCTTCACAATATAATAATAAACTTATGTTATAATTTATATAATTTATAGCAGTTATAGAATATCAGTAATTATACATATATCATTTATGTTATAATAACATTACATATACTATACACAGATTATAGTAATAACAATAATATCCATTAATTAATACATGTTTTAGAATAGGGAATAGATTTCTTTGGTACAACAAAGTACCTCATCACAAAAAATTCCTTTTGGATTATATATCACTATCAAACTATTCCATGTGTATTCAAGGTACTTAAAAGCCTGTGTTCATAAGTACAGTTGTTGTTGACATTGATTTGTTACTCCTTAAACAATTACGCTAATTACTTCCACAAACAGTGGAAGCTGAATGATGTTCATCCAGGTTTCTTTAGAAATTAAACCGATATTTATTTGATACAAAGATCACTTTAAAAGTCATTACCCATACCCTTTCCATTTAAAAATATTTACATTCTGTGTCAATTTTACTGCCATTATAACCATAATGAAGAAGATAATGTGGGTTTATCTGCTCCATAGTTCTTAAAAGGTAATGAATCTGACATTTACATAATATCCTTAGAAATGCCTGGTGGAAAACTGGATTTGAATTATGGGTATGCAACTAGTCAGTCTTAAGTACTTGGGAAATTTCCTTGGCCTTGTTGCCTAGGTCTTTTTTAGTGAAATATTGAATTTCTTTCCTAAATTACAGTACTGTCATGAGCACTAAAACTACTTTATTGAAGGTGCATGCTTCGAATGGTTTCTGCACATTGTGTAGTAGGTCCCAGATAAATATGCTTCTATCACCATGGTCACAGCATCCTTCCTGAAGGCCTTCAGAAATATTTACCAAGTGGAATTCCGGAAAGATGGGGGAGGAGAAAGTGGCGGCTAAACAAGCTCTCACATAAAAAGCAATATTAGAGTTCCAGTGAACAGCCCTATGCCAGAGAATCACACCAAGTGTGGCATCACAGGACATCGAGCTAGGCCAGAGAGCGAAAATCCAGGCATGGAGACAGATCTGAGCAATTGCCAGCAGCCTCCATACCTGCAAAACAGAGAGTCTGGGACAAAGGAGCCAGACGCGGCAGGCGAGCGGATTCTACTCAACACCAGCAAGAACTCACAAGGAGCAGATATATTCATCCTGCAGTTCACAGACCAGATATGACCCAGGAACCAAGACTCAGCATGAGTAGAAGCCTAATGTCCTCACTCCTTCTCAGTAGCAGAGATGGGAAGGCCTCCCCTCCCCCATCCAGTACCAGAGATCTCCATCTTGGATACTGACAATGTTCGGTGGAGCTGCTAGCTCCAACTCAGGCCATGGAAGAAAACTAGAGTCATTTACCAGGTCACAAGAACTTAAACTTACATGCCAGACTCAGCTCCACCCAGGGAAAAGTCACCCAGTTTGGGTACCAGCCCCAGGAGTGGCTTTCTTCACTGGGTAATCAGAGCCAGAGGTTGCCCCTCCCTTTAGCAGCCTTGACAATCAGTTGAAATTCAGTAAACATAAACCCTGAGAGTGGCTCCAGGCTGGGCTCTGTGAGTTTCTCACAAACTAGCCCCCAGGAAAAGCTACTGTTTGCTGAAATGCCTCAACTCTACCCAGAACATAGCCTCATCACAGCATCTCCAAACTTGAGGAACAAGCCATCTCTCTCTTTTGTGCAACTCAAAGCAGATCTCCCTCCCATTGAACTAACCTGGGAAGAGGATCACAAAATCCTGGGTAAAGCAGAGCATTTTTCTGCCTGTTCAAACAAACTGACTTAAGAAACCAACCCAACCACAGGACAATCAAATACCATAAGCAGACCAGAGACACCAACAAGAGGCTGGTTATGGACACAAGGGAGCTACAGGATTTTTCCCACCCCTCCCAAAAAAATCAAATAATATTTTTTCTATTGTTTTTGTACCTTTTATATTTTTTTTCTAAAACTGTTTTTTTTAATTTTAATTTTTTCCTTTATTGAAAATTTTTTTTCTAGTAACTTTTTTTCCTCTTATACTTTTTTATTTTAGGGGTATGTGTCTGTGTGTGCGTTTTTCTTTCTTTTTTTTTTCGTTAAAAATTTATTTTGTTTTTTGTTTAGTTCTACGGAACTTCTGTTCTTTTTTTGTTTCTTTCTTATCCTTTTCACCTTTTCTTCTCTTTCATTCTTCTTTATGTGACCTAATTGTTGTTCTGCAAATCCTCAGATAAACCCATAGTCGATTATTAGACCTTATACCACATTGTGTACACACTTAATCCACAAATTTATTACTCAATTCAAAACCTTTGAGACATAAATTCCTTAATAGCAGTACTACCTCTTTATACCTACATAATATTTTCAGTATTTTTATTTTTAAGTTTTTCACATCTCCTTTATATCCCTCCTCTTCTCTCATTATATTCAGGTTCTTCTCTGAATATTTTCTTTTCAAAATGGCATAATATTTTAAATTTTTACTTTTCTGTTTTTTCTGGTCTCTTTTTTCCCCTTTCTCTTTCTATTTTCTCTCTCTCTCCACTTTCATCCTATCCAACTATTTCCTGCTTTGAGATTCGGACTTAATTAAGTTAACTCTCCCAGTACCTTCCCACATCACTCTATTCCTATTTTTACCCACATCTCTCCCTAAACTTAATAATTTCTGACTTCCCAAATTCTTCTTTGCAGTTCGTAGCCCATTAATCTATAGCTGTTTGATGTTGAATAAATTTATGTGTTGAACTAGATTGTATCTGCAGACTATTGACTGTGCAAATACAGATTTTGGTTGATGCTTGCCTTAAGTTCGTGTTCTAGCACAAAACTGGTATTAATTTCATCCCAAATGGGCAGAATAGGCCGGAAAAACACAAGAAATATTGCAATTCCGGGTACCTCGACTCCCACTCATGATATCAGAGGACAGAACAGATAATGAGTAATCCAGAGGAGAGTTCCCAAATAGCTCTGCAAACATTGCTGGCAAACATGATAAATGAAAAGATTGAAAACTTACAAAGGACTCTTAATGAGCATGATAGGGAGAGAGGAGGCAAACAAAAGGTCAATGCAGGCAAAGATTGAAAACCTCCAAAGGACACTGTATGAGCATGATAGGGAGAGAGAGGAGGCAATCCAAAGGTTGATACAGGAATTTCATGAGCGTGAGGAAGCTACTCAAAAACTGATACAAGATTTGCGTGAGCAGCTAGAGAATACTCAAAGAGAAAGGCAGGAATGGCATGAGCCGGCTGAGGATTTGAGAGAACATGATGAGAATACACAAAGATCACTAAGGGCATTCATGGAATACATTAACAAAGAGCTGAAAGAAGTCAGGGAGACCACAAAGGGAATGCTGAATGGAACCCAACAGAAGGAATGGCAGTCCAAGGAAACCATAGCCAATCAACTATTTGATTTGAGAATAAACACTGAACACCAAATTAAGGAAGTAAATGGTTCATACAAGATCTAATCCAAAGCTTCAACAAAGAATTTGAAGCCAACAAAGTTGAGAAATTAGAAGGAAAAGAAATGAATAAACAAAGTAAAAAGTCTGTACACCAGGTTAGATCATGCAGAAGATGGAATCTCGGGGATTGAAGACAGCCTAAATATTATAGAGAAAATACATACAACCATCCAAGAGAAGTGCAAGAAATATGATAGATCTATCCAAAACTTGGAAGACACCATCAGAATGCCTAATCTAAGGATAATGGGTGTAGAGGAGCACCTAGAAAGAGAAGTTAATGGTCTAGGACATTTGTTTAACAGGATCCTAACAGAGAACTTCCCAAACATGCAAAAAGATAGGCCTATTCAGATACAAGGAGCTTTTAGAACTCCAAATAGACCAGACCAGAATAGGATATACCACCATCACATTATAATCCACACAGGATAAATTCAGACCAAGGAAAAGGTCCTTAAAGCTGTCAAAGAGAAAAGATTCATCACCTATAAAGGAAAACCAATTAGAATCACCTCAGATTTCTCAGCAGAGAAATCAATGCAAGAAGAGCCTGGTATGATGTATGCCATGCCCTAAAAAAGCTATCAACCAAGAATATTGTACCCAGCTAAATTCTCCTTCATAACTGAAGGCCAAATAAAAACCTTCCATACCAAAGAAAAATTGAAACAATACATCTCCACCACACCAGCCCTACAAAAGATTCTTAAAGATGTCTTACACATAGAAAACCAACAAGACGACAATAAAGACCAGGAAACCACATCCAAACTGAGAATCCAATTACCATAGGAAGAACCCAGTTTTCACAGCCCCCAAGAAAGTGGATAACATGGGAGGAACTCCCAAATAGCTCTCTGTCCTTTCTCTCAACATTAACTCTCCAATTAAGCGACATAGAATGTCTAGTTGGACTAAAAAACAAGATCCTTCTATCTGCTGCCTTCAGGAGTAACATCTTTCCATGAAAACAAACACAGTTTCAATGTTAAAGCCTGGAACAAAATCTACCAAGCAAACGACTCTCATAAACAGTCGGGAGTTGCAAACCTAATATCACATAAAATAGACATCAAATTAAATATGATGAGAAGAAGTAAAGAGGGTCGCTACATACTAATTAATGGATCTCTCTGTCAGGAGGATATTACAATTCTAAATATCTATTCGCCAAACAAAGGATCACCCAAATTTATCCAAGAAACAATACTTTCCCTCAAATCCCACATAGATCCAAAGACATTAATAGTTGGGGATTTTAACACATCACTCTCCCCACTAGATAGATCAACTCGGCAAAAACTCAACAGATAAATTGCAGATCTAAGCAGCTGCATAGATCAACTAGATTTAACAGACATCTATCGAATATTTCCCCCCAGCAGCATCCGAATACACGTTTTTCTCAGCAGCACATTGAACATATTCTAAAATAGACCACATTTTAGGCCACAAAGCAAACTTGTCCAAATTCAGAAACATTGAGGTTATACCTTGTATTCTCTCTGACCACAAGGGAATAAAATTAGAATTCAACACCAAAAGTCACCAAAGAAAGTCTGGTAACACATGGAGTCTGAGAAACACACTGCTGAATCACGAGTGGGTCATGGAAGAGATTAGAAAGGAAATTCAAATGTTCATTATATTCAACAAAAATGAACACACAAATTACCAGTTCCTCTGCGACACAGCAAAGGCAGTACTCAGAGGCAAGTTTATAGCTCTGAGTTCCTACATCAAAAAATTGGAGAGATCTGAAACCAACAATTGACTGAGACATCTGAACCTCCTTGAAAAAGAGCAGCAAGATAAACCTCAATCCAGTAGATGGAAAGAAATAATTAACATTTAATCACAATTAAATGAATTAGAATGCAAAAAACTATAGAAAGAATCAACAAAACAAAGAATTCGTTCTTCGAAAAAATTAACAAAATTGACAGACCCTTAGTAAATCTTATCAGAAAAAGAAGAAAACACACCCAATAAATAAACTCAGAGATGAGCTTTGAAACATCACCACAGTAACAAGCAAGATTCAGAACATTATAAGGGCATACTTCTCAAACTTTTCTGCTAATAAGTTTGAGAAATTGGCATAAATGGACCTTTCCCTAGCAAATATTGACATGCCAAACTAAACCAAGATGAGTTAAACTATCTTAACAGGCCCATATCAAGCATTGAAATAGATACAGCAATAAGAGAGCTCCGAGCTAAGAAAAGTCCAGGACCAAATGATTTTACAGCAGAATTCTACAAGGCCTTCAAAACAGAGCTCACACCAATACTCCTCCAACCCTTCAATGAAATTGAAAGAGAAAGTTCACTACCGAATACATTCTATGAAGTCATCATAACCCTCATCCCAAACCAGGCAGTGACTCATCATAGAAAGAGAACTATAGACCCATTTCTTTGATGAACATTCATGCAAAACTTCTCAACAAAATTTTGGCCAATTGACTTCAACAATTCATCCAAAAAATCATACACCATGATCATGCAGGATTTATTTCAGGGATGCAAAGCTGGTTCAATATATGCAAATCAATTAATATTATTCATCACAAAAACAGTAGCAAGGAAAAGAACCATTTGGTTATCTCAATAGATGCAGAAAAAGCATTCGACAAGATCCAACACCCCTTTATGATGGTTTAGAAAATTAGGAATCCATGGAATATTCCTCAATACAATAAAAGTTGTATATGACAAACCTACAGCCAGCATTATACTTAATGTTGAAAAACCAAAGCCATTTTCTCTTAACTCAGGAACTAGACAAGGATGCCAACTCTCTCCACTTCTATTCAATATAGTATTAGAATGCCTAACTATAGCAATAAGACAAGATGCAGGTTCCAAATAGGAAAAGAAGAAATAAAACTCTCCCTTTTTGCAGATGATATGATCTTGTATTTAAAGAATCCCATAGACTCCACTCCCAAATTACTCAACCTGATGCAAAACTCTGGCAAAGTAGCAGGGTATAAAATTAACCCGCCAAAATCAATGGCTTTTCTCAATGCCAACAATGAGAAAAGTGTGGCTGAAATTAGGAAAACAACTCCATTTGTAATAGCCAAACAAAAAATACAATACGTAGGAATTAACCAAAGAAGTGAAGGACCTGTATGATGAAAACTTTAAAAATTTGAAAAAGGAAATCAAAACAGAACATAGAAAATGGGGAAAACTCCCATGCTCCTGGATTGGAAAGATCAACATTGTGAAAATGGCAATATTTCCAACTCTATCTACAAATTCAATGTTATGCCTATCAAAATTCTAACCTCATTCCTCATAGAAATAGAAGAGGCAATCCTAAAATTCATATGGAACAATAAAAGACCCCTAATAGCAAAAACGCTCTTCAACGGAAAGAACACTGCTGGAGGAATATCAATACCAAATTACAAACTCTACTATAAAGCCATATTAATCAAAACTGCTTGGTACTGGCACAAGAACAGACCTCAGGACAATGGAATAGAATTGAAAACACAGAAATGAACCTATATATAGCCATCAAATCTCCAATAAGGGAGCGAAAAAATAGAATGGAAGAAAGACAGCTTCTTCAGTAGATAGTGCTGGAAAAATTGGTTAACTACATGTACAAAACTAAAGCTAGATCCTTATATATCACCCTGCGCCAGAATCAACTTCAAAATGGATCAAAGACCTCGTAGTCAAAGCAGACACTCTGAAAACATTACAGGATGGAATAGGAGAAACCCTAGGTCTCCTTGGCTCAGGCCGAAATTTTCTTAATAGAGACCCAGAAACACAACAAATCAAAAAAGGTTAGACAAATGGGATTACATGAGGTTGCAGAGCTTCTGCATGGCAAAGGACATAGCTAGCAAGATCAATAGAAAGACTATGGATTGGGAGACGATCTGGACTATGGATTGGGAGACGATCTTCACTAGCCATACAACGGACAAGGGTCTAAAATATACTTGGAATTCAAAAAATTAAATCCCCCAACTACAAATCCTCAAAGAAACAGCTGCCCAATAAATAAGTTGGCTAAAGTCTTAAAGAGAAATTTCTCTGAATAAGAAAGAAGGATGGCCAATATACACATGACGAAATGCTCAACCTCCCTAGTCATAAATGAAATGCAAATCAAAACAACATTAAGATACCGCCTCATCCCAGTTAGAATGCCCCAAATCAAGGACTCTAATAACAACAGATGCTGGAGGGGATGTGGACAGAAGGGAACCTTACTTAATTGTTGGTGGGAGTGTAAACTTGTTCAACCACTTTGGAAAATAGTATGGAGTTTCCTCAATGACTCCACATAGAGCTCCCCTATGACCCAGCAATCCCACTTTTGGGCATTTACCTAAATGTTTACAAAAATACCACACTAAAGTTACAAGCACAACTATGTTTATTGCAGCATTATTTATCATAGCTAAGATATGGAACCAACCCAGATGCCCCTCAGTAGATGAATGGATCATGAAAATGGGGTATATATACACAATGGAATTCTATGACTCCATCAGAAAGAATGACATCGTCACATTTGTTAGGAAATGGAAAGATGTGGAAAAAATATGTTAAGTGAAGTAAGTCAAGCCCAAAGAAAGATAGGTCCCATCGTTTCCCTTATTTGCAATATCTAGTATATGTCTGAGTCAAGGAGAAAAGAACATATAAGGTGATGTTAGGAAAATGATCCCTAAGATATGTATTTAAATGTTTGTTTTCTTTCAAGCAGTTGTTTCTAACGCATTTATAAGATTATTACTTTGTTGCTATATATGTCCCTCCCCCACAGTATAACCCCCGCTTTCAATATATTTGATGTCAGTATAACTTGTGGAGGAGATGAGGAAAAACAAGTCGTTTAAATAAGGGTACAGGTGGACCTGTTGCAACAATGAGAAATACAAGTTGTCCTGTCAAAAACGAACTTTACAACTTTAGTGTGGGAGGGGAGGAATGGGTGAGGTGGCGTGGGCAAGCTGGGAAGGGTTTGGAAGGGGAAACAAAGGAGGAGGCTACAATCCTTGATAAGAAATGTACTCATGTGCCGGGCGCTGGTGGCTCACGCCTGTAATCCTAGCTACTCTGGAGGCTGAGATCTGAGGATCGCGGTTCAAGGCCAGCCCGGGCAGGAGAGACTGTGAGACTCCTATCTCCAATAAACCACAAGAAAACCGGAAGTGGCGCTGTAGCTCAAGTGGTAGAGCGCTCGCCTTGAGCTGAAGAGCTGAGGGACAGCGCCCAGGCCCAGAGTTCAAGTCCCACTACCGACCAAAAAAAAAAAAAAAAAAGAAATGTACTCATTATCTTGCCCATGTAATTGTAACCCCTCTGTACAGTATTTTCACAATAAAAAAGTTATGAAAAAAAAGAAATATTTACCAAGTGATGTTACCATCTGTGAAAATTTGTCTTTACTAAAATAAAAAGTTCTAGGGCCTGGGAAGTTGGCTCAGTTGTAGACCTCTTGCCTTGCATGCCTGAGGCCCAAAGTTCGATTTCTCAGCACTACATAAGCAAAAAGAAAAAAAGCCAGATGTGGCGCTGTGGCTCAAGTGGTAGAGTGCTAGCCTTGAGCTGAAGAACTGAGGGACAACGCCCAGGCCCAGAGTTCAGGCCCCACGACCCCCCCAAAAAGAAAAAGTTCAATTCTTCCCATGAAATAATAAAAACAATGTTGTGGCTGTCCTGTGGCTTTGAGTCTAAAGGAGTTTTGCCTGAATTTCATTTACTATATTAGTGGTACCTGTAGCATTCTTTAGTGCTGCCATTCATGTCTCTAGTCTGTGTTTCATCTGGAATATAATCATAGCAGTTTATAATCTTCATTGCCAGAATAAAAAATACAAGTGTCTTTTCTATGACAAGGCAATTTTAGGCATACTTTGCATATTATATGCTTAATAATTGCCTGAAATATATTTCTGATTTCGTTTAGATCCATAAAGGACAGCTAAGACCAGGGAAAGATTATTGCAAAGAATGATAAAAAATACTTTTATGGTGGTCTTAATGGCAAAGTGAAAGGGATATGTAACAACACTGAGGGTTGGTTAATGTTCTATTTTGGCTATTCTCTCTCCCTTCTTTGTAGAAAGGTTCTCACTATGAAATGAGAAATTATCTAGACCTTTCAAGCCTTGTGTCAGTGACAGAAGTGATGGGATTAAGGATATGTGCTGCCAGGACTGCCTTTAAGGAAGTTCACAATAAAGCAATGCCAACACATATAAATAAACTTTGTGATTTGTATTCACTACCGCAATTGCCAAAATTAAATTCATATGTCAAAACATCAAATTATTTACATTATATTACATGCAGTTCTGGAATCACTAACACCTCCACAAATCAAATGCAATCTAAAAGCTCTATCTCAAAAACCAACATTTGCAGTATCTGAAATACAAGAAGATACACAATCAACTTAAAGAGTGAGACCTTTTGCACTGGTAATGAGCATTGATACCTGGATTTTAAACCAGGGCTTAAAAAATCACATGTCACTAAATATGTAATTTAAATTGAAGATTTGACCTTGGTCCCAATATTGGAGGTACAATTCAAAAGCAGCTAAGGTTGCTGCAGTATTGTTGCTGCAGATACAGTGTGACCCTCCCTAATAATGGTAACGTACAGAGTACAAGCTAAGTCATTAAAAGGTATAGGACGGATTCTCCACTGAGAAAAATTGCAGGGGTTATCCTCACTGTTGCGTTGAAAAAGTACAGCCCATCTCATTTTACTTTAGGCTCTAGCATATTTCTGATCTGAACACAATTATAACACAGCTGTGGGCAATGAGTGTCGAGCAGTGAGCAGTGTAGGTATTACTCTAATACACATAAAAACCTTAAAGGTATGGGATGACCCCACCATCACACTTCATTCTATGTTGTTGAGTTTCATGGAGAAATGTCCATAATTATGCAATTCAGACTAACCTAAGTCTGATTCAGGTAACTGAGTTAAACGTTAGGGTCATCCACTCCAGTCATGTGGTTTGTCACCTATGAAATAAATCATATTATTTTACAATGTATATACGTTTGTGAAAATTTATGCAATACCACATACCAAATGTACAAAAGGGACAAGTACCCATCTTTTATATTAGCAGAAGTAAAGATACTCGAGAAATGTACTTCCTTGCTAGTGTATCACAGTATGACTGCTTTGGTGTCTTTCCAGGTCCTCATATAATTTTCTGTATCTTCTTTGGGGAAAAGTGGATCCACAGGCAGAAAATTATGTCCCTGTCTTCACTTGACTGTTTGTCCTTTCCAGGGCATAGGTGTCAGCCTTCTGAGTGCTATTTGAGATGGTTTTCCTACCTCTGTCCCGTTCCAGGTCTCATGGCACAGCTGTAGAATCCTTCACATGTATGGTTACAGATATATTATTTTGAAAAGGATATTTTTTTCTAGGATAGGTTCACTTTATAAACTTAATATTCCCGTTCTCTCCCTCTGCGTCTGTCTCTCTGTCCCTCTTCCTTTCCTCCTCTCTCTCCCTCTCCCTCTTCCTTTCCTTCTCTCTCTCCATCTCTCTCCCTGTCCCTCCCCCTCCTCTGTCTGTCTGTCTCTCTCTCTCTCTAGTAATGAGACTCCAAGCCTCAAACTCTGTGTTCTGTGTGTGAGTGTGTGTGTGTGTGTGTGTGTGTGTGTGTGTGTGTGTGTGTGTGTGTGTGTGTGTGTGTGTGTAGTAATGAAATTAGACTACAAGCCTCAAACTCTTGCTTGTATTTTTTTTCACTCATGACCGAGGCTATACTACTTGAGCCAAGGTTTCACTCTGCCTTTGACTGTACAAGTGAACACAAATGTCTCATGGATTTCTACTGCAGCAAGCTGTGAACTGTGATCTTCCAATCTTAGCCTCCTGTTTATATAGGAATAGGGATGGAATACTGGCACCCAACTCTATTATCAAGTGTTTTTTTTTTTTTGTTTTGTTTTGCTTCTTGCTGTTGTTTTTTTTTCATTGAAAATCTGTAAGAAAAGGAAATTATTCATAAACAGGAGTCTTCAAATAAAATATGTGCTTTTGAAATATTACCCAAATTATGTTATCCTTCTGCATGTCTTTTATTACTTGGGCTGTGCTGTGGCTTTTATTCTCAAGGAGTTTTGCCTAAATTTATTTACTGTATTAGTGGTAGCAGTAGCATTCTTTAGTGCTGCCCTTCATGTTTCTAGTCTGTGTTCCATCTGGAATACAATTGTAACTTCGTTTATAATCTTTGTTACCAGAGTAAAAATACAAGTGTTTTTACAATAACAAGACAATTTTAGGAATACATTGCATATTATATGTAATACTTTCCTGAAATATATTTCTGATTTCTTTTAGAACCATAAAGGACAGCTCAGAACAAGGAAAGAGTATTGTAAGGAATAATAAAAAATACTATAATGGTGGGCTTCATGGCAAAGTGTAAGGAATATGTAACAAAAGTGATGGTAGGTTAATTTGCTCTTTTTGCTATTATCTCCCCCTTCATTGCAGAAAGGTTCTCACTATGAAGTGACAAATGATCTAGACCTTTCAAGCCTTGTCTCAGTGACAGAAGTGAGGGGATTAAGGATATGTGCTGCTACGACTGCTGTTAAGGAAGTTCACAATAAAGCAATACCAACACATATAAGAAACTTTTGTGAGTGATGTGTATTCCCTTCCTCCATTGCCAAAATTAAATTCATATGTCAAAACATCAAATAATTTACCTTACATTATATGCAGTTCAACTAAAATCACTAACACCTCCACAAATGAAATGCAAACTAAAAGCTTGATTTCAAAAACCAACATTTAATGCAGTATCTGAAATACAAGAAGATACACAAAAAACCTACAGGAGTGAGAACTTTCACACTGGTAAGAGCAGTGATACCTGGATTTTAAACCAGGGCTTGAAAAGATCTAATGTCACTACATATGTGATTAGATTGCCGAATTGACCTTGGTCTCAACATTGTAGGGAGAATACAAAGGCAGCTAAGGTTGCTGCAGAATTGTTGCTGTAGATACAGTGTGGCCCTCCCTAATATGCTACAGTACAGAGTAGAAGCTAAGTCAGTAAAAGGTATAGAAAAGATTCTCCAGAGAAAAATAGCAGGGGTGATCCTTACTCTTGCATTGAGAATGTACAGCCCATCTCATTTTATTTCAGGCTCTAGCATATTTCTGATCTGAAGACAATTATAATACATCTGTGTGCAATGAGTGTGAGTAGTGAGAAGTGTAGGTGTGTATTACTCTAATACACATAAAAACCTTAGAGGTATGGGATGATATGACCCTTAAACTTTATTCTATGTTGTTGAGTTTCATGGAGAAATATTGATAATTAGGCAATTCAGACTAATCTAAGTCTGATTCAGGCAACGAAGACTTTAGGGTCATCCACTAGAGTCATGTGGTTTGTGACCTATATTATTTCACAATGTATATATGTTTGTGAAAAATTTTTTAATTTAATTTAATTTTATTTGTGAACATACTGTACAGAGGAGTTACAATTACATGGGCAGGATAATGCGTACATTTCTTACCAAGCATTGCAGCCTCCTCCTTTGTTTACCCTTCACATCCCTTCCCAGCTTCCCCCTTCTTCCCCAATCCCAATCCTTCTCCTTCCCCCTTCTTCCGCCCCCCCCCCCGCACCGACGTTGTAAAGCTCATTTTGGACATGACAACTTGTACTTCTAATTGTTGCAACAGGTCCACCTGTATCCTTAAACAACTGGTTTTTCCCCATCTCCTCCACAGGTTATACTGACATCAAATATAGTGAAAGCAGGTGTTATACTGTGGGGGAGGGACTTACAAAGCAACAAAGAAATAATCTTATAAATGCGTTAGAAACACATGCATGAAAGAAAAAAACATTAAAATACATATCTAAGGGTTCATTTTCCTGACATCACATTATCTGACTTTCTCCGCTTGACTCATACATATACTAGATATTACAAATAAGGGAAAGCAAGGGACCTATGTTTCTTTGGGCCTGGCTTACTTCACTTAATATAATTTTTCCAAGTTTTTCCATTTCCTAACAAATGGGGCAATGTCATTCTTTCTGCTGGAGGCATAGAATTCCATTGTGTATATATAGCACATTTTCTTGATCCATTCATCTACTGAGGGGCATCTGGGTTGGTTCCATATCTTAGCTATGGTAAATAATGCGGCAATAAATATAGTTGTGCTGGTAGGTTTATTGTGGTCTTGTTTGTAAACATTTGGGTAAATGCCCAAAAGTGGGATTGCTGGTCATAGGGGAGTTCTATGTGAAGTCTTTTGAGGAACCTCCATACTGCTTTCCAAAGTGGTTGAACAAGTTTACATTCCCACCAACAATGAAGTAATGTTCCTTTCTCACCACATCCCCTCCAGCATCTGTTGTTGTTAGAGTTATTGATTTTTGCCGTTCTAACTTGAGTGAGGTGATATCTCAATGTTGTTTTGATTTGCATTTCTTTTATGGCTAGGGATGTTGAACATTTCTTCATGTGTCTATTGGCCATCCTTCTTTCTTCTTCGGAGAAATTTCTCTTTAAGTCTTTCGCCCACTTATTTATTTGGCAGTTGTTTCTTTGAGAATTTGTTGTTGGGGGGTTTAATTTTTTGAGTTCCAAGTATATTTTAGATATGAGACCTTTGTCCGTTGTATGGCTAGTAAAGATCTTCTCCCAATCCATGTGCTTTCTATTGATCTTGCTAGCTATGTCATTTGCCCTGCAGAAGCTCTGCAACTTTATGCAATCCCATTTGTCCAACCTTTCTTTGATTTGCTGTTATGATGAAGGTTTTGGAAAAATTAGGAATCCATGGAACATTCCTCAATACAATAAAGGTGTATATGACAAACCTACAGCTAGCATTACACTCAATGGTGAAAAACTAAAGACATTTCCTCTTAACTCAGGAACAAGACAAGGATGCCCACTCTCTCCACTTCTCTTCAATCTAGTATTAGAATGCCTAGCTACAGCAATAAGACAAGATGCAGACATAAAGGGGATCCAAATACCCCTTACTGTTAGAGTGCAGAAGGGAGCAATAATCAGATCAACCATAACACAGACAACATTATCTCCAAAGTATTAATTTTTTAGTGTCCTAACAGCTCTAACTTAAATAAATTTAAGGCAGAAAATTATGTCCCTGTCTTCACTTGACTGTTTGCCCTTTCCAGGGCATACCTTTCGGCCTTCTGAGTGCTGTTTGGGATGGCTTCTGTATATCTTATCCCTTTCCAAGTTTCATGACTCAACTGTAGAAATCCTCACATGTATGCTTACACATGTATTATTTTGAAGAGGATATTTTTTTCTAGAATAGATTCACTTTATAAACTTAATACTCCCTTTCTCTCCCTCTGCCTCTCTCTCTCCCTCTCCCTCTTCCTTTCCATCTCTCTTTTTTCCTCTCCCTCTTCCTTTCCTTCTCTCTTTTATTATCCCTCTCTATTCTCTGTAGTAATGAGAGACTCCAAGACTCAATCTCTCTCTCTCTCTCTCCCTCTGCCTCTCTCTCCCTCTCCCTCTTCCTTTCCATCTCTCTTTCTTCCTCTCCCTCTTCCTTTCCTTCTCTTTTATTCTCCCCTCTCTATTCTCTGTAGTAATGAGAGACTCCAAGACTCAATCTCTCTCTCTTTCTCTCTCTCTCTCTCTCTCTCTCTCTCTCTCTCTCTCTCTCTCTCTCTCTCTCTCTCTCTCTCTCTCTCTCTCTCTCTCCCCCTCTGACTCTCTCTCCCTCTCCCTCTTCCTTTCCATCTCTCTTTCTTCCTCTCCCTCTTCCTTTCCTTCTCTCTTTTACTCTCCCCTCTCTATTCTCTGTAGTAATGAGAGACTCCAAAACTCTCTCTCTCTCTCTCTGTCTCTCTCTCTGTCTCTGTCTCTCACTGTCTCTCTCTCTGTGTCTCTCTCTGTGTCTCTCTCTGTGTCTCTCTCTGTGTCTCTCTCTGTGTCTCTCTCTGTCTCTCTCTCTGTCTCTCTGTCTCTCTGACTCTCTGTCTCTCTGTATCTGTCTGTCTGTCTGTCTGTCTGTCTGTCTGTCTGTCTGTCTGTCTGTCTGTCTGTCTCTCTCTCTCTCTCTCTCTCTCTCTCTCTCTGTCTGTATGTCTCTCTCTGTCTCGTAATGATATTAGATTCCAAGCCTCAAACTCTTGCTTGGTTTTTTCACTCATGACTGAGGCTATACTACTTGAGTCAAAGTTTCACTCTGTCTTTGACTGCAAAAGTGAACATAAATGTCTCATGGATTGCTATTGGAAAAAGCTGTGAACGGTGATCTTTCAATCTTAGCCTCCTGTTTATATAGGAATATTGATGGGATACTGGCATCTACCTCTATTTTCAAGTATTTTTGTTTTGTTTTGTTTCTTGCTGTTGTTTTTGTTCATTCAAAAATCTGTAAGGAAAGCAAATTATTCATAAACATGACTCTTCAAATAAAATATGTATTGTTGAAATATTATCTTAATTATGTTATCTTTCTCGATGACTTTTATTACTAGACATGTACATTATGTAATTTGATTTTTTGAATTCTATTATTTCACACAGTCGAGTCATATATATAATTTAATTGTCCTTGTCTTGGTTTATAATGTGTTGTTTCACAACAGAGTTTATAAAAGTTTAACTCTGTACTACTGAAGCAAGACCTTTATGATTATTCAATGTTCTGTAAATAATAAGTTCATCTCTTCTTGTGGCATCTTGTGTGCACCACAGGTAGTTTCCTGTAATCACTCCACATATTTTCGAAGTCACTGCCAGACACTATTCTGAACACATATGAGTTCACTGTTCTGCCAAATATGCAAGGGCATCCTTCGTAATTCACCTTGGATTTTCATTGTTGTAAGTCCTGTGATGGTCATGTTGATTTTCTCCCCTGTTTCTTTCATCACTGTATCTTAGGAACTACTGATATTTACTGTTTTACTTCACTCCATTCTCCTTGTGCCTTGGCCTGTACCCATCTCACAGAAGAGGGCCAGATATTGGGAATATTTAATTTGCTCTTTATTCCAGACATATAACTTTAGTTTCTAGCAATACATTCATTGAATTCATTCTGCACATTTTAATGTCTTAATAATGATTACGGTATTTTTGCGGCTTTGCCTGTTATTTGCCTTCAGAGAAGAACATAGCTCAGTAACTGTACCCTAGGTAAATGAAGATCACAATCATGCCTCAGTAGATGTTGTTCAATGGATAATGTTTACTTCATGGTCTGCCTGCCTGATTCCTTTACATTATTTTTCAACATAGACCTTTCTTCTGGAAAATATTTGTGGGCCTTATGAAGATCAATTCCTACTTTAAGCAGTCATTAATTTTATTCCAAAATCATTTCATGGTACCCTCAGAGTTTCTTCAGTGTCTGCATAGTAGTGCTTCACATTCTTGGATACATTATAAGTATTGAGGCATCCAATGATAATTGCTTAAGTCACCATTTGGATGATTGAAAAGAAAATCATACTGCAATCTCACCATATGACAATTTTCTACTTTTAAATTCTTTTAGATTAAAATGGAGGGGGGAGGTGGGGAAGATTGGGGGTGGCGGGGAGAGGATGGGAAGGGATGGGAAGGGGAAACAAAGGAGGAGGCTACAATGCTTGATAAGAAATGTACTCATTATCTCGCCCATGTAATTGTAACCCCTCTGTACAGTATTTTTCAATAAAAAATTAATGCTGGAAGATTGAACATTCTGTATATTTTATATTTTGCTAAGTATTTAGTTTTAGTTTAGGTTCCAATATAGAAGCATAAAGTTAAAGCATTATTATTTACTTGGTTTTAGTATTTCTAAAATGTTCAGAGGAAAGATTCTATTAATTCACAATTTTAAGACAAAAGAGTGTCCATTATGACTAAGGGAGACAGTTTATAATTTTTGTGTTCCAAAGCTGGTGCTGGGGAATCAAGTACAGTGCTTCATTTGTCTTAATCTACTGTGTTCTTCTGAGCGTGATATGAGCTGTGGTTTTTTTCTCACTCAACTGGAATAAAGAAAAAGTTAAGCAGGAAGGAATTACTTGGTTTATTTATTCAGTATTTCTCGCATACATAAAAGTAATTTAATTCTACACTGACAGAAAATAGTATTATTATGTTGCATTTATTATTAGTAACCATTTGTTCTAGCCCTTCTCTTCACTGTCAATGTCTTGCCCGTTTCCTATCATCCCCTCCCAGGAAACTTGACTTGATCCACTGGAAACGCACTTCCACTCTGCTTCCTCCTTAGAAAGCCCACCCTAAACTAACCTACCCTCTGGTAGCCCTTCTATAAATTCTCAAAGCCCTGACTGCAACCAGACCCCTTCCTGAAAGCCCTGCTCTGCTACAGGGAAATCCCTCTTCCACTCCACCACTTCCTGGAAGCCTGTTCCGCACTAACAGAAACCAGTCCACATCCCTATCTCCACCCTATATGTACTGCCTTGCTTCACCAAGAATCCCTCCCTTATCCACTGGTTACACCGCCCCTAACTACCCTAGCCCCTCCCAGTCTTGCCCCTCCCGTATAATAGTCCCTCCAAGCCCCTCCTTTCCTTCTCACACCCTGCCCACAACCAGCCTTCCCCCTGGAGTCCCTCTCAGTTTCAAAGGAAACCCCGCCTATTTATAGCTTACTTCTAAGTGGCCTAATTTCTCAAAGCCCAGTCCTGAACCTACCTCCTCCCACAAAGCCCACCATGCTACTCCAAAATTTATCCACCTCCCTATACCTGCCCTTGAAGCTCTGCCTTGCTAAACCAGAAGTTTCTTGCACAGCTCTCCACATCCCGGAAAGCTCCTCCTAATCCACCACATGCCTCTCCACCTCCTACATAAACTCCCTCTATGCCGTGCCTTGCTCCCCTGATAAACCTGCCTTTTGGTCTCCTCTTTCAGATCCACACTCCGGTCTATCAGATGTCCTGCCCATAATTATACTGTACCCATGTCATGGTTCCACTCCTTCCCAAAGCCCCATCTCCAGCTTGCCCCAATGCTTCAAGCCCTACCCGGCTCCTCTAGAAAACACCAATCACCCTATCCCATCTCTCAACACCCATATTGCTCCACCTGAAACCACTGCACCAGTTGGCTTCCTTCTGGCATCCTTGCCAGGCTCAACTGGAAATCCCTGTCCCTCCCTCGTCCCTTCTTTGAAAGTTGCCTTGCCCTACTGGAAACCCAACCACAGTAGGCTTGGTACTGCCTTGCGATACCGAAATCCCCACCCAACCGTACTCCCTGTCTCGAATTCGCGGCTGGATTTACTGAAAACCCCGTCCTAACTAGTCAAGTCCATTGGATTCTCTCTCTGTTCTCACAAAGCCCTGGTCCTAATAAGGTTTGTCAACTGCCACCACATCCTGCTCCACTAGAAACATCACTTCCACCTTATCACATGCCTCAAAGTCCTGCCATGCTCCACCAGAAACTCCGCCCCTTACTAGCCCACTCATTCCTAGAACTGCCCTTCCCTCCCAAAGCCACACCCCTAAAAGCCTCTCACTTATAACCCTACCTTCCTCCACCAGAAACCCTGCCTTCTCTCAGCCTCTTCCCTCAATTCCCTACCCTGCTCTATGGGAAACCCCACCCTGCCAATCCAGTGAAGGCTCTTAGTGCACCAGAAACCCTCCTCCCTTGTAGCCTTATTCTTCCATTTCAAAGTCCTGTCGTCAAATAAGAAGCTCCCCTCTAGCCCCACTTTCTTACACTGAAAACCATGCCACTTGTCAGCCTCCTTCCTAAAGCCTGGCCCTGTTCCCCCGGAAACCCCGCCCCTAACAAGTCTAGTCCTTCCTGCCCCCTCCTTGCTGTCTCATATCCCTACCCATACTGACCTCTACCCTCAAAGCCCCGCCCAGCTCCACCACAGTTCCTTTGTAAATACCAAATTCTCCCTTGAATCTGCAAGGGCTTCACCAGGATCCCCACACCACCTGATCCAGGAAGGTCTCAACTAGTAACTGTTTTATTCCAAATGTGATTTTATATTGGTCATAGAATTCACACTAATCCATAGGATAAGATAGCAGTGTTACAAACAGGAAACATAAAAATGTGATAGCAATTAGATGTCTAAATCTAGTTTGGGGTTCTGGTACCAGGCAGATACGTATTGTGTGAAAATGGGTGAAGTTGATTTCTTATATTGGAATGAGTTCTTTGAAGTATCAGTAAAGTTTCATAACTGATCATTTTATTTCTAGAAAATTCATGCACACTTGTGCCCATTAACTTCAAAAATATTAGTAATTTTAAATCCTCTGGTTTAGTTGAGGTAAGAATAATAATATATAAAAATATGACTTTCAAGTGATATCTAATGCATAATTTTGGAGTTGCTTACCAAGCTATGTACTGGAGTTTATAGAAACAGAAATTCTCTACTAGAATCATCTTTGAATTTCCTTCTTCCACTAAAGTGCCCTTTGGAAAAGATTGAAGTGAGATTATACAGGTAAAATTCCAGAAATAAAAAAAAGTATTTGAGATCATGACAAAATTATGACTGGGGAAGACACACTCCCATAATCCCCAATGTGCTTTTCATTTTCAAACAAAAGGATCTTAAGCATATGTAAGTGCATGCTTTCTGAAGACACATAAGAAATGCCCTGTGTATTTATGAAAACAAACCCAAAACAAGGAAAGACAACATAATGAAGCAGAAGGGAATTATGAACTTTGTACATGTAATATAGAATTGGAGAGGTTAAAAAATACACTGAATCAAGTAAAAAATATTTTTGGTCATGATGTCTGGTTATTCAGTAAATGATGTTCCTTGTTAACACATAATTTAATATAGGTTTCAGCAGGGATCTGCCCAGGAAATTGTGTATTTAGGCAATTTCATCATTGCAAGGTCATCAGGATGATGTACTCCCACACACCTTAACACACCTACAACAGCACTAGACATGAAACCATTTTGGCCCAACACTGTATGACAGAACTGAGTTTTACCAAAGTTTTGTATGTGGTATTCTATTGTTTATTTAGGCTTCACACAAAATGTTTCTGCCAAAAGAAATAAATGATGGCTCAAATGGTTTAGTGTCATTATTAACATCTAACACATGCTGAGATTTTTATTTATACCTCTTTTTCTCCCTTCCTCTCTTTCCCTCTCTTCTATCTTCCTCCCTCCCTCCTTTTTTTCTTTCTCTTTCTTCATTCTTCTTTTTCCTTTTCTTCTTTAGAACATGAGTATGAATTTAGATATTTTGATTGCAAAACAACATTCCTTTTTTGATTTACTTTGCTCATAGGTTATCAGTTTTGCTGAGGGCCAAACAGAGTCTAAGTTCCTCACCTCTGTCTGCCGATTGGAGAGATCACAAGTGCATCCCAACATTTCTGGCTTTAGATGTGATGATCTTATTACTTTCCTTACTGACAGATTCTGAACTGTGATCATCTCAATGTAAACTCCAATAGCTTGCTCTCTGTATAGATTGCCTAAAAGTGTGATTGAAGGAAATTTGATTTTAATCTCTTTTTTTGCCAGTCCTTGGCTTGAAATTTGAAACTTTCTGTCCCTAGGATGCTTTGGTTCAGGCACTTGAGCAAGAGTGACATTTCTGTTTTTTTCTGTGATTATTTGGGGACAAGAGACTCACAGACTTTCCTGCTCAGGATGGGTTTGAACCATGTTCCTCAGGTCTCAGCCTCCCAAATAACTAGGATTACAGATGTAAGGCACTGTTGCATGACTACCATTTGAGTTTAATCACTGGCATGAATATTAAAATACGTTTGTTTGTTGCAATTAAAATATAGGGTATGGGCTGGGAAGGTGGCTCAGTGGTAGAGCGCTTGCCTTACATGCATGAGGCCCTGGGTTTGATTCCTCAGCACCACATAAGCAAAAAGAAAAAAAGCTGGAAGTGGCGCTGTGGCTCAAGTGGTAGAGCGCTAGCCTTGAGCTGAAGAGCTGAGGGACAGCGCCCAGGCCCAGAGTTCAGGCCCTATGACCAGACCCAAAAAATAAATAAATAAATAAAATATAGGGTAAGTTTGAAAATATAGTTTCACTAATCAGATATTTTGGAGGGTAATTTGTTTCCCATTAGAAAGATCTCTACCAGACTTATGGAGTTACTTTTGCTGTTTATCATATTGTATGTAATTTTGGAAAATAAACTTTATTTATTGCAAATGGGATAAAACACTTTGAATGGCCTGATATGCTATCACACATTTATTAACACTTTTTGTCAGAAGTCAGAGATCTAGAGCATCACTATATGAACATAGCCCCGCCAAAAATGTATGCATAGCAATCTCAACAAGTAAGTGAAGCATGAGGACTCATAACATTAATCTCAGCAAGAATAGAGGCATGGTAAGAGTAACATGGTCCATGCATTGCCTACATAACAGAGATTGAAAGATAATGTAAAAGTACAAAAGGCAACAGGCATACAAAGATTAGTTATAAAAATAAATGCATGTAAAATTAAATGCATTTTAAATCATTTTAATTATGAATTTGATTTTATATCTGTATTTCTCCATCCTTTATGTGCTCATTAATATGCCTTTCTGCTCTTGATTCCACCCCCACAAATGAATACTCAATTCTGGGTGCTTATTTTGTTGGGCTATGAATTAGCTTTTCTAAAACAATTACACCTTATAAGTTCTACTAGGACTCTATAATATTTTAGTTTTTACACTTGTGTACACCAAGTGTACCTATTTGTATATTTCATATTTATAATAAGATTAACTATGTCTTTCTCATTTGAGGGTAAACATGTATCCTTCGTTTCCCTTGGCTTAACTTAATTCACTTAACCTGGTTTTTAAAAGGCTTTACCATTTATTTAAAATGATGCAATGTAATACTTTCTAATGGATGGGTATAATTCCATTGTGTATATATACCAACTTTTTCTGATTTATAATTCAACTAAGTGAAAATGCCTAAACCTCATTTCTTTTATTTAGTGTGATCGATCCCTCAATGATGTAGCATTTTAGTTTGCATAGATTTGTCTTTCTGTGTTTCCATGTGTTTGATGTTGTGGTTTTGTTTTTATTCTTTATGCCATTTCTGGCATTTGCATTCAGGGCCTTGCACTCTCCCTTAACATTTTTCAGTCAAAGCCTACATTCTACCACTTGAATCTTAACTCTATTGAGGCTTTTTGCTGATTAATTGCATTCGCCCAGGCTGGCTGCACAATTCAGTTCTGAATAGCTAGGATTATATGCAAGTGTAAGCAACACCTGGGAGATTCTCTATGTTTTATGCTTTTGTTGTCAATATGCTGGGAAACAACTTGGCCTTATTTACGTAATATTATGCATGCAATCTTTTCTGTAATAAAAAGAACTTTTGTCTCAGACGGCCAGGGGGAAGGAAGAAGAGATAGCAGGGGGGTGGGGTGGGGGTGGGGAAATGGGAAGGAATGGGAAGGGGAAAAAAAGGAGGAGACAACCATGCTTGATAGGAAATGTACTCATTACCTTGCCCATGTAATTGTAACCCCTCTGTACGGTATTTTCCCAATTAAAAAAAAAAAAAAAAAGAAACAACTTTTACTAACTCCCTAGCCTTGTTGTTTACATTTTTGTATTATGTCAATATATGAATGACATAGGCTGAAAATTCATACGAACCTTATTTAGAGTGAAGGAATGAACATTTGCTTGTATTTAGATGACACTTTTTAATATATATGAATATTATTTTGCTCAATGTCAAATATATTTATTTATACTCCATATCAGGTATATTATTTATTATATACTTAAAATATATATGAATTAATACACCATAATACAATATATGAATACATAATATAATAAACATAAAATAAATATACATAAAGTAATATATAATATAAAAAAGACAAATGTATAATACATAAATGTTTATTGAATTTCCATATATCAAATTATATATACCATATTTAGATGACAGTTCCTAAAATATTAATTCTATCGATCTATATTTATTTAATTATCTCTATCTATATTTATTTAATTATTATTTAGTAGCCTTGGGATTTGAACTTGAGGGCATATCTGCTTTCTTTTAAGGTATTACTGTCCTGAAATATGGAAATATTTGAACACTTTCTGTTTAAATCCATACATAGTAATTCATACATTCACAGGGAGACTTTTAAAATTTCAGAATTTCTTTTATGTTTCTTCAGGGTCTGTTTTGTTTTACCTGTAATTATTGGATAAGTAGTTAATCCATATATCCAATTTGAAAAGCATATTAAATCAATATTTTAATGATTGAATAGAGGTATAACACCCTGAAATATAACTATATGGAACAGTTCGCTGGAGTATTTTTTTTTAAATTAGAACCTGATGATAAAAGATGAACACTATATATAATTTTATATTTTACTAATTGTTTACCTTCAATAAATGTTCCAATATAGGATGATAAAGTTAAAGTAGTAGTTTTTAAATACTATTTCTAAAGCATTGAAAAATAAGTTAATATTTATATACACTTCCTCATAATATGGAATTGTTTTTTTAACAACATGAGATAGTTTTTAAATTTATAGTTATGCTATTTTTTTTCGGTGGTGGGGCCTGATCTCTGGGTCTGGAGGCTGCCCCTCATCTCTTCAGTTCAAGACCAGTCCTCTACTGCTTGAGCCACAGTGCCACTTTCATCATTTTCTGCTTATATGGTCCTTAGGAATTGAACCCAGGGCTTCATGCGTGCAAGGCAAATACTCTACACTGAGCCACCTTCCAATCCCTAGTTTTGCTTGTAGAGAGCTCTTGGATCAAATAGAGTGATTCATAAGTCTGTGATTCTGAGCATGACATGAACCAGTGGTGCTATTCATACTCAACAGGAATGAAAAGAAAAGTTCATTCTAAAGGAATTAGCTTAATCCAATTCCTAAATTATTTCAAATGTATGTCGAAAGAAAATGCTACTGCTTTATTATACTTCCCAAGGCTATCTACAAATTCAATGCAATACCTATCAATATTCCAATCTCATACTTCAAGGAAATAGAACAAGCAATCCAAAAATTTATATGGAACAATTAAAGACCCCCAAAAGCAAACCGATCCTTAACAGAAATAACAATGCTGGAGGAGTATCAACACCAAATTTCAAACTCTACTAAAAAGCCATAGTCATCAAAACAGCTTGGTACTGGCACAAGAACAGACTTCAAGAGCAATGAAATAGAATTGAAAACCCCAGAAATAAACAACAGAACTATAGCCACCTAATCTTCGATAAGGGAGCTATAAAAAATAGAATGGAAAAAGACAGCCTCTTCCGTAAATGGTGCTGCAAAAATTGGTTAATCACTTGTAGAAAACGAAATCTAGATCCATATAAATCACCCTGCACCAGAATCATCTCCAAATGGATCAAAGACCTCAGAGACAAAGCAGACACTCTGAAACTATTACAGGATGGAATATGAGAAACCCTAGGTCTCCTTGGCACAGGGCCAGATTTTCTTAAAAGAGACCCAGAACCACAACAAATCAAAGAAAGGTTGGACAAATGGGACTGCATGAAATTTCAGAGCTTCTGGGTGGCAAAGGATATAGCTATCAAGGTCAATAGAAAGCCCACGGATTGGGAAAATATCTTCAGTAGCCATACAATGGACAAAGCTCTCATATCTAAAATATACCTGGAAATCAAAAATTTAAATCCCCCCAACAACAAGTCCTCAACGAAACAACTGCCCAATAAATAAGTGGGCTAAAGACTTAAAGAGAATCTTCTCTGAAGAGGAAAGAAAGATGGCCAATAGACATATGAAGAAATGCTCAACCTCCTTAGCCATAAAAGAAATGTCAACCAAAAGAATATTTTGATATCACCTCACCTCAGTTAGAATAGCTATAATCAAGAACTCTAATAACAACCGATGCTGGAGGGGATGTGGACAGTAGGGAGCATTACTGCATTGTTGGTGGGAGTGTGAATTTGTTCAGCCACTTTAGAAAGTAGTATGGAGGTTCCTCATAAGACTCCACATAGAGCTCCCTTATGACCCAGCAATCCCACTTTTGGGCATTTACCCAAATAATCACAAACAAGATCATCCTAAAGCTACCAGCACAAATATGTTTATTGCAGCATGTTTACCATAGCTAAGATATGGAACCAAACCAAATGCCCCTCAACAGATGTATGTTTCTGGTAAATGTTTTATCCCATATTTTTTATTTGTCATAGATGTCATACTAATTACCAAGACAAGTAAACAGTATTAGGCAAAGAAATATAAAATATGGTAACAGATATTAGATTTCTTATCCTGGTTTTGGGTTAAGATACTAGCAGATATATGTTGTGTGACAATATGTGAAGTTGCTACCTTACACTGCAAATAATTATTTGCATTATCAGCTTGGTAAGATATTATAAGGTATAGTTATATTTCTAGACAATTTTTGTGTATATGTGAATATTAGCCTTCAAATGATACTTTCCCCCCCTTTTTTACTTTTTTCTTTTTGTCAGTCATGGATCTTGAACTCTGGGTGTGGGTGCTCTCCCTGAGTTCTTCAGATTAAGGCTAGTGCTTTACCACTTGAGCCACAGTGACACTTCTGGTTTTCTGGTGGTTTCTTGGAGGTAAGAGTCTCACTGATTTCTTACCAGGATTAGTTTTGATCCACCATCCTCAGATCTCAGGCTCCTGAATACCTAGGATTATAGTTATGAACCACTGTCGACCAGCTAAAATGTTACTTATTTTAAATCCTGTCATTTAGTTGAATGAGGACCATGAATGTGTAGAAAGGTAACTTTCAAGTCATCTCTCTAAATAAATTCCGAGTTCCATTTTCATAATCCTTATTACAGTGACTAATAACAGAAGCTCCCAAAATAACAGAATGATCCTTTATTTTCCCCTATTGGAAGAGAATGAGTGAGATGTACACGTATAAGTCTGAGAATATATACTTGAAAGAATAAAAAAATTAATGACACAGGAAGGCACAACCTGACTTTCATTTTCTAAGGAAAGGAAATTCATAAAAGTATATTTAATGACAGGGCTTTTTCATCTGAAAAACAAAGAAAAACAATATCATAAAAAAGTTGAAAGGGATCAGCAACTATGTTAAGTGTGATATAGCATTGGAGACTTTAACAAATGAATTAATTAGCCGGGCACTGGTGGCTCACGCCTGTAATCCTAGCTACTCAGGAGACTGAGATCTGAGGATCGCGGTTCAAAGCGAGCCCGGGCAGGAAAGGCCGTAAGACACCTATCTCCAATAAACCACCAGAAAACCGGAAGTGGTGCTGTAGCTCAAGTGGTAGAGCGCTCGCCTTGAGCTGAAGAGCTGAGGGAAAGCGCCCAGGCCCAGAGTTCAAGCCCCACGACCGACAAAAAAAAAAAAAAAAGAAATTAATTAATTTAGGTAAAATAAGTCTTTGGGAAAACTATCTGTTTTTTAAATTTATTCATTGCAAATTTTATTTTTGTTTATATATCACTAAATATACATATGTATATAAACATGTATGTATATATGTATGTACATATATACATATATGTGTATATATAGGTATGTATATATATATAGGTATGTATATATATATGGGTATGTATATATATATATATATATATATAGGTATGTGTATATATATATATAGGTATGTGTGTATATATATATATATATATATACATATATATATACATATATATATTAGCAGGATCTGTCCAGTGAACTGTATGGTTAGGCAATTTCATCATGGCAAGTTCATCAGAAGGATGGACATCTACAAACTTCCACACAGCTTTAATACTACTGCACATGCAAACTTAAATGCTCACCATTGTAAACAAGAACTGTGTTTTACTAAAGCTTTGTATATAGTGTGTTATAGTTTCATTTAGGCCTGACACAAAAAAGTGCCTGTCCCTAGAGATCAAGGATGGCATTTATTACTACAATAATGTAGTGTAAATCTTTACATTGAACACATACTCATTATGAGTTGTTCTTTCTTTCCTTTCCTTTTCATATTTTAAGTTTAGGAAGTTGATTTGCATTTTGATGTTTTGTTTGCGAGACAGGTACTCCACCACTTGAGTCACTCCACCAATCCTTTTTTGTTTGAGTTACTTTACTCATAGATTAGCAATTTTCGCACCCTGTCCAATAGAGTTTATACTCCTAATTATGTCTGCCATGTAACCTGAATCATGATTGCATTACAATATCCCTAGCTAGTAGGGTGATATGGGTGAAACTTTTCTTCCTAGACTGATTCTGAACAGAGATACTCTCAAATTCTAACTTTAGTTATTGTTGTGAGCTCCAGTTCTGCCTACTTCAAGAATATATGACAGAAATAAATGATATAGGGCAATTTGAGTTAAGCTCTGGCATAAATGCTAATATAGGTGATTTGACATTAAAATGTAGGGTAAGTTTGAAAGTATAATTGTCCTAGTCAGATATTTTGATTAGTAATTTTGTTTCACATTAAAAACACCTCTTGACCAGAATTAAGGACTTACTTTTTCTGTCTGTCAACTTGTATGTCATTTGGGAAAACAAACCATGTCTTGCATGTAGGATAAAGGACTTTGAATGGTTTGATGTACTGGCTCACATCTATAGTCACTGTCAGCAATCAGAAATAAATAGATCACAATTTCAACATATCCTAACAAAAATTTAGGTATTCTCAATCTCAACAAACAACTAGATCGTGGTGAAACATGCTATTAATCTCAGCAAAACAAGAGGCTAATTCTATGCCCAGAAAGAAAGACTGAAAGACAAAGAAAGAAAGACAGAAAGAGAAATAAGAGAGAAAGAGAGAAAGAAAGAAAAAGAAAGAAAGAAAAGAAAGAAAAAGAAAGAAAGGAAGGAAGGAAGGAAGGAAGGAAGGAAGAAAGAAAGAAAGAAAGAAAGAAAGAAAGAAAGAAAGAAAGAAAGAAAGAAAGAAAGAAAGAAAGAAAGAAAGAAAAAGAAAGAAAGAAAGTTACTGAGAATGAATACTTTGGATTGAGGAGTCACGTGGTAGAGGTAGGATCTGTATTTGATAATAGGTCTGCCTGCAGCCATTGAGGCCCTCCCAACATCTTGGCTAGGTTTTCACAGTTTATCCGTGTTACCTAGGTATCTGTCCAGAGGAGAGTCCCAGCCCTGTGGTCACATCCAGATTCAGTGTGGCCACACTTTTCCCCCGCCTGGCCACACCTCATCCAGTCCCTGGCCTAGATAATCCTGGCAAGAGGTTGGGTCACCCCTTTTTCTGGCCACGTCTCTCCACCATGCATGTGAGGGGCAGCAGTTTGGTAAATAAAATACATTACCTGACTGAATACTGCGTGGAATTCTCTTCATCGGCTCCCTCATGAAACCTATCTAATTAATATACTTGACACTTTGGAGTTTCTAGTTATGAATCCGTGGATATTTTCTGCTCACTTATCATTTAACAGTATAATTCTTGGAATCTGTAGTTAACCTTAATCTTTAATTAACTTTAAAGTCTATTTTGTTTCATTCTCTTTTTTTGTATTTGCTTAAAGTCATAGAAGAGTTGGTGGGACAATCTGAAAGGATCTCTGGCTTCATATTTTCTCATCACGCTGGGCAATTCAACCTGTGTGTCACCAAGTCCGATGATGGGACTTTCAAATTCTAGAAAGCAGTTGCACGTCATCATGTACCATGACTTCTTGATTTCTCAGATATTTTTTTAATGCAATTGTTACTAAGGTGTGTACAGAGAGGTGACCATTTCACAATTCATGTAAGGTGTACATTTGTCTTGTAGACAATGCCATCCTTTCCTTAGCTTTCTCCCAATTTCTGTTTTTTGTTATTGTTCATGATTTTTTTTGTTTATGTGCCTGACCTTCAGCTTGAAATCAGGGCTTGGGTGCTTCCCCTGAGTTTTTGTAATGCAGGCTACTCTACCTCTTGAGCCACAGCTCCCTTGATGGTTTTTTGGTTGTTAATTGGAGAGAAGAGTCTTACAGATTTCCTCATTCCATCTGGCTTTAAACTGTGATCATCAGCCTCCTTGAGTAGCTAGGATTATAGGCCTGAGCCCCCAGTGTCCATCTACTAAAATGTTGGTTTCATACTTCCTGTTGTGTCTCAATTTTCTTCAACTCTTGGCACTAACACTACATATTGCCTGGTTCAAATCTGAAGTGGTGGAACATGCTTCTTTTTGAGGAAGGCAAGTATAGGGACACATAAGATAAACAAAATAATTTGTACATGGCATATGGACATGTAGGTTTATTGCCAGTGGACTGTGTCCTGTCGGTCTTTGCTGTTAATTCTGCATGGCCTGTGAATGATGTTATACATATTCAAATGGCCATTGGCAGAAATGAGGTTTCGCATCCTGTTCTTAAAACAAAACAAAAACCAACCAAAAATAGTAATATGAGTCGAGCAATTTCCTCTAATTAGAAAGCATTCTGCCCTAGTTAATGAAAAAGTGTCCTTTATTGAAGTGCTGCTACTTTTTCTAACTACAAATATAATGAAATCTGTACTAGTCTGTAGAATTGCATACCACAGATGTTATGTTATAAATTTACAATAAATTTAGATATTTCAATGATTATTTATTTATTTTTATTGGTTGTGTGGCTTGAACTCTTGTGAGGCCTGTGCACTCTCGCTGATACTCTGTGCTCAAGTTAGCACTCTACCACTTGAGCCACAGAGCCACTTCTGATTTAGTTGGAGATAAGAGTCTTATGGGGACTTTTCTCCCTGGGCTGGCTATGAACAGCGATCCTCAGATCATAGCCTCGTCAGTAGCTGGGATTACAGGCCTGAGACCCTGGCACCTGGTTTCAAATAGTCATTTTTTAAATGATGAATTGCTTAGTGCCTCTGGCTCACATATATAATCCTAGCTATAGTTAGAATTATAGGTATGAGAAAAAACAGTAGGTATGTGTTGTTTATGATAGTTTGTGTTGGCATGTTTTAATATTGTTTATTTCTGGTTCTACAATGCACTTATTTTTATTTTCCCCTAGGTGGGGTTGATAGGTGCTAACCAGTGTTGAACATTCTTTGGTTGAGATGAAACTATGTGGAAGTTCTTGCCTAGAATGGCATGAAATTGAAATCCTCCTGCTCTCAGCCTGCCCATGGACCTGGGATGATAGATGTATTCCATCAAACATAGTCAGGGGTTGAAGACCATTGCAGGTAATACAACACTGGTCTTGAACTGATGTCCCGAATAGCTAGCTTTACAGGCAAATGCCTTCAAAAATCTTTTTGTATTCTGTTTCACTTTGAAGTAGTGTTTGTACATACTTAGGGAGTACAATGATAACATACTACCTGTTTAGTATATAGAATAATCAGACCAATATAATTAGCATGTTTATCTCCTAAAACATTGAATCTAATGTAAATTGGTAACCTCCTGACTCTGCTAGTTATTTTGGAATATACCATAAACATGAATTCATTGATAATATGTACTAGCGTATTGGAAGTTGATAGAGATAGGGACAACCTTAACTATGTGTATTAAATATATATTACTGCTCTGAAGAACATTATCATATAATCACCATGACAGTACCAGACAATAATTTTCCTGCAATGTAAAATATTCTCCTTATAAATATGAATGTTTTTCCTGTTCCTTTTAATGTTTTGAAATTACCATAAGATGGAATTAAAAATCATGGTCTACTAAAATTATCTCATTTTGTTTGATTTTGTGATGCTAAATCATTAAGACCAAGGTTTCCTGAAAGTTATGGTAGCAGACTCTATCACTAAATTGTATTCTAATTATATCTTATTATTATATTTTTATATAGGGTTTTACTGTTGCTGTTTTTTTATATAGAGTGTTGTGAAGCTGGACTGAAACTTGCTCTAGTAACAAAGCTTTCTCACTCCACTGTCTCTGGTAAAATTGCTTCATTCTTGAGGCTCATAATTATAACTCTAACTAATTAGAAGGCTGAGACCTGAGATTTAATTCAGACAGCCTGCACAGGAAATTTTATGAATATCTCCTCTCCAGTTCACTACAAAAAACTTGAAGAGGAGCAATGGAATTGTGGCACAATTGGTAGAGCACTAGATTCAAGGGCAAGATGCTCAGGATTGTCATATACCCCTTAGTTCAAGCCCTAAAACACACATATACAGAGACACAAATTCACACATATACACACACACTCCCACACACATTATACATGCAGAAAATCACAGGCAATGTTGTATCTGAAATTCTTATCCAGAGATTGGAAATAGCAAACTGATTTTTGAAGTTTTTTCATTGATTATTTTGAACAAAGGAGGATAGTTCATGGGACATAGTCAACAAGTCTCTAATGAGGAATACTTTATAAACGCCTACCTTATAAAAAGAACAGGAGCGCAGTTTTTAATCTTTAAATATTACATTCCTTCAACTATAGTATTTTTAAATAATCATTGAATTATGAGAAGACAATGCAGGACCTCTTCCCCTTTGCCCTTCTCCTCTGTCATAAAATATCACAAAAGTATCAAAACTAATCTTTTATCTTACAAGAATGTACACCTGTAGAAATGTCTGACTGTTTGTGTAATGTTTATTTTTAAATACTTGTTTGATTTTCCCACCTCTAAGTACTTGCCTTTTTTCCAGATGACAGCACACAGGGTCTTCAAGAACAAAAGAAGATTAGGATTGTTAGGTAACAATGTCCTAGGAAGTAGATGTCAAAAATACACGCAAGAAGCACATGGCAGGCTGAGAAGTCCCTGAGAGCAAAATGATTGTGCAGGATGAGAGGCAGAGTGACAAATAATGCCTGGACCTGACCTAGGAAAGTCTCCTTGAGCTGAAACTATGCCAGTACCTAGGCCTAACTGAGGTTGGTGGGATTTGACAATGTCCACATATGTATATGGTGATGTGGGAAGGGAGATTTCAGTCTCCAATTTGTCTTTGGTATGGTCTTATGTAAGCAAGCAGCTTAGATCATTGGGCGCTGAGAGATGACACTACCTCCCTCACAATGGAATAGAATATGGATCCCTGAGAGCCAGGTAACTGTAACTGACATCGTCAGCTCAAGCCAGTCACCTGGCCTGTGGCTCAGGAACAAGAAAGGTGTTCCTGTGTTGTTTTCAAAGTTCAAGAGTCTCAGGTCTCAGGCATGTGAGGTGTGAGTGCCTCACTCGAGCTGCAGACATTGGATCAGTGCCAAATCACGAATCCAGTGTCTCAGGCCTTCTTATAAGAAGAAACCAAGGGAAACACAAGGCAACTCAGGCAAGGTATAACTATGACAGGAAACCTATTTAATCTCATCCTAGCACATACTAGAACCTTCTTCTTGTGTGCTTTCATATGTGTAAACAAGACATATCCTCTTTCAAGCCCACCAGTTGTTGTCATTGGTGGTGTTGTTGAAAGGGTCTTGCTGTGTAGTTCAGTGTGTTCTTAAACTTACAATCTCCTGGGTATTGGGATTACAGGTATGACAACCATACTTGACTTGACTCAGTAACTCTACTTATAATATTTTTCGGCAAGAAATTCAAATTCATGATGATATTATGGCTTAAAGCTATTCACACTAATTTTTAAGTGTACGAAATATAAATAAAATAGGTGGATATAGTACTATGCTACCACAAGGTAATTCCAGCCAATACTCAGGAAACTGACGCAGGAGAATAAGGATTTGAGGTAAGCCTGATCTACACTGTAGGCCTTCTTCTCCAAAGGAAAAAAAAATGTATAAATATTAATCTACTGTGAAACATACAATATGTTAAATTTATATAATGGAACAAATGGATCATTGTAAGGGAAATAAAATCTTGGCAGAAAATTTAAATACATACGTGTGTGTGTGTGTGTGTGTGTGTGTGTGTGTGTGTGTGTGTGTGTGTGTGTGTGTATAAATGTAGAGAAGAAAATTTTCAAGTGGTGTTATATGCATCTGTCAGTCTACCTGTCACCCACCTACTTACTGACACATTGATTTCTACTTAGTGTTCACAAAGTGTTGTTTTCTTACATAAGTACAAAAAAACTGCAAAACAAAATGTACAAAAATTGCAATATAATATGTACAAAAATTGCAGTATAATATGTACAAAATTAGTTTAATCCATACCATAATGATTTGGAGAAAATATGCATTAAGTTAATGGTGTGGAATACTGCTCAAGAATGGAAGTCTAAGAGAATGTAGATTGTGTGTGTGTGTGTGTGTGTGTGTGTGTGTGTGTGTTACATAAATAATGGACTCTGAAGTATACCTATTACACTTGCTTAGTCTTTTTGCTCAAAGCTGCCACTCTACTAGTTGAACCACATCTCCACTTCTGGATTTTGGTTTCTTTGTTTTTTGTTATTTTTCTTTTTTGTGAGTCGTGGGGCTTGAACTCGGCTTGGGTGCTATTCCTCAGCTCTTCAGCTCAAGGTGAGCACTCTACCGCATGAGCCACAGTGCTACTTCCAGTTTTCTAGTCGTTTATTAGAGATAAGAGTCCTACAGATTTTCTTGCCCATGCTAGCTTTGAATCATGATCCTTAGATCTCAGCCTCCTTAGTAGCTAAGATTACAGAAGTGAGCCACCGGCACCCACCTTGGATTTTGGTTTCTTCTTCTTCTTTTTTTTTTTTTTTTTTACATACAATTGAATTTTATTAGACCTTACAGAGAGAAGTTTTGATACATGTTACATTGATGAAGCTTGAAGACATGCTAGTACCAGAAAGACAAAAACTATTTCGTATGAGGACTATGTAGTTGGAGAAATATCTCAGATTATTCTTCATAGGCTGCTTTAAACCAGGATCCTCCGTTTTTGGCCTCTACAGTAGCTAGGAGGTAAAACATGAGCCACTGGTGGACAGCAACTATGTTAACATTTTTGACGTTTGAATGAATTTTATTTTATTTTTTATTTTTTTATTTTTTTGCCAGTCATGGTGCCTGAACTCTGGGCCTGGGCACTGTCCCTCAGCTCTTCAGCTCAAGGCTAGTGTTCTACCACTTGAGCCACAGCACCACTTCCAGCTTTTTCTGCTTATGTGGTGCTGAGGAATCGAACCCAGGGCCTCATGAATGCAAGGCAAGCACTCTACCACTGAGCCAGCTTCCCAGCCCCTGAATGAATTTTAAAGTAAGACATATGTTACTTTTGAAAATGGCAAGAAATAGTAATTAATTGTTAACAGAATTTAAAACAATCAAAGCTCAGAATGGCAAGTAGCTGAGAAGAGGATGGAATAAATCAAAATTACCTATGACACTTTTCAGACTGTGCACATAAATGATTGCATTGTTGGAGCCCAAGAACACCAGATAGCTGAGCGCCAGCTTGCTGTCATACTCATGATTCTAGCTACTGCTATTCACAAGATTGTGATGTTGCTGGGTGACACAGTTCAGTTTCAAGTTGGGAGCCTGAAATATTTCTGCTGATCTAGAAGAAGAAACATACCAGGACAATAAATGTGATTAGCAGTGCCAAATGCAAAAAGTCATCCAGTCCAAGGAAGACAGAATAACTCTGTTTCTGAAAAGACTATTCTTTCATGAAGAATCTTGAGCTGAATATTGTGATCCATGTTTGTAATCTCTGAACTTCAGAGGCTGATTTAGAAGTTAGCTTGAGACCAGCCTGTTTTAGGCCAACAGAAGGACACATAGAAAACCCCTATTTTAATACAACAACAACAAAAGGCCAAACGATTGGGAATGTGGTTAGGTTTAGAATGCTTGCCCAGCATGCATGAAGTACTTGATTTGATTCCTCAATATGACATAAGCAGAAAAACTGGAAATGGTGCTGTGGTTCAATTGGTAGAATGATAGCTTTGAGCAAAAGAAGCTCAGAGAGATTGTTCAGGCCCTGATTTCAAGCCCTAGGATTGGCAAAGTTAAAACAAAAGTGCAAAATGCTGTTTGTTTGAATAAATATGTTGAAGATTTCGTTATACTCACTAGAAAACTGTGCTGTTGGACATTCATAATGAACTTTGTTAGAGAAAAGTAAAATAAATTAATGAAATAATATCTGGCATTGGACAGGATATAGTGAGATCTCCAATTGATTGCTGCCTATGGGCACTTGATACAACCAATGTTACAAATACACTTGCCAGATTGTGTTCTTTTAAAGGTACGATCATGGGTTTTTTTCTTTTTCAAAATGATTTTACTGCCGGGCGGTAGTGGCTCACACCTATAATCCTAGATACAAAGAGGCTGAGAACTGAGGGTCTGTAGGACTCTTTTCTCCAACTAAAGGTTCAGAAAATGGGAAGTGTCACTGTTGCTCAAGTGGTAGAGCACTAGTCTTGAGCTGAAGAGGGACAGTGCCCAGGCCCACAGTTCAAGCCCCAAAACTGACAAAAACTACTACTACTACTACTATTACTACTACATATTATTTTATGGTTACTATTAAGGTGTTATATATAAAGGTCATAATTTTTTTTTAATAAAAGAAAAAATCCATCTTCATTGCCAAGAATCAAGATTTGGTCATCTGCTTTCCAGCTGATCTCTGGGTGTAGAAGCAATCTGTAATACAAAGGAAACCAAACCAATTTTGACTATAAATACTTTTTTTCTCTGCATATCATACAAAAAACAATGCTGACAACATGAAATAAAAAATCCCAAAGTTTAAAAAATTCTTCTAGACAAGTTAAAGAATTACTGAGAACCAGTATTTTAATAATAATTTCAGAGAGTTTGAACTCAGGGCTTGGGTTCTATCTCTAAGATTTATTATTCAAGGCTAGTGCTGGCACATTGAGCCAGAGCGCCACTTCTAATTTTCTCATGGTTAATTGAAGAGAAGATTCTCACTGACTTTCCTGTCAAGCCTGGCTTTGAACTAGGATCTGGAGATCTCAGCCCTCTGAAAAGCTAGAATTATGGGCATGAGCTATTGGCACCTGGCTAGACAAATTGCTTAACTCAAAGAGAGTCTGGTTAAAATTAAATGTTAATCATGTTTAACTTTGTAAAATAAAGTTAACTGAAATGCCTTGTACTAGAAATAAGGAATCAAATGTGCCCACTGTGTAGGTGGATTACAAAGTTCTTACCAAATGCTACATATTTTCTTGTTTTCTATTCTTCCAAAAATGTTTTCTTTCCAGAATCATGCCTTATCTTTCCTTGCTGGTTTCTTTAGCATATTTTATACATGCTCACAACTTCTTCAACTGTCATTTACTTATGTGAAGAGCTTGCAAATATCATTGCTCAATCCAAACTCCTTATATGCACCTCTCATCCAGGTACTCAACTGCCATAAGTACTTGTGAAACAGTAATTCTGTCTTTCCATTAATGGATATTAATGTGTCAGTAAAATTTAGGCAAATAAAGGAATAATATTAATAAATATAATTGATGGTTGTAATACTAATGCTACATTTTACTACAATGCTGATTATTTTCTGAGCAATTTAGTATAAAGCTCAAGGAAAACAATGACTTTTAGTGCTGATATTGGGGTTTAAACTCAGGTTCTTACCTTCTCACTTACGCGTTTTCCCTCAATGGAAGTGTTTTACCCTTGAACCACAGGTTCCTTTCCAAATTTATTTGAGGGATTAGAGATAAGGAACTCATTGTCTTTCCTCCCTGGCTGGATTAAAACCTGAATTCTCAGATATCAGCTCTTGAGTAGCTAGAATTACCAGTGTGTGATAACAATGTCTAGTTTCAAGGAGAGGGCAAGGTACTGATTTAAAGCTCCAGGAACAGCACAAAAACAAAAACAAAAGTTATGACATGTAAATATACTGATAAACTAGAAACCCAAACGAACCAAATGTGGGTATCTAGATGGGCGAAGGACTTAGTAGCATTATTGTCACTATTATCTTTTCTGGCATTTTAAATAACCTGAAATTATGGGTTAAAGGCATAGCTTAGTTGGTAGAGTACTAGCTAAAGAGCAACAGCATCAAACACGAAGTACAAGTCCCAGTCTCAGACTTTAAATAAATCTGAAATGTTTTTTTCTTAAATGAAAAATGACACCTAAATGTACAGTTCAAAGAAGAAAACGAGAAAATGTTCAGGAAGACAAAATTTTACATCTCAGTGATTACTGTACAGAAAGTAGATCAGATCATGTGTAACTTTATACTACATGCAGTGTGCTACATTCAGGGCTTAAAAATTGTACACATTTACACTCCTCAAAAATCACAACTTATCAGGACACTGGGAATTCACATCTAGCCTAGTGCTTTGCTACTTGAGCTATAAACTCCATTTCCAGCGTTTTGGGGTGCTTAATTGGAGATAAGAGTCTCACAGATTTTCCTCTGCTGGCTAGCTTTGAAACAAAATCCTCAGCTCTTTGCTTACTGAGTAGCTAGAATTTCAAGCTTGAACTGATACTCTTTTATTCCTCTATTCTCTTCTATACTCCTCTATGGATATTTAAGAATCACTTTATTAAGTGGTTTAAAAACCCTACTTTTGAACACAGCTGAGAAAATCAATGAAAATAAGACCTGTGTCTGAATAGATCGATAAATGGATATATATTTTAAAAATTGATCAAAATACATAATAAAGCAGAGAAGAAACCAGTGGCCAATAACTAGAACAAATGAGTATTTTATCAGAAATCCTACAGTTGTAAAATTAAAAACTGCAGTAAAAAACAACTTCAGATTATTTATTCCAAGGTGAAACCTATCAAACCTACTTAAGGAAGAAAGAGACAAACAAATGGAATTGACAAATATTTTGTTAATTTACATTTAAATGCATTCCAATCAATAAAACTCTAGGCACAGATGAATTTATTATTGACTTTTCCTAAAACTTTGAAGAGATCGTTTTGATTCTACAAAAATACTTCCTTAAAATTGAAGAAATATTAGCTGCCCTCTTGAAAGGTTCTTTAAAAAATACCTGGCTGAATTTTGTCTGGAATTATATCCATGTACTGAGCAATTAAGAATTGTTTCAGGACATTGAGTCTTCTAACCATTAAGTACTTGATTCTTCATTTACTTAGTCCTTATTTTTTGTATAAATATTGAATGTTTTTATAAAATTCGTTTAGAGGTACTTTTCTCAAAGCAGAATGACATATTGTAAGCATCTCAGGAAATAGAGCAGTGAGTATGAAAGCCATGAACAATTTAGAATGTCTTTAAACAAGTTTGTAATACATAGAACCTAAGTAAGAAAGAAAATTTTAGGTGATAGACAAACTATGGGAGGCCAAGAGGTGGGTGAGTGCCTCCATAGGAAGGCAAAAGCTTGGTTTGAACCCTGAGGGAGAACTGTCTTATACTGTTCTGTCCTGTCGAGGTACTTGTCATGTATCAGGTGCCTGCCCAGGGAGGCTTGCACAGCACCATGAATGTGGTCAGCTTGCCGCCATCCATGGTCAGCAGCAAAAACCAGATGAAGTGGAGGAGGGATTGGACAGAGGGCAGCCGTGCTTGATGGATGGTGCTTCCTTGCACACATGATGAAGACCACAACCTGATTTTGTTTTTCCAATAGAGAAAGTGCAGCACTGCCTGTGCCAAGAGCATGTCCACTTGCCTTGGAAGGTGTGGGCCGTGGAGTCCTCCACCAGCATGTTGGCACAGCCCACCGCTGTCTCTGGAGTTTAAGAAGTAATATCAAGATTCTCAGTAGTTCTCTCATTCCACAGGGCCAGTGCCCAAAATGGATGGAGCCAGGGGTGGCCTTGTTTCCAGGAAACCCAACTGGAACATTTCAGGGCTCTGAATTCCATCAAACTTAAAATCCTAGCCAGACACTACATCCACTTATGCCTTCTTCGGGGACTCCAACACCATCATACTCAGTGCTTCTGTGCTGTTTTGCTGGCCATGAAGGAAGAACAGCAGTATGCTACTGAGCACATGAGCTCCTGGGCCTCAGAGGGCTTGCTCTGGGATATGTACCTGAAGAAGACGGTCCAGTACTTCTGGTGTGCCCCATACTGGCTGCATTTTTCCATGCAGCTTTCCTGGCAGGTGATTGTGGGCTTCATTTTAGGAACCTGCCTGCTCCACCATCGCTGCTGCCAATGTGGCCCAAATACTATTACCTTTAGAAAGACTAGGTCAAAGCCTGAGAATATTAATACCAGGAATTGGTACATCAAAGAGGAGGGTAGGGAAAGGATAGACAAATGAAGGGAGGAATGGCAGAATGTAGTCGAGCTTATTGAGAGAGAGTGAGGATACAGAAGATACTGTATGAAAGGCAATGGACTCTTCTGACTCATGCAATTGAAATCCCTCTACAAAACCTCTTTATAATCATTATAAACTAAATTTTCTTAAAAGGAATTCATTGCATATACTACAAAACTAAGAAAAATAAGGGAACTGGTGTGTCAGAGGGGGGTGTGAATGTTGTAGGGGTGGGATGGATCAATATGAACTGTATTCATAAACTGCTTTGTTACATGGCACCTCCTTTGTACAATTACTTGAAGATAATTGACAAATAAAAATAATAAAGGAAAGAAGTAAGATAAGGTGAGTACAGGAGAATGAAATGGTTGCTATATACTTCTGATATAGAACAGGGCTTCCTATTAGCTTGGACCCTGTAGAAGAAATCTACTGTTATTTGTAATATTTCAGAATAAGATGAGATAAAGCATGGTTCACTATATTTTGTCAAAATAATTTACAAAGTTTTTAATAAACCCAACAAAATTAAATTCCTATATTATCTACATGAATAAATTTAATTTATGATCATGGTTTGACAGAAAACTCTATGGAAATGTTTTATTTATTTATTTTTGGTCGGATATGGGGCTTGAACTCTGAGCCTGGGCACTACCCATCAGCTCTTCAGCTCAAGGCAAGCACTCTACCACTTGAGCCACAATGCCATTGCGTCTCATGGACTTGTCTTCCTGTGCTGGCTTTGAAACCAGATCCTCAGATCTCAGCAAATTGAGTGTCTAGTATTCCAGGGGAGGGCTACCGATGCCTGGCTAAAAATTTTAATTCCAATTAACCAGCAGAAAGCCAGAACTTGAAGCTTTGCTTAAAAGGTGGAATGCAGGCAGAAAGTGAAAAGCAAATACTAGCAGAGAGGCAGGCAGAGAATGAGAGAGGAAGAGAGGGAGGGAGAGAAAAATAAAGGGAGGGTAAGAGTAAGGGAGGGAGAGGGAAAAATGTAAAAACAGGGTGGAACAAAACAATGAGAAGAGACAGGCAAAAGAGGGTAATGAATGTGAATAATATTAAAATATGTAGTATGAAAATATGAAAATATAATGGAGCCCATTATTTTATGAAATAATAAGACAACATGTCTAATAAAAATTTAAGTTTGGAAGCAAATGTAAGTTTTATTTAGATAGTGATGAGGATGGAGATTAGCTGCTGGGGAAGATATTACTTACATTCTATTCTAAGGCCCCAACCACAATCCCTGAAGATTCTCCTATCCTAGCCAGGCCAATGAAGTGGCCACTGCCAGTTTTCTAAAGTAGAAAAAGAAGTGCTATTCTGAGAACCAGAGGATTATATTGGCCTGACATCTGTGGCTCAAGCTTGTGATCCTAATTACTCAGGAGACTGAGATGTGAAGATCCAAGTCAGGACAAGCAGCAAAATCCCTGAGACACTAATCTCAAGTTAAACACCACAAATAGGAAATGGAGCTGTGCTTCAAGTACAAAGGCTCCACAACAGCACTCAGGCTCTGAATTCACCCTCAGGTGCAGAATACACACACACACACACACACACACACACACACACACACACACACACACACACACACACACACACACAGCTAACTATATATTAGAAAATAGTCATATATCAACATTTAATGCTCACAAATGTTAACTTCCACTGAATTTCACATTCTCTTAAAAGGGACTATCTTCTTGGCAGAATGTCCTTCATTTTTAAAAAGAATTTATTGCCAAGGAGTTCCGGGAAGATGGTGGAGGAGAAGGTGGAGGCAAAACAAGCTCTCGCATAGAAAGCAGTTTTAGTGTTCCAGTGAACAGTCCTAAGCCAGAGAATCACACCAAGTGTGCCATCACAGTACAGAGAGTTAGGCCAGAGAGGGAAAATCCAGGCAAGCAGACAGATCTGAGCACTTGCCAGCAGTCACTGCTGCGGCTGCAGCAGCAACAGCCAAAGCCGTCATTCCTGCAACACAGAGAGTTCAGGACGAAGGAGCCAGACACGGCATGTGGGCAGATTCTACTCAACACCAGCAAGAACCGACAAGGAGCAGACATCTTCATCTTGCAGGTCGTAGACCAGAGGCAACCCAGGAACCAAGACTGGGCATGAGTAGAAGCCTGATATCCTCACTCTTTCTCAGGGAGCAGAGGAGGGAAGGCCACCCCTTCCCCCCCCCCACTACCAGAGATCTCCATCTTTGATGCTGACAAACACCCAGCTGAGCTGCCAGCTCCAACTAAGGCCTTGGAAGAAAACTAGAGACATTTAGCAGGACACAGAAACAAACCTGACCTGCCAGACTCAGCTACACCCAGGGAAAAGTCACCCAGCTCAGGACCGTCAGCCCCAGGAGTGGCTTTCTTCACTGGGTAAACAGAGCCAGAGGCTGCCCCTCCCTTTTGCAGCCCTGACAATCAATTGAAATTCAGTAAACATAAACTCTGAGAATGGCTCCAGGCTAGGCTCTGTGAGTTTATCACAAGCTAGCCCACCAGGGAAAAGCTATTGTTCTCTGAAAGGCCTCAACTCTACCCAGAATCTAGCCTCATCACAGCATCTCCAAACTTGAGGAAACAGACATCTCCCTCTTTTGTTACTTAAAGCAGATCTCCCCCCCCCCCCCATTGAACTAACCTGGGAAGAGGATCACAAAATCCTGGGTAAAGTAGAAAATTTTTCTGCCTGCTCAAACAAACTGACTTAAGAAACCAACCAACCCACAGGAAAATCAACCACAAGCAGACCAGAGACTCCAACAAGAGGCTGGTTACAGACACAAGGGAGATACATGATCTTCCCATCCCTCCCAAAAAAATCAAAGAACTTTTTTTTATACATTTAATGAAAAGATATTTTTTAAAAAATTTTTACCTTTTGAAAAATGTTTACTATTAACTTTTTTTCTTCCTCTTATAATTTTTTTAGGGGTATATGTGTGTGTGTGTGTGCCTTTTTCTTTCTTTTTTTTTTCTTTTTAAAAAAATTATTTTGGGGGACTGGGAAGGTGGCTCAATAGTAGAGCGCTTGCCTTTCATGCCCGAGGCCCTGGGTTCGATTCCTCAGCACCACATAAACAAAAAGGAAAGAGCCAGAAGTGGCGCTATGTCTCAAGTGGTAGAGCACTAGCCTGCAGCTGAAGAGCTGAGGGACAGCGTTCAGGCCCCATGACTGAATACACCCCCAAAAATATTTTTTTTGTTTAGCTCTACTGAAATTTTGATTTTGTTTTCTTTCTTTCTCATTCTTTGCACATTTTCTTCTCTTTCGTTCTTCTTTGTGTGACATAATTGCTGTTCTGCACATCCTCAAATGTACACATAATCGATTATTAGACCTTATCCCCCATTGTGTGCACACTTAATCCAGATATTTATTACTCAATTCAAAACCTCTTAGACTTAATTTCTTTAATAGCAGTACTACCTCTTTATACCTATATAATATTTTAAATATTTTTAAGTTTTTAATGTCTCCTTTATATCCCCTTCTCTCATTATATCTACTTTCTTCTCTGAATATTACATTTTCATTTTGCATACTTTTTTTTTCGGTCGTGGGGCTTGAACTCTGGGCCTGGCCGCTGTCCCTCAGCTCTTCTCAAGGCGAGCACTCTACCACTTGAGCTACAGTGCCACTTCCGGTTTTCTGGTGGTTTACTGGAGATAGGAGTCTCAGGGTCTCTCTTGCCCGGGCTGGCTTTGAACTGTGATGCTTAGATCTGCCTCCGGAGTAGCTAGCATTACAGGCATGAGCCACCACTGCCCGGCTGGTTTTTTTGCATAATTTTGCACAATTTTGCATAATTTTTGCACAATTACCAACCTATTTCCCATTTGAGATTAAAACTTAGTTACATTAACTCTCCCTGTGCGTTCCCAAATCCCTCTATTCCTATTTTTACCCACATCTCTCCCTAAATCTAATAATTTCTAGTTTGCCAAATTCGTCTTTGCGGTTCATAGCCCATTAATATATAGTTGTTTGATATTGAAAATATATATCTGTTGAATTAGATTGTATCTGCAGACTTTTGACTGCAACTACAGACTTTGGTTGATACTTGCCTTAAGATAGTGTTCTAGCACAAAACCGGTGTTATTTTCATCCCAAAAAGGCAGAGTAAGCAGGAAAAACACAAGAAAAATGGCAAGTCAAGGAATCTCAACTCCCACTCATGATAATCAGAGGACAGAACAGATAATGAATAATCCAGAGGAGAGTTCCCAAATAGCTCTACAAACACTGCTGGCAAACATGGTAAATGAAAAGATTGAAAACCTAAAAAAGGACTCTGTATGAGCATGATAGGGAGAGAGAGAAGACAAACAAAAGGTCAATGCAGTAAAAGATTGAAAACCTCCAAAGGAATTTGTATGAGTGTGAGAGGGAGTGAGAGGAGGCAATCCAAAAGTTTATACAGGAATAATATAAGCATGAAGAAGCTACTCAGAACCTGATACAGGATTTGCGTGAGCAGCTCGAGAATACTCAAAGAGAAAGGCAGGAATGGCGTGACCAGGATGAGAACACTCAAAGAGAACTACAGGAATGGCATGAATGGGAGGAAGCTAAGCAAAGAGTAATACAGGAATTGAGAGGACAGGATGAGAACACACAAAGATAACTAAAGGCATTCATGGGATCCATTAACAAAGAGCTGAAGGAAGTCAGGGAGACCACAAAGGGAATGCTGATTGGAATCCAACAGAAGGAATTGGAGCCCAGGTAACCATAACCAATCAACTAAGTGATTTGAGAATAAACACTGAACACCAAATTAAGGAAGTAAAGAAGTTCATACAAGATCTAAAACAAAGCTTCAACAAAGAATTTGAAGCCATCAAAGCAGACCAATTAGAAGAAAAAGAAATAAAAAAAAAAAAACAAAGTAGAAAGTCTTGACAGCAGGTTAGAACATGCAGAGGATCGAATCTTGAGGATTGAAGACAGCCTAGATATTATAGAGAAAGAACATACAACCATCCAAGACAAGTCCAAGAAATATGATAGATCTATTCAACACTTGGAAGACACCATCAGAGAGCCTAATCTAAGGATAATAGGTGTAGAGGAGCACCTAGAAACAGAAGTTAATGGTCTAGGAAATTTGTTTAACAGGATCCTAGCAGAGAACTTCCCAAACATGCAAAAATATAGGCCTATTCAAATACAAGAAGCTTTTACATCTTCAAATAGACCAGACCAGAATAGGACATCCCATGGTCACATTATAATCCACACAGAATCAACTCAGATCAAGAAAAAGATCCTTAAAGCTGTCAAGGAGAAAAGATCAATCACGTATAAGGTGAAACCAATTAGAATCACCTCAGATTTCTCAGCAGAGACAAAGCAAGAAGAGCCTGGAATGATGTATGCCATGCCCTAAAGACAAACAACTATCAACCAAGAATACTATATCCAGCTAAACTCTCTTTCATAACTGAAGGCCAAATACAAACTTTCCATAGAAAAGAAAAATTGAAACAATATATCTCCACCAATCCAGCCCTACAAAAGATTTTTAAAGATGTCCTACACATAGAAAACCAACAAGACCACAATAAAGGCCAGGAAACCATACCCAAACTGAGAATCCAAGAACCATAGGAAGAACACAGTAGCTGCAGCCCCAAGAAGGTGGATTAAATGGCAGGAATACCCAAATAGTTCTCAGTCTTATCTCTCAACATTAACGGGCTTAACTCTCCAATTAAGCGACCTAGAATGTCTAGTTGGATTAAAAAGCAAGATCCTTCTATATGCTGCCTTCAGGAGTCACATCTTGCCCATAAAATTAAAAATATTTTCAATGTTAAAGGCTGAAACAAAATCTACCAAGCGAACGGTCCCCATAAATTAGCAGGAGTTGCAATACTAATATCAGATAAAATAGACTTCAAATTAAAATTCATGAGAAGAGACAAAGAAGGTTGCTACATACTAATTAATGGACCCCTCATTCAGGAGGATATTACAATTCTAAATATCTATTTGCTAAACAATGGAGCACTCAAATTTATCCAAGAAATAGTAATTTCCCTCAAATCCCACATAGATCCAAAGACATTAATTGTTGGGGATATTAACATACCAATTTCCCCACCAGATAGTTCAACTCGCAAAAACTCAACAGAGAAAAGGCAGATCTAAACAATTGCATAGATCAATTAGATTTAACAGAATTCTACCAAATATTTCACCCAGCAGCATCAGAATACATGTTTTTCTCAACAGCACATGGAACATATTCTAAAGTAAACCCCATTTTAGGTCACAAAGCAAACTTGTCCAAATTCAGAAACATTGAACTTATATCCTGCATTCTCTCAGACCACAAGGGAATAAAATTAGAAGTCAACACCAAAAGCCACCAAAGAAATTCCGGTAACACATGGAGTGTGAACAACACACTGCTGAATCACGAGTGAGTCATGGAAGAGATTAGAAAGGAAATTCAAATGTTCATTATATTCAACAAAAATGAACACACAAATTACCAGCTCCCCTGGAACACAGCAAAGACAGTACTCAGGGGCAAGTTTATAGCTCTGAGTTCCTACATCAACAAATTGAAGAGATCTGAAACCAATAATTTAATGAGACATCTGAACCTCCTTGAAAAAGAGCAGCAAGATAAACCCCAATCCAGTAGATGGAAAGAAATACTTAAAATTAAATCAGAATTAAATGAATTAGAATCCAAAAAAAAAAAAAACTATAGAAAGAATCAACAAATCAAAGAATTGGTTTTTCGAAAAAATCAACAAAATTGACAGACCCTTAGCAAATCTTATCAGAAAAAGAAGAGAACACACCCAAATAAATAAACTCAGAGATGAGAATGGAATCATCATCACAGAAACAACCAAGATTCTGAACATTATAAGAAATAATTCTCAAAACCTTATGCTAATAATTTTGAGAAGTTGGCATAAATGGACTGTTTCCTAACAAATATTGACATGCCAAAACTAAACCAAGATGAGTTAAACCATCTTAACAAGCCCATGTAAAGCATTGAAATAGAAACAGCAATAAGAGACCTCCCATTAAGAACAGCCCAGGATCAGATGGTTTTACAGCAGAATTCTACAAGGCCTTCAAAGCAGAGCTCATACCAATACTCCTCCAACTCTTCAATGAAATTAAAAGAGAAAGTTCACCGAACACATTCTATGAAGCCATCATAAATCTCATCCCAACACCAGGCAGGGACCCATCAAAGAAATAGAACTACAGATGCATTTCTTTGATGAACATTGATGCAAATTTATTCATCCAAAAAAATCAAACACTACTGTGATGACTCAGGGTCTATGTTGTGGGGGCAGAGTGATGCAGGCTCCAGCCTCACGACTGTGTTTGGTGTAAGGAAAGCTCTTGGCATGAAGGTCTAGAGAGGGAAAATCTTCTCTCTCCCTGTCTCAAAACACATGTCACAGACTCCTGGGAGCTGAGGAAGTAGCTCTTCTGCTTGCTTAAGCAAGGATGAACAGCTGGTCAAGCATTTTCCTGAGATTGGCGTAGTGGTTTGAGCTTGCTCTAACATAGTTTAGATAATAATATACCAAGACATTGTCTCATAGGTCAAGTAAAAATGTATCTGTTGAAATTTTTTGTTTGAATGTCTTCTGATCAAATCTTGGCAAAGATCATGCTTGCTTGTCTTTAAAAACCCACTAACAATAAAGCACAGCCTGCAGGGGCAATTGCTGTTTGCACTCTGCATCCCTAATCAGAATCTTGTACTAATTTGGCATAAAAGATTTTTTATGTGCTACAATCAATTAATTTCATTTTTAGGAAAAAATGGCAGAAAGGAATGTACCTGAAGATATAGTTTAATTTTTCTCTTTTGATTAATTAAGAACTTTATGTTTAATTTCAACTAAGTTATTGTGAGAAATACCAAGATATGAGATCCAGTTTCTGCCAATAATTAGATTAAATTAAAAGGAAAGGTCCTCTGTTTGCAGTAACAATTGCAATATGACATATAAAAATGCGGTCAACAAATTTGTGTTGTGGTGTAGTTAGCTATATTTATGTAGTGTTATAGAATTGTAATAAATTTCTTCAAGCACAAGGAAAAGTTTAATACATGTTAATGTTTTATACACAGCAAAGAAAATACCAGTTTTTAGTCAACAAATGTCCTCATTTTTCAATTTGTGTGTGTGTGTGTGTGTGTGTGTGTGTGTGTGTGTGTGTGTGTGTGTGTGTGTGTGTGTGTGTGTGTGTATGTGTGTGCTAATACTTGGGCTTCAACATGGGGTATTGTGCCATACCACAATTTCGGTGTTTTTTTTTTTTTTATTGCTGCTTGAGATCCTTTTGAATCTAGATCCTCAGATCTCAGATTCCTATGTAGCTGTGATCACAGGTGTGAGCCACCAGCATTCTGAATGATGCTTTTGTCATGTTGTGTTTGCTTAGCATGAATGAAGCATGAAAGGGTTCATTTACTCAGTACCACATAAAGAGAAAAACCTGGAAATGCTGTTGTGGCTCAAGTGGGATGGTGCTAGCCTTGAGCAAAACAGAAGCTCAGAGACAGTGCCCAGGCCCTTAGTTCATACCCCAGGACTGCCAAAAAAAAAAGAGAGAATTTGTCAATAATGGATGAGGGAGGGATCCAGAGTCCAAATTCATCACTGAATTTTTCCTCCTCTATTTCAAAATCAAGATATCATTCTCAGAGTAACAATGGGGCAAAAAGATGATCCAGAAAGAACATATCTTATGAAGTAATACTAGAATTTCTTAGTGTAACAGTCTTGTAGAGATAATCCATTAAGTATAATTGTGTCTTGCAGTACAACAAGAGCTCATTTAATAGCACAAGTGATATCTGGAGATTTTGTGTGGGTGCTGTTCCTGAAACGTGATCATTGCCTAATTGCTATTCCTATTTTTTCCCTCAAGGCTAGTACCATATTACTTAAGCCACAGCTCCACTTGTGGTTTTTTGGTGTTTAAATGAAGATAAGAGTGTCATTGACTTTTCCTGGTTCACCTGGCTTCAAAATATGATCCTCAAATCTCAGCATTCTGAAGAGGTAGGATTACAGCTGTGACTCACTAACACCCAGAGAAGCAATTTTTGGAGTGAAAGGAATTAAGAATACAGATCATCCAGGAAGATTCACCCGAAGTACTAAATATATCATCATGACCAATTTCGAGCATACACACACATGCATCTCGGTGTTCTGCATCATCTTTCCCAAAAGAATAGTGCCTTCCAAGTGGCAAATTGTGGTGTCACAGGTCTGTAATCCCAGCTATTGAGAGGCAGAGGTATAGGAGGATTGGGTTCTGAGGTTAGCTTGAGTGAAGTTAGCACAAGACCCTATATGATAAGCAAACTGTAAAAGATAAAAGGGTTGGAGCCCTGCAGGGCTCAAGTGGTAAAATATCGACCTAGTAAGTGAAAGGCCCTCAGTTCTATGGAAAGAAAAACTATAGCATCTCAGTCCATTTTGTCATGTTTTAACAAAAACATTGAAGCTGTATAATTCATAAGGAATAAGAGGTCTATTTCACTCACAATAGTGGTGGCTGGAAACTCTAAATAGCATGGTAGTGCATAGGACAAGGCCCCTAGTTGTATCACACCATGTAGGATCTCAGAAATCCTTCTTCATTTCTCCTTCCCTGTGATGGGCCTAGGGTCTGAAATCAGAGGTTGGGTGCTGTCCCTGAGCTTGTTCAACTCAAGGCTAGCACTCTATCACTTGAAACACAGTTCCACTTCCTGTCTTTTCTGAGTAGTTTGTTGGAGATGAGTGTCAGAAAGTTTCCTGCTTGGGGCTTGCTTCACATCTCAGCCTAATGAAGCAGCTAGTATTATAGATGTGAGCTACCCATGTCTAGCTTACATGCCACAGTTTTGAAAACAAAATTCAATTAGGCACTGCTGGCTAAGGCCTATAATCCTAGTGACATAGAAGGCTGAGATCTGGAGAATGGTGGTTCAAAGCCAGCCCAGGCAGAAATGTGTACAACTTCATCTTCTACAAAGCACCGCAGGGCTTGAGCTGAGATTAAGGTGGTAGAGTGCCAGCTAAGCAAGCAAGTTGAGACCCTGATTTCAAACCAATTATGTGCAAATACAAAACAAAATAAAGCAACCCTCCAGCCTATAAAAATTAAAATAGTGGGCTGAGAATGTAGTTCAGTGGTAAAGTTCTTGGCTTGCAGGCATGAGGCCCTGTGTTTGATTGCTCAGCACCACATAAGCAGAAAAGGCCAGAAGTAGAACTGTGACTCAAGTGGTAGAGCATTAGCGTTGAGCTAAAGAGCTCAGGGATAAGTCCCATGCCCAGTGTTCAGGCCCCATGACTGAAAAAAAAACATTAAAATAGTACAGTAGTCCAATAGTTAAATAATGGTCATTAAGTAATGGCTTGAAAATAAAAAAAAATAAAAACAAATACTCTCCATAAATCAAAACCTTCTACAAAATAATTTAAATGTCCTTTATTTTTTATTTTTTGGGTCCGGTCATGGGGCCTGAACTCTGGGCGTGGGTGCTGTCTCTCAGCTCTTCAGCTCAAGGCTAGCGCTTTACCACTTCAGCCACAACACCACTTCCGGCTTTTTTCTTTTTGATTATGTGGTACTGAGGAATCGAACCCAGGGCCTCAGGCATGCAAGGCAAGTTCTATACCATTGAACCACCTTCCCAGCCCCTTAAATGTCCTTTTAGACATGTTTTCTTTTTTTCCAGCATGTCATGGGATTTGAATTCTGGGTCTGGGAACTGTCTATGAGCACATCAGCTCAACACTAATACTCTGCCACTTGAACCACAGAGCCACTTCCAGTTTTCTGGCAGTTATTTGGATAAGAGGGTCTCACTGCATTATAGGCATACACAAGGTAGGCTTTTCTTGTTTGCTTTAAGTTCAGAGAGCCATGTTTTTATTATGTAATTCAATACATTTTTTCCTACAACAAAATCACAAGAAAAAGTCATCTAATAGAGGCATTCTTGGTTAAAGGCATCCTAGATGGTAATCTCCAAACTCTGATGACATATTTCACTCTTGGTTTTGACATCCTTTTGCCTTCTTCTCCAATCATTTTTTAAAATTGAACTCATGGCTTGAGATCTGTCTTTGCTTTCTTTTATCCCCCCTCAAAGTTAGTGCTTTAACACATGAGTCACAGCTCCTCTTCTAGATGTTTGGTGGTTAATTGGAGACAATTGATCCATTATCCTCAGATCTCACCATCTGAGTAGCTAGGTTTACCTAATGAAGTTATAGACAAAGCCATCACAGTGTCAATACCCTTGAAGATATAACATACATCCTATGAACAAGGACATTCTCAACATCACCACAGCACAACCACTAAACTCAGAGATTTTAAAAAGCAATACATTACTACTGTCTACAATTCCCTCAAACTACATTATCACATACTGCATCTGACTATTAAGTCTCACTGGTAGCCTAGAACTGCCTAAAGCATTTTCTGCTTTCCACAGCAACCACAAATAAAGTATAAAGTGTATCCTTGACCCCCTAAAAGATCTCTTGTCTTTCTGTAGTAAAATTCCACTCCACTGAGTCTCAGGCTATATAATTGATCAGCCATCACTACAGTTAATTTCACCTTTTCTTGACTTTCATGTAAACAGAATTATACAGTAATATGTCATTATTGTGACTGGCTTCTTCTAATCAGCTTTTATTGAGATATAATTTTATTGTCATTAATATTTAGGTTTGATGTGGCATGCTCACACACACACAAACGATATATGTATAACACATACCAATATATAGTATGTTAGTATATAATATATTATATATAATGTATTATACAATATATCCTATAATGTATATATAGTATATACTATATGCAATACATATGTATATTATATATGCATTATATAATATACTATATTATATATACTATAGTATATATGAAACATTATGTACACTATTATATATTGTACATTATATAACAGTGCATATTATATAATTATGTATTACATATAATATATTACATGTAATATAATATACAACTTATACAATATAATATATAATGAGTAATATATAATATAATAGGTATTACATAATATATATATAAAATTTATATTATGTATTATATATGGTTCATAGCATAGAAAACATATTGTATATGGTGTATATAATATATTACGCTTTATATTATATACAATATATGGTATATTATAAATCATATGTTATATATTATACAATTATGCATTTTATATATAGTATACACTCTATAGTACATATATAGTATACACAATATGATATATTTCACATAATACATAATATGATATATACACTATAAACTATATTATATATCATATGTATCATATAATATACATAATAATACATATAATTTATAATATATACAACTATAAAATATAATATATATTACAATATGTAACATATATAATATACATACATATACAATAGTGTTAAAATGACTTGTACTGGTGGCTCACACCTGTAGTCATAGCTACCCAGGAGGCTTAGATCTAAAGATTGTGGTTCAAAGCCAGCTTTGGGAGGGAAGTCCATGAGATTCTTATTTCCAATTAACCACTAAAAAATTGGAAGTGAAGCTGTGGCTCAAAGAGGTACAGTGCTTGCATTACAAAATGTGTTTAGGAGCCGTACAAGGCCCAGAGTTCAAGTCCAACAGCCAAAGGGAGGACTAACATCTCACAGTCTTTCCTGCCTGGGCTAGTTTCAAATTGTAATCTTTTGTTCTCAGACTCCTGAGTAATTAGTTTTACTAGATTGAGCCTCCAATTCTGGATTCTGGTTGTTTTTTTATATTCTAATTATCTCCTGTTATTTATGGCTGTATTGAGTTTAGCTCACAGTGTTTTGCAGTCAGAAATGAGTTTTTTTTACCGTTTTTTCCAAGTCCAAATAGTATCAGAACCATCAGTAGCAGCAGTCATTTCCAGCTAGCTTTTGTATTCTTAGTTCTGTTGGCTCTTTGATGATGTCTTTCCTTTCCAGTTTAACAAAGTATCTCTGATCCTTTCATTTCCCAAAATATTCCTGGACCTTTTCAGTGAAGAATGATACATAGCAATCAACCTCTGGGTGATAGGCAGTGTTTTCATACAGCCCTGCCTCACTTTCTGGGGTCCTGCATGAACATTTCTTGAATTGCTCTGCTCAACTCAACTACTAATGACAAGAGAAAGAGTATCAGCACACATTTTAGTGGCTCCACGCTTTAGTGCACTCGAGCAGGCCTGGAATGATCTTGCCTGGACATCAGCCATTTGTACATGCACAAGTACATGTACAAATGTACTTGTACATGTACTTAGGAATATTCCTAAGTAGCCCACTTATCTTGATAGTATATATTTCAATGTCCTTAACAATAGCTATATATTTTGTTGTTTTCTATTCTTCAAAAGTTTTTATTTTCCAGAATCACCTGTGGCTAATATTTTATTATTCCCCAAGACTTTGTGGACCTTTTCTTGCTGGATTCTTTAGCCTACTTCATACATGCCAAGCTTATTCAACTATCATTTATGTATATGAAAAACTTGCAAATACCTATTTCCAATCAAAACTCCTTGTATACACTTCTGATCCTTAAAATCTTGTTAAACAGGAATTATCTCCTTATATTAAGATATTAGTATATAAGTAAATTTAGGAAAATAAAGGAATATCATCAATAAATATAACTTACTATTGCTATAGTAATGTTAACCATTAATTAATACAGTGTTGATCCTTTTAATTTATTACAGCGCTGAAGGGAATGGAAATTAACTTTTTGTGTGCCACTTGAACTCAGGAATTTGCTTCTCATTCTACCTTTGCCCTCAAGGCTGGTGCTCTACTACTTGTCACAGCTCCACTTTCCCATTCATTTAGGGGAATAATTAGAAATATGTGTCTCACAGACTTTCCTCCCTGGGCTGGATTAGAAATTTGACACTCAATCTCAGTCTCTGAGGAAGCCAGTATTATAGGCATGAATTATTAATGCCTAGGTTTTATGAGAGTGAAAGGTACTGATTTGAAGCCCAGTACACAAAAACAAAAACAAAAAGATGGCACTAAGTACACTGAGAGAATATTAAATCAAACAAAATTATATGTGGGTTTCTGGGTGAAGGAAATCTGAGAATTATTATCACTATTATCTTTTCTGAATTTTTAAAATCAGAAATTAGGGTTGAAGGCATGGCTCAGTTGGTAGAACTAGATAGTCAGCAAAAGGCAGTCAGATACTGAATTGAAGTCCGAGTGTTGGACCTTAAATAAACAAAAAAAGAAAATAAAGAATAAATTGTTTCTTAAGTGTAAAATGCCTCCAGGAGACTCCTGTAGGAGTGTATGGTTCAATGTGATGACTGCTGTTGAGGAAAAACTGAAAATGCTCAGGCAGACTGAACATTTTAGATTTACGTGATGACCATATACATAGCAGATCTTAGCATCTGTAATTCGATACTACATGAAGTGGACTGCATTAATGACGTAAAAACAGTTGTACACATTAATACTCCTCATAAAAATATCTTGCTTCACATTCTTTCTCTGGATAGTTGATTCATTTTTCCACCAAATGCTACTAAGTATATACAGTCTTTCAACAACTCCAAAAAATTTTACTTTATCACTTAAATTTAGAATATTGTTATCTTTTTTTCTATTTTAGAGAATTAAAATAACTTTTATTTTGTTCTTTTAGTATTTATTTTGTTGAGACATATTTTCACAAAAAAAGATGGGAAAACCCTTAGCAGATCACATGATCTAAATACAGGTAACATAGTTGGGCACAAGTGGGTCATTCCTATAATACTAAAGAGGCTAGGATCTCAGAATTGTGGCTGACCTTAGCTCTAACTAACCTTAGCTCTACCTAATAACCAACAAAGATGAAAGTAGAGCTATGGCAAGTGGTAGAGCACTAGCCTAAAGTAAAAACAAAGGAAAACAAACAAAAAGAGGACTGGCACACACAAGAAAATCTAAGTGACAGAAATAGAGAGTTTCTGGGCATCACATCAACTTCCTAATGGGATGTGCACATGGGAATTTAAAATATTTTTGTTTTTAAAATAGATTAAAAATTTTAATCACAATGAAGCATTTTCATACGGTCAAACAAGTACTAAATCGGGGAATGAGTATAGCTCACTTTATGTTGTCATGGGAAGAAATACTTTGCGTTTGGGTTTGAAAACCCTATTACAGTTTCTTTTTGCCATGGCATCATTTTGGTTCAAGGTAAAATACTTGGCCTAAGGAACATTTATGGTTAAGATATGAAATCTCTTCATAAATCACTGCAATTGAGGACTGATTCCTATTGTGTGTAAATTCTTCATGCATGTCACTCAATGATAAAGTCCCATAAGATTGCACCTTCATTCACTCATACACTTTCACCAAAACATAAGCTGTCTACCTAGAATGTTGGATACCTTTAGTGTTGAATGTAGCTTTCAAGGGAACAGAGGAATTGTAGGGGAGACTTCAGACCACAGCAACTCACTTTGGCTGAATTGGTGTCCTTGATGAGAATGTTGATGTCAAAGGCTTCACCACTAAGCTTTTCAAAGGAGATGCTGTAGGACAATCCCTTCCCCTCCATAGCTATATGAAGTGAAGCAAGTTCTGTCTCCTCCTATTCCTATGGCAGAAAGAAAGCTCATCAGTTTTCAATAACTTAAGGATTTGTTTTCAGAGTATGACTATCAGACTAGAAGAATCAAAAAACATTCTGAAATATTCCAATACACTGGAATAAACTATTCTTTCCATTCTATACACAGTTATAGGGAGATTAAAAGAGATATACTTAATTGTATGATAATTTATAAGAAACAACAAAATTACTTTAAACATTTTTCTGGGACATCAAAGCTCTAATCTGAAAAGAGAATGTTCCTAAGGCAAAAAAAGAATTCTAACTCGTAGCACACCCCCACTCCCAAAATTATTTTTTGGTCATTCAGATTTATCAGCAGATACATGAGAGGGTCTAGGATATTAAACAGCTTCAGCATTAAGACAAATAAATCATAGCTAATATATTAGATCATAACCTAATCATCACTGCTTTTGGAAAGCCTTTATTTCTCGAGATTCCTATACTTTCCTTCAATGTATCTGTCTAGCATTCTCTTCTTTTTTCTGGTCCTGGTGTCTGAGCTTTTATTCAACGTTAGTGCTCCACCACATGAATCACAGTGTCACTTCCAGATTTTTCTGTGATTAATTGGATTGCAGGTGTGAGCCATCGGTGCTCAGGCATTCTCAGAAGTAGGGCTGTGACTCTAAGTAGTAAAGCACTAGCTTTGAGCAAAAGAGCTCAGGGACAGGGTCCAGGGCCTGAGTTATAGCCATATATCCAGTCAGATAAGTTGATGTTAGGCGAAACCTCAAGATAAGGAATCAAATGGTTTTTCTTTCTTGCTATTATTTCTAACTTATTTATAAGATGATTTTTTTTGTTGCTTTGTAGGAAGGGAAAAATTTGTTTAAATAGGGATACAGGTGGACCCATTGCAACAATGGGATGTCATGTCAAAAACGAAATTTACAACTTTGGTGCAAGGGAGGGGGGAGTAGATGGGAAGGGATGGTAAGGGGAAACAAAGGAGGAAGGAATAATGCTTGATAAGAACTATACTCATTATCTTGGTCATGTAATTGTAACCCCTATGTACGGTATTTTCACAATAAAAAAGTGAAAAAGAAAAATAAGAGAACAAAGAGGTAGAATCTTTAAGACATGATCGTGAGGAGAACTCTGCCCTCATAGACAGATGACCTCATTATGAAAATGATCTTGTTTCAAAACAAATACTGTCTTACCTTCTCATTCTCTCATTCATGCTTTTTTGCCTTTCTACCATCCTTCATGGGGAGACACAGCAAAAAGACCTCAGTTACATATGTAAACACCATGCTCTAGTGCTCTGTTTGACATTTCTTTGCGATAAGAATAACAAAGACAAGGTTGATTTTGAATAGAAGAGAAAAAGAACAGAATGTATTAATCAAAGATCAGGACACTGAATAAGATACCTATGTACAATGAAAAATATCTGCTCTATCATTGCTTTAGAGGTCAGGGGAGCTTATAGATAAATAGTTTCTCCTAGATACTCTAATTTATCACTTGCTACTACTGCTTTCATGGATCTCTGGGTACACAGCACACCACGAATGCAGTCACTGACTTAGAACTTTTCTAACACCTTCTACTTTTAATTCATTAGGATTAAAGTGAAAGAAAATCCCCACATATTTGTTAAAAATGGTGCATATCGTTACCTAATGAGATGGGAGGCAGTGGTGGACCCCAGAATAATGTGTACACAGTCTTCTTATGATATACCCTGGAAACCTGTGGAAGTGGAAGATGGTGCAGAACAAAGAGGGAGATTTAAATGATAAAAAGAAATAGTGGAAAATAGACAATATTTTACAAAATAAGTTTATTACAAACTCAGTTATTCATAGAAAAAAGTCACGTAAGAACCTTCTTCAGTTCATTGCAAAAAAGCACTTAATATATGAGGTAAGACAAAATATACAAAAACTAGCACTAAATATACATTACCTAGAAAACATTGTCAGTTCTCATTCATCTGGCCAGTGTGGGATTTCTTTTATTTATTTATTTATTTTATTTATTTATTTATTTATTTATTTATTTATTTATTTATTTATTTATTTATTTTTGTCAGTCGAGGGACTAAGACTCTGTCTGACTTGAGCTCTTCAGATCAAGGCTAGTGCTCTACTACTTGAGCCACAGTACCATTTCTAGTTTTCTTAGTGGTTTATTGGAGATAAAAGTCCCATGAATTTTCCTGCCTGTGCTAGCTTTTAACTGCGATCCTCGGATATCATCCTCCTGAGGAGCTAGGATTACAGACGTGAGCCACTACCTACTGGTTTAAGATTATTTTTTATCTGTCCCTGGAAGCAGCCATTTCAAAATTGTCTAACACTGCTGTAGCATTCCTGAAGTATAAATATTATGACAAGTAGAAATCGAAGAAGCTAATTGTACCTGTCAAGACAGTCAGTGACAATTATTTCAAGTTATTGCTTGGACATATATCATCACTATTCAAATGTGTTCTTAATTTGACAAGATTTGAGTACAGATTTTCCAAGCTGACTTTTCTAGTGATGTGTGTCAGTAAGGCATGCTTTAGACAAAATCAATATACTGTATGGATTAAAATACAAAGTATCTTGTAAGTTTGGTTTTAGAACTCTAAATCATTGACTGAACTAGCTCTGTCATTATTTTTATGATTCATAGGAATCATTCTAGACAATGAATCAGATTTTCTCCAGATAAGACACAGAATAAAATATAAGATTTGGGTACCGAAAAACAAAGTAATATCATTTTCCCAATTACCTAACATTATTAGTGTTAGTCCTGAAAATTCACCTCATAAAATGTTAGTAATAGAACTACTTAGCAATTTTGTGATGATACAGAGATATTTAAACCTATATAGTTTTAAGTTGTTTACCACTCTGGGAAGTTTCCCATACTTGTTCTTTTTTAAATTAAAAGAAGATACTTGAAAACTTAAAAAAAAAGTAAGGTGGATGCCAATGTCTCATCCTGTAATCATAAGCTGATAAGATCATGGTTGGAATCCAGCCGAAGAGGGAAAGCCAATGAGACCTTATCTCTAAATAACCATCAAAAAGACAGAACCGGACCTGTGGTTGAAGTGGCAGAGCACTAGCCTTGAACACAAAAGGTCAGAGATAGTGTCCAGGGCCAAAGTTCAAGCCCTGAAAAAGTACCCCCTCACCAAACACAAAATCATACCCAGGGCTGGGATTCAGCTTAGCAGCTTACCATGCATGAGTTTTGCTCCCTAAAACAAGGAAAGGGAGGGATTGGGTGAGGGAAGAGAGAGGGAGGGAGAAAAGGAGAGGGAGACATAACTGCATATAGAAAAGTGGGTACCTCTGCATAATAAATGATATTCACTAGGGTACATGGTCAGGCAAACATTTTCTGTAAAGGAAGAGTGTAACTACCTCCATGCCTTGGGAGCTACATGATATGCCGTAAGTATTCCATTCTTCTATGGCAGTGTCACAGGAGACACAGATAGAATGAATTCATTAAAACCTTACTAACATTCACTGAAACATGAATTCTATTTTTATTTGAAATATGGCTAGTGTAACAGTGTGTCTGAATTTTTAATTTTATGTAATTTTGCTTACTGTAGGTATTGTCACTTACAGCTTTGTGGCTGGCTACTCAGCTGAGTAGAACAAGTTTGGCCTCTGATGAAGTCTTAGAGCACCTCTAGTGTAATCCAGGAATACAATCCACGTAAGTCACTCAGCTTTTTGGTAGTCACAGTAAGAAACAGCAAAATAAGAAAATAAATAAAAACTAAAATTAAAAACACCAAAGGAGCTTTAATCAAAATTCAGCAAAATTTATCTAGTATTCAAAGCTTAATCCTCAGATTTCAGCATTCTGAGTAGCTAGTATTACAAATGTGAACTACTCTCATGTGTTTGTTAGTTTTTAAAATACCAAGTCAGCATTGTTACTTACCTGGCAGGGGAGATACCATGATCATGAAGATGGTTTTCCCAGGGAAATATTTACCTATCACATTCCAGATGAGATGACTCCTGTGATTTCCTCAAATGTGAGAAATTCGACTGCATAATTTGTGGTAGTGGAGGACTGTGTTAGTGTTCTACCCTGGATAACTAACTAGATTAGATAGATAGATAGATAGATAGATAGATAGATAGATAGATAGATAGATAGATAGATAGATAGATAGATAGATAGATAGATAGATAGATAGATAGATAGATAGATAGATAAATAGATAGCATTGTATTTTATATTGACCTCATCTCCTTTCCTGCACTCAGCAGTCACTTGGTCCTAAGGACTACTGTAAAGGATGAGGTACTTCTAGGCCTATGTTGTAGTTGCTAGGAACTACAAGGAGTAGATAAATCAGCTAGAACTCACCATGAGAAAATAAATGAGGAAGTTGGGTGCAGGTGGCTTACACATGTAAACCTAACTACTCAAGAGGCTGAGATCTGAGGATTGCAGTTCAAAGCCAGCCCAGGTAGGAAAGCTCATGAGATTCTTATCCTAAATTAACCACCAGAAAACCAGAAGTGTGCTCTGGCTCAAGTAGTAGAGCACATCATTTGTCCTGAAGAGGTCAGGGACAGCACCTAGAGTTCAAGTCCCATGACTTACAAAAAATAAAAAGAAAGAAAACAAATGGGTGACCAGAGCCAATGGCTCATACCTGTAATTCTAGCTAGTCAGAAGGCTGAGATCTGAGGATCAAGGTTCAACACGAGCCTGGGCAGGAAAATCTATGAGATTCTTATTTCCAATTAACTACTGAAAACCATAAGTGACAATGTAACTCAAAGAGGTAGAGCACTAGCCTTGAGCACAAAAGACCAGGGACAGGATCCAGGTCCTGAGTTCAAGCCCACAACCCACAAAAAAAAAAACAGAAGAAGAAAGAAGAAAAAGGAATGAGAAGACACCTTAATGAAATAGCTAGGCAAGTTCAATATACAGAATAACTCCTCCCTTCCTTCTTTTCTTCCTTCTATTCCTTCACATCCTTTCCCCTTCTATCCTAGAATTTAAACTCAGAGTCCCATGATTTTAGGTAGATACTCTACCTGATGAGCCATACACCTGCTGTTTTTTTTTTTTTTGCTTTAGTCATTTTTTTCTTTTTATAGGGGGGGATGGGGAGGTCCGGTTATGAGGCCTGAACTCTGGGTCTGTGTGCCATCCCTTCGTTCTTCAGCTCAAGTCTAGCGCTCTACCACTTGAGCCTCAGCGCCACTTCCAGCTCTTTTCTTTTTGCTTATGTGGTGCTGAGGAATCGAACTCAGGGACTCAGGCATACAAGGCAAGAGATCTACCACTGAGCCACTTTCCCAGCCCTCATTTTTCTTCTGTTTGTTATGCGACTTTAATTCTGTGCCTGGGTGTTGTCCCTGAGTTGTTCTGCTCAAGTAGAGGGCTCTACTGTTTGAGCCACAGTACCACTTCTCATTTTCTAGTGGTTTATTGGAGATAAGAGTCTCATTGTGCTGCCTGGGATGGCTTTGATCTGTGATCTTCAGATCTCACCTCCTGCATAGCTAAGATTACAGGCATGAGCCACCTGTGCCCGGCTCAGCTTTAGACATTTTGCGGTAGGGTTTTAAGTCTATGACCAGGCCAGCATGGATCACAATCCTTCTTTATACCTTTTCTGAGTAGATGAAATAAGAAATAAAATACATTGGGTTCAAATATTCATTGAGATCCAATATTTTGAATGTTTCCAGGGCTAAGATCAAATCATAATCCTCTCTGTATCAGCCAAGACCCAGCAGATAGCATTACAAGTATGAGCTCCCAACCCTGGCTCAAATTTCTGATGACTAAAACATCTGAAGAAAAATTTTTATTGTGAAAATACTGTACAGAGGGGTTACAATTACATGGGCAAGATAGTTAGTACAGTTCTTATCGAGCATTGTAGCCTCCTACTATGTTTACCCTTCCCATCACTTCCCATCCTCCCCCCTCCCTTATATAATCCTCCCCCTCCCAGTTGTAAAGTTAGTTAGTTTTTGACATGACAAATTGTACTTCTCATTGTTGAAACAGGTCCACCTGTATCCTTATTTAAACGACTTGTTTTTCCCCTGTCCTCTACAAATTATACCGACATCAAATACAGTGAAAGCATGGGTTATACCGTGGGGGAGGGACATACAAAGAAACAAAGAAATAATCTTATAATTGCGTTAGAAACAAATGCATGAAAGAAAAAAAAACATTTAAAATAGATATCTTAGGGTTCATTTTCCTAACATCACCTAATCTGACCTTTTCTGCTTGACTCATACATATACTAGATATTGCAAATAAGGGAAATCATGGGACCTATATTTCTTTGGGCTTGGCTTACTTCACTTAATATAATTTTTTCCATGTCTTTCCATTTCCTAACAAATGGGGCAATGTCATTCTTTCTGATGGAGGCATAGAATTCCATTGTGTATATATACCACATTTTCTTGAACCATTCATCTACTGAGGGGCATCTGGGTTGGTTCCAGATCTTAGCTATGGTAAATAATGCTGCAATAAACATAGTTGTGATGGTAGCTTTAGTGTGGTATTGTTTATAGACATTTGGGTAAATGCCCAAAAGTGGGACTGCTGGGTCATATGGGAGCTCTATGTGGAGTCTTTTGAGGAACTTCCATACTGCTTTCCAAAGTGGTTGAACAATTTTATACTCCCACCAACAATGAAGAAAGGTTCCCTTCTGTCCACAGCCCTCCAGCATCTGTTGTTATTAGAGTTCTTGATTTTTTCCATTATAACTGGGGAGAGATGGTATCTCAATGTTGTTTTGATTTGCATTTTTTTATGGCTAGGGAGGTTGAGCATTTCTACCTGTGTGTATTGGTCATCCTTCTTTCTTCTTCAGAGAAGTTTCTCTTTAAGTCATTAGCCCACTTATCTATTGTGCAGTTGTTTCTTTGAGGATTTGTTGTTGGGGGATTTAATTTTTTGAGTTCCAAGTATATTTTAGATATGAGACCCTTGTCCGTTGTATGGCTAGTGAAGATCTCCCAATCCTTTGGCTTTCTATTGATCTTGCTAGCTATGTCCTATGCCATGCAGGAGCTCTGCAACTTCATGCAATCCCATTTGTCCAACCTTCTTTGATTTGTTGTGTTTCCGGGTCTCTATTAAGAAAATTTCGGGCCTGAGCCAAGGAGACAAAGGGTTTCTCCTATTCCATCCTGTAATGTTTTCAGATTGTCTGCTTGGACTTCGAGGTCTTTGACCATTTGCAGTTGATTCTAATGCAGGATTATATATAAGGATATAGCTTTAGTTTTCTACATGTAGTTAACCAATTTTGCCAGCACCATTTACTGAAGAGGCTGTCTTTCTTCCATTCTATTTTTTTAGCTCCCTTATCAAAGATTAGATGGCTATAGGTCTGTAGGTTCATTTCTGGGTTTTCAATTCTATTCCATTGTTCCTGAGGTGTGTTCTTTTGTGAGTAGCAAGCTGTTTTGATTACTATGGCTTTATAGTAGTGTTTGAAATTTGGTATTGATATTCCTACAGCAGTGTTCTTTCCGTTGAGGAGCGTTTTTGCTATTCAGGGTCTTTTATTGTTCCATATGAATTTTTGGATTGCCTTTTCTATTTCCTTGAAGAATGAGGTATTTTAAATAGGTACTGCATTATATTTGTAGATAGCCTTGGGAAGTATTGTCATATTCACGATGTTAATCTTTCCAATCCAGGAGCATGGGAGTTTTCCCCATTTTCTATGTTCTGTTTTGATTTCCTTTTTCAAGCTTTAAAAGTATTCCTCATAGAGGTCCTACACTTCTTTGGTTAATTCCTAGGTATTTTATATTTTGTGGGGGTATTATAAATGGTGTTGCTTTCCTAATTGGAGCCACAATTTTCTTATTGTTGGCATACAGAAAAGCCATTGATTTTTGAGGTTTAATTTAAATTTTTTTAATATTATTTTATTTTATTTGAGAACATACTGTGCAGAGGGGCTACAATTACATGGGCAGGATAATGCATACATTTCTTACCAAGCATTGCAGCCTCCTCCTTTGTTTACCCTTCACCTCCCTTCCCAGCCTCCCCCCTTCCCCCCACCCAATTATACCCCCTCCCTCCCCCACCGACATTGTAAAGCTGGTTTTGAAATGACATTTTCTACTTCTCATTGTTGCAACAGGTCCACCTGAATCCTTAAACGACTTGTTTGCCCCCATCTCCTCCACATGTTATACTGACATCAAATATAGTGAAAGCGGGGGTTACAATGTGGGGGAGGGACATACAAAGCAACAAAGAAATAATCTTATAAATGCGTTAGAAACATATGCATGAAAGAAACGAAAACATTAAAATACATATTTAAGGGTTCATTTTCCTAACATCACATTATCTGACCATTTCTGCTTGACTCATACCTATACTAGATATTGCAAATAAGGGAAACCATGGGACCTATGCTTCTTTGGGCCTGGCTTACTTCACTTAATATAATTTTTTCCAAGTCTTTCCATTTCCTAACAAATGGGGAAATGTCATTCTTTCTGATGGAGGCATAGAATTCCATTGTGTATATATACCACATTTTCTTGATCCATTCATCTACTGAGGGGCATCTGGGTTGGTTCCATATCTTAGCTATGGTAAATAATGCTGCAATAAACATAGTTGTGCTGGTAGCTTTAGTGTGGTCTTGTTTGTAAACATTTGGGTAAATGCCCAAAAGTGGGATTGCTGGATCATAGGGGAGATCTATGTGAAGTCTTTTGAGGAACTTCCATACTGCTTTCCAAAGTGGTTGAACAAGTTTACATTCCCACCAACAATGAAGTAAGGTTCCTTTCTGTCCACATCCCCTCCAGCATCTGTTGTTGTTAGAGTTCTTGATTTTTGCTGTTCTAACTGGAGTGAGGTGATATCTCAATGTTGTTTTGATTTGCATTTCTTAATTGTATACCCTGCTTCTTTGCTAAAGTTTTGAATCAGCTTGAGTAATTTGGGAGTTGAGTCTATGAAAATCTTTAAGTACAATATCATGTCATCTGCAAAGAGGAGAGTTTTATTTCTTCTTTCCCTATTTGGATCCCCTGTATGTGTGCATCTTGTCTTATTGCTGTAGCTAGGCATTCTAATACTAGGTTGAAGAGAAGTGGAGAGAGTGGACATCCTTGACTTGTTCTTAAGTTAAGAGGAAATGGCTTGAGTTTTTCAACATTAAGTACAATGCTGGCTGTAAGATTATCATATACAGCCTTTATTGTATTGAGGAATGTTCCCATGGATTCCTAATTTTTCCAAAACCTTCATCATAAAGGGGTGTTGGATCTTGTCAAATGCTTTTTCTGCATCTACTGAGATAACCATGTGGTTCGTATCCTTGCTCCTGTTGATGTGATGAATATTAATTGATTTCTGTATATTGAACCAGCTCTCCATCCCTGAAATAAATCCTGTTTGATGTGATGTATGATTTTTTTGGATGAATTGTTGAAGTCTATTGGCCAAAATTTTGTTGAGAAGTTTTGCATAAATGTTCATCAAAGAAATGAGTCTATAATTCTTTTTGATGAGTCCCTGCCTGGTTTTGGGATGAAGGTTATGATGGCTTCATAGAATGTGTTCAGTAGTGAATTTTCTCTTTCAATTTCCTTGAAGAGTTGGAGGAGTATTGGTGTGAGCTCTGCCTTGAAGGCCTTGTAGAATTCCTCTGTAAAACCATCTGGTCCTGGACTTTTCTTAGCTGGGAGGTCTCTTATTGCTGTTTCTATTTCAATGCTTGATATGGGCCTGTTAAGATGGTTTAACTCATCTTGGTTTAGTATTGGCATGTCATTATTTGCTCGGAAAAGGTCCATTTCTGTCAAGTTCTCAAACTTATTAGCATAAAATTTTGAGAAGTATTCCCTTAAAATGTTCTGAATCTTGGTAGTTTCTGTGGTGATGTTTCCATTCTCCTCTCTTAGTTTATTCTCTTCTTTTTCTGATAAGATTGGCTAAGGGTCTGTCAATTTTGTTGATTTTTTGAAGAACCAACTCTTTGGTTTGTTGATTCTTCCTATAGATTTTTGCATTCTAATTCATTTAATTCTGATTAAATTTTCATTATTTCTTTCCATTTACTGGATTGGGGTTTATCTTGCTGTTCTTTTTCAAGGATGTTTAGATGTGTCATTAAATTGTTGCTTTCAGATCTCTCCAATTTGTTGATGTAGGAACTCAGAGCTATAAACTTGCCTCTGAGTACTGCTTTTGCTGTGTCCCAGAGGACCTGGTAATTTGTGTGTTCATTTTTGTTGAATATCATGAACTTTTGAATTTCCTTTCTAATCTCTTCCATGACCCACTCATGATTCAGCAGTGTGTTGTTAAGCCTCCATGTAATACTGGACTTTCTTTGGTGGCTTTTGGTGTTGACTTCTAATTTTATTCTCTTGTGGTCAGAGAGAATACAAAGTATAACTTCAATGTTTCTGTATTTGGACAAGTTTGATTTGTGGCCTAAAATGTGGTCTATTTTAGAAAATGTTCAATGTGCTGCTGAAAAAGAACGTGTATTCTGATGCTGCTTGGTGAAATATTCGATAGATGTCTGTTAAATCTACTGATCTATGCAGCTGTTTAGATCTGCGATTTCTCTGTTGAGTTTTTGCTGAGTTGATCTATCTAGTGGGGAGAGTGGTGTGTGAAAATCCCCAACAATTAATGTCTTTGGATCTGTGTGGGATTTGAGGGAAAGTAGTGTTTCTTGGATAAATTTGGGTGATCCTGTGTTTGGCGAATAGATATTTAGAATTGTAATATACTCCTGGAGGAGAGAGCTCTTAATTAGTATGTAGCGACCTTATTTATCTCTTGTCACAAATTTTAATTTGAAGTCTATTTTATCTGATATTAGCATTGCACCTCCCGCCTCTTTATGAGGGCCGTTTGCTTGGTAGATTTTGTTTGATCCTTTAACATCAAAAATGTGTTTGTTTTTTCGGGCAAAATGGGCCTCTTGAAGGAGCCAGATATAAGGATCTTCTTTTTTAATCCAACTAGACAGTCTATGTCGCTTAATTGGAGAGTTAGGTCAGTTAATGTTAAGAGATAGGACTGAGAGGTATTTGGGAGTTCCTGCCATGTTATCCTCTTTCATGGGGGCTGCAAAACTTGGTTCTTCCTATGGTTCATGGATTCTCAGTTTGGGTGCAATTTCTTGCCCTTTATTGTGGTCTTGTTGGTTTTCTATGTGTAGGACATCTTAAAGAATCTTTTGTAGGGCTGGTTTAGTGATGTATTGTTTCATTTTTTCTTTTCTATGGAAGGTTTTTATTTGGCCTTCAGTTATGAAGGAGAGTTTAGCTGGGTACAATATTCTTGGTTGATAGTTGTTTTTAGGGCATGGCATACATCATTCCAGGCTCTTCTTGCTTTGATTGTCTCTGCTGAGAAATCTGAGGCGAGTCTAATTTGTTTCCCTTTATTGGTGATGAATCTTTTCTCTTTGACAGCTTTAAGGATCTTTTCCTTGGTCTGAATTGATCCTGTGTGGATTATAATGTGATGGTGGAATGTCCTATTCTGGTCTGGTCTATTTGGAGTTCTAAAAGCTTCTTGTATTTGAATAGGCCTATCTTTTTGCCTGTTTGGTAAGTTCGCTGCTAGGATCCTGTAAACAAATTTCCTAGACCAGTAACTTCTCTTTCTAGGTGCTCCTCTACACCCATTATCCTTAGATTTGGCCTGCTGATGGTGTCTTCCAAGTGTTGGAAGACATATTTCTTGGATTTGTCTTGAACGGTTGTATATTCTTTCTCAATAATGTCTAGGCTGTCTTGAATCCCCGAGGTTTGATCTTCTGCATGGTCTAACCTGCTGTCGAGACTTTCTACTTAGTTTTTTATTTCTTTTCCTTCTAGTTGGTCAGCTTTGATGGCTTCAAATTCTTTGTTGAAGCTTTGTTTTAGATTTTGTATTAACTTCTTTACTTCCTTAATTTGGCGTTCAGTGTATATTCTCAAATCATTTAGTTTATTGGTTATATTTACTTGGACTTCCAGTCCTTCTGTTGGTTTCCATTCAGCATTCCCTTTGTGGTCTCCCTGACTTCCTTCAGCCCTTTGTTAATGGATTCCATGAATCCCTTTAGTGATCTTTGTGTATTCTCAACCTGCTCTCTGAATTTCTGTATTACTCTTTGATTAGCTTCCTCCCGTTCGTGTGATTCCTGTAGTTCTCTTTGAGTGTTCTTAGCCTGCTTATGCCATTTCTGCCTTTCTCTTTGAGTATTCTCAAGCTGCTCATGCAAATCCTGTATCAGTTTTTGAGTAGCTTCCTCAAGCTTATTATATTCCTGTATAAACTTTTGGATTGCCTCTTCTCTCTCCTTATTATGCTCATACAAAGCCCTTTGTATGTTTTCAATCTTTTTATTTATCATGTTTGCCAGCAGTGTTTGTAGAGGTATCTGGGAACTCTCCTCTGGATTATTCATTATCTGTTCTGTCTCCTGGTTATCATGAGTGGGAGTTGAGATACCCGGACTTGCCATTTTTCTTGTGTTTTTCCGGCTTACTCTGCCCATTTAGGAGGAAATTAACACCAATTTTGTGCTAGAACACTATCTTAAGGCTAGCTTCAATCAAAGTCTCTATTTTCACAGTCAATAGTCTTCAGAAACAATCTAGTTCAACAGATACATCTATTCAACATCAAACTAATTAATGGGCTATGGACCGTAAAGAAGAATTTGGTAATCCAGAAATTATTAGGTTGAGGAAGAGATGTGGGTAAAAAATAGGAATAGAGTGATGTGGGAAGGCACAAGGAGTGTTAACTAAGTCCTAATATCAAAGCAGGAAATAGGTTGGATAGGATGTAAGTAGAGACAAAAAAAAAAAAAAAAAAGAAGAAGAAGAAAGAGAAAGGGAACAAAAAGAGACCAGAAAAAAAAGAAAGGTAAAAATTACTAATATTATACAGAAATGAAAACAAGCTATACAGAGAAGATGAATATATTGAGAGAAGAGGAGGGATATAAAGGAGATGTGAAAAACTTAAAAATAAAAATACTTAAAATATTATATAAGTATAAAGAGGTAGTACTGCTATTAAGGAATTTAAGTCTAAGAAGTTTTGAATTGAGTAATAAATTTGTGGATTAAGTGTGTTCACAATGGGGGATAAGGTCTAATAATCGACTACGGGTTTATCTGAGGATTTGCAGAACAGCAAGTAACTCACATAAAGAATGCAAGAGAAGAACCGGTGAAAAGAATAAGCGAGAAAGAAAATAGATCAGAAGTTCAGTAGAGCTAACGAAAAAAACAAAACAAAAACAGAAACAAGATAAAAGGAAGAAAAATGCACACACTTATACCCCTAAAATAAAATTCTAAGAGGAGAAAAAAAATTACTAGAAAACATTTTTTTTTTCAAAAAAGGTAAAAATTAAAGATTAAAAAATTTTTTTAGAAAAAAATTTTTTATAAAAGCTACAACAACAAAAAAAAGTTCTTTGATTTTTTTGGGAGGGGTGGGAAAAATACTGTCTCTCCCTTGTGTCCAGAATCAGCCTCTTCTTTGAGTCTCAGGTCTGCTTGTGTTCCTGTGGCTTTGTTGGTTACTTAAGTCAGTTTCTTTGAATAGGCAGAAAAATACTCTGTGATCCTCCTCCCAGGTTAGTTAAATGGGAGGAGATGGCTTTTTCCTCGAGTTTGGAGATGCTGTGATGAGGCTAGGTTCTGGGTAAAGTTGAGGCCTTTCAGCAAACAGTAGCTTTTCCCGGGGGCTGGTTTGTGAGAAACTCACAGAGCCCAGCCTGGAACCACTCTCAGGGTTTCTATTTACTTAATTTCAGTTGATTGTCGAGGCTGCTAAAGGGAGGGGCAGTCTCTGGCTCTTATTCCCCAGTGAAGAAAGCCACTCCTAGGGCTGTTGCTCGAACTGGGTGACTTTTCCCTCGGTGGAGCTGAGTCTGGCAGGTCTCCTTTGACATGCTAGATGACTCTAGATTTATTCCAGGGCCTGAGTTGGAGCTAGCAGCTCCACCGAGCTTTGTCGGTATCCAATATGGAGATCTCCGGTACTGGGGGGCGGGGGGTGACCTTCCCTCCTCTGCTCCCTGAGAAATAGTGAGAACATTAGGCTTCTGCTCACGCTGTCTTGGTTCCTGGGTCGTCTCTGGTCTGCGAACTGCAGGATGAAGATGTCTGATCCTTGTCGGTTCTTGCTGGTGTTGAGTAGAATCTGCTCGCCCCCCCGCATCTGTCTCCTTCGTCCGGACTCTCTGTGATTCAGGTATGGCCGCTGCAGTTGCCACCTCCACTGCTGCAGCCGCGGCGGCTGCTGGCAAGTGCTCAGGGCTGTCTCCTTGCCTGTATTTTCTCTCTCTGGCCTAACTCTCTGTCCTGTGAAGGCACACTTGGTTTGATTCTCTGGCTTAGGACTGTTCACTGGAACTCTATAACTGCTTTCTATGCAAGAGCTTGATTAGCCTCCAGCTTCTCATCCGCCATCTTCCCAGAACTCCCTGAACAAAGTTTTAATAATTTCAAATGTTGAACTTGGGGACAAAGTGTGCTCTTACCTGCTTAGTTTCAAATTGCAACAAAATCCTAAGTTTTAACTTTTGATTTCCTAGAGTACATTAAATAAAAAGATAAACTTTAAAATGCAATTAACTAAAGAAAAAAGCTAAACAGAATACATCCTTACTATTGTAACTTTGGACTTAATACCTTGTCAATCATTGTTTGCATCAGAGTTGTTTGTCTGGGCAGTATATTCCATACACAGATCATGCCACCTCCAAGGTTGAGGGCTAAGCATCCTATATCCACAGGAGTGAAATCCAGACTGTAGGCAAACACACCAAAGGAAGGTAGGTTCCAGCAGCATTGTAGATGGCAATGTCCAAACATATGACTTGAAGTTTTAGGGCAGCTTAAGTAGAGCTTTTTCCTGAGGAATAATACTCTATTTAGGCATACCTCTGCTTCTGGGTTTATCACTGCTTAATTGGAGACAAATCTCATGGACTTTCCTGCTTGGGCTGGCCTGAAATCATGTCCCTCAGTTCACAGCCTCCTAAGCTGCAAGGATTATAGGCATGAGCTACCAATGTCTAAATTAATTATTCCTTTAATAAAAATCAAAATAGCTACAGTATGGTTTAGCAGAGAGCTTGAATCCTTTTCTGAGCATTAGAAATTTTCTGACTAGAAGAAGAATAACAAACTGACATGTGGGAAACAATCTACCATATTAAACCATTTTTCAGAAGAGTATCTGGCTCATCAGTTTGGCTCTTGTCCTGCTATTCTAATAGGTACTTTTCTGCCTGGGCTGGTTTCAAAACACAATCCTTACATCTCAGCCTCCTGAGTAAGATTATAGGCATGAGTCACCTATACCTGGCACAATCCACATTTCTGTACAAGCAAATAAGCTCAGTGATATACTGTCCACCGCTTTATCCAAAAGCAGATAAGAAACCAAAATTGAATTTGAAATTCAGTTGAATATGATTCTTAACAACTGAGTTGTAAATTATTTGATCTTTGCACGTCCCTTAGTAGATATAGACACATGTGTCGGGTCTTTGTCCATACCAGGAAAGATGGGCGGGCTGCGGGGAAAGGTAAGTGTGGCTGCAAGCCCATTCCCCAGTCTCCCTTAGCCCAGGAGACAATCAGACGCAGTGGGGAGTCAAGTCAAGCAGGAACTCATTTATTAGCATGGAGCATGCCCTTTTTAAAGAAAAAGACTGTGTAGTAGGGGAGGAAATGGAACCAACCAATGACTGTAAAGGCCATACCTTATATGCACCTAAGCTTCCATGAGTTGTTTACGCACTAAACATAAACAATTCCGGCTCAGCCCACTCAACTTCCTCTCAGGTCCATCGTTGCTGCCTGTGTTCCCACACACATGTCATGATTTTTCTATTTCAAATGGTCCATGAGAGAGAGCTGGGCATGGTATAGTAAGACTGTAATTCTATCACTTGTGAGGCTGAAGCAGAAGCAAAGTAAGCTCAAGGCCATATTGGCTATGTAGTGAGATGCCATTTCAGAAGGGCAGAAAGTAAATGGTTCCTGACTATATAAGCCTCGGCAATTAATTTCCCATCTTCTGTGTCTACAAAGAGAAGCCTAAGACTCTCCAAGGTCAAACAGAAAACATGAGCCAATGACTAACACAAAAACAACTGGATACCATCTGTGTCAACTCATTCTTGGGCCAATAGAGTGTCACCCAAAGGCACTCTTGAACAGTTGGGTCTATGTCCCCTACTCTTCTCTTCAGAAAGGGTTATTTCAAAATCATCATTCCTAGAAATTAAAAGACATCAGTGATATTAGGATTTCCATTCCAGCATATTTACAAGTCAGTGAACACTTAATACATTGGTAACTATAAAATTAAATGACTAGCAAGTGGAACATGGTACCTGAAGACACTAATAGTTCATAGTATATGGTCTGTGATTTAGAGCTTATTAAATTTGCTACCATAGCTGCAGCAGGTGCAGTAACAGTTGGGGGAGGGCAGCAGCATCCTTGGCTCCAGCCTCTTGACCTCCAGAGTGCATCATGGAACCTAGCAGCCCTTCACAAAGGCTGGGAGAGAAGGGAGCTGCCATGGAATGCTAGGATCATGCCTCTGGTGTGGCATGCGACCATCACCTCATTTCTGCTTTCTGGCTAGGTAAGTAGAGGCCGCATGCCTGTGTCACCTCATTCCTGCTTCCAGTCTGGGGGAAGTAGAGGGAGCCCATGTGCCCTTGTCACCTCACTCATGCTTCTGGTCTGGGTGGGTGGGAGCCGTGTGCCGGCACTACCTCACTCCCACTTCCGGTCTTGGTTAGTGTGGGGTGCATGCCCATTTCATCTCACTTCTGCTTCCACTCTAGGTGAGCGGGGGCCACATGCATGTGTCACTTCACTCCTGCTTCTGGTCTGTGTGAGTTGGGGAATAGGGGCCATGGTGCCTGTGTCATCTCACCACTGCCTCCCGTCTGGGTGGGTAGGGGCCATGTCCTTGCATCACCTCACTACTGCTTCCTGGCTGTATATATCTGGCATTGGTGCCCTTGTTACCTCACTCTGGCTTCCGGTCTGGGTGAGTGGGGGCTGCCTGCCTGTGTCACCTCACTCCTGATTCCAGTCTAGGTGAGTAGGGGAATAGGGGCCATATGCCTGCACCACCTCACTCGTGCTTCTGGTTTGGGTTGGTCTGACTGGCTGTGAGCTAATTACTATATCCAGATGCTGTTTACCAGCATGGACTGCGGCCCACACCAGAGGTTAGACTTTTCCAGTTCTTATAACAAAGCATGACATTAAGGGATTAGGATGGCACCTTGCTAGGTTTGAGAACCATGTTATTAAATTGTGTGTGTGTGTGTGTGTGTGTGTGTGTGTGTGCATGTGCACTGGTCTTGGGCCTTGAACTCAGGGCCTGAGGTCTATCCCTGAGGTACTTGATCAAGGTAGAGCTCTACTTCTTGAGCCACAACTTAACATATGGCATTTTTTGTGGTTAATTGGGACTAAAAGTCTCCCAGATTTTTCTGTCTGGGCTGGCCTTGAACCATTAACTTCATATCTCAGACATTTCAGTAGCTAGGATTTACAGGTGTGAGCTACTGGTGCCTCTGTATTTGCTTGATTGCCATCCAGAAAGAACTGTGATTGGCAAGTTAGAGGAAAACGAATTGAACTCTTCCAATGAGCAGTGGTGAAAATACTCAAGTTCTAGCCCAGCATTGGTGGATCAGGCCTCTAATTCTACCAATTCAGGAAAGTGAAATCTGAGAATTGCAGTTAGAAATCAGTGTGTGAAGGACAGAGTCCTTGAGACTCTTTATCGCCAACAAACTACCACAAACCCAGAAGTGGCACTGTAGTTAAGTGGTAAAGCACTAACCTTGAGTGAAAATGCACAGGGACAGCACTCAGGCCATGAGTCCAAGTCCAATGACCACAAAAACCAAACAAAACATGAAAATAAATTTGGGTTCTTCAGTAGAAGTTTATCATTATAAATATCACTTTCTCATTATATTTCGCTCTGTTATAGATGTATGAATCTTAGGGGAATAAGAAACTTGGCTAAAATATATAGGAAGCATTGGTTTTGTGTGTGTTGTGTTTGCCAGTCCTGAGGCTTGAACCTAGGATATTAATCTCTTGATTGGTTTCCTTCCATCAAGGCCGGTACTCTGCCACTTCGTCCACAGCTCTACTCCCAGATTTTTTTAATTGTTAATTGGAGATAACAAATATCTCTACTGTAAGGCTGATTTACATTTCTTTAGGTGTATATGTAGGATTTCTTGTGTGGAACTTCCACACTGATTTCTGTGGGGCTGCACTGATTCACTTAATTGCCATCATTGTGTAGGGTATATTTCCCCACCTCCTTGCAAGTATTTCTGTTTTCTTTTTAATAGGCATTCTGATTAGGCAGACATGAACTTCAACATAGATTTGATTTGCATTTCGTTGATTAGTAAAGGTGTTGAATATTTTCATTTATTCCTTACACACCTATATCAATTTTGGGGAACTATCTGGTCAATTCACTTGCCTATTTATTGATAAGATTATTTGTTCTTAGGGTGTTTAATTTTTTGTCTATTCGTTCTAGATATTAGGATTTCTTCAGTTAGGCAGGAGTTTAGGCTTATTTTACTTAATCTTAACAAAAGATAAATTGTGAGCTTTCAATTATTTAAATGATGATTGATTTAAAAATGAGAAGGATGTGGCTCACAGAGCAGAGTGCATGTCAACAAGTACAAGTTCTGAACTCAGACTACAGTGTCTACAAAAAAAGAGAAAGATTCTATTATTTTAGAACAATAAAAGCTAATAAGCTACATTTTCTCAAAATATATAATTCTAAATATTTTACTATTCTTCGTGGTAAAACTATTGCAAATTTTAGCACAAACTAACAATTTTAGGTTCTATCTTTTCCTTGGTAATCATTCAAGACAGCAAAACTGAAGAAAATACAAGTTTGGCTAGGTGCTGGTGGATCCTGTCTGTATTCCTATCTACTCCGGAGGCTGAGACCTGAAGATTGCAGTTCAAAGCCAGCCTGGGCAGGAAACTCCACGAACCACCAGAAAACTGGAAGTAGTGCTGTGGCTCAAGTGGTAGAGTGCTTTCCTTGAGCTGAATAGCTAAGGGACTGCCCCTAGGCCCATAGTTCTAGCCCCACGACCGACAAAAAAACAACAACAACAAAACAACTTTGTATAAAGAGTAAGAATCTCCAAGTTTTGATTCAAGTTTTTTAATTCTCGTGGCAAATGTTTTCATTGGGTAGAAAGTGGACTGATTATATCTGTCATTGTGATAAACTTGCTATTATGTGGTTGCTTTTCTCCAACATCTAACATTGTTGAAGATAAAAAATTCATCAAGGACAAGACATACCATTTGGAAAAACTGGTGAGTTGAAATGACTATTACTTTCTAGGTAGGCAAAGAAGCTGTGATTTTCCTTCCCTCTCCAAGATTTGAACAATGAAAAAAAAAAAGTCTTGATTTTTCCAAAAAGTGAGGAATACAGCTCATATTCAAATAATTAGAAGATAATGAAATGAATGTTTAGGACATATAATATGCTTAATTTTGAACCTTCCTCTCAAGAAACTTCCAAGCACACATTGGTTATAGATATTGATATCAAAGAGCCCACTGCAGGTGCTTCATACCTATAATTGGCTACTCAGAAAGATGAGATCTGGGATTAAGATTGGTGCCAGCCTGGAAAAGCAATAATTGCATGGATGATGTACCCTGCTGTTAGATCATATGTCTCTCCCTCCCATCCTCAGTGTGAAGCTGTCTCCCCAGATAACCATCCTTCTGATTCATTGATATTATCATTGGGATTTCTGGTTTTCTCCTTCAGCAAGAAATTTGCATGGAGAAGGCCATTCACAGCTGTATTCACATGTTTCTCCAGTAGCCTAAAACAATGCCTGGTCCTTAGTGCTTAGTAGCCTTGTGTAGAGATGAGTCTTAGTGCTTAGCCTTGTGTAGAGATGTGCCTGCTCTCCTCATGTAATCTCAGAATTCAGTCAGGAAAGCTCATCAAGCTGAGCTCTTGTAGTTAACAGTCATTTCTTCTAATTATATTTTTCCTCCTTGTGTATCTAAGTCCACATAAGGGTGAGATTAGTGGCTGACACCTATCCATTGTGATAGAAAAAGAGGCTGTGACATCATAGAAGTTTATTGTGAAGCTGCAGGAAGACCCCACCACCAAAGCACCCAAAATGGCAGACTCCTACGTCCAGAAATACATTTAACAATCCATCATTCATTCTCTGCAGGGTTCAGACTCAGTGTTTCCTTTTCCTGATTAAATTAAAGAAATATTCAAGACTTGCCTTTTTTGATTTGTCATTGAATTATTGAAATGTCCCTCCAAACAGAAAAAATAAAAATGCCATTTAGTGGAATGTAAATATAAGGCATGAAAAAAAAAACAAGCATAAATGTTCCTAGGGAAAACATCAAAAGTGGCAGCTGATACAAAAAGTTGGTTCTTAAAACCAGGACTGGTGTCTCACACCAGTAATACTAGTATAATATAAGCTAATGAAAGGTTTCTTTTTGTGCCAGTCCATGGGCTTGAACTTGAGTCCTGTGCTCTGAGTTTTTTGCTCAAGTCTAGCAATTTACTACTTCAGTCATATCTTCACTTCTAGTACATTGGTAGTGTAGTGGAGATAATTTCCTAGATTTTTCTGCCTGTGCTGGCTTCAAACTGTGATCCTTGATGTCAGCCTCCTGAGTAGGATAACAGGCATGAGCCACCAGGACCTAGCTAAAAGTTACTTTTGTGAAATACAAAAATTTAGTTATGTAAGATATAAAAAGCAACAAAACAAGTGAAACATTAGAACAAAACAAACAAATTATATAGAAGACATAAAAAAGACAAACACCAAAGTCCTGAGTTAAAGCCTAAGAAACACCACAAAAGAAATAAAGAAGTGTAGAAGAAGAGAAGGAATAGCCAGTGATCGTTTTAAATTAATCAATCACTGGTGGCTTACACATGTATTAACTACATAGGGGACTAAAGTCAGAAAATACCATTTAAAGACAAGTCCAAGCAGGAAAACCCATTGGCCTTTTTCTGTGTGTGCCAGTCATGGAGTTGAATTTGTTCTACTTTACTCAAGGCTGGAGTTCTATCAGTCTCAGCTTATTGGTGGGATCACTACCAGCTAACTGTAGATAAAGAGTATCATGGAATTTCCTTTGCAGGCTGGCTTCGAAACTGTGATCCTCAGATTTCAGCTTCCTGAGGTGGTCTTAGCTTTGCATGAGACTCTTATCTCCAAGGAACCACCAAAAAATAAAGAAAAGAAAAAAAAAAAAAAACAGCTGGAGGTTGAGCTGTGGCTCCAATAGCAGAAATGAGACTGATTCTGGGACAGCACCCACATATTGAGATAAAGCTCCAGGACCAGTATAAACAAGATAAAATAAATAAATGAAATAAAGGTGGAAGAAGAAAAGGGAGAGCCAATTTCAGAGGATAAAATCAATACTGAAGTAGCTTACACTTGTTATTATAGTTACTCAAGGTTCATACATATGAGACTCACAGTATTCAAGGCCAGCCAATGCAGGTGAGTCCATGGACTCATCTCTAATTAGCCAACTACAGTTTTTAAAAAATCCACAAATTGTGCTGTGGCTCACGTATTAGAGTGCTAGTATTAAAAATGTACTGGGACGGGGCTGGGAAGTTGGCTCAGTGGTAGAGTGCTGCCTTGCATGTATGAGGCCCTGGGTTTAATTCCTCAGCAACAAATAAGCAGAAAAAGCCAGAAGTGGCACTGTGGAACAACTGGTAGGGCTCTAGCCTCAAGCTTAAGAGCTGAGGGACAGTGCCCAAGCCCAGAGTTCAGGCCCCACTACTGGCAAAAAAAGTACTGGGACAATACCCAGGCTCTGATTTATAGCCCCAAGCCCAGCATACACATGGAAATAAAAAATAGAAATTAAAAAATGTATTGGAAAATCCAATTAAATTTTCAAAATGAGCCATGAGTTTTTGTTTCATGTGTGTAATCTAGATATTAAGATAGATGAAATCTGAGGGTTATGGTGTCTCATCATCAAATTACCAGCAAAACAAACAACAAGAAAATAGAAGTGAAGCTGGGATTGGAGTTGTAAAGCACCAGCCTTGAGTGAGAAAGCTATAAACCAGTGTCCTGAGTGCCTCAGAGATCCATCCTCCGGATCACAAAAAATGATAAGAAAAATAGAACCTGGGGCTGGTGACTCATGCCTGTAATTCTAGAACCTCTGGAGGCAGAAATATGGGGATCCAGTGTAAAGACAAAACTTAGCAGGAAATCCCAGAAGACAGTTCTTTATGGAGGGTCCTGGGGCTGGAACTGTACTACTCCCAGATTTTTTGGCAGTTAATTGGAGGTAAGGATCTTAGACTTTCCTGCTCAGGGTGGCTTTGAATCATGATGGTCAGAATTCAGCCTCCTGAAACAGTCCAGGCCTTGCATGAGTTCTAGCTCCAGGACCATCACACACAAAACAATGAAATGAATAAATGTAAAGAAGGGTAGAAGAAGAGAAGAACCAATAACCAAGGCTTCAATGAGCCAATCAGCCAATCATTGGTGGCTCATAATGGTAATTCTAGTTACTCAGGAGCCTAAAATCTGAGGATAATATTTAAAGACCAGACCAATTAGGAAAGTCCATAAGACGTGTGTGTGTGTGTGTGTGTGTGTGTGTGTGTGTGTGTGTGTGTGTGTGTGTGTGTGTATCTGTGTGCAAGTCCTATAGCTTGAACTTGTACTGTTTTTCTCAAGGCTCTACTATTCTCAGTTTTTTAGTGGTTATAATTGGAGATATCAATGACTTTCCTGCCTAGGCTAGTACAAACTATGATCCTCAGATTTCAGCCTCATGAATCTGGACTGGATCTACTCATTTCTAATTAACCACCAAAACAGAAAAAATAAAACCTGGAATTGAGTTATGGTCAACTGACAGAACTGGGAAATAGTATCTGGTACAGCACTCAGACCCTGAGTTCAAGGCACAGGACAAAGAGAAGAAATAAAAGAAAGGATGATAGAAGTACAAAACCTCTATCAGTGATAGAGGTTGAAATGAATCAAAGATTGGTTGCTCACACATGTTATACGAGGTACTCAGGAGGATGAAATCTAAGGATCACAGTTCATGACCAGCCAAGTCAGGAGAGTCCAAGAGACTCATCTGTCTAATTTGCCACCAAAAATAAGCTACAAGTTGTACTTTGGCTCATGCAGTTGAGTGGTAGTCTTAAACAGAAAACCTGGAACAGCACCTAAGACCTAAGTTGAAATCCTAGACACACATTTCAAAAAACCAAACAAGCCCAAACTAAAAATGAAGGGAAAAGAGAAAGCCAGTTTCAAAATGATCATGGGTTTTGGTTCATATGTGTATTCCTAGCTATTCAAGGTTCAAAGCTAGACTTGGCAAGAAAGTACATGACACTCTTTTTTTTTAATTTTATTTTGTTTTATTTGAGAACATACTGTACAGAGGGGCTACAATTACATGGGCAGGATCTTATACCCAACTACCCAGTGTAGATATCATTGTATCTGTAAAACACTGTATTTGTTTAAAAATCTAAAAAACAAACTTGTTTGCTGACCGAGAGGTCAATTCCTGGTACTAAAAATGTGTAGGAGAAGAGAAGAAAGCCAATTATAAATTGAAGCATAAGCCTAGTGCTTGTTGATCATGGCTGTAGTCCTACTCAGGAGGCAGAAATCTCAGGATCAACTTTCAAGGCCAGGTCAAGAAGCAAAGTGCAGGAGACTTTGTGTGTATGTGTGTATATGTGTGTATGTTTGTGTGTGTGTGTGTGTGTGTGTGTGTGTGTGTGTGTGTGTGTGTGTGTGTGTGTGTGTGTGTGTGTTTGTATCTGTGATGTTGTGTTTGTGTACCATACTTTGCTAGTGCCCTAGCATTCCCAGATTTTGGGTGGTGAATTGGAGATAAGAGTGTCATCGATTTCCTGCCCAGGCTGGTTTTGAAACATGGTCCTCAGATTTCAGCCACCTGATCCAGCTGGAATTTGATCTATGGCTTAAGTGGCAGAACTGGGCAAATATTTTCTGGGACTCCACCTAAACCCTGAGTTCAAGCCCCAGAACATGCACAGAAGAGATAAAGAAGAATAGAAGTAACCAAGGAAGAGTGAGTGACAAAGTCTTAAATTGTTGGCTCATACATGTTCTACTAGCTATTCAAGTGGCTGAAATCTGAGGATGATGGTTTATGTCCAGCCCTGACAGGAGAGTCCTTGAAAATCTTGTCTGTAACTAATCACCGCCCGCAAAAAAGGGCCAAAAAGTAATAGTGTGTCTCATGTAATAAAGGATAGCCTTGAATAAAAACTTCTGGGACAAATATGAGCCCCAATATGTAGACCCAGTAACAGCACACACATGCAAAAAAAGTAAACAACAGTTGATAGTGGCAAGCACATATTAAAGTTTTAAAATGACACAAGGGTTGTTGGTCCTGTGTATAATCCTAACTATACAAGAGGCTGACATATGAGGATGTGGTATCAAGTCAACCTGGTCATAAACCTGCTTGAGATGCTTATCCAAGCTACCTAGCACAAAGCTCTGAGCTGAAGCTGAGGTGGTAAAGTAGCAGCCTTTATTTAAAAAGCTAAGAAACAGTCCTCAGAGCATGAGGTCAAGCTGCAGGACGACTAAAATTTACAAATAAAAACCAATAAATAAAAAGGACAGTAGAAGAAGAGAGACTGAAATCTGAGGATTAGTGTTCAAAATTAACACAAGCAAGAAAATCCATGAGACTTTGTGTGTGTGCATCTCTGTGCCATCCTGAGGCTTTTGTGTGCCATCCTTGAACTTGTGCTGGTTTGTTCAAGGATAGAGCTCTACCACTCCCAGCTATTCAGTGGTTAATTGGAGGTCATAGTCTCATGGACTTTCCTTTCCAGGCTAGCTTGATTTATGCTAGGCTTTGTCTCAGTCTCTTATCTCCAATTAATTGTCAAAAAGAAAAGAAAAAAACCTGGGAATTGAGTTATGGCTCAAGTGGCAGAATTGGGCAATCACTTTCTGGGACAGCAACCTGGCACTGAGTTCAAGACCCAGGACAATCACAGAAGAAAAAAAAGGAGGGTAGAAGTGCAGAAGGAAGATCCAATGACAGAGGTCTAAATAAATCAAGCATTGGTAGCTCACTGATGTTCTATCAGCTACACAGGAGGATGAAAGCTTAGGATCACAGTTGAAGGCTAGCCCAGGTAGGAGAATCCCTGAGACTCTTATGTCTCATTTGTCACCAAAATATGCCACTAGCTGTGCTCTGGCACATGTGGTAGAGTGCTAGTCTTAAACAGAAAGCTCTGGGACAGCACACAGACCCTAGTGCTGATGCCCTAGCACATAACTTACAAAAAAAAGAAAAAAGCACAAATTATAAAAGATGGAAGAACAAGAAAATTACAGTTTCAAAATGAGCCATGCGTGATTGATTTATGTGTGCATTCCTAGCTACTCAGAAAGATGAAATATGAGGATCACAGCTAAAAGCCAGCCTGGACAGGAAAGGGATTGAAATTCTTTTCTCCAACTACCCAGTAAAAGCTGGAAATGAAGGTGTTTTGTAGTTGTAAAGTACTGACATTTCGTGAAAAAACTGGGAAACAGTTCCCTGGTCCATAATTCAGCCCAAAGTCGAACAAAAACAAAACTGAAAGAAGAGAAGAAATGACCATTTGAGATATAAAAATAAGCCTGGGGCTGGTGGTTCTTGCTTATTATTATAGCTATTCAGGGAGCTGAAGTCTGAAGATACATTTTAAGACCAGCCCAAACAGGAAAGTCCATGGTCCTTTTCTTACTGTGTGTGCCAACCTGGGGCTTGAATTTGAGTAGTTAGTTGATGCAAATAGCCTCATGGACTTTCTTGTCCAGGACAGCTTCAACTTCAATCCTCAGATTTTAGCCTCCTGTGTCTTGCTGGGCTTTACATGAGACATCTCCAATTAACCACCAAAAGGAAGAAAAATAAAACCTGGTGATTGAGCTGTGGCTTCAATGGTAGAAATGAGAAAATAATTTCTGGGACAGCACCCAGATCTTGATATTAACTTGAGGATGAACATACACACAAACAATAAAATAAATAAATGTAGAGAGGTGAGGAGAAGAAAGGGCCAATTTCAGAGTTTAAAATGAGCCAAGCATAGGTGGCACACATCTATGATGATAGCCACTCTGTAGGCTCAAATCTGAGGATCACAGTTGAAAGCCAGCCCAGGTAGGAGAATTCATTGACTCAAATCTAAGTAGCTATTTGAAACAAAACAAAAACTAATAGCCACAAGTTATGCTGTGGTTCATTTCTTAGTGTGCTAGTCTTGAATAAAAACTTCTGGGACTGCAACTGGGCTGATTTTTAGACCCAGGGCCAGCATACATAAGAAAATAAAAATACAAATAAAAAGGTGTAAGAATGGCTGGGAATGTGGCTTATTGAAAGAGTGTTTGCCTACCATGTTTGAATCCCTGTTTTTGTATCCTCATTACCTCATAAATAAAAAAGGCTGGAAGTGGCACAGTGGCTCAAGTAGTAGAGTTCTCACCTTGAGTAACAGAAGTTCAGAGACAGTGCCCAAGGCCTGAATTCAAGCCCCAGGATTAGGAAAAAGAAGAATGGTGTGAGAAAATCCAATTAAATTTTCAAAATGATCCATGCATGAATGTTTGGTCGGTATGTGTAATCCTATTTACTCACAAGAATGAAATCTGAAGTTTGTTGTTCATAGCCAGCCTGGAGAGGGAAGTTCATAAGTCTCCAACTAACCAGCAAAAAACTTCAGAAATGAAGCTGTGGTTGTAGTTGTAAAGCACCAGCCTTGAATGAATAACTTATTGAAACAGTGCCCTGGCTCAGAGATCCTGCCTCAGGATCACAATAAGAAAATTAAATGCTTGGAAGGAGAGAACCTAGGACTGTTGGCTCCTGTCTGTAATTCTAGAAATGCAGGAGACTGAAATATTAGATCCTGTGTAAAGTCAAACCTAATCAAGAAATTCGAGGAGACTGTTTTGTTTGTGGTGGCCACACTGGGGATAGGTTTTTGTTGATTGAAGGGAGATAAGAGTTTCATGGACTTTCCTGCTCAGGCTGCTTTCAAACCATGATGGGCAGATTTCAGCCTCCTGAATCAAGCTAGGGCTTGCATGAGCTCGAGCTCCAACACCAACACACACACAAAGAATGAAATAAATGAAAAGTAGGGTAGAAGAAGAGAAGAAAGACCAAGTAACAGAGGTTTTGATGAGAGAACCATTGGTGGCTCATATCTGTTATTCTATATAATCAAGCTGAAATTTGAGGATACTCTTTAAAGCTCAGCTCAGGTCTAGGTGTTCATAAGACGTGTGTGTGTGTGTGTGTGTGTGTGTGTGTGTGTGTGTGTGTGTGTGTGTGTGTGTGTGTGTGTGTGTGTGTGTGTGTGTGTGTGTGTTTGCCAGTCCTGGTGCTTGAACTTGCACTATTTTGCTCAATGATCTACAACTCTCAGATTTTAGTGGTTAGTTGGAGAAAACAGTGTCATGAACTCTCCTCAATTTTCATCCTCCTGAATCTGGCCTAGCTCTACATGATTCTTTTCTCTCCAATTAACCTCCCCCCCAAAGCCAAATATTATGGTGGGTCCCATGTGTGCCCTGAGACAACATCTGAGCTTCAATTTCTTCTCCCAGGACAAGTAAAAATGGAAAAAGAAAAAGAAAAAATGTGGAAGCAAGCACATATTAAAGTTTTAAAATGATCCAAATGTTGATGGTCATGTGTGTAAGCCTTACTACACAAGAGGCTGACAACTGAGCATTGCAGGGTCAAGTCAGCCTAGGAAGGAACGTGCTTGAGATTCTTATGTCTAGCTGCACGGCACAAAGTCTTGAGCTGTGGATGAGGTGGTAAATCACCAGCCTTGAGTTTAAAAGCTAACATATAGGCCTTAGAATCAGAGGTCAAGGCACAGGACAAATAAAATTTTCAAAGGAGAGAGGATGAAGAGAGGCTGAAATCTGAGAAGCATGGGTCAAAGCTCACCCATTCAAGAAAGTCATGAAGCTTTCTCTCTAGGTGCATCTGTGTGCTATCTTGTGACTTGAACTTATGTTGTATTGTTCAAGGATAGAGCTCTACCACTCCCAGCTTTTCAATGATTAATTGGAGCTAAGAGTCTCATGGGCTTTCCTGCTCTGCCTGGCTTTCAACCATGATCCTCAGAATTCAGCCAACTGATTCAGGCTAGGCTTTGCATTAAACTCATCTCCTATTAACTACCAAGAATTAAAAAAAAACCTGGAGTTGAGCTGTGACCCAAGATACAAACTGGTCAATGACTTTTTAGTACAGCACCTAGGCCTTTACTTCAAGCACGAAGATAAAACACGTATAGCCACAAGTTACACTTTGGCTCATGTGGTAAGCCACTAGTCTCGAAGAAAATCTCTGGCATTGTATCAGGCCCTGATTTGTAGTCCCAGGACTAGAACATATACAAAAATTAAAAAAAAAAACAAGGAAAATTTTAAAAATAAGAAGTGAAAAAAACCTATTAATAATTTTAAATGACCAATGGGTTTGTGCTTCATGTGTATAATCGGAGCACCTGAGGAAGCTGAAATCTGAGGATCATGATTTGAAGCCAGACTACTCAGAAAAGTACATTTGAAACTTATGTCCAATAAACCAAAATAAACTAGAAGTGGAACTATGGTTGAAGTTGTAAAACATCATCCTTGAGTCAAAAAGCTAAGAAACAGAAGGACACTGCTGGTTCTAGTCTGTAATCCTGCTACTCATTGGGCTGAGATATGAAGATCACGGTTCAAGCCAGACTGATCAGGAAAGTTCATGAGACTGTAATCTCCAATTAAACAGCAGAAAATCTGAAGTGGCTCTGTGGGTGAACTGGTAGAGCATTTGCCTTAAGCTGAAGAGCACAAAGACAGCCCCCAGGCCTAGAATTCAACCCCTACCCTCCTTCAAAATAACTAAGAAACAGCAATGTGGCCCAATGATCAGGTCTACTGGACAAAATAAAAAAAGTATTAAGGTTGAAGGCAAGAAAGAGATGGTTAAAAATATTAAAATAAGCCGGGTACCAGTGGCTCATGCCTGTAACCCTTACTACTAAGGAGGCTGATACTTGAGTATCAGAGTTCCAAGCCACCCTGGTCAGGAAAGTCCCTGAAACTCTTATCTCTGATAAACCACCAGAAAACTGGAAGTGGTTCTATGACTCAAGTGGTAGAGTGTTGCCTTGAGCTGAAGAGCACTGGGACAGCAACTAAGGCCAGAGTTTAAGCCCCAAGAATGACCAAAAAAAATATAAGTCAGCAGTTGGTTGCTCATGCCTGTAAATCCTAACTCCCCAGGAGGCTGAAATCTAAGGGGTGCAGTTCAAAGCAGCCCAAGCAAGAAAGTCCATGAGACTTGTTTGTGTGATTACCCGTACTAGGGCTTGAACTTGCCCTGTTTAACTCAAGGCTAGAGATCTACTACCCACCGCTTTTTGGTGATTAATTGGAGATAAGATCTCAGACTTTGCTGCTCAAACTGGCTTCAAACCAAGATCCTCAGATTTTAGTCTCCTTAGTTGTGCTGGGCTTTGCATGAGACTTTTCAAAAGAATGAATCTGGAAGTTGAGCTCTGGTTCAATTGGCAGAACTGAGAAAAACCTCTGAGACAGTTGCCACTCAGTACATGCAGAAAAAAAAAACGATAAAAGCTTTCAAAAATTAATAAAAGTAGTTGTAATATAGAAAAAATAAAAAAACATGTTTAATATGATATAAAGGAAAACCATGTGTTTTTTTTTTGTTTTGTGAGGCAAACGAGAACATAGTACAAAGTCTCAAAATGACATACTGAGAGTAAGGGAAAAAGAAAAAAAAATAAAATCATGTAAATATTAAATACAAGCTGACATGACCAAAATATAATGTGATCAAAAACTTATCTCTCTCTTATCTCTCACTTTTAATTGCTTACAAATAATTGTCCCTCCAGTTTCAGCAGATATTACGATCATTTAGACATGACCTCTCTATGCAGCCTTGAATGTGTAAGGATCTTCCTGCTTTAGACTCGAGTTAGAACTGCAAGCATTGCTCTCATTTAAATATACGCAGTTTCCTTTAAAACTCAAAATTAATATTCAAATAATGGATTTTCTGTAATGCATGACTAAACATCAGAGATCCACCAGAGATCCTCTGAGGAATACAATCAAAACAGTAGAAAAGGAAGGAAAATTTAGCATTTTTTTGGATGTGCTGGGGGTTGAATGCAGGGCCTCATGCTTGCTAGGGAGGTATAAAATTCAGTGACATTAATTATATCCACACTGCTTTGTAACCATTACCTCTATTTGTGAGCTATCTTTTTGATACTGATGGAATCCACACAATTCTTGAGTAATATCACCCCAATGACCTGCCCCAGAAAATTTAATCTTCCAGTTTCTCTTATGAAATAGTTTAGCCAATATGTTTCACATAAATAGTAGATTATTTTTGGTGTCCATCCGTTACAGACATATATTAAATTGCAGCCATCCGGTGGATAAGTCATAATCCATTTATGCATACCTCATATTTTATAAACCTGTTCATCTAATAGACACTCCAGGTATTTCCAACTTATGACTATTGTAAACGATGGCATATGAGCTATTATTTTTTTTTTCTTTTCAGTTCTTTTTATTATGCAATGAGCAGTGGAATTGCTGGGTAATGTGGTAATGCTATGTTTTGTTAGAAGAATGAGTCAAATTCTACCATAATTGTTATATCACTTTTCATCACCAGAGAAATGTACAAATGGTCAATAAAATGTACCATAGTATTTCAAATCTTCCACAGCTGTGCCCTAAAAGATCATTTTTCTTACTTTTTACTTGTTTTTATTTAGGTCATGTAGGCCTGGAACTATGAAGCATTGTTTAGAGCTGAAGTGAGAACAGTACCAAATTCCCCTCCCCCAGCCTCCAAAAACATTTAATCTGCTAGTCATTTTTTTCTAGAGATAAATTTTAGTGATTATTTGCATTTTTACTCTTTTTTTACTTTTCTTTTTTTTAAATTTTATTTTATTTTATTTGAGAACATACTGAACAGAGGGGTTACATTTACATTGGCAGGATAATGCATACATTTCTTACCAAGCATTGCAGCCTCCTCCTTTGTTTACCCTTCACCTCCCTTCCCAGCCTCCCCCCTCCCCCCCACCCAATCATACCCCCCCTCCCCCCCCCACACCGACATTTTAAAGCTTGCTTTGACATGACATTTTGTAATTCTCCTTTTTGCAACAGGTCCACCTGAATCCTTAAACGACTTGTTTGTCCCCATCTCCTCCACATGTTATACTGACATCAAATAAAGTGAAAGCGGGGGTTACACTGTGGGGGAGGGACATACAAAGAAACAAAGAAATAATCTTATAAATGCGTTAGAAACACATGCATGAAAGAAACGAAAACATTAAAATACATATTTAAGGGTTCGTTTTCCTAACATCACATTATCTGACCATTTCTGCTTCACTCATACCTATACTAGATATTGCAAATAAGGGAAACCATGGGACCTATGTTTCTTTGGGCCTGGCTTAATTCACTTAATATAATTTTTTCCAAGCCTTACCATTTCCTAACAAATGGGGAAATGTCATTCTTTCTGATGGAGGCATAGAATTCCATTGTGTATATATACCACATTTTCTTGATCCATTCATCTACTGAGGGGCATCTGGGTTGGTTTCATATCTTAGCTATGGTAAATAATGCTGCAATAAACATAGTTGTGCTGGTAGATTTAGTGTGGTCTTGTTTGTATACATTTGGGTAAATGCCCAAAAGTGCGATTGCTGGATCATAGGGGAGATCTATGTGAAGTCTTTTGAGGAACCTCCATACTGCTTTCCAAAGTGGTTGAAAAAGTTTACATTCCCACCAACAATGAAGTAAGATTCCTTTCTGTCCACATCCCCTCCAGCATCTGTTGTTGTTAGAGTTCTTGATTTTTGCTGTTCTAATTGGAGTGAGGTGATATCTCAATGTTGTTTTGATTTGCATTTCTTTTATGGCTAGGGATGTTGAACATTTCTTCATGTGTCTATTGGCCATCCTTCTTTCTTCTTCAGAGAAGCTTCTCTTTAAGTCTTTCCTCCACTTATTTATTGGGCAGTTGTTTCTTTGAGGATTTGTTGTTGGGTGGTTTAATTTTTTGAGTTCCAAGTATATTTTAGATATGAGACCCTTGTCCGTTGTATGGCTAGTAAAGATCTTCTCCCAATCGGTGGGCTTTCTATTGATCTTGCTAGCTATATAATTTGCCCTGCAGAAGCTCTGCAACCTTATGCAATCCCATTTGTCCAACCTTTCTTTGATTTGTTGTGTTTCCGGGTCTCTATTCAGAAAATTTCGGGATGAGCCAAGGAGAACAAGGGTTTCTCCTATTCCATCCTCTAATGTTTTCAGAGTGTCTGCTTTGAGTTCAAGGTCTTTGATCCATTTGGAGTTGATTCTGGTGCAGGGTGATATATAAGGATCTAGCTTTAGTTTTCTACATTTAGTTAACCAATTTTGCCAGCACCATTTACTGAAGAGGCTGTTTTTCTTCCATTCTAATGTTTTAGCTTCCTTATCGAAGATTAGATGGCTATAGGTCTGTAGGTTCATTTCTGGGTTTTCAATTCTATTCCATTGGTCCTGAGGTCGGTTCTTATGCCAATACCAAGCTGTTTTGATTACTATGGCTTTATAGTAGAGTTTGAAATTTGGTATTGATATTCCTCCAGTAGTGTTCTTTCCGTTGAGAAGTGTTTTTGCTATTCGGGGTCTTTTATTATTCCATATGAATTTGTGGATTGCCTCTTCTATTTCCTTGAAGAATGAGGGTGGAATTTTGATAGGTATTGCGTTGAATTTGTAGATAGCCTTGGGAAGTATTGCCATTTTCACGATGTTAATCTTGCCAATCCAGGAGCATAGGAGGTTTTGCCATTTTTTAAGTTCTGTGTTGATTTCCTTTTTCAAGATTTTAAAGATTTCATCATAGAGGTCCTTCACTTCTTTAGTTAAGTTAATTCCTAGGTATTTTATTTTTTGTGGGGCTATTACAAATGGAGTTGCTTTCCTAATTTCAGCCACACTTTTCTCATTGTTGGCATACAAAAAAGCCATTGATTTTGGGGGGTTAATTTTATAACCTGCTATTTTGCCAAAGTTTTGAATCAGCTTGAGTAATTTGGGAGTGGAGTCTATGGGATTCTTTAAATACAAGATCATGTCATCTGCAAAGAGGGAGAGTTTTATTTCTTCTTTCCCTATTTGGATCCCCTTTATGTCTGCATCTTGTCTTATTGCTCTAGCTAGGCATTCTAATACTAGATTGAAGAGAAATGGAGAGAGTGGGCATCCTTGTCTTGTTCCTGAGTTAAGAGGAAATGGCTTTACTTTTTCACCATTGAGTATAATGCTGGCTGTAGGTTTGTCATATACAGCCTTTATTGTATTGAGGAATGTTCTATGGATTCCTAATTTTTCCAAAACCTTCATCATTAATGGGTGTTGGATCTTGTCGAATGCTTTTTCTGCGTCTATTGAGATAACCATGTGGTTCTTGTTCTTGCTCCTGTTGATGTGATGAATAATATTAATTGATTTGCGTATATTGAACCAGCTTTGCATCCCTGAAATTAATCCTGTTTGATCGTGGTGTATGATTTTTTGGATGAATTGTTGAAGTCGATTGGCCAAAATTTTGTTGAGAAGTTTTGCATCAATGTTCATCAAAGAAATGGGTCTATAGTTCTCATTCTTTGATGAGTCCCTGCATGGTTTTGGGATGAGGGTTATGATGGCTTCATAGAATGTGTTCAGTAGTGAGCTTTCTCTTTCAATTTCATTGAAGAGTTGGCGGAGAATTGGTGTGAGCTCTGCTTTGAAGGCCTTGTAAAATTCCGCTGTAAAACCATCTGGTCCTGGACTTTTCTTAGCTGGGAGGTCTCTTATTGCTGTTGCTATTTCAATGCTTGATATGGGCCTGTTAAGATGGTTTAACTCATCTTGGTTTAGCTTTGGCATGTCAATATTTGCTAGAAAGAGGTCCATTTCTGTCAAGTTGTCGAACTTATTAGCACAAAGTTTTGAGAAGTATGCCCTTATAATGTTCTGAATCTTGGTTGTTTCCGTGGTGCTGTTTCCATTCTCATCTCTGAGTTTATTAATTTGGTTGTGTTCTCTTCTTTTTCTGATAAGATTTGCTAAGGGTCTGTCAATTTTGTTAAGTTTTTCAAAGAAACAACTCTTTCTTTTGTTGATTCTTTCTATAGTTTTTTTGGATTCTAATTCATTTAATTCTGATTAAATTTTGATTATTTCTTTCCGTCTACTGGATTGGGGTTTATCTTGCTGCTCTTTTTCAAGGAGGTTTAGATGTGTCATTAAATTGTTAGTTTCAGATCTCTCCAATTTGTTGATGTATGAGCTCAGAGCTATAAACTTGCCTCTGAGTACTGCCTTTGCTGTGTCCCAGATGAGCTGGTAATTTGTGTGTTCATTTTTGTTGAATATCATGAACATTTGAATTTCCTTTCTAATCTCTTCCATGACCCACTCTTGATTCAGCAGTGTGTTGTTTAGCCTCCATGTGATACCGGACTTTCTTTGGTGGCTTTTGGTGTTGAGTTCTAATTTTATTCCCTTGTGGTCAGAGAGAATGCAGGGTATAACTTCAATGTTTCTGAATTTAGACAAGTTTGCTTTGTGGCCGAGAATGTGGTCTATTTTAGAAAACGTTCCATGTGCTGCTGAGAAGAACGTGTATTCTGATGCTGCTGGGTGAAATGTTCAGTAAATGTCTGTTAAGTCTAGTTGATCTATGCAGCTGTTTAGATCTGCGGTTTCTCTGTTGAGTTTATGCCAAGTTGATCTATCTAGTGGGGAGAGTGGTATGTTAAAATCCCCAAAAATTAATGTCTTTGGATCTATATGGGATTTGAGGGAAAGTAGTGCTTCTTTGATAAATTTGGGTGCTCCATTGTTTGGCGAACAGATATTTAGAATTGTAATATCCTCCTGAAGGAGAGATCCTTTAATTAGTATGTAGCGACCTTCTTTATCTCTTCTCACGGTTTTTAATTTGAAGTCTATTTTATCTGATATTAGGATTGCAACTCCCGCCGTTTTATGAGGGCCGTTTGCTTGGTAGATTTTGTTCCAGCCTTTAACCTTGAAAATATGTTTGTTTTTACGGGCAAGATGTGATTCCTGCAGGCAGCAGATAGAAGGGTCTTGTTTTTTAATCCAACTAGACAGTCTATGTCGCTTAATTGGAGAGTTCAGTCCGTTAACCTTAAGAGATAGGACTGAGAGGTATTTGGGAGTTCCTGCCATGTTATCTACCTTCTTGGGGGCTGCGAAAACTGGGTTCTTCCTATGGTTCTTGGATTCTCAGTTTGGGTGCAGTTTGTTGGCCTTTATTGGGGTCTTGTTGGTTTTCTATGTGTAGGACATCTTTAAGAATCTTTTGTAGGGCTAGTTTGGTGGAGATGTATTGTTTCAATTTTTCTTTGCTATGGAAGGTTTTTATTTGGCCTTCAGTTATGAAGGAGAGTTTAGCTGGGTACAGTATTCTTGGTTGATAGTTGTTTGTTTTTAGGGCATGGCATACATCATTCCAGGCTCTTCTTGCTTTGATTGTCTCTGCTGATAAATCTGAGGTGATTCTAATTGGTTTCCCTTTATAGGTGATTAACCTTTTCACCCTGACAGCTTTAAGGATCTTTTCCTTGTTCTGAGTTGATCCTGTGTGGATTATAATGTGACGGTGGGATGTCCTATTCTGGTCTGGTCTATTTGGGGTTCTAAAGGCTTCTTGTATCTGAATAGGCCTATCTTTTTGCATGTTTGGGAAGTTCTCTGCTAGGATCCTGTTAAACAAATTTCCTAGACCATTGACTTCTGTTTCTAGGTGCTCCTCTACACCCATTATCCTTAAGTTAGGCTTTCTCATGGTGTCTTCCAGGTGTTGGATAGATCTATCATATTTCTTGGACTTGTCTTGGATGGTTGTATGTTCTTTCTCTATAATATCTAGGCTGTCTTCAATCCCTGAGATTCGGTCTTCTGCATGGTCTAACCTGCTGTCAAGACTCTCTACTTTGTTTTTTATCTCTTCTCCTTCTAATTGGTCAGCTTTGATGGCTTCAAGTTCTTTGTTGAAGCTCTGTTTTAGGTCTTGTATGAATCCCTTTACTTCCTTATTTTGGTGTTCAGTGTTTGTCCTCAAATCACTTAGTTGATTGGATGTGGTTTCTTTGGACTCTCATTCCTTCTGTTGGGTTCCATTCAGCATTCCCTTTGTGGTCTCCCTGACTTCCTTCAGCTCTTTGTTAATAGATTCTATGGATGCCTTTAGTGATCTTTGTGTGTTCTCTACCTGGTCTCTCAATTCCTGTATTACTCTTTGTTTAGCTTCCTCACGTTCGTGGGATTCCTGCAGTTCTCTTTGAGTGTTCTCAGCCTGCTCAAGCCATTCCTCCCTTTCTCTTTGAGTATTCTCAAGTTGTTCACGCAAATCCTGTATCAGTTTTTGAGTAGCTTCCTCACGCTTATGATATTCCTTTATAAAATTCTGGGATGCCACCTCTCTCTCCCTATCACGCTCATACAGAGTCCTTTGTACATTGTCAAACTTCTCATTTATCATGTTTTCTAGTAGTGTTTGTAGAGCTATTTGGGAACTCTCCTCTGGATTATTCTTTATCTGTTCTAATCCCTGATTATCAGGATTGGGAATTGAGATACCCGAATTTGCCATTTTTCTTGTGTTTTTCCGGCTTACTCTGCCCATTTGAGATGAAGATAGCACCAGTTTTGTGCTGGAACACTATCTTAAGGCAACCATCAACCAAAGTTTGCATTTGTACAGTCAATAGTCTACAGATACAATCTAGTTCAACAGATACATCTATTCAACATCAAACAACTATATGTTAAAGGACTTCGAAACACAGAAAAGAATTTGGAAAACCAGAAATTATTAGGATTAGGGAGAGATGTGGGTAAAAATAGGAATAGATTGGTGTGGGGAGGCACAGGGAGAGTTAACTATGTCCTAATCACAATGCAGGAAATGGGTTAGGTAGGATGCAAGTAGAGAGAGAGAGAAAAGGAAGAAACGGAAAGGGGAATGAAAAGAGAGCAGAAAAAATAGAAACGTAAAAATTAATGTTATTGTAGAGATTGAAAGACCATCTATTTAGAGAGGAATGTGAATATGTTGAGAGAAAGGGAGGGACCTAGAGGAGATGTGAAAAACTTTAAGGATGGTAAGGGAGAAGAATAGATCAGAAGTTCAGTAGAACTAGACAAAAAACAAAAAGATATTTAAGAAAGAAAGAAAAAGAGAAAGAAAACAAGAAAAGAAAGGAAAACGCTCATTCACATATTCCTAAAATAAAAATTATAAGAGGAGAAAAATAAAAGGTACTGGAAAACAATTATTTTTTCTGAAGAGGCAAAAATTAAATATTAATAAAAGTTTTAGAAGAGAAAAAAAATATATATATGGTAACAAAAAACAAAAAACAAACAAAAAAAGAAAAGAAGAAGAAGAAAAAAAAGAAAAAAAAGTCCTTTGATTTTTTTTTGGGGGGGAGGGGTGGGAAGAATCCTGTATCTCCCTTTTGTCTGTAGCCAGCATCTTGTTGGAGTCTCTGGTCAGCTTGAGGTCCTGTGGCTTGATTGGTTTCTAAATCGGTTTGTTGGAAGAGTCAGAAAAATGCTCTGCTTTACCCAAGATTTTGAGATCCCCCTCCCAGGTTAGTTTTCTGGGAGGGTGATCAGCTTTGAGAATCACAAAAGAGGGGGATGCAGTGATGAGGCTAGGTTCTGGGTAGAGTTGAGGCCATTCAACAAACAGTAGCTTTTCCCTGGGGCTATTTTGTGATAAAACTCACAGCGCCCAGCCTGGAGCCATTCTCAGGGCTTCTGTTTTTCAATTGATTGTGGTGGCTGCTAGAGGGAGGGGCAGACTCTGGCTCTGGTTACCCAGTGAGGGAAGCCACTCCAATGGCTGGCACCTGAGCTGTGTGACTTTTCCCTGGATGGAGCCGAGTCTGGCAGTTCACTTTGCCGTTAAGTTCTTGTGACCTGCTAAATGACTCGTTTTATTCCAAGGCCTGGGTTGGAGCTGGCAGCTCCTACGATCTTTGTCGGTATCCAAGATGGAGATCACTGGTGCTGGGGGGGAGGGGTGGCCTTCCCTCCTCTGCTCCCTGAGAAGGAGTGACGACGTCGGGCTTCTACTCACGCCGTCTTGGATCCTGGGTCGTCTCTGGTCTGCAAGCTACAGGATGAAGATGTCCGCTCTTTGTTGGTTCTTGCTGGTGTTGAGTAGAATCCGCTTGCCCGCTGCATCTGGCTCCTTTGTCCCGGACTCTCTGTGTGAGCGCTCAGGTATGGCCCCCGGCTGCGGTCTCCGCCGCTTGCGACCCTGCTGCCACCGGGACGGCTCCTGGCCATCACTCAGGTGTGTCTTTTTGCCTTGGCTTCCCTCTCTTGTCTAACTCTCTGTCCTGTGATGGCACACTTGGTGTGATTCTCTGGCTTAGGACTGTTCACTGGAACTCTAAAACTGCTTTCTATGCGAGAGCTTGTTCAGATTACAGCTTCTCCTCCGCCATCCTCCCAGAACTCCTGAATTTTTACTCTTAAAATAAGATTTTGAATTTTAAAATGATTTATATAAATGTAACACGTCTATATACTTCTTTTTAATAAGAAGAAAAATTATATTTCCAAAAATTATAAAAGGAATAAAAAGATTCCCAGCAGGAAAATACATTACAATTACAGTCTGATTCTGACCCAAGCAAAATAATACAATAAGAGCTCATCTAAAATAAAATGAAGAACAAGGGCTGGGGGCAGGGTTCAAGGGGTAGAGCACTTGCTTGCCCAGCACCAGCCTCTGAATCAAAACCACAGTACTGCCAAGGAATAAAATAAAGTGTTAAAACTTAAGGAAACATGGAGATAATAGTATGATGGATAACATAGATGTACACACCTGTAATCCCAACAGTTAGGAGACAAGGCAGGAGAATTATGATGTTAAGATCAGACTTGGCTACATAATGAGACTGCATAGAATAAAATAAATCAAACTATATTTTTCAAGACTAGGAAGTATTTCAAGTGTAATTTAAGTAGTTTTGTATGTAAAAGGAACTGGTAAAATGCACAAAAATTACATGCTTTGATAACTACAACGTTCAGTTACACTGCAGTACAAGGTGCCCCTTGGCTGGAATCCCTCCTGAGGAAACCTTCTGGAATCCCTCCTGAGGGAACCTAAGGCAGTTGATGCACCTGTCTTCTTGGCTGGACTGAGGGTGTTGCTGCGCAAAGTGTTTTGATCTCCATTCTTGAATCCCACTTACAACTTTTTTTTTAAGTAGACCACCTACAAATCTCTCCCATCTCAATAACAGGGTCTTCTGGATTTCAAGTGAAGTTACCTTTGATATATCTTAGGGCTCTCCTCCCCTTTGTCTAGAAATGCTCTGTTCCTGGACCCACATTCAGTAGCTTGTTCTAAGAAGAGTGGTAGCTATTTTGCTAGCCACCTCTATCCACTGCCATTTCCTCCTCAAATTAGTCTTTGGTATCAGTTTGTGTCTACTCAGACGTTAGAGCCAGTCTGGGCTGGCTTTGAACCATAATCCTCAGAACTCACCCCCCTGAATAGCTAGGATTACAGATGTGAGCCACTGGCACCCAGCCATCATTTCTTTCTTCCAGGAAAATGTAGCAGGGTGGAATAGCACAGCAGCACATATATTCAATAGCAACTGCCCCAGGGTGAACCAGATGCTCAGACCAAACTACTGACCTTGATATTGTCTTTGGTATCCAACAAGATGTTGTTGGACTTAAGGTCTCAGTGTGTGATTCTGTTCTAGTGTGAACAGTACTTACAATTCGTGTGAAGAGCCTCTTGGTTTCATCCTCATATAGGAGGCAGGATTTTCAGATCCACCCCAGGAGGTATCCACTACTGGCATGATGAGATACACATACTCTTCCTTCTCCATCACCTGGTACAATCTCATGATGTTTGTGCCATATCGTCTTAAAAATGTCCACCTCATTCTTTAACTGATGACTAGAGAACTCTCCCTTCAGGAGTATTTTAACTGCCACTTCCATGTGTGTGAGGCGAGGATGGGCCAGCTTCACTTGTCCATTGGTACCATGGTCGATGAACTCTTTCATCTGGCATTGTTTGATGATCTCCTCCTTCAAGGATCTGGAGGATGATTCTTTTTATTCTTCCATCCTTCTGCTATGATGGCAGGTAGCAAGTCTACCTAAAATTAACTAAATAAAATAATGGAAAACCCAGAAAAAGTAAAAAGAAATACCAAAATCCAAACGACAACTCACCCCCCAACCAAAAAAATCATGAATTTAGCTTTGAGACAGTCAAGTGGGTCACCAATCAAGAGATCCTAAAGGTGTTAACTGACATAGGTTGGAGCACAGTGGCTTCCTATATACCCTGCATGACCTCGCAAAATGGAGCTATCACAGCTCGGCATAGTGACATCATAGAGGAAATGGACCAAACAGAGTCTGGGCCAGTGAGGTCAGAGAAAAAATTGTACCAATCATAGCTTTCCAGCATTGCTACTCTAGCTCATAGGCTTCAAAGACTGTTGCTCAGGAATCCATGTGGGCTTGAGCTTGCTCTGGTCATTATTATGCCATTCCTGAAACCACTAAGACAGTGGTCAAAGTCCTCTGACCTTATAGAAGACTCCTGAATCTCATAAATTGCTTCTGTGGAGACACTATCCAATGGCCTCCATGCTTCATGCCCACATTATCCTATATCTTGTTCCAGCAATGAAATGGCAAAAAGGCCTCTGTCCTTCTCAAGGACTGCTGTCCTACAACTTGCTCATGAGGGGACAAGGTCCAGACTGGCTTTGAGCCACAATCCTCACAATTCACCTTCCTGAGTAGTTAGTATTATATGCCTGAGCCATCGTTAGGTACTTAGCTCATCTCTCACATTTGGAGGAAGTATAAATATTTGTTAGAAAGGTTGGTATTAGATATGTCCTTTTAGCACCTTAAATTTGTTGCCCTTGCTGTCTAATAGTTAATTTAGTGTCTGATTAGAAATTTGTCATAATATTATTGAAGATCACTTGTGTGTGATGAGTTTTGTCTCTGTGCTTTGGGAGGGTTTCTGTCTTTGAGTGTTTAATTAGGATGTGTCTTAGTGTGGACCTGTGTAATTATGTTAATTGACTTCTTTAAGCTGCTAGATTCCTGCATAGAAGGGTTCATGCTTTCAATCAAATTTGGGAAGGTTTTTGTCATTATTCCTTCAAATACTATGTATTTTTTTTCTCCATGTATGTTATACATATACACATTATACGTACAATACATATTCATGTTGTATATGTGTTTTCACCATTTATGTTAGGTTTTTAAAAAGATTTAGATGAGTAAGCGCAGCAGCACACACGTGGTATTCAGGTTTTATTCATTGTTCTGGCTGGCACCAGACCATCTTGGTCCTCCACGCGGTGGGGAAAGGCCTGGGAAAGAGAGCTGGGAGAGCTGGGAAAGAGAGAGATATGGGAAAGAGAGGAGCGCTGAGAAAGAGAAGAGAAGGAAAGAGTTGAGAAAGAGCTAGAAAAGAGCAGAGAGAGAGCTAGAAAAGAGAAGGGAGCTGGGAAAGAGAAGAGAAGGAAAGAGCTGAGAAAGATCTAGAAAAGAGCAGAGTCACGTTGTATATGTGAATATACATATATAAACCTATATGTATATATTATATATACAACATTTATATACATATGTTTTTTCACATAACTTCCTCTTTTGTGATTGTTCATGGCAGGAAGTCTAGATTGATCCCAGCTAATCCATCAGAGTTAGAGTTAGCAGTTTTCCATTTTATTTCTTGGTGAAAATATGCATTTATCGACAAGGATATTTAAAACGGTACAAATCAGAGCTAGCCTAGAGTCTCTCTCTCTCTCTCTCTCTCTCTCTCTCTCTCTCTCTCTCTCTCTCTCTCTCTCTCTCTCTCTCTCTCTCTCTCTCTCTCTCTCTCTCTCTCTCTCTCTCTCTCTCTCTCTCTCACTCATTCTCTCTCTTTCTCTGATTTCCTGCCTGTCAGGTCTCTGAGCACAAGACCATGGATTAACAAGTTCTTCTAGTGTGTTATGTAATCTTCTAGTGTGCACACTGTCATGTTCTGCTTCAATGGCCACTACACCTGCACCTGGAAGAGGAGCTGCTCCAAAGTCAAACTGCATAGGTGTGACTGACTCTTTATTTTTGTCAGAGCCCCCATAGCTACTGCAGTGGACTTAGTAGATTCCCATGTGTCAGGACTGCTGACTGCTGAGTGTGGACAACTCAAGCACAGCCTCTGTTTTTTTTTTTTAACCAAAGTCAGAGGTCTGCGTTGGATCCTGGGGGCACTGCCCTGTTGGTGACTGTGCTAGTAGCAAGGCTGTGGACTGCAGAAGCCTCACTGTGGCCTGACTTCTGGTGCACAACATATGCCAAAGGCTTCTCTGGGCTCTATTCAGAATACATGGGCAAGTTCAGGAAGCAGAAACTGAGCTCAGGGGGCCCCTCGACACAGGGTGGGCAATGGACCTTGAAGGCACAGGGCTGTCCAGGTTGGCAGGAGGACAGGTTATAAGCCTATATTAGTAGTTTGCCGGCTTCCAACGGAAAAGTTAGACTTACTTGCTACCCAGAAATATCCTCCTAAAACTGGATGCACCAGAGTGTCCCATGCTGTTGAGGGGCAAAATCCCAAAGACCAAATTAGACAGACCAGGAGCACTTGGTGCTCTTGGTGGGCAAATCAATGCTGTCACTGGCAAGAAGAGCTGCGGGATCCCTAACATTGCAGGTTTAGGGAAGCCAGAGCTCAAGCAGACACCAGAATTGGCCAGCTGCACACTAGACAGGCTGGAAGGTGAAACCTTGCTGGATAGCTTTGCAGAGTCTGCAACTTGGGCCACCTGAAGGCACAAGAAGCTGCCTATCATCTACTCAACAAAGAACTTGGGTACAGCCGCATTACAAACTTGGAAATGAGTGTTCAGCTCAATAGAGGATGCTGTGATCAGTTTGGGTCTGGGAGGAGTGGCAGGCCAGCTGCTAGAGGGAGCAGATGCCCCTTCCAAGGCTTCTTGGGGACAGGGAGCCCTTGGAAATGGGCTCATGGGAAGGCTGCTGTGTCTTCCCCAAAGAGAACACCTCCAGCTTGTTTGACTGTTTGCTTGGGTAGGGAGTCGCCCCTTGGGGACAGTAATATTAGGAGACAGTGTTCATGAGATTATCCCCAAATTAAAGAAATCCCTGAGGATGCAAAATGTAAGGATTGCTGAACTGCCTATAGCAGGTGGAGGTGAGGCCATGGCTGCTTCTGTCTTGAAGGACCATGAGGCCTTGTCACCAGAGGACAAGTGAGTGGATGCTGGCATGGAGCCTGATAATTCTAGGAAAATTATTAGAGAGCCCTACTTGACTTGCATGTCACTCAGCAGGCCTAAAACTGGGTGAGGAGTTTGGGCTGTAAAGCTGAGCATCACAGTTTGATCTTTTTGAAGGGCTGAGGAAACCTTCTGGCAGGTGTTGGAACTTTACGAGGACTAAGTATATTATGTAATTAGGTGTGGTCCTCTGAACTTCATCCTTGGGCTGTTATAGGGCTGAGCCCTCCCTCCCTGCTGTCCTAGTGCTCTCAGGATGTGGACTGGTGTCTGGTGGGTAGAAAAGGGCAGTGTGTTTACCCCCTGAGAGTCACTGTGAAGGATTATTGTTGGCAGGGAGGATTGTGTCATTAGGAGGTCAATGGGTTCTTTGAGTAAGGAAATCTGCACACCTCAGAGAACATCTTGTTTATCTCTCTGAACATTTGGTTTCTTTGGAGTACTAGTCTCTGAAAGGCCTAAGAGTTCTAAGGCTCCAGAGTCTTTCTTGATTTCCAAACATGTCCAGGGCTTGTTCTTTTTGATCTTACACAGCTCTAACTTCCTCCCTTAGTCATGTTTTACTGAGTCTTTTGGCTCTGGCATAAATGAGAAAATAAAGGCAGGGCTGTGTTGTTGCTAAGGAAAAGCAGACAGGGCTGTCTTGTTACATAGTTTCATTTTATTCTCCAATGTTGGTAAATAAAGTCATCAGATTGGACTTCAGGAGCTGCCCAAGATCATTGCTCCATCCCTTTTCCCTGCTCTTCCCATACTGCCTTTCCATTTAAATTTATTTTCATTTTCAATTTTTGGATTGGTGATTGAATCTAGGGCATCAATAAGCTGACCATAGTGATGTGAACCTATAAGCTCAGTTTTGGGGTTGCTGAGACTGCAAAAATTCTATTTTCAGGTCATCCCAGGCCAAATTCTGTGAGACCTCATGTGAACAGAAGAAGCTGTGCACAGTGGTGAGCACCTCTCATCCCAGCAGTGATGGGAGAGGAAAGTTGCATACCTGAGCAGGAAATGAGACACTGTCTCAAAAACAATTAAAAAATTATACAGCTGTGTCTCAATATTAGAGTGTGAATCTGGAAAACATGAGGCCCTGAGTTCAAACCACACTACCATAAAAGGAAGAGAATCAGTTATGTCTGGAAAGCTTATTAAAACAAGTCTTTTTTTTAAATAAGTTTTTATTGTGAAAATACTGTACAGAAGGGTTACAATTACATGGGAAAGATAATGAGTACATTTCTTATCAAGCATTGTAGCCTCCTCCTTTGTTTCCCCTTCCCATCCCTTCCCATCCTCACCCGCCCCCACCCAATTCTCCTCCCCCTTCCACTCCCTCCCCAAAGTGGTAAAGTTCGTTTTTGACATAACGAATTGTACATTTCATTATTGCAATGGGCCACCTGTATCCCTATTTAAACAATTTGTTTTTTCCCTTCCCCTCCACAAATTATACCAACATGAAATACAGTGAAAGCAAGGGTTATACCATGGGGGAGGGACATACAAAGCAACAAAGAAATAATCTTATAAATGTGTTAGAAACAATTGGATGAAAGAAAGAAAACATTTTAATACATATCTCAGGGTTCATTTCCCTAACATCAAGTTATCTGACCTTTTCTGCTTGACTCAGACATATACTAGTTATTGTAAATAAGGGAAACCATAGGACCTATGTTTCTTTGGTCCTGGCTTAGTTCATAGCTAAGATATGGAACCAACCCAGATGCCCCTCAGTAGATGAATGGGCCAAGAAAATGTGGTATATATACACAATGTAATTCTATGCCTCCATCAGAAAGAATGGCATTGCCCCATTTGTTAGGAAATGGAAAGACTTGGAAAAAATTATATTAAGTGAAAAGTAGTCTTTTTTTTTTAAATGTGTTTCTATATTCGGGTTTGAACTCTGGGCATTGACATTTTACCTTAGGGAAATTTTCACATAATAGTGAACTTTGTTTTTTTGGGATACACGTTGACTCAGTGTAACAATAAGTTGTACAAAACACTAAGTTGAAAATAAACTTTACAACTTTGATGTGGGTGTGAGTGGGCTGGGTAGTTTTGTGGAGGTGGGAGGGAAGGGATTGTAGGGGGAAAACAAAGAAAGAGGCAACAATGATCAATAGGAAATGTACTCAGTACCTTGCTCATGTAACTGTAACCCCTCTGTCCAGCATTTTTACAGTAAAAAACGTACAAAAAAAGAGACTAATCTTATATGATTGAGCCACAGTTCCACTTCTAGTTTTCTTGTGTGTGTGTGTATGTGTGTGTGTGTGTGTGTGTGTGTGTGTGTGTGTGTGTATGTGTGTGTGTGTGCCAGTATTCGTTTTTTGAAATCCTGGACTGGGCCCTGGGCACTGTCCTTCAGCTCTTTTTTTCGAGGGTAGTATTGTACAACTTGGCCCACCACTCTCCTACTGACTTTTTGTGGTGAATGAGATAAAAGTTTTGTGGACTGTTCTTGCCCCAGCAAGCTTTGAACAAAGATCCTCTGCTTTCAAACTCGTGAATGGCTAGGGTTATGGGTGTGAATCAGCAGTATATGGTAGAAGTGTTCTTAAGCAGAAATAATATGAATGTGCTGGCCTTCTGCATTTGGTGGTGTGCTATTTTTTTAGAAATGAATTCCTTTACTGGGAGGCCAGAGGTTACCCTGGAAGCTAGGAAGGCAGACGAAATGGAATCCCCTATCTCCAGAGGCAGGACCTTTTTGCACGATGGTTGTAATACCATCATCTTCCTTTATCAAAGCAGATATCTATGCTAGCCTGAAGGTAACATTGTTTTCTTCATCAGCTTTGTCTTGGTTGCATTAAATAAGAAAATTACTTGAAAACTCTCACCAAGGTTCTCCAGAGAAAGGGTGGAATGAAGTTTTAAAGTGAGGCATTAGACACTACAGGAATATACCAGAAGGGGCAAGGAGAAATGAAAGTTCATAAATACACATTTTTATTTAAACAAAATAGGAAGACAACATGAATATATGTCAGAACTGGACAAGTGTGCTCAAAACTTTCTAATAAGCTAGCATTTAAAGGAAGTATTTTTAGCTATGGTAAATAATGCTGCAATAAACATAGTTGTGCTGGTAGCTTTAGTGTGGTCTTGTTTGTATACATTTGGGTAAATGCCCAAAAGTGGGATTGCTGGGTCATAGGGGAGTTCTATGTGAAGTCTTTTGAGGAACCTCCATACTGCTTTCCAAAGTGGTTAAACAAGTTTACATTCCCACAAACAATGAAGTAAAGTTCCTTTCTGTCCACATCCCCTCCAGCATCTGTTGTTGTTAGAGTTCTTGATTTTTGCTGTTCTAACTGGAGTGAGGTGATATCTCAATGTTGTTTTGATTTGCATTTCTTTTATAGCTAGGGATGTTGAACATTTCTTCATGTGTCTATTGGCCATCCTTCTTTCTTCTTCAGAGAAGTTTCTCTTTAATTCTTTCGCCCACTTATTTATTGGGCAGTTGTTTCTTTGAGGATTTGTTTTTGGGGGGTTTAATTTTTTGAGCTCCAAGTATATTTTAGATATGAGACCCTTGTCCGTTGTATGGCTAGTAAAGATCTTCTCCCAATCCGTGGGTTTAATATTGATCTTGCTAGCTATGTCATTTGCCCTGCAGAAGCTCTGCAACTTTATGCAATCCCATTTGTCCAAACTTTCTTTGATTTGTTGTGTTTCCTGGTCTCTATTCAGAAAATTTCGGCCTGAGCCAAGGAGACCTAGGGTTTCTCCTATTCCATCCTCTAATGTTTTCAGAGTGTCTGCTTTGAGTTCAAGGTCTTTGATCTATTTGGAGTTGATTCTGGTGCAGGGTGATATGTAAGGATCTAGTTTTAGTTTTCTACATGTAGTTAACCAATTTTGCCAGCACCATTTACTGAAGAGGTTGTCTTTCTTCCATTCTATTGTTTTAGCACCCTTATCGAATATTAGATGGCTATAGGTCTGTAGGTCAGTTTCTGGGTTTTCAATTCTATTCCATTGGTCCTGAGGTCTGTTTTTATGCCAATACTAAGCTGTTTTGATTACTATGGCTTTATAGTAGAGTTTGAAGTTTGGTATTGATATTCCTCCAGCAATGTTCTTTCCGTTGAGGAGCGTTTTTGCTATTCGGTGTCTTTTATTTTTCCATATGAATTTTTGGATTGCCTCTTCTATTTCCTTGAAGAATGAGGTTGGAATTTTGATAGGTACTGTGTTGAATTTGTAGATAGCCTTGGGAAGAATTGCCATTTTCACAATGTTAATCTTTCCAGTCCAGGAGCATGGGAGGTTTTGCCATTTTTTAAGTTCTGTGTTGATTTCCTTTTTTAAGATTTTAAAGTTTTCATCATAGAGGTCCTTCACTTCTTTAGTTAAGTTAATTCCTGGGTATTTTATTTTTTGTGTGGCTATTACAAATAAGAATGACATTGCCCCATTGTTAGGAAATGGAAAAACTTGGAAAAAATTATATTAAGTGAAGTAAGCCAGGCCCAAAGAAACATAGGTCCCATGGTTTCCCTTATTTGTAATATCTTGTATATGTATGAGTCAAGCGGAAAAGGTCAGGTAATGTGTATTTAGATGTGTATTTTAATGTTTTTTTCTTTCATGCATGTGTTTCTAATGCATCTATAAGATTATCTCTTTGTTGCTTTGTATGTCCCTCCCCCACAGTATAACCCCTGCTTTCACTATATTTGATGTCAGTATAACTTGTGGAGGAGATGGGGAAAAATCAGTTGTTTAAGGATACAGGTGGACCTGTTGCAACAATGAGAAGTACAAGTTGTCATGTCCAAAACGAGCTTTACAATGTCGGTGCGGGGGGGGGCAGGGGGGGAAGGAATAGGATTGGGATGGGGTGGGGGGAGGCTGGGAATGGATGTGAAGGGTAAACAAAGGAGGAGGCTGCAATTCTTGGTAAGAAATGTACGCATTATCCTGCCGATGTAATTGTAACTCCTCTGTACAGTGTGTTCACAAATAAAATTAAATTTAATTTAAAAAAAATAAAAATAAATAAAGGAAGTATTTTTATGATGCAGGACTGCTCATATTACCTATGTAGATTGTCTAATCCCTTCACTGTCCTCCCAGGGGAAGACACTGTCCCTCCAGCTCAGAGCAGAGCATCTAAGATAACATCTGTCTACTAATGGGCATTGGAAGACCAGTCAAACAGCTGGTGAAGTGTGGACAAGCTGCTCTAATCCTGTTTCCACCCAATTCTAGCCTTTGCTGTACAGAGTTCACAGATTAGGGGAGATGCTTGAGAATACTCCTGGACCCATAATTATTGTGTGTGTGTGTGTGTGTGTGTGTGTGTGTGTGTGTGTGTGTGTGTGTGTGTGTGTGTGTGTGTGTGTGTGACAGTACTCATATGCCAGCATGGGGCTTCTTTTGGGTCTCACAGGTGTTTACTCCTTCTTCCCCAAGTCTATTGAAAAGATTTGTCTTTCACTGCCTGAAATGCAGCAGAGGAGGAAATGGTCCTTGAATTCTCAACTGGTAGATCAGATGGGTCCTTCTATGTGCTCTGATTTATACTAATGCTAGTGCTAATACTAACCCATGACTGGGAATATCAGCTGATCCTTTTTGTGTATTTTGGCACTAGTTTTTTTTTCACATGGATTAAGCAAAAAATTCTCATAAGAATATCATGATGTAATGTTAAGTATAACATGGTGTATACACACACACACACACACACACACACACACACACACATACACACACACACATATTTGGCAGCAGTCTTCATTATGTAAAGTGGACCATGAACTGTACAGAAGTTCAATGGATGCCTCTCAGGTACCAGATCCTACAGCCAGCACCTTGGAGGAGGGACTCACAGGAGTGTGGCCAACAAGTTGGAGACAAGATGATGTAGATCCCGTGCCATTGTTGGCTACCGGCCTGATCTGGTGGGACACAGGATTTGCTATCCTAGCACTGTCCCCCATGGCCTGGCCTGGCCTGTTACCACCCCAAACCCACCTAATCTTTCGCACAGGAAGAAAAGTTTTGTCCTTTTGGCCACACGTTCATCTGACACATAAGGTTGGCTTCATAGAATTTCCAGAGGACAAAAGGAAGATATCTAGAAGATACATTAACTGAGGTCAGAAAGGGCAAAAATTTACTGTAGGTCTCACATTTGGTTAATAGTGGGGTCTATTGACTCCTTGATCTTTCCCCAAGGAAGGGGAGACACTTATTTAGGATTCTCACAATCCTCCCTTAGAAAAATAATCTACTAGAGTCAGAAACAAAGAGGCAATTAAAAAAATCTACATATAATGTTAATTTTTATTCTTGAATTACTAAAATGCATGCAGAATCTGTCTATCCAAGAAGCATAAAATGGCAGATGGTGTGAGCTTGACCTCTGTCTCTCTATTGTGGCTCTCTTGCTCCAACCTGGGGTGACCACTGCTACTAGTTAGTTATGAATTCCAGCATATAAACTAAATGTGTGCAAAGACAGGCTATTAAAAGGAGACTTCTTGTCCATAGCTACCTGAGGTCTCCCAAACTGCTAGCTTAGAACAAGGCCAAATTTTCATTCACACTACAGAGATTCAATCTTCTACACTCAGGTTCACAGCCCTGAGCCAAGTCTATTCTGCAACCACCTGACTGAAGGTGATAGCTCAAAACTTCACCAAAGAAGTCTGCAATAGCTGGAAGTCTGCCCTCCATCTTTCCCAATAGGTCACAGCATCAGGAATGAGGACTATGGAGTTACAAGGCTTTTCAAAGATTACTAGACATTGGGGTTTAACTTTTGTAATACCAAGTTTTGCTTCAAATCAAATATTGGGCCTGCACAGCAGCAGCTCAAGTGGAAATGATGTTCAGAACTTGTGTAAATGTCTCAGATCGTTTGAATTTGTTTTTACTGAATTGTCATTTTTCTTACAATCCACACCTGTGGCCGAAAGGGGACTTTCTTACAGCTAGCTGACAGAAGACACAACACTGGATCTAGTTTCTACCTAGTTATGCAGTCATATTCTGGAATATGGCTGTTGTAGTCTTTGATTTACAATTCCCCTTTCTTTTTAAAAAAATGTATGTATGTATTTATTTATTTATCTATTTATTTTCATTGTGAGAATAACGTACAGAGGAGTTACAATTACATGGGCAGGATAACGAGTATATTTCTTATCAAGCATTGTTACCTGTTCTTTGTTTCTGCTTCCCATCCCATCCCATACTCTCCCCCTCCCCCCACCCATTCATCCCTCCCCCCCACCAAAGTTGTAAAGTTCGTTTTTCAACATAACGACTTGTACATCTGATTATTGTAATGGATCCACCTGTTATTTCTATATTGTTTGTATGTCCCTACCCCACTATATAACCCATACTTTCACTGTAATTGATGTTGGTATAATTTGTGGAGGGGAATGGAAAAAAACAAATCGTTTAACTAGGGATACAGGTGGACCCATTACAATTCCCCTTTGTATTACCCTCTCTTTCCCCACACTCTCTGTCCATCAGTGAACGATTCAAATGTCACTTGTTGAAAAAGAAGTTGGAAAATTGTCATAACATTAAACAGTAGTGTCCACCTTTCAAGTCTGCCAATATTGTTAGCACAGCTGGAGAATAAGGAAGATAAAAAGTAAATGCACATACAGATGCATACACAGACACCCACTCCTACACCAGAGAGACACATAGACACACCTTGTTCTCTTAATAATTTAAATAGACAAAAATATGTGATGCAGGTAGGAAATCACTAGGGTCTGTGCACACATGTGCACACACATGCACACACACACACACACACACACACACACACACACACACACACACACACACACAAACACACTGCCAATCCTAGAGATTGAATATAGGATATGTGTAATGTCCCTGAGATTTTGTTTTTTTTTTTAATTTTTATTTTTTAATGTGACAATACTGTACAGAGGGGTTACAATTACATGAGCAAGATAATGAATACATTTCTTATCAATCATTGTAGCCTCCCCCTTTGTTTCCCCTTCCCATCCCTTCCCATCCTCCCCCCGGTCCCCCCAATCCACCCCACCCCCCCACCAAAGTTGTTAAGTTCATTTTCGACATAACAACTTGTACTTCTCATTGTTGCAACGGGTCCACCTGTATCCTTATTTAAATGATTTGTTTTTCCCCTTCCCCTCCACAAATTATACCAACATCAAATATAGTGAAAGCAGGGGTTATACTGTGGGGGAGGGACATACAATGCAACAAAGAAATAATCTTATAAATGCGTTAGAAACAATCGCATGAAAGAAAAAAAAAACATTTGAATACATACCTTAAGGTTCATTTCCCTAACATCAACTTATCTGACCTTTTCTGCTTGACTCAGACATATAATAGATATTGCAAATAAGGGAAACCATGGGACCTATGTTTCTTTGGGCCTGGCTTATTTCCCTTAATAAAATTTTTACCAAGCTTTTCCATTTCCTAACAAATGGGGCAATGTCATTCTTTCTGATGGAGGCATAGAATTCAATTGTGTATATATACCACATTTTCTTTTTTCATTGCTTTTCTTTTTATTTTTTTATTGTGAACATTCTGTACAGATCGGTTACAATTACATGGGCAAGATAATGAGTACATTTCTCATCAAGCATTGCAGCCTCCTCCTTTGTTTACCCTTCACATCCCTTCCCAGCCTCCTCCCCCCTCAGTCCTCCCCCCCCCAAAGTTGTAAAGTTCGTTTTCGTCATGACAACTTGTACTTCTCATTGTTGCAACCGGTCCACCTTTATACTTAAACGACTTGTTTTTCCCCTTGTCTTCCACAAATTATACCGACATCAAATGTAGTGAAAGCAGGGGTTATACTGTGGGGGAGGGACATACAAAGCAATGAAAGCTACCACTTTACTCATTTGCACCACAGCTCTACTTTGGCTTTTTGGTGACCAATTGGAGATGAGAAACCCATGGACTTTTCTGCCCTATTTGCCTTCAAACCACAATACTCACATCTCAGCCTCCGGACTGCTTGAACAGTTTATATTCTCACTAACAGTGATAGAGTTCCATTTTGGCCACATCCATGACATCATTGGTTCCTAATCACTTTGAAAAAAAATTTATTGGCCTTCTTTACTGGGGTGAGATGGAATTACAGTGTTGTTTTGGTGTACGTTATCTTTATGTTCAGTTGTTGAAAATTTCTTCATGTATCTATTGGCCATTATTACTTCTTCTGACAAGTATCTCTTTAGGTCATTACTTCATTTAGTAATTGGGGTGTTATTTGAGGGTTTCTTGGGGGCTAATTTATGTGCTCTATCTATATTTTTTTCTATTTGGACCTGTCTGATGCAAGCTCATACAATTCTTCCCCATTCCGTGGGATTTCTATTTAGCTTGTTATGTCCTTTATCAGGCAGAAACGTTCAAGTTTCATGCAATCCCATTTATCTACTTGGAATGTTTTGCCCTGAGTAGCTCGAATATGTATATGCCACCTCACCCAATGTATCTCTCATTTGACTACTGCAGAAATTTTTTAAAAGAAGAAACACCTCCTAATTAACTTCATGAGCCCCATGACAAAATGAGAATGTATTTATAGCAATTATATTTATGAAGAGAAAGGCAAAAAATCCTAAACAAAAGAGAATATGTATCAGTAATAAAGGACCATTTACATTTATCCTTTTTTCCTCTTTCTTATGTGTGTGCTTTCCTGAAGATATAACACCGCTTCACCCATGTTAATCAAGTTATTCTAACACCAAGCTGCAACCCCACTTACATAGTTAAAATTTAGAAAACCTAATGCAATTTATCACACTGAGTAACGAAGAAATCTTATATATTCTTCTCAACAGATGGTAACACAAAGGCATTTAATATTTTTAATATTACTGAAAACTCTGAAACTGAAGGAAAAGAGCTTTATCTTAAGTAGAATATCTATCAAACATGTACTAGGTTCTTAAAAATTAGCTTAGGTATATCTGATGCAATCAAGAGATAAATTTGTTTTCAGTGATGGAATTCGTTGACACATTGGATGTTTTAACGAAGAAGGAGGAGGAGGAAGGAGGAGGATGAGGAGGAGGAGGAGGAAGAAGAAGAAGAAGAAGAAGAAGAAGAAGAAGAAGAAGAAGAAGAAGAAGAAGAAGAAGAAGAAGAAGAAGAAAGAAGGAAGCGGAGGATCAGGAGGAGGAGGAGGAAGAAGAGGAGGAGGAGGAGGAGGAGAAGGAGGAGTAGGAGTAAAAGGAGAAGGAGAAAGAGGAGGAGGAGAAAGAAGAAGAAGAAGAAGAAGAAGAAGAAGAAGAAGAAGAAGAAGAAGAAGAAGAAGAAGAAGAAGAAGAAGAAGAAGAAGAAGAAGAAGTAGAAGAAGAAGAAGAAGAAGAAGAAGAAGAAGAAGAAGAAGAAGAAGAAGAAGAAGAAGAAGAAGAAGAAGAAGAAGAAGAAGAAGAAGAAGAAGAAGAAGAAAAGGAGGAGGAGGCGGAGGAGGAGGAGGAGGAGGAAGAAGAAGAAAACCAATTACAATAGGAAGAAAACACTGTAATTTGTGAGTAAGATAACATGGTTGTCTACATAAAAATTCAGACATATTTACAGGTATACTCTAAGAACTATTCAGTAAGTTGGTTAAACATGAAGTCAACCAGTAAAGAAATAAAAAAAAATATGCAAGGTATTTGTAGCTCAGTGGTAGAATATTTGCCTAATATCTGTGAAGGGTCCTTGTTAAATGTTCTGCAAAATTCAAAACAGACCAAAAATTAAAAAAAAAATACAGGAAGGAAAATAAAGCACAGGTTTTTGGACATGTAAATGGTTTACTTCCAAAATAGAAGTAGCAGCAGTTGATTTTGTTGGTACATACTTGGAATCCAAACTTCCATTTTTGGTGGTTCAAATGTTCAAAGCGAGTCAGCTAAAAAACTACAACAAATAAACAAGAGGAGGAGGAACATCAGAGAAGTAAAAATAGAGATGTGAAGCAAATTAAACTTCATCTGAATGGTGGGAAGAAGTCTGTCAGTCGCACTGTTTTCTTTAAAATAAGTTCCTAGCCTTAACACCATGTGAGGACACAGCAAAAATTGAGCACATTCAATCCTGGTGAAGGTGACCTCTCTGTACATTGAATTTTCTAGGTTCTAGATCTTGTCCTTCAGAATGTCTTTGACTACAAATGACTTGTTCTAAGCTATTGGGAGCTGGTCGTAAGGAGTTTTGTTGGTGTGCTTTCACCTTGTATATACACTACTCTAATTTGGGGACCGGAAGCGAAAAGACAATATGCTTATATAAGGATACAGGTGGACCCATTGTAACGATGATATGCACAAGAAACTATATTGAAAATTGAACTTTACAATTTAGGCCGGGGGGAGGAAGGGGAGTGTACTTGGTTAGGTGGGAGGGAAGGGATTGTGGGGGATATACAAAGGAGGTAACAATGCCTGAGAGGAAACATACTCGTTAGCTTGATCATGTAACTGTAACCTCTCTGTACATTACTTTTTACAATAAAAATATATATAAATCTTCTGAGATGGAGGAGTTTATTTCCCCTATTTTATCCATACATTATTATTAACAAAGAAATTAATGCAAAACACTGACATGAAAATATTTTGAATGTGTGTATGTGTGTGTGTGTGTGTGTGTGCACGCACGCGCGTGCGCGTGCCTGTGTGTTGGTATGCTTTGAGTTTGAACTCAGGGCTTCAAGGTCTAGCTAGGCTTTTCCTCTCTAGATTGCTGAGTTACTATATAAGCCACATCTCCATTCCAGGATTTTGCTAGTTCATTAAAATTTTTGAAAAATAATCTCATGAATTTTTTTGCCCTGATTGGCTTCCAATTGTTATCCACAGATCTCAGCCTCTTGACTAGATATCCTGAGTAGACAGGAATACAGGTGTGACCAATCAGCACAAGGCTTTCAGAATAATTTTAAAAGTAGAAGAAAATTTACTTCATGGTGACCTGTTTTGTCATCTCTTACTTTTAAACCATTTTAGAGTGATTATATGTGAATTAATTTCATTTTTGGATTCTTAAAAGACAGTAAGTGATGATATTTAAAAGTTTTAGTCCTTTTCATAAGGAAACTGGAACTGTGGGACAGAAGAAATTTTGCTCACTTTGGACCTCAATTTATAAGCTCAGCTCTATGCGTGGGTTTACAAAGATGTGTTTAATACCACTTCTATGCTGGCTTAATGCTTTGTGAACAGTCTTTAGAGGAATACAATTCAAAATTATTATACTACTTCATAACTATTATAACTCATCAAAAAATCAAATGAACCATGTGTGTTGGTAAAGGCTTGTAATTCCAAGCATTTAAGAGTTTGGAGTAAGAAGACTTGAGTCTAAGGCCAGTCTGGGGTACTGCACATAGTAAAACCTGCCCTTTAAAAAAACCTCAAAAGGTAATAATGTTGGTGAGAGTGTGGAGAAAAGGAAATTTTCTACATTCTTGGTCAAAATACAGGTTAGTATTCTCGTTGTAGGAAGTAATATGCAGTTTTCTAAAGAAATGAAAAGTTGAAATATAATCTGACCCACCAATCATGTGATTATTTCTCTCTGGGTAACTCATAAATTTACCTGTAGTTCATTGTTATTCACATTATTCACAACAACAGCCAAGATATAACTCAAAGTTTAGTGTACAACTACAGACTAATAAAGCAGCTGTGGTACATGCACAAATGTATTTTTTTCTGTTTCATCCTTAAAATAGCAAGACACTTCTCTCATTAGCCACAACTTACAATGACCAGAAAGATGTATTCTAAATGAATTAAAATGTTATCTTCTCACCTTTGTAATAAGACACACACACACACACACACACACACACACACACACACACACACACACACACACACACACACACACACACACATGAACCTCAAACATTAAGAGAGAATTTTTTTAGAAAGTAAACTGGAATTACTAGGCAATTTAGGTCACAATGTAGAAAATAGAAGATATGCAGGATGACCAAGAATAGAGATGTAATGTACAACATGGTACAGGGGACAACTATGTCCTTACATAGGAATGAAGCTAAGTAAGTGGGAGATGTTCTTCCTAGTAGGGATTGCTCTTTAAATTGTTCTTTCTTCAGTAATGGATGAGATGAATGTAAATCTTTAAATATACCTGCATGCTTGCAGAAATAATAACAAATAATATAGCAATAATGTTCTATGCTCAACATAGAACAAAATGTCAAATTAAAATTCATTAGATTTTCCTTGATGTAAACTAATTATTACAATTAAGGGAAACCATGGGACCTATGTTTCTTTAAGTCTGGCTTACTCCAATTAATATGATTTTTTCCAAGATCTTCCATTTCATTACAAATGAGATGGTCTCATTATTCCTGATGGAACGATAGTATTCCGTGTGTGTGTGTGTGTGTGTGTGTGTGTGTGTGTGTGTGTGTGTGTGTGTGTGTGTGTGTGTGAGACATTTTCTTGATCTATTCATCTACTGAGAGGCATCTGGGTTGATTCCATATCATAGCTATGGTAAATAATACTGTGATAAACATAATTGTGCTGATAGCGTTAGTGTGGCCTTGTTTGTGGTCACTAGTGTAAATGCCCAGATGTGGGATTACTGGGTAATAGGGAAGCATTATTGTGTACATCAAGGATAATCTTAATAGATGAGCAGAATAGCTCAATAGCTAAGTACATATGACCATATAAGGTGATTCCAAGTGAAATGAACTCCAAGATATGTTCTTTGTTTTTGTTGTTCTTAACATACTATGTGGTTTCTTATTTTCTTTTGTGTTTTCCACACCTATGGTTTATCCCCTGTAGTCACTGTATTTTATGATGAGACAAAGGACAAAGGGGAACCAATGCAAAAGTGATACTCACAAAACAATATATTGGAAATTATCTTGGGGGAGTGTTGGGAGGGAAGAGGGAGGAAAATGTGGGAAGGTGGTAACAAGTTAGAAAATAATGAATTCACAACCTTACTTATGTAACTATAACCACTCTGAACGTTACCTTGCCAATAAAATTTAAACAAAAAATAAAATAAAATACATGAGAGCAGCAATACAGGAGATGGGAGTGAGGGAAATACTGCACTATACAGAGAAGAGTAAAAGAGCTTTGGAGAGCAGTAATTTTACTTTAACATAGGAAGTAATAATCTAGCATACAGATTTTCAGACTCATGTCAGTCTCTAAAAAGGGAAAAATGCACAATCAGTAAACCAATAGAGATAAAATAAAAAAAAAACTAAACAGTTATGGTGAAAAAATGATTTGGACCAAGAAAAACAAATGACACAATTAGGAAACAACAAGCTGGTAAGTTTAAAAAATATTTTCATAAGTTTATTAAATGTTTTTTAGATCACAATTTGTTAGAATTATAATTCAAATCACAGTGTAATCGTATATCATAGTAATAATAGGTTAATTATTACTGATTTTTAATATTGAATGTTTAATATATAATTTTAATTTTAGTAGTTATAGAAAAGAAAAAGAATCTAATTTTAATAATATATTTCATGAATTGTAAAATTAAGAAACATAAGAATTTAAACAAATATATCATTATTTCTATAATAAACCATTATTTCATTTCTGTGAATTAATGTAATAATTCAAAGTGTATTCTACACTTAGCACTCATATTGACATCAAATAATAAATTATTGCACAGAACTCTTGGTATTAGGTGGAAGGGTTCAGCATTGTGGTAAAATTCACACTACACATTCTCCAGGCAGTACACGAGGGTATGACTACTCTCGTCTAGCTTAAATTGTGGAAATTGAATTACTATATGCATGTTAAATTCCTGATTAGGTGATATTCATAGAATTATACATAATTCTATACACGAGGAGTATTTCAGATGATAAATAAAATCATATTCATTAATTAAATTTTTATTATTTTGTGCCAAATAAATATTTATAGAGACTGAATTTCTGAGCAGCTGATGGTGTATGTGTGCCAGAATATACATATTGAGGTTTATTTTATATTTCTAACATTGTTTCTAGAATTCGATTAAATATTCCATAAGGGGTTAAGAGTATTATATTGGATATATGAAAGTGAATGAAATGTTTACTTCATTAATCCTTTCCCACTTGTCTAATCCCAAGTACAAATTATACATGTGTTTTCAGTAATGAAAACAACAACACATATAAGCAAATTAAATCTGACTATACATAAATTATCCATGTGTTTGAAGTAATGAAAATAATAGATATAAGCAAGATAATTCCATCTGTAGACAAGTATTTCCACCTTAATTTTAATAGTTGGTCCCATTTTACACTACAGAATATTCTTGGGAAAATGTGCTCCTGGCTAACCACAACTGCAGAATATTATGATTTGATCTATCATAAGAGAAGGAAGGAAGGGGTTTCTTCCTTCCAAAAGTCTGCTCGCAAGAATGTGATCTGTTTTATGGTGGTGACTTGGAAATGAACACTTTTCACAGTCAACCTTGAAAAGCTATCTTGATAGACAATTTCTGTAAGTGGTTACAGAGGACTATTCATGGCTTGGCAAGGATGCCATATGGCCGCATTTTGAAACGACTAACACAGGAATTTAGTTAGTTGTTCTTTGTATCTTTAGGAGAAAAAGCCATTGACTCTAGGCTAAGGGATCACTGGAGCCCAGAGAAGTTACTACCTTGAATATTAATGCTAGACCGCTAAAAACAAAACAAAACAAAAACTGCAGTAAGCACAGCCAGCCAGGGCTGCTCTCACATCCTACATGAAGTCATGCAAAAAACAGAAGCTAAGAGTTATTTACCTGATAACTATTATATTTTTTATGAGTCAGACTGAAATGAGACTCTAGAGACAATGTCAGAATGACTGATCAGAGAGACTAAAATTGGTCACACAAAGATTGGAAAATAGAATTCCTTGCAGAACAAATAAATCATAGAATGTCTGTTCGTGCAAGAAGAAGACAGCAGACCAAATTACAGAAATGCAGTTTCTTATAGGACAGCTTAATGAATTATCAATGGAAATCTTTGAGTTCTTAATTATTTGATCACATGTGGGAGAAGGCCAATTGCTGAAGAGAAAGAAAATGTCATCCCTCTATTAGGAGGTCCAATATCACATTAGGAAGTAAAGACTTGTAATAAAAAGAGAAAAAGAATTATTCCAAGTGAGGGTTTCATTTGTTTTGATGTAACAGTTCTTCATTTAGGTGCTAGCAGTTACTATACAATTGATCCAAACCTGCAGCTGAGTTGATATTGACTGCAGTATTCGCACATGAAGGAAAAGAGAAAATTTACAAATGTCTGATGAAATGAGAGTGTGAAGTGTTTTAATAGTGATATCTGAGGTTTATACCCAGGTGAAGAGGTGGATTTTCTTCTTTTATAAAAATCCCCCATTTTTACCTGGTGCCAGTGGCTCACAGCTGTAATAATAGCTACTCAGAAAGCTGACATCTGAGGACTGGTTTTCAAAGCCAGTCTGGGCAGGAAAGTCCCTGAGACTCATCTCCATTTAACCACAAGAAAACCAGAAGTGGCACTGTGTCTCAGGTGGTAGTCCACTCACCTTGAGTTGAAGAGCTCAGGGACAGTGCCCAATCCCAGACTTCAAGCCCCTGGACCAACAACAACAACAAGAAATCCCTCTTTTCTTGGACTGCCTACATCTTTTCCTAACATTCAACAAAGAAGCCATTTTATCACCCACTACATTTAAGTCCTATCCTAGATACTGCAAGTAGAATGATTTGGTATCTTATGTCAAAAGGTTCATATTTGTGGAAACAAATTCCAGCAGTAGTAACCTTTTTACTAGTCCTTGAACTCTGGGCCTGGGCCCTGAGCATGGTTATGCTGGTAGCTTTAAAGTGAGCTTTTATGATTATTATTTATTGGATTACTGCCCATGAAGGAAATTACTTGGTCATAAAGGAGATCTATGTTTAGTCTTTTGAAGAATCTCCATACTGCATTCCAGTGGTTGAACACGTTTAATTTCCTACCAACAGTATACTAGAGTTCCCAGTTGGCTACATCCATGTCAGTAATTCCTATTGTTAGCTTTCTTGATAATGGCTATTCTAACTGGGGTGAGGTAGAATCTGTCTTCTTTACTTGAAGATTTTTAGGCACCTTCTAGATACCAGTAATTAATGAATCTATGAACCCTCTGAGTTTGCATTCCTTTGTTTTTATATAATTTTCCAAGCCTTTCGTTTTCCTGAAGAATGGTGAAAAATCATCCTTTCAGTTGGGTGAATTGAATTCCATTATGTGTGTGTGTGTGTGTGTGTGTGCGTGTGTGTGTAAGATGACTATAGGCCTATGAGTTCATTTCTTTTTTTCTTTTTCTTTTTTTTATTGTGAAAATACTGTACAGAGGGGTTACAATTACATGGGCAAGATAATGAGTACATTTCTTACAAAGCATTGTAGCCTACTCCTTTGTTTCCCCTTCCCATCACTTCCCATCCTCCTCCCGACCCCTCACCAATCGTCCTCCCCTCTCCCTCCTCCCCTCTCCCCCTACCAATCTTCCTTCCCCCTCCACACCCACCAAAGTTGTAAAGTCCGTTTTCGACATAACAACTTGTATATCTCATTGTTGCAATGGGCCCGCCTGTATCTCTATTTAAATGATTTGTTTTTTCCCTTCCCCTCCAAAAATTATACCAACATCAAATACATTGAAAGCAGGTGTTATACCATGGGGGAGGGACACACAAAGCAACAAAAAATAATCTTATAAATGTGTTAAAAACAATCCCATGAAAGAAAAAAAAACATTTAAATACTTATCTTGGGGTTCATTCCCCTAACATCAACTTATCTGAACTTTCCTGCTTGACTCAGACATATACTAGTTATTGCAAATAAGGGAAACTATGGGACCTATGTTTTGGGGGCCTGGCTTACTTCACTTAATAAAATTTTTTCCAAGTCCTTCCATTTCCTCACAAATAGGGCAATGTCATTCTTTCTGATGGAGGCCCAGAAATCCATTGTGTATATATACCACATTTTCTTTCTTTTAATTTAATTTAATTTTATTTGTGAACATACTGTACAGAGGAGTTGCAATTACATGGGCAGGATAATGCGTACATTTCTTACCAAGAATTGCAGCCTCCTCCTTTGTTTACCCTTCACATCCCTTCCCAGCATCCCTCCTCCCCCCGAATCCCAATCCTTCTCCTTCCCCCCCTCCCCCCCCACACCGACGTTGTAAAGCTCGTTTTGGACATGACAACTTGTACTTCTCATTGTTGCAACATGTTCACCTGTATCCTTAAACAACTGGTTTTTCCCCATCTCCTCCACAAGTTATACTGACATCAAATATAGTGAAAGCAGGGGTTATACTGTGGGGGAGGGACATTCAAGGCAACAAAGAGATAATCTTGTAAATGCGTTAGAAACACATGCATGAAAGCAAAAAAACATTAAAATACACATCTAAGGGTTCATTTTCCTGACAATACATTATCTGACCTTTTCTGCTTGACTCATACATATACTAGATATTACAAATAAGGGAAACCATGGGACCTATGTTTCTTTAGGCCAGGCTTACTTCACTTAATGTATTTTTTTCCAAGTTTTTCCATTTCCTAACAAATGGGGCAATGTCATTCTTTCAGAGCATTTTTCTGCCTGTTCGAACAAACTGTCTTAAGAAACCAATCAAGCCACATTTTCTTGATCCATTCATCTACTAAGGGGCGTCTGAGTTGGTTCCATATCTTAGCTATGGTAAATAATGCTGCCAATGAGTTCATTTCTAAGCCTTCTATTTAATCTGTAATTTTGTAATTCCATGTTAAATTGGATTGCTTTCTCTACTGCATTGAAGAATATTGTTGGTATTTTGATGGGTATTGCATTGTCTATTGTTTGGGGGCAATATTGCAGTTTTCACAATGTTAATTCTTCCAACCAGGAGCATTGAAAGACTTTCATTTCCTCAAATCTCCTTCAATTTTCCTTTTTAGATTTGTAAAGTTTTCACAGTAGAAATCCTTCACATGTTTAGTTTAATTAATTCCTAGTTTTTTTGATGTTATTTTTTTTCCTTAATATGATACGATTTTTAGTCTAATATAAATGAGGTAGTATTTTGGATTTCAGCATGGATCTTCCTATTGTTGTTAACACAGAAAAATTACTGAGTATGGTGGGTTTTATACCATGCTATATTCCTGAAGTTTAGCATCACCTTTACTAACTTGAGGGAGGAACCTATAGGGTCCTTTAATTACAGGATCATTTCATCTGCAAAAAGGGATAGTTTTTCTTCTTTCCTATTTGGATCCCCTTTATGTTTTTCTCTTGTCTATTGCTCTTGCTAGAAAGTCCATTACCCTATTGAATAGTAGTAGAGAGAGTGGACATCCTTGTCTCATTCCTGATTTTAATGTCTTCATGCTTCCACCGTTAGGTACATGCTAATTATCTCTTTGTCATATACATATTCTGTAATATATTGAGAAAAGTTCCATGCATTTCTAGCTTCTCAGACCTTTTAATATTAAAGGGGTATTGGAGCTTGTTAAAAGCTATTTCTAGGGGCTGGGAAGGTGGCTCAGTGGTAGACAACTTGCCTTGCATGCATGAGGCCCTGAGTTTGATTCCTCAGCACCACATAAGCAAAAAGAAAAAAGCCGGAAGTGGTGTGCTGTGGCTCAAGTGGTAGAGTGCTAGCCTTGAGCTGAAGAGCTGAGGGACAGCGCCCAGGCCCAGATTTCAGGCCCCATGACTAGACCCCCCCCACAAAAAAAGCTATTTCTAAATCCATATCAACGATCATGTGGTTCTTGTCCCTGCTTCTGCTGATGGTTTGTATATGTTTATTGACAAGTATATTGAATCCAATTTTATCCTAGGATGTATCCTGTTTGGTCATAGTATATTATTTTTTGTTAGTTGTTGAAATTGGTTGGTAAGAATTTTATTGAGAAGTTGTTCATTAATGCTTATCAAAGATTTGGGTTCATAGTTCTCTTTCTTTGGTGAGTCCCTATGTGATTTGGGGAAGACTCTAATTCTAACTTCATAGAACGTGTTTGGTAATTCCATTTCCCTTTCCATTCCATTGAAGAGTTAGATGAGTATTGTAAGTTCTTCTAAGGCCTTAATTTCATGACAAATCTTTTTTTTTTACTTTGTTCTGTACTGCTTTGGACTTGTCCTGTTTTCAAGGAGCTTGAGGTTCATAATTATAATATTGCTTTGAGATTTCCCCAATTGCTGGATGTAGGCACTCAGAGCTCTAAATTTTCCTCTAAGTACTGCATTTACTGTGTCCCAGAGGAGCTGGTATTTTGTGTGTTCATTTTTGTTAAATTCCAGGAACTTTCAGATGTCCCTTCTAATCTCTTCAGTGTCCCACTGGTCATTCAGCAATGTGTTGTTCAGTCTTCATGAGTTTGAGAATTATTTTTTGCTTTAGCTGTTTAATTCTAAATTTATTCTGTTGTGGTCTGACAAGATATGGGAAGTCAATTTATTTTTCTTTCAATTTAGACAGAATTTCTGTGTGACATAGGATATGTTCTATTTTGGAGAATCTTCCACAAGCTGCTGTGAAGAATGTATATTCTGAAGCTGAATGTATATTCTGTAGATGTCTGTTAGGGCTAGGTGATCAATATAGTTATTTGGGTCGGCAGTTTCTTGGTTGAGTTTTTCGTGGATGACGTATCCAGTGATGACAATGATGTGTTGAGATGTGTTTTTTGGTTAAGTAGTATTTGGTTGATGAAGTGGGGTGCTCCAGGATTCAGGGCATTCATATTTAGACTTGTTATATCCTCCAAATGGAGAGTTGCTTTGTTAATATGTAATGTCTCTTTGAACTAATTTAATTTGAATTCTATTTTATCTTATGTTAGTAATTCTACTATGGCTTGTTTATCATGTCCATTTGCTTGAAAATTTTCCTTCCAGCCTTTCAGTTTGAGTATATGTTTGTTTTTGTCAATAAAATTTGTCTCTTGTAGATAGTAGATGGATTCATCTTGTTTTTGATACTAATTATGTGTTGTAATTGGGAATTCAGTTTATGAATATTGAGAGTTAAGACTGTGAAATATCTGATAAGTTCTGCTATGTTATACACCTGCTTTTAGGATCTGTGCCTCATCTTCTCTTAATATATTTACCTTGTTCTCTGGTAGGGAGCATTTTATATAACCATTTCCTGTTCTTCTTGATCTTCTCTATGTAGGATATATTTAATTAACTTCCATTCTGCTGATTTGGGAGAGATACATTGTTTCAAGTTTTCTTTGTCATGAAATATTTTTATATATCCTTTAAAGATAAAGGAGAGTTTGGCTTGGTACCATATTCACGGGTGGCAGTTTTTGGCCTTTAATATTTGTCATATTAAATGCCAGCCTCTCCTTTATCCATATCAACTAAGAAATCTGCATTTATTCTGACTGTATGTCTTTATAAGTAATCTTTTCTCTATGACAGCTTTAAGAATCCTTTCTATGATCTTAATGATCCTCTAATGCAGTATGATGTGGTGGTGGGTTGTTCTGTTCTGGTGTTATATGTGGTGTTCTAAAGGCTTCTCTTCTCTGAATGAGCCTATCTCTTTGGATGTTTGGAATCATCTTTGCTAGAATTCTGTAATATTTTTCCCATCCATTTAGTTCCCTGCTCTTCTCCTTGTTGATACCTATCTCTCCCAAATTTGATCTTCCCACAAGATCGTTTCTTATTTCTTGGATTTGTTCTAAATGATTATCTATTCTTTCCTATTAGACCTATTCTTTCTTTCACCGCTGAAATTGTCTTCTATGTCATGTATTTGCTGTGGAGACTTTCTACTTTGTTTTTTACTTTCCTGTCTTCTAATTGGTCATTTTTAGGGCTTCTATCTTTTTATTAGAGCTTTGTTTTATGTCTTGTATGGACTTTCTTTAAATCTTTTCTTTGGGTGAGTGGGTGGGAGGGTTGTCTTTTTAGCTGTGTCTTCATTCCTATCGTTTAACTAGACATCATTTTTTTTTTCGCTTAAACCCCCTTACTTCTGAGAATGTATCTTTCTGTTTATAGTCTCCATGAATTATTTGGCTAATCTTTGGCTGGTCTCATCTTGTTCACAAATTTCCTTCTATAAGTTTTGTGTCTTTTCATTAATCACATTTTTCAGCAGTAATTGTAATGTATTTTGAAAACTATTTTCTAGGTCCTTGATTGTCTGTTCTAATGTCTGGTTATTGTTTGTATGAATTATACTACCTTGACATCATTTTACTTGTATTTTTCTGATATGTTCTGTCCTTTTGGAGGATTTCGTGGCTTTCATTTGGAGGAATCTATGATCAAAAATGGTGACTGTCTATGTTCTTGCTTGATTTTCCAGGTGTTGGTTTGATCTTCTCTTGTGATTTGTTTTTCGGGAATTAGGTTTTTATTTATTTGTTTGTTTGTTTTTTTAGTTTTTTTCTTTTCTGTGAAAAAACCACACAGAGGGGTTACAATTACATGGGCAAGGTAATGAGGGCATTTCTTATCAAGCATTGTTGCCTTTTCCTTTATTTCCCCTTGACATCCCTTCCCATCTCCCCACCACCACCACCACCACTCCCCGCTCCAAAATTGTAAAATTAGTTTTCAAAATAACATCTTGTATATCTCATTGTTGCAATGGTTCCATCTGTATTCCTACTTAAACAATTTGGATTTTCCATCCTCTCCACAAATTATACGAACATCAAATACAGTGAAAACAGGGGTGATATTGTGGGGAAGGGACATACAAAGCAATAAAGAAATATTTTATAAATATGTTAGACACAATAGCAAGAAAGAAAAAAAACATTTGAGTCCTAAACTTGGGTTTCATTTTGCCTAAAATCAATTTATGTAACCCTTTATGCTTATCTCAGACATATACTAGTTATTGCAAATAAAGGAAACCATGGGACCTATGTTTTTTGGGCCTGGCTTACTTCACTTAATATAATTTTTTCCAAGTCTTTCCATTTCCTAACAAATGCGGCAATGTCATTCTTTCTGATGGAGGCATAGAATTCCTTTGTGTATACATACCACATTTTCTTGATTCATTCATCTACTGAGGGGCATCTGGGTTGGTTCCATAACAGGTATGGTAAATAATGCTACAATAAACATAGTTGTGCTGGTAGCTTTAGTATAATCTTGCTTGTGATCATTTGGATAAATGTCTAAATGTAGCATTGCTGAGTCATTGGGGAGCTCTATGTGTAGTCTTTTGAGGAACGTCCATACTAATTTCCAAAGTGGTTGTAATAGTTTACACTCCCACCAACTATGCAGTAGGCTTCCCTTCTGTCCACATCCCCTCCATCATCTGTTGTTGTTAGAGTTCTTGACTATATCCATTCTAACTGGGGTGAAGTAATATCTGAATGTTCTTTTGATTTGCATTTCTTTTGTGGCTAGAGAGGTTGAGCCTTTCTTCATCTGCCTCTTGGCGATCCTCTTTCCTCTTCAGAGAAGTTTCTCTTTATGACTTTAGTCTACTTATTTATTGGGGGATTTAACTTTTTTGAGTTCCAGGTATATTTCAGATGTGAGACCCTTGTATGCTTTATGGCTAGTGAAGATCTTCTCCAAATCTGTGTGCTTTCTATTGATCTTGCTAGCTATGCCCTTTGCCATGCAGAAGCTCGACAAGTTCATGCGATCCCATTTGTCCAACCTTTCTTTGATTTGTTGTGTTTCTGAGTCTCGTTTAAGAAAAATTTGGCCTGTTCAAAGCAGACTTGGGGCTTCTCCTATTCCATCCTGTAATTTTTTTCAGAGTGTCTGCTTTAACTCCAAGGTCTTTGATCCATTTGGAGTTGATTCTGGGGCAAGGTGATATGTAAGGATCTAGCTTTACTTTTCTACAAGTGACTAACCAATTTTGCCAGCACCATTTACTGAAGAGGTTGTCTTTCTTCCATTCTATTTATTTGCCTCCCTTATCGAAGATTAGATGGCTATAGGTCTGTGGGTTCATTTCTGGATTTTTTATTCTATTCCATTGGTCCTGAGGTCTGTTCTTGTGCCAGTACCAAGCTGTTTCGATTATTATGCCTTTATAGTAGAGTTTGAAATTTGGTATTGATATTCCTCCAGCAATGTTCTTTCTGTGAATTATCGTTTTTGCTATTTAGTGTCTTTTTTTGTTCCATATGTTTGGATTGCGTCTTCTATTTCCTTGAAGAATGAGTTTGGAATATTGATAGCTATCACATTAAGTTGTAGATAGCATTGGGAAGTATTGCCATTTTCACGTTGTTGATCCTTCTAATCCAGGAGCATGGGAGGTTTTTTTCCACTTTCGAAGTTGTTTTGATTTCCTTTTTCAGGTTTTTAAAGTTTTCATCATAGGGGTCCCTCACTTCTTTGGTTAAGTTAATTGCTAGGCATTTTATTTTTTATGGGGTATTATGAATGGATTTATGTTCCTGATTTCAGCCATGCTTTTCTCATTGTTGGCATACAAAAAAGCCATTGATTTTTGAGGGTTAATTTTATACCCTGCTAATTTGCCAAAATTTTGATTCACCATGAGTAATTTGGGAGTAAAGTGCATGAGGTTCTTTAAATACAAGATCATATCATCTGTAAAGAGGGAGAGTTTTACTTCATCTTCCCTTATTTGAATCCCTTTTATATTTCTATCTAGTCTTATTGCTGTAGCTAGGCAATCTAATACTAAATTGATGAGAAGTGGAGAGAGTGGACATGCTTGTCTCATTCCTGAGTTGAGGAAATGTCTTTAGTTTTTCACTATTAAGTATAATGCTGGCTCTAGGTTTGTCATATACAGCCTTTATTGTATTGAGGAATGTTACCTGGATTCATAGTTTTTCCAGAATCTTCATTATAAAGGGTTTTTTGATCTTGTCAAATGCTTTTCATACATCTATTTAGATAACCATATGGTTCTTATCCTTGCTCTTGTTCATGTGATGAATTATATTAATTGATTTGTGAATAGTGAATCAGATTTGCATCCCTGAAATGAATCCTGTTTGATCGGGGTGTTTGATTTTCTGGATGAATTGTTAAAGTTGATTGGCCAAAATTTTGTTGAGAAGTTTTGCATCAATGTTCATCAAATAAATGGGTCTATAGTTCTCTTTCTTTGATGAGCCCCTTCCTGGTTTAGGGATGAGATTTTTGATGGCTTCATAGAATCAGTTTAGTAGTGAACCTTCGCTTTCAATTTCATTGAAGTGTTGATGGAGTATTGGTGTGAGCTGTGCTTTGAAGGCCTTGTAGAATTCTGCTGTAAAACCATCTGGTCCTGGGCTTTTGTTAGAAGGGAGGTCTCTAATTTCTCTTTCTATTTCAATACTTGATATGGGCCTGTTAAAATGGTTTAATTCATGTTGGTTTAGTTTTGTCATATTGATATTTGCTAGGAAAATGTCCCTTTCTGCCATATTCTCAAACTTATTAGCAAAAAAGTTTGAGGAGTATTCAATTTAATGTTCTGAATCTTGGTTGTTTCTGTTGTAGTGTTTCCATTCTCATGCTTGATTTTACTTAATTGCATGTGTTCTCTTCTTTTTCTGATAACATTTGCTAAGGGTCTGTCAATTTTGTTAATTTTTATAAGAACCAGATCTTTGTTTTGTTGATTGTTTCTATGGTTCTTTGGATGCTAATTCCTTTAATTCTGATTTAGTTTTAATTATTACTTTCTCTCTACTGGATTGGGGTATATCGTGCTGCTCCTTTTCAAGGAGGTTCAAATGTGTCATTAAATTGTTGTTTTCAGATCTCTCCAGTTTGTTGATGCAGGAACTCAGGGCTATAAACTTGCCTCTAAGTTCTGCCTTTGCTCTGTCCCAGAGGAGCTGGTTATATGTGTGTTCATCTTTGTTGAATATCATGAACATTTCAATTTCATTTCTAATCTCTTCCATGACCCACTGATGATTCAGCAGTGTGTTGTTCAGCCTCCATGTGTTACCGGACTTTCTTTGGTGGCTTTTGGTGTTGAGTTCTAATTTTATTCCCTTGTGGTCAGAGAGAATGCAAGGTATACCTTCAATATTTCTGAATTTCGACGAGTTTGCTTTGTGGCCTAAAATGTGGTGTATTTTGAAAAAATTTCCTTGTGCTGCTTACAAAAACCTGTATTCTAATGCTGCTGGGTGAAATTTTTGGGAGATGTCTGTTAAATCTAGTTGTTCCATTCAATTGTATAGATCTGCGGTTTCTCTGTTGAGTTTTTGCTGCATTGATCACTCTATTGGGGATAGTGGTGTGTAAAATTCCCCAATAATTAATTTCTTTGTATCTATTTGAAATTTGAGGGAAACTAATGTTTCTTGGATAAATTTAGGTGCTCCATTGTTTGGTGAATAGATATTTAGAATTTTAATGTGGTGAATAGGTATTTATAATTGTAATGTCCTCCTGAAAGAGAGATCCCCTAATTAGTATGTAGTGGTCTTATTTATCTCTTCTCACTAATTTTAATTTTAATTCTAATTTAACTGATATTAGGATTGCAACTATTGCCTGTTTATTGGGGCTGTTTGCTTGGTAGATTTTGTTCCAGCATTTCCCTCTCAAAAGTTGTTTGTTTTTAAGGGCAAGGTTTGACTCCTGTAGGCAGTAGATAGAAGGATCTTGCTTTTTAATCCAGTCTATGTAGCTTAATTGGAGAGTTAAGTCCGTTAATGTGTTGAGAGTTAGGACTGAGAGGTGTTTCCTAGTTCCTGACATGTTATCCACCTTCTTGGGAGCTGAGGCAATTGGGTTCTTATTATGGTCCTTGGAGTCTCAGTTTGGGTGTGGTTTCTTGGCCTTTTTTGTGGTCTTGTTAGTTTTCAATGTGTAGGACATCTTTAAGTATCTTCTGTAGGGTGGTTTGTTGGAGATATAGTGTTTCAGTTTTTCTTTGCTATGGAAGGTTTTTTTTGACCTTTGGTTATGAAGGAGAGTTTAGCTGGTTACAGTATTCTTGCTTGATAGTTGTTTGTCTTTAGTGCATGGCATACATCATTCCAGGCTCTTCTTGCTTTAATTGTCTCAGCTGAGAAATCTGAAGTGATTCTATTTGGTTTCCCTTTATAGGTGAGTGATCTTTTCTCCTTGACAGCTTTAAGGATCTTTGTCTTGGTCTGAATTGATCCTATGCAGATTATAATGTGATGGTGTGATGTCCTGTTCTAGTCCGTTTTGGGGGGGTTCTAAAAGCTTCTTGTGTATGAATAGGCCTATCTTTTTTCATGTTTGGGAAGTTCTCTGCTAGGATCCTGTTAAACAAATTCCCTAGACCATTAACCCCTCTCTCTAGGTGTTCCTCTCCACCCATTATCCTCAGATTAGGCCTTCTGCTGCTGTCTTCCAAATATTGAATAGATCTATCATATTTCTTGGATTTGTCTTGGATAGTTGCATGTTCTTTCTCTATAATATCTAGGCTGTCTTCAATCCCTGAGATTCAATCATCTGCATGTTCTAACCTGCTGTCAAGACTTTCTACTTTGTTTTTTTATTTCTTTTTCTTCTAATTGGTCAGCTTTGATGGCTTCAAATTCTTTGTTGAAGCTTTGTTTTAGATCTTGTATGTACTTCTTTACTTCCTTAATTTGGTGTTCAGTGTTTATTCTCAAATCACTTAGTTGATTGGTTTTTTTTCCCTTGGATTCCTGTTCCCTCTGTTGAATTCCATTCAGCATTCCTTTTGTAGTCTCCCTGAATTCTTTCAGTTCTCTGTTTATGGATTCCATGAATGCCTCTATTGATCTTTGTCTAGTCTCATCCCGCTCTCACAATTCCTGTATTACTCTTTGATTACTTTTATGTTCATGCAATTCCTGAATTTCTCCTCAGCCTGCTCACATAATTCCTGTCTTTCTCTTTGACTGTTTTCTACATGCTCATGCATTTCCTGTATTAATCTTTGAGTAGCTTCCTTAAATTCACATTATTCCTGTATTAGTCTTTGTTTTGACTCCTCTTTCTCCCTATCATGTACACACTGAGTCCTTTTTAGGTTTTCAATCTTTTCATTCACCATGTTTACCAATAATGTTTTTAGAACTTTTTAGGAACTCTCCTCGGGTTATTCATTACTGTTCTGTCACTTGATTATCATGAGTGGGATTTGAGAAACTCAGACTTGACATTTTTCTTGTGTTTTTCTGGCTTGTTCTGCTCATTTGGTATGACAGTTATACCAATTTTATGCTAGAACACTACTTTAAGCAAGCATCAACCAGAGTCCTGTAGTTGCACAGTCAAAATGGCTGCATATACTATTTAGTTCATCAGATACAATCTAGTCAACATCAAACAACTATGGATTAATGGGCTAAGAACAGAAAAGAAGAATTTGGCAAACCAGAAATTATTAGGTTTAGGGAGAAATGTTGGGAAATATAGGATTAGAGGGATGTGGAAAGGTAAATGGATAGTGAATTTAACCAAGTCCTAATCTCAGAGAGGGAAATTGTTTGGACAGAATGATAGGAAAGACTTTAAAAAAAAGAATTGAAAAAAATGTAAAAACCAAAATTTAAATTTTAAAAGTGACACAGGTAAAATTATGTAAGTTTAAAGAAATGATATTGAGAGAATAAAGGATAGATTTATAGCAGGGGAGGGATAGAAAGGAGATATGTAAAATAAAAAGAAAAATTATTAAAATTAGTTACTTGACAATTATGTAGATATAAAGAGATAATACTGCTATTAAAGAAGTTAAGCCTAAGAGGTTGTGAATTGAGTAATAAATTTGTAAATTAAGTATGTAAACAGTGGTGGATAAGGTCTAATAATCGACGATTGGTATATGTCTGGGGATGAGCAGACCCGCAATTAAGTCACTCAAGAAAGAAAGAAAGAGGAAAAAAAATGAAAAGAACAACAAAAAAAGACCAAAAGATCAAAAAAGTTTAAACACACATACACACACACACACACACACACACACACACACACACACACACACACACACAGACACACACACACACACACACACACACACACACACACACACACCTAAAATAAATATTATGAGGGGAAAAAGGATTAAAAGAAAACATTTTTAAAAATAATATATATATTTTAAAAAGGTACAATAAACAGTTCTTTGGGGGGGGGGATGGGAAGATTCTGTATCTTCCCTGCATCTGTAACCAGTCTCTTGGTGGAGTCTCTGGTCGGCTTTTGGTGTTTGGTTTTCCTGTGGCTTGATTGGTTTCTTAAGTAAGTTGGTTTGAGCAGGCATAAAAACGCACTGCATTATCCAGGTTTTTGTGAACCTACTCCCAGGCGAGTTCATTGGGAGGGTGATCTGCTTTGAAAATAACAAAAGAGGGAGGTGGCTGTTTCCTTTAGCTTGGAGTTGCTGTGATGAGGCTAGATTCTGGGTAGGGTTAAGGCCTTTCAGCAAACTGTAGCTTTTCCCTAAGGGGCTAGCTTCTGAGACACTCACAGAGCCCAGACTGAAACCATTCTCAGGGTTTATGTTTACTGAATTTCAATTGATTGTCTAGGCTTCTGTAGCGAGGGTCAGCTTCTGGCTTTGTTTACCCAGTGAAGAAAGTCACTCCTCTGGGGATGGATCTGTCTGCCTGGGCTGGGCGACTTTCCCCTGGTGGGCTGAGCCCCAGGTCAGGTCAGGTTCCTGTGACCTGCTAAATGACTCTTTTGTTTTCTTCCAAGGCCTGAGATTGAGCTACCTGCTCAGCCGGCCTTTGTCAATATCAAAGATGGAGATCTCAGGTGGTTGAGGATGGGCAGCCTTCCCTCCTCTGCTCCTTGAGAAATAATGAGGATATCATGGTTCTACTTATACCAGAGTCATGTTTCCTGGGCTATTTCTGTTCTGCAATATGAAGATATGTGTTGAATAGAATTTGCTTGCCTCCACTTCTGGCTCCTTTGTCCCGAACTCTCTCTGTAGCTATGGTGGCAATAGCCACCGCTGCTGCCACAGCTGCTACCACAACCACCTCAGAGTGGCTATCAGCAAATGCTCAGATCTGTCTCCTTGCCTGGATTTTCTCTCTTTGGCCAAACTCTCTGTACTGTGATGGCACACTTGGTGTAATTCTCTAGCATAGGACTGTTCAGTGAAACACTAAAACTGCTTTCTATGAGAGAGCTTGTTTAGCCTCCAGCTTCTTCTCAGCCACCTTCCCCCTGGGAATTAGGTTTTTGTGTAGACCATTAAACATAGGAGTAGAGATGAATTGTGGTGAGATGTTGTAATGTTAATACTTGTGGTTCCAGTGACAATTTGGACTGTCCAGTGGCGTGCTGAATTGTCACTGTGTTTGGATGTGATTGTCTCTGATATACACTTCTGTTCTTGCTTTTTTCCCATGTGGCCCTTTCATTTGACACTGCAGCTCTGCTTTTGAATATGTTGGCTAACAAAGTCACAGCAGTCACCTGCCTGTCTAAGCACCTTTTCATAGATTTCTGTTTTCTTGTGAAGACAGAAAAAAATCTTCTTTTGAATTGTGTCTCTACATATAATTATAGCTGACTCGGTGGGACCCTCTAGAAGTGGAGTACATGCTAGGACTCTAAATCTCTGTTTCATTAGAGAGAGAGAGCGTAATTTTCTGTTGTTATTCTGCCATTGATTTTTCTCTTCCTTGGTTTTATTTTTTATAATGTGGACTTTTTCACTTAATTTAGGGTTTCTGATTATTTTATCAGGTTATTTTTGTATTTCTGTTTGTATTACTCTGAAATAGTGATGTCAGGCTTGAATGAAGACCCAGAAACAGTATGAAATATATGTTACTACATTGAAAGAAAGAGAGCAGACATTTTTACCTACTTGCTACAAGTAAGTTAATATTAAGCAAAGCTAATTAAAATAATTCCTTATTCAGTCTTCAGAGGATGAGTATAGTACTCTTGGTATCTTGAAGGAGCAGACCTTAGACTTGTTACAACTGATGCCTTACATTGAAATTACTGGCTAAACTTTCTTCTTCAGAAAGGCAAAAGTTCCATTTCTTTCATATTAGTATTATAAAATCATAATAGCTAAATGTTGAATTGTTTACGTCTACTATTTTGAATTCCCTTCTTCATCCGTTAGATATCTAGGGTTTTGGATGACCAATTACTTAAAATACCTATATTGCTTATATTGTGATGTAAATCTTAGTAATATTAGTATGAATTTATCTCTGAGTCTCATCTTGAGCTACATTCATATGAAATTTATGTAGTACCAAGCAAGAAACCTAATAATTTACTCTTTTCTATGTTTTAATAAATAAATCCATTCTCTTTAGAAATATGTTCCCGTCTTTTATGTTACTCAAGTAAACAACATGTATTTTTAGTACTTTTCTTGAAATAAATATATAGCTTGGAAAAAGAAAACAAACCCTCCCATTATTATTTTAAAATAAATCCTTGGGGACTATTTTATAAATAAAAAATTTAAAAATCTGGGTGTAGGTGGCTCATGCCTGTAATCGTAGCTACTCAGTAGGCTGAGATCAAGCCCAACCTGGGCAGGAGAGTCTGTGAGACTCTTATCTCCAATAAACCACTAGAAAACCAGAAGTGGTGCTGTGGCACAAGCAATAAAGTGCTCGAGTTGAGCTGAAGAGCTGAGGGATAGCGCCCAAGCCCATAGTTCAGGCCCCATGACCAACAAAAAATAAAAAAAATAAAATAAAGGGCTGGGAAGGTGGCTCAGTGGTAGTGTGCTTGCCTTGCATGCCTGGGTTCAATTCCTCAGCAAAACATAAGCAAAAAAAAGCTGTAAGTGGTACTATGGATCAAGTGGTAGAGCACTAGCCTTGAGCTGAAGAGCTGAGGGAGAGCACCCAGGCCCAGAGTTCAGGCCCCATGACTGGACCCCCCCCCAAATAAAAATAAAAATAAAAAAATAAAAAACTGCAATGCACATGTTTATACCTGAATAATCTAATGGTTAAGTTCATAATACAAAGAAAATATCACATCAAGTCTCAATTAAAGGCACTAAAATATTAGTGTCCATGAATATCACTCATTTTCAGCAAATGATTAGTTAAAACCAATTTTATATTATATTTGAAATATAAAAATAAATTTAAACCCAGATTTGCTGTGAATATCCTGTTTCCAAGAATACTTTTATTCAGCCAAAGAGAAAAAAAATTAATGGTTTGTCACATAGAATGAAAGATGTAGAAGCAGCCTCTTTCCTTAAGATAAGTACATGCAAAAAGTGTGATTTGTCCATTCATCTACTGAGGGGCATCTATGTTGGTTCCATATGGTATCTATGGTAAATAATGATGCAATAAACATAGCTGTGCTGAGAGCTTTAGTGTGGTCCTGTTTGTGATCATTTGGGTGAATGCCCAAAAGTAGGATTGCTGGGTCATAGGGGAGCTCTATGTGTCTTTTGAGGAAACTCCACACTGCTTTCCAAAGTGGTTGAACAAGTTTATACTCCAACAACAATTCAGTAGGCTTTCTTTCTGTCCACATCACCTCCTGCATCTATTGTTATTAGAGTTCTTGATTATAGCCATTCTAACTGGGCTGAGTTGGATTGTCAATGTTGTTTTGATTTGCATTTGTTTTATGGATAGGGAGGTTGAGCATTTCTTCGTGTGTCTTTTGGCCATCATTCTTTCCTCTTCAGAGAAGTTTCTCTGTAAGTCTTAAAAATGTTTTTATTGTGAAAATAACGTATATAGGGTTTACAATTACATGGGCAAGGTAATGAGTACATTTCTTTTCAAGCACTGTTGCCTCCTCCTTTGTTTCCCCTTACACAATGGAATTTTATGCCTCCATCAGAAAGAATGACATTGCCCCATTTTTTAGGAAATGGAAAGACTTGGAAAAAATTACATTAAGTGAAGTAAGCCAGGCCCAAAGAAACATATGTCCCATGGTTTTCCATATAACTATTATATGTCTGAGACAAGCAGAAATGGTCAGGTAAGTTGATGTTAAAGGGAAAAAAACCACAAGATAAGGACTCAAATGGTTTTCCTTTCTTGCTATTGTTTCTAACATTTTTATAAGATGATTTTTTTTGTTGCTATGTAGGTCTCTCCCCCATGGTATAACCCCTGTTTTTACTGTATTTGATGTGGGCATAATTTATGGAGTGGAAGGGAAAAATAAATTGTTTAAATAGGGATATAGGTGGATTCATTGCAACAATGAGATGTACAAGATATTATGTCAAAAAATGAACTTTACAACTTTGGCATGGGGGCATGGAAGGGGTTGGGAGGACGGGGGCAGGAGAGATGGATAGGGATAGTAAGGGGAAACAAAGGAGGAGGCAACAATGTTTGGTGAGAAAGGTACACATTACCTTGCTCATGTAATTGTAACCCCTCTGTATGGTATTTTCACAATAAAAAGTGATTTATTCAAAGATAAAAATTCATAAGAGGATTTGTGATCAGAATTGATCGGTAAGCAAAGTAACTGGGAAACTATATATGTATGTTGACTTTTCAATCCAGGATGACAAGATTTTGATAAATGAGACAATACAAGATGATTTTGTATCTCTAACTCACATCCAGTATTCTACAATTTCCCACATACTCCCATTCTCTTACCTCAGTTCCTGATCAATATTCTACTTTCATGATGTTTATTGCTAGTAAAATAACAAGTTGGTTTTTTTTTTAAATTTCTAGATCCAATGAATTTTAGCAATTTGGAATAGTAGTATTAATTCATGGAGTTTAACTTGAATGTCATGTTTAAGGATACTGTATTCAGGGTACTGTGAATTGGTGTGACGCATCCAAGAACATATTATGAATACATATAACCCCCTTAACCCCCATCTAAACAGGCCATAGCCAAGAGAGTAGGTGAGGCAGACCCAATCCCCAAACTTCTTTCTCTGGCACCTGCAATAGCATGTGTCCAGCTCAACCTGGTGGAATGGAGGCCTGACAGATGATATGGGAGCCTGGGAAGAGTGAGTGGGAACAAATCATCTCAAAACAGGGCTGTCCAGGAATGGCTGCCACAGGGGTCAGAGGTGAAAATGGAAAAGCAAGGAATGAAGGACAGGGGTCTCTCTTACCTCGTGGGGTTCTCTGAGGATGGCTCCCACAGCTGGGTCCACACTGAGCAGGAAGGTCATATAGTATAGCTGAAGATCCCTCAAGCTACCCCAGTGGCTGTGTCAGGCATAAAACCTGTTGAGAGAGGGAGGCAAGGTCTGCACCTCCAGCCCCATAAATGCCAGTGGACATGGGGAAAACAAGGACCCCTGGAGCTCTACAAGCCACTGCTGGGAGGGGAGGTGGAGCACACTCCATTCTTCATCCATTAGGTATGTAGGGCTTTGAATGACCAATTCCTTAAAATACCTATATTGCTTGTATTGTGATGTAAATCTCAGTAATATTAATGTGAATTTATCTCTGAGCTTGCAGCCACCAAAACTGGGTTCAGACCAGTCTGGCACCACTTCTGTGTGTTGTGTGTGGACACACACACACACATATCCCCTCAGCTGAACATGTTCCCACAGGGGGGATTGATCCAGGAGGTGGACAGGGATGGGAAGAGGGGGCAGGAAATTAGTGTCTGAGGTGAGTCTGGAGAAGGGGGAGCAAGGAGAGGGGAACCAGCTGGGAGGTATTAGGCCCCACTTACCTTGATTCAGGGCTGTTCTGGGATGGCTCCTTCAGATGGGCCCACACTGATCAGGAAAGTGGTGGTACCCAATGGTGATGATGAAAAGACAGCAACGTTAGCTACAGTACCAGCAGATTCAATGGAACTGAGCAGCCAAGCATGCTACAAGGTTGAATGGTGGATAGGGAAGAGTGATTCCCTGCTTTTCTTCTCCAATGACTGTTTTGCCTTAGTTCAGTCCAATTGTAACACCTACCTATGTGCATGCAACGCACATCCCCTCACTCAGGAGGGGAAGGGTTGGGGGACTGGGTGGCAGTGGAATCAAGGGATGGGGGATGGAGTGGGTAAAGCAAAGGTTAGGGGAGCCACTGGGGTGAGGAAGCATGGTTTGGGGTGGGCAGGGAAACAATTGGTTGTGGGAAGCAGAAGCATGAGGTGAGGGAGTGGATAGCATGGGGTAGTGAGGAAGAGGGACATGGGTGGAGAACCTAGCAATAGAAAGGAAGAGAAGAAGAGGGGTTCAGCCCACTTAATATTTAAAATCCATGTCCCAGGGATGGCTCCTGCTGGGGGGCAGAGGAGAGGGTGGAGTAAAGGGCAATGGAGGGGGTGAGAGCAGGTCACTCACTTACATTGAATCTGGGTCTTTGGTGATAGCTCCAGGAGTTGACTCCACAGTGGCATTGAAAATGGAGGTCAACTGGGTGGTGAAGCCTAAGAGGCCCTGGGGGACCACATCCCTGAAACAGATGCAGCACCAGTTGGGAGAGTTGGCAGATTACTCATCTCCAAACACTCCAGCAATTGATCATAGAAACCATGACTACTGAGGGCATGACCAGGAGGGGATGGGGGTGAACTCTAAGCTCCTATCTTCCATCTATGGAGGAGCTACATCCCCTCACCCATGAATCTTCCTTTACTGAGAGGGGTGGGTTCTGATTTAGGGTGAGCTTCAGACCAACGGGTGTGGGAAGGAGGAGATTATTGGGAGTGGGGCCCCATTACCTTGGAACTGGGTCTTTTAGGGTTGTCTCTGGCATCTGGTTCCATACATCTCTAACCCAAAGAAAGTTTGCGGGGCACTGGAGGGCTAGGGAATGGGAGTATGGGTTGCCCTTGTGTTGGGGGGCATAGGGTGGAGGTGGGCCGGGTGGTGGTGGAAGTGAGAGCCTGGCAGGGTTATTGGGGCCCAGGAAGAGGGGATGGGCACACTTCAGTTGAAACTGGGCTGAGATGAGAGGCTCCCACAGGGGAGCAGAGAAGAAAATGGAAAAGAGGGGTTTTGGAAGGGGACTCTCTTACCTCAAATTGTAGTAGTCATGAGATATTGCCTGCAGCTGGGCCCACACTGAATAGAAAGATGGAGATTCAGGTGGTGAAGCTGAAGATCCCTCAGGAAGATGCATCACTGTTTAAGGAGATTGAGGCAAGTTCTGCATCTCCGGCCCTGCAACTGCCAGCGAACTCACGTATACCAGAGAGCCCAGAGAGCCCTTGGGCTGACAAGGCCTTAGCCAGGAAGGGAGGAGGGACACACTTTGACCTGGGCCTTCCTTCTCTGTGGCAGCCATAGCTCATAGTCAGAATATTCTGGCAACTGTGATTGTGTAGTGTGTGTTGGGCAAGCACACATTCCTTCTCCCATGCATGTGTTCCCCCGGGAGGGCTGGGCCAGTCAGTGAAGGGAAAGCAGTGGGGCCAGAAGGGGTGGGGCTGGAAGGGGTGGCGCCAGAAATGTGGAGATGGAGGTAAAAGTTGTGGCTGTGAGAGGGATGGGTCAGGAAAATGGGTGCAGTCCTGAGTGGGTTTCTGGCCTCAAGAAGTAGTCCAGTCCAGAAAGTAGGAGTAGAGCACATAGCATGTTGGTCGGCTTAGGAAACCCAGGGTGACCATGGGCCAGAGGGTGGGGTTGGGAGGTGGGATGATGGGGGGGCTATGGGACAGAGTGGATAGGGAACCAAGAATAGTAGGTGCGCACAGTAGGACTGTCCAGTATGGCTCTCTCCACATGCTGTGTACTATGCTCATCTGTGCTCTGCCGGGGGTAAGCCCAGCCGGTTAGAGTTCCCATGCCCCACAATCTAGACTAGAGGAAAGGAACTCCATCTAACTATTCACCTTGCAGGGGCATAATTCTCTGGCGCCTGGGAAGAGGTTTATTGTGAAGACAGGTGTGTAGAACGAGCCACCTCTGGAGTAATAGATTCATATAACCCTTACCCATGAGGCATAGTTAATATATAAATTATATATATATATAATGTATATTATATATTGTATTATATATATAATATATAAATAAAATAATATATAAATAAAGTTAATATATAAATAAGTCCTTACCCCCTTCCTTTTCTTTACCTCTTTCTTCTTCTAGTACTGGGGCTTGAACACAGATTCTAGGTGCTACAAAAATTCCCTGCGCAAGGGCTTATTGTAATTCACCTCCTAGACCTCCATCTTCTTGGTCCCTGTCAGCCCAGGTGCAGGTACCATGGCCAGATGCCCATTTTCAAGGCAAGTAGGTCACCACCAGCCTTCTTCCTGGAACCAAAAGGAAGATTAAGGGTTTGGGGCTCTTGTGTGTACATTCATATGAACATTTCCTTCCATCAGTGGGACAGTTCTAAGACCTCATTTTCTTATTGAATTTCAGCTATAAATCATTTAAAAATGGAGGCACGGGAGAGGGACGGGGGAAAAATCCCAAACAACAACAACAAAAAAACATATTTCACAATCATTGAATGACTGAATGATGGCAAGTAAAACTCAACCTAACAATATTTTACCAAATCTGTTATGTTTGAATGGTGATAGCTCCATAGAGGAAGATGCCAAGGCAGCCAGGCAGTGTACATTTGGATATGTTCAAGGATGCTGTCATTATTTAATCATTTGCTCATTCATCCAGGAGGGGGAGATCAGTTACTATGGTACTTTGATTGTGTTCAAGCCAATTACCATGTTATAAAAATAGCAAGCTTCCATAACAAAAAATAAGGCTCCTCTAACCAGCACCAGTTATCTTTAGTTCACTTCCAAGCCACACACCTCATAACCATATCCAAAGAATGCAAGGAAGGGAGGTAAAGAATCAGCATTCTGATGTATTAGCTGGGACCAACAAATTGTTCAGCTTGAACTGTTTATCCTCTGTAGATTACTTTCTTCCTATTTGTGGATCTGAGGTGTGTGCACTTAAGAACTACGTGCATATATCTGTATATACATTCTGACTGAAGATATATGTCCATCAACTGAGGTGTTAGCTTGGAAAGGTTCATTTTAACTGGTACATCAACTGTATGTCAATGTAATTGCTCCTGTGTCATATGTGCATCTCTCCAAGTTCTGCACTAATAATTTCACTCACCATTTTACCTATGTTGCTGCTGGCATTACCAGTCTTCCTTCTTCCAATTCTCCCTCCCACCTCCCTCAATACCATGCATCAAACCACAGCCTTTATGGTTTGTTTCTTCAGTTTTGATTGCCTGAGGTTTGATTGGTCCAGTTCTAACGCAGTAGGTACTATGGCAGGTGCAGAGGGTGGCCTTTCTTCTTCTAACTTTCCTGACACATACCAGGAGAGTCTGTCAGTGTTTCGGGAGTTTTACTTGAATTACTTTTCACTTTCTGGGCTTTGCCACCTATCTGATATTGTCTCTTCTTTTGTGTTAATGAAGATTGAACCCAGGATGTTTCATTAGCTAGGCAAGTACTCTCAGTGAACTATAACCCAGCCCCAGAACATCTTTTTAAATTCTCCTTACATCTGAGTGTAGGATGGAAAGAAAATTTTAGTCCGGTATATTGTAATGTTTTACATTTTTAGATTTTGATTAATCTAGTTATATATAGTCATAGTCTAGAAACAAATATATTGGTAGAACTTGATAAGACACTATACAGCTGTTGAGGGGAATGGATTGTTCTACAGCATAACCTTGGAAACAGTGGTGAGGCCTTCAACATCAATTCATCAGGGACATGAGTTCAATCCACGAGAGTTGCTGTGGTCTGAAGCTTCCCCTCAGGTTTCTGCTATTCCATCTTGCATGCTACATTTCATACTAGCAATATCCACCATGCTCAGTTTGACTGCTTAAATTTGTTGAAAGATTGTGAGTGAATGCATATGTCATCTTAGACGACTTTATCATTGAGTCATGTGAAGAACTTCACCACAAAAGAGATCACTCTTCACTTGCAGTGATGACTTACATCAAATTTTCATAATGACCACAAAGCTATTTTTTCAGGGCAAACATTTTAACTTTCACCAAAATGATGCTATGGCAAAAAAAGATCTTCTAATAGGGTTTCAAGTCCAAACACAAAATACTTTTGCTTAAGGAAGAATTAACTATGCCAGCCAATATATTCGCAGAATATTTATCTGTGCTTTGACCCTGTTAAAAAAAAGTTATTGTTTTTGTTTTAGGTTTTTGGGGTTTTTTTTGGTCATGGGGCTGGAACTTTGGGCTTAGGCTCTGTACCTCAGTGAATCAGCTCCTCAGTGATTCAGCTCAAGGCTTGTGCTCTACCACTTGAGCCACAGTGCCACTTCTGGTATTGAGGTAGTTAATTGAAGATAAGAGTCTCATGGACTTTCCTGCATAGGCTGGTTTTGAACTGCAATCTTTATATCTCATCCTCATGTGTAGCTAGGATTATAGGCGTGAGCCACTGGCACTTGGCAACTATGTACAATTTCAAACCATGTTTGAAAATGTTGGGAAAAACTATAGAATACTTGTTAGCAGCAGTAGTTACATGGGTATAAATATATGTAATATACCAAATATTTTTGCAAAACTGAAGTTCTTGGTAATCAAATATATAACAAAACTCATTTGGATCTCTTATTGAACATTATTTATTTTACTATCTAGAAAAAATTATATATCACATTATAAAAATATATAAATATTGCCTTAGTATTTATGGGCACAATTCTACTTACAGAGAAAGAAAGAGAAGGGGGAGAGAGAAGGAGACAGAAAGAGGGAAAGAGAAAAACAAAATCCAGAACATTAAACTTACGTGTTGGAATTCTGTAATTCCCAATTACATATTGTACTGATAGGGAAATTACAATGAAATCGAAAATTAGACCATTCTGTAAGGATTCCAAAAATATAGTTCTTATTCATTACCTGTTTCTTATCTTGATGTGTTTGTCACTAGTTAGATCATTTGGTTTGCATTAGGATGAAAATACCACTATCTTGTTCTTAAAATCAAAGGGAAAATTACAAGTGTGCAATTGAAAGTGGTATATGTATATTTGTATCAACATTTATTTGATTAGTTTTCAAATACCAGGTCATGTTCCCAAATAATAATGGATTTTGCAAATATAAAAAATATACTGTTAATGTATTTCTTTTTCTAAAATGTATTTCTTATGACCAGATAAGACGTGTTAAGTGAAATGAACCTCAGGATAAGGACACAGGTTGTTTTTTTCCCTTGTTATTGTTTCTAACGTATTTATAATGTACCTTGTGATTTTTTTGTTTCTTTGTATGTTCCTCCCCTATAGTGGTTGACCCATTGTAACTGAGATGTACAAGACACTATGTTGAAAAGCAAACTTTACAATTTAGGCTGGGGGGGAGGAGGAGTGTAGTTGTAGAGATCAGAGGGAAAGGATGGTAGGGAAAAACAAAGGAGGAAGCAACAATGCTTGATAGGAAATGTGCTCATTACCTTGCTCATGTAACTAACAAATTTGTACAGTATTTTTACAATAAAAATATATTAAAATGTATTTCTTATAAATAGAAATACTTTTAAAATTTTATGCAAATTTCCAATTAGGCAGTTCTGATGATGTATATATGAATTGTTGTTAGTTAGATTTGTTTGTGTATATGTGTGGTGGTCATTGGGTTTGCAATTAGGCCCTGGGTGCTGTCTTCAGTCCCCACCCCCTTCTTTGGCATGTTCAAGGTTAGCAACTTCCCACTTGAGCCACATCTTCCAACTTTTTGTTTTTCAGTTGGAGATAAGAATCTCTTTCTTTCCTGCCTGAGCTGGTTTTAAACCCTGATCCTCAGATCTCAGCCGCTTGAATAAGTTACCACTTACATTTATTGTTTTCCTTTTATTAACATTAATTTTATTGTAAAGATACTGTACAGAGGGATTACAGTTACATGAGTAAGGTAATGACCACATTTTTCTATCGAGCATTGTTACCTCCTCCTCCTTTGTTTTTCCCTTACCATCCCTCCCCTACCCACCTTCTTCTCTTCCATCCCTTTCCCCACACCCAAAGTTGTAATATTCGTTTTCAACATAGTGTCTTGTACATCTCATTGCTACAATGGGCTAACCTATATCCCTATTTAAGCATTTTGTTTTTTCTCTTCCCCTCGCCAAATTAGAAAAATTTAAATATAGGATACAGGGCACCAGAATCAATACAGTGAAAACAAGGGTTATACCATGGGGGAAGAACATACTGCAGAAATAAAAAAATGACATTGTACATTAAAAATACGTTTAAAACCATAGCAAGAAAGAATAAGCCACGTGTGTTCCCATCTTGAGGTTCATTTTGCTTAACAACATCTTATATGGTCATATGTACATAGCTTTTGACCTCTTCTGCTTGTCCTAGATATATACTAACAATGGCAAGTAAGGGAAAACATGGAACCTATGTTCTGGCTTACTTCACTTAGTATAATTTTCCCAAGACTTTCCATTTCCTAAGAAATAGGGCAATATCATTATTTCGATAGAGGCATAGAATTCCATATATATGCATATATATGTATATATATATATATATATGTACCTATCATTTTTTGGATCGATTCATCTACTGAGGGGCAACTGGGTTGGTTCCATATCTTAGCTACCATAAATAATGCTGCAATAAACGTAGTGGTGCTGGTAACTTTAGCCACTTTCATTTAAATCAGGTGATCTACTAAGTGTTTCCCTGTCCTCTTTTGTGAAAATACACCTTCCCAACAACAAAGGTAAAAGAACACATTAAAAGTTGTTCTGATACTCGCAACCCAAGAAGATACAAAGATAAAAAATTTGTAGTTGTTGAAAGACTGAGTTTCTTTTTTTTTTGGGGGGGGTTCTGGTCGTGGGGTCTGAACTGTGGGCCTGGGTGCTGTCCCTCAGCTCTTCATCTCAAGGCTAGCACTCTACCACTAGAGCCACAGCACCACTTCTGGCTGTTTTCTTTTTGCTCATGTGGTGCTGAGGAATCGAACCCAGGGCCTCATGCATGCAAGGCAAATGCTCTACCACTGACCCACCTTCCCAGCCCCAAGACTGAGTTTCTTCAGTGTCATTTTGGAAAAAGTGAATCAAATGTTCAGATCATTCCTAAAGAGAAAAAATTGGGCCTACTTTTTAAATGAGGAGTAGTAATGAGAAAAATGGTTTTTGTATCATTACTGTAGCCTACTTGAAAGAGTTTGAAGGTACAGATGATCAGATATATTTTCTGTGTAGCAATCACTTAAATCTAAAATTCTGTTTTCCTCTGCATTATCAGTTTGTTTTCAACAAGTGTCTGATTTGAAACATAGACCTTGGTACCAGGGTTTTCGGTAGTTATTTTAATTTTTATGAAAGTAAATTTATTTTTTTTAAGCCATAAAATCTAATAATGATAATCGTTCTCTGATATCCTTCACCAAGCTTTGCACATCTCATTATATTGGTTTAAAATGCTATCATTATATTTATTTGCTATAAAGTTTGGTTTTGCTTTTGGCTTTTGTGCTGGTATTGGGGCTTGAAGTCAATACCATGTGACATCAGCCCTCCCATTAAAAATTTTGTTGGTTTTACACAATTGTTTAGATGGTAAATTATGACTCCCACCACCCACATTCCTCACCCAAGGCTGTTTGAAACCTTTTTTTGTTCAGTCGTGGGGCCTGAACTCTGGGCCTGGGCACTATCCCTCAGCCCTTCAGCTCAAGATCAGCATTCTACCACTTGAGCCACAACACCACTTCCAGTTTTTTCTGCTTATGTGGGGCTGAGGAATCAAACCTAGGGCCTCATGCATGCACGGCAAACACTCTACCACTGAGCTACCTTCCAAGCCCTTGAAACAATCTTGACTGGCTTATTACATAACTATTCCAAAAACATGTACTCATCATTCCTATGTTTCCTCTATTTGCTGGTCTATGAAACCTTCAAACTTAAATAACATTCTTTTAAATAAAATATCCAGGAAAAAGTAATCCTATATGATGTTTTTTTTTTTTATGCAATAGTCCTAAAAAGAACGTTTTAGACCTGGAACATTGTAAATAACCAAATTTCAAGAGCTATTTGCTACTAACTCAGTTAATTACTGAATGCCTGTAACAGATTCTTCTGAAAATATTTACACAGAGACAGGCATGTAGAGGATTATTTTACCAAGTGCACATTAAAATTAGAGCACAAAAATAAAAATCAGGCTTAAGATATATATTTGATATCTTTCCCCACATTCTCCCTAAATGATGACAATATTAAGAATGTCTCATAGAGCCTTCTTAGCTCCAATTTTCTTGGGCTTCCTAGGTTTACAATTCTTAAATCACAGAGACATGCTGTAATGGGAATAAGAATTTTTTTTGTGTACGTTGCCCTTCAGACTGCGTTTCTTCTTCAACGCTTTTCTCAACTCCCTTACTAGAGATTATTCTCAGAGTTGACTTCATCTCCAACTTTTCATTCTTCCCAGCTGGACAAATGAAGTTGTAGATCAAGACTCTTAGACACAAAGAATTGAAGAGCCTGAATCTAAGACACTTCTCTCATACACAGTCCCTGTAAAAACACAACTACAAAAGCAGTATTTATAGTTTCATTTTTTTCTACTAAGACCAATAGATGAGATTGCTTGCTTCTGAGGGTACCTGTTTGGGCCTCTTCCTGATGTTGTGGATTAACTTTACATCTTAGGTCCACTGTCAGCAACAAAAGGTGGCAGGCTTAGCCAATCCAGAAGGTTCGCTCAACAGGGCAGCTGGATGTGTCTCCTATGGAGGGATCCTAGGATACCTCATGAATGGCATGGAAGATCTAAGTTGGAAATTCCGGGGGAAACTAATGTATCCTATGAACACCAACTTAGCAAGGCAAAATTTACTCCTACAGAAGGCATCCTGTCTGTCTCATGCCCAAGTTGAATAAGCACACTGGATACCCAGCCCATCACTGGCTCCCACGAATTTGAACTTTGGGATCATCTTTCAAAATTTTGACCCCTTTCAAACTAGTCAAAAGCTTTAATAATTAACCAACTCTATAACACCTAGCCATAGTAAAAGAAAAATAACCAACTTTTACCCAGCTGGTGTTCTACCAATAGTGCCATGCTTCTAGCCCCTAGAACTTCTCTAAAATAGCATTGGTAATGTTGTGACTATCTTTAAAAGGGCAGTGCTTATATCAGTCAAGCACATCATCATTTAAATTCTACATTTCTCTGATCTGATTTTACTTTCTTTACTTACAACCTAGTAAGCACTGGCTTTCTTATTCAGCAATATCCAATATGACATTTTGAGTTAAAAAAATGTGTTTAGTTAAGGCAGTTTTTCAGTCAGCCGCTGAACAAAACTTATACAAGAGATAAAGCACCCATACACACATTACTCTGCAAACATTTATTAAAGAGGTAAATATTGACTCATTTTTAAAATGCTTGTTCCATCATGAAACTAGTAACGGGATCTGCCACAACACACAGACACACAAACTTCTTTTTTTAAGTGATGGTGGGCTGGTCTTGGGTTTGGTCTCATTCTCTGGGCATTGTCCCAGTGCATTTTTGCTCAAGGCTACCATTTTAGCCACAACTCCAGTAATATCTTTTTGCAGGTTAATTAGAAATAAATGTTTTATCTTTCCTGCCTGGGTTAGCTTCAAACACAGATCCTCAGAACTCAGCCACCTGAGCATCTAGTATAGTACTCAGCTTCATCTCAGTTTTTAGGTAACTTGTTTGCCAGTATTCAATTCTTGTAAGTGTTTCTGTAGCATTGGCCTCCAACTACCACACAGATTCCCTTTCAAGTATATTTATTCTTATTTGAACATGTTTCTTGTAAAAATACTGTACAAAGGGGGTATTTACATGAGTAAGGTAAAGCGTATTTTTCCTATCAAGCATTGTTACCTCGTCCTTTGTTTTTCCTGAACCATACTTAACCTCCCAGCTCCACAGTTATACTATAGACTCCCCACACCCCCACCTAAATTGTAAAGTTTGTTTTTCAAGAGTGTTTTGTGCATTTCATTGTTAGAATGGGTCAACCACTATTCCTGTTTAACCATTTTGTTTTTTCTCCTTTCCCTCCCCAAATTAGAGATCTGTATATACAAGATGCAAGGCACCAACATCAAACACAGTGGAAACAGGGATTATACCTGGGAGTGTGAGGGAAATACAAAGAAACAAAAATCACAGGGAACATTATAATATGTTAGAAACAAGAGCAAGGAAGAAAAAAATCACTTGTTTCCCTATCTTGGGGTTCATTTCTCTTATCTTCATCTTATCTGGTCAAGTATTATATTTAGACCGAATTTTCCCATTCAATCCTACCTGTGGCTCCTAGTTACTATTCCTTGGTGGCATGTCCAATTAACAAACCCAGCTGATAAATAAAAGCACATATTGGAATAATTTGATTGTGGAGATCATAGATTGTGGAGATTAAGAGAATATAACTAATTTGAGTTGCTGTTTCTGGTTTCTAGCTTTAAGCTCTTTGGGAAATGTTCAGGGGCCCCTAAATAGCATAGTTGTAAATATGAAGTTTGAATGACCCCCTAACTATGAAGTGTCTCCTTACTTAATTTAAGGTGCTTGATAATGCTCAAGTGCGGCTTGGTCAATTGAACCAAAACACAGTTTCTACCCCAGTTGGCCAGTTATATCTCCAATAGTGGTCTTCTGCAATGCCACCATACATTTCTCCTGTCTATGGTTAGTACTTAATGCTCATATCAAAGGGTTGGCCTTTACTACATTGAGATAAGTTTCCCAGAAATGCGAAATTTTCCCCAGGGATAGTTGATCTTGAAAGAATGAAGCCGGTGAGTTTCAGAGGTTTGTGAAATAGACTCTTGCTTTTGAGAAGAGAAACAGCATGTTCCAAGTTGTCTCATATCACAGATTGCTGACCTATCATGAATTTCATTCCCATGGGGTCTGAGCTCTGTGACAGCACAAAGAGGACCTTTTGTGTGGCCTCCCTGCCACACAATCATAGCAGTACTCACTATGTGGACAGAATCATCAAAGTAGTTACCTCACTTATCCAGTAACAATTTCAATCTGGGTGGAATCAAAATTGAAGTCATACACAGAGTGTCTGTTCCATGACTGAAGTTGCAATCATATCGTAGGATTAACTAGAGTGTCCATTGAGGCCCTGGAACTAAGCAAGATCACTTTAAAGGCATTAAGACTGTTTGGAGTTCCCCAAGCAGGATGTTTTCACAAGTCAATACCTGACAAACATTAGTCACTTATCTGGGAATTATGAAACTGGATGATGTTTTTGAGCAATTTGATCATTAACGCCTGCCTTACTAGAAGGCAATCTCTCTCCCAACTAGAAGGGAAACTTGTATTTCTGCTAGACAGAAACCCCCAAAACTCCCTAACACTTGGTAGGAAACCCTCCCTCCCTCTTGGCAGGAAACCCTTTAGGAGTAGCTAACCTTAATTTTTTTTTTTTTTGTCGTTCTTGGGACTGAACTCTGGGATTGGGCACAGTCCCTCAGCTCTTCAGCTCAAGGATAGTGCTCTACCCCTTGAACCACAGTACCATTTCTGGTTTTCTGGGTGGTTTATTGGCAATAAGAGTCTCACAGACTTTACCTGCCTGGTCTAGCTTTTAACTGCCATCCTCAGATCTTAGCCTCCTGAGTAGCTAGGATTAGAGGCGTGAACTACCCTCTCCCCATTTTTTCTTTTTCTTTGTTTTGTGGGTTGTGAAGCCTGAAATCTGGGCCTGGACACTGTCCTTTAGCTCTACAGGTCAAGGATAGCAATCTACTATATGAGCAACAGCACCACTTCTGGCATTTTCTGCATATGTGGTGCTGAGGAATTGAACCCAGGAGTTCATGCCTGCAAGACAAGCACTCTAACGCTGAGCCACCTTCTCAGCCCTTCATCTGAGATTTTAGTTCACTCATTTGCCAATGTTCAACCCTTCTAAGACATTTATGTAGCTTTGGCCTCCAATTGCCACACAAACTCTTCCCTTCCCTACTCGACCAGCGAGGAAAAACGACCACCACTCCAGGAGTCTTCTCAGATCACGCTTTATTGGAGAGCCTTTTAATTGTAGGAGAGCTTGGACTTGAGAGAGCGTGCACCCGAAACACAGCCGCTTATATAGGGAATTCGAACACGGGTCTTTTCTATTGTTGGTCGCCTGCCTTTTACCGTCACCAGGTGTCATGGGATTGGCTGGGGACACTACCGGGCTCGCGCACGCGCACAGCCCAGGCGTCCCGCCAAGCACCGTCTGGAGTGGTAATCCTCAAAACTGCAAGGGAGTGGGCGGAGTCTCGCCTCGGCTCCCTACAGTTCCCCCTTCTTTGTTTTATGGCAACAGGTAAGAGTAGAGGTTGGGCCTCTGTCTAAGACATTAATGAGAGGACCTTGCACTGGCCTTCGCCTGAGGGGCGCCTTCCCCAGTGATGACCAGGCCCATCCGATGCCTTTTTTGCAGAGGTGGGATCTTGGGCATCAACCCACTTGCTACCCAGCATGCTCTTCTTGAGGAGATGGTACCCTCAAGTGCAGTGCACTTGCTTGGCACCCTGTCCCAAATTGCAAATTGCATACCTGTCCCGGTGCAATGGGATCCCCTGATCCCTCGGGGTGCTAAGGCTATGCAGAATGGTAAGGCTTAACTGCCTCTTAGGGCCGACAGCCAGATCTGGGGTGAGGATCCACTCTCCAAAGCGGCTAATGCTTGCAAGATAACAACCTTGTCCCTTCTGGTTTGGGCTCGAAGGCGACAGACCAACCATAGGCAGACCACGCATCCTCCCAAGCAGCAGGCTAAAAACATTCCGACTCCCACCCGCTCTTTGGAAAAGGACACCACAGAGGCAATCCAGTCAGTAAATTGTAACAGCCCACAGCATCATCGGTTTAGCTATCACAGGGATTGCTATTAGCACTGTTGCTAACAGCAGGAAGATCAGCTGTATCAGGAGACGAGTGGATGGCATCTTCAAGATGGGGTTCTTCTGCAGTCTCCACTGGCCTGGTCAGTCTCGTTGGCACCCAGTGAGGTACTTCTTGACTCTGTGGAAAAACACAAACAGCTCCCCTGGATCTGGTTATTACCGGATCCGGTCCATACCATTTATTATTAATAACATCCTTCCACATAACCATGTCTTTAGTATCCATGGAGTCTCTTGTCATATGCCGATCTGCGGCAGACTGATCGTTGTCATTTAGAATTAAAAAATTAAGGGTAAAGAGCGCAAGAGAAAGTCTTTCCCTGGGGGACGCGGACTCAGCAACTCCCCCTTTTTGTTTTTGAAGCATTTCTTTTATGCTTCTATTAGCTCTTTCCACTATACCTTGTCCTTGAGGATTGTAGGGCAATCCGGTGGTGTGGGCAACCTGCATTTGTGCGCAAAAGGCGCGAAAACCATGGGAAGTATAAGCAGGGCCATTATCCGTCTTGAGTCTAAGGGGCTTTCCCCAAGCTGCCCAAGCTTCTAAGCAGTGTATTCTGACGTGAGACACCTTTTCTCCTGCCAAAGGTGTGGCATGAATGACACCAGAAAAGGTGTCCACAGACACATGTAAATATTTCAACTTACCAAATTCCGTCAGATGAGTAACATCCATTTGCCATAGGGCGTTTGGTCTCAACCCCCTGGGGTTTACCCCCACATGGGAAGGATGAAGAAAGGTAACACAAGATTTACAGGCTTTAACAATATCTCTTGCCACATGCCTGGACAAATTTTATCTTTTCCTAAGGGTATTAGCAGGTACATGATACAATCTATGAAAGTCTTTTGCCAATTCTACAGGATCAGCAGCGACCAGAGCCACAGCCCGAGTTGCCTGGTCCACCAAATCATTACACTTTGCCATTGGGCCCGGTAACATAGAGTGGGCGCGAATATGTCCAATATAAAAAGGATGTTTTCTGTTTAAGATAAGGGACTGAATCTGTAACAAAACATTAGAAATTGTACTGGCCTGCTTAACTGAAGCAGCAACTTCAAGAGAAGCAACGGCATTTACAACATATAATGAATCAGAAAATAAGTTAAAAGGTTGATCAAATCTTTTAAAAACTTCAAGCACAATTAAACATTCAACAGCCTGTGGGACATTGGGCCGAAAATTAAAAACTACCGGCTGTTTGTGTCCTTGAACAAAAAAGGCACCTTGTCCAGATTTTGATCCATCCGTAAAGATGGTCAGAGCGTCAACCAAGGGCTCCTTTGAAGTGACAACAGGAAAATACACTAAATTTTTGTTAACTATGGCAAGCAGAGGATGCTTAGGATAATGATTATCAATTACATTTGGAAATGAGCAGACAAGAATTGCCCACATATCCATTGTGGCTGCTAAAATTTCAACTTGCTCACGGGTGTATGGAATAATTAATTTATCTGGAATTTTTGCAAAGTGCATCAAACAATACTTTATACCCAAAATTGCCTCTTTTTTTTATTTTTTATTTTTTTTTATTTTTTTATTTTTATTTTTATTTTTCTCAGATCATAATTGCCTGTTTAGCCACTAATTCAGGAAAATATTGAACAGTTTTTGCTCCCACAGAATCATAGCATTAATAGTTAGCCTTTGAAGCAAGGCAGTGGTATAATTGGCCGTCACTCCATAAGTCCGGACTGCCTCAACTAAATCCTTAAGCTGGAAGTAGGAAACCGGCTCAAGAATTCTCTCATTAGTAATGGGATTTTCAAAAACTGGAAAGGCGGCCGCTAATGGCGACCAGGTGCTGCCTTTTATAAAGTGACTCTTCCCTGCCGGCGGGCACGGCGGGGGGGCTGACGGGTGAGGGGCAGCTCCGTTTCCTCTCCCTGGCTGGTGCGGTACTCCCACCCCTAGGGGGCGCCACCCTCCATATCTGTCTGCCACGTGCTCCGCCGCAGCCTCTTCTAAGTCTTCACTATCAGCTGGATCGAGCTGTTCTCCCTCCTCCTCTAACATTTCTTCCTCTGAGTCACTCACAAGATTACTATATTCTTGGTCCCGCCCTTCCACATGTAGGGCTGAGAACCGGTTTGCTTTTAAAGAAGGGCAAGGGGGTCTCCTTGAGACCCCCTCCTCTCTGAAACCCTTCTCCTTTTGTGAGGGCTGCAGCCCCTCTTGCTTTAATTCTTTAGGATCCTTTTGTCTTTTTTCCCTTTTTCTTTTAGGCCTATTTTCCTCCCCCTTACTGTATGCTGACTCTGATAGACTATCCTGATGCCGCGTTAGTACTTTGCATCCTTCCTGGATTAAATCAAAACCTCCCTCCTCGAGGCAAGTGCGCACCATCAAAAAGACAAGCCACAAGGGAAGAAGCAATGCAAGCAACCAATAAATATCTAAATCTACAGTGAACAGCATACCGGGGGATATTTACCGACGTCCCCTCTCCGCGTGTTGAGTTCTGACTCCAATTCGGCCTCTCGCACGGGTCCCGTCCCAGGTTCGTTCCCGGGTTTCAGCACCAGTTGTAGTGGCCACCTACTGGACCAGCGAGGAAAAACGACCACCACTCCAGGAGTCTTCTCAGATCACGCTTTATTGGAGAGCCTTTTAGTTGTAGGAGAGCTTGGGCGCGAGAGAGCGTGCACCCGAAACACAGCCGCTTATATAGGGAATTCGAACACGGGTCTTTTCTATTGTTGGTCGCCTGCCTTTTACCGTCACCAGGTGTCATGGGATTGGCTGGGGACACTACCGGGCTCGCGCACGTGCACAGCCCATGCGTCCCGCCAAGCACCGTCTGGAGTGGTAATCCTCAAAACTGCAAGGGAGTGGGCGGAGTCTCGCCTCGGCTCCCTACAACTTTAAAGGCATTAAGACTGTTTGGAGTTCCCCAAACAGGATGTTTTCACAAGTCAATACCTGACAAACATTAGTCACTTATCTGGGAATTATGAAACTGGATGATGTTTTTGAGCAATTTGATCATTAACGCCTGCCTTACTAGAAGGCAATCTCTCTCCCAACTAGAAGGGAAACTTGTATTTCTGCTAGACAGAAACCCCCAAAACTCCCTAACACTTGGTAGGAAACCCTCCCTCCCTCTTGGCAGGAAACCCTTTAGGAGTAGCTAACCTTATTTTTTTTTTTTTTTTGTCGTTCTTGGGACTGAACTCTGGGATTGGGCACAGTCCCTCAGCTCTTCAGCTCAAGGATAGTGCTCTACCCCTTGAACCACAGTACCATTTCTGGTTTTCTGGGTGGTTTATTGGCAATAAGAGTCTCACAGACTTTACCTGCCTGGTCTAGCTTTTAACTGCCATCCTCAGATCTTAGCCTCCTGAGTAGCTAGGATTAGAGGCGTGAACTACCCTCTCCCCATTTTTTCTTTTTCTTTGTTTTGTGGGTTGTGAAGCCTGAAATCTGGGCCTGGACACTGTCCTTTAGCTCTACAGGTCAAGGATAGCAATCTACTATATGAGCAACAGCACCACTTCTGGCATTTTCTGCATATGTGGTGCTGAGGAATTGAACCCAGGAGTTCATGCCTGCAAGACAAGCATCTAACGCTGAGCCACCTTCTCAGCCCTTCATCTGAGATTTTAGTTCACTCATTTGCCAATGTTCAACCCTTCTAAGACATTTATGTAGCTTTGGCCTCCAATTGCCACACAAACTCTTCCCTTTTCAGATAATATTTCTAGAATTAATTTCCCCATGCCATTCTACTAGAGAATCTAGTTTATTGGTTTAAAAATGTTTTAGTATGATTAATAACCTGTTGTTCCTATTCTCTACATTTTATTTTTACCAGCCCTGGGCCTCCCTGAGATTCTTTTGCTGAAGCCTAGCTCTCTACTAGTAAAGCCACAGTGCCAGTTCCACTCTTTTCTGTTTGTGTGGTGCTGAGGAATAAAGCCCAGGGCTTCATGCATGCGAGGCAACCAATTTAAAACTAAGCCATATTCTGAGCCCCCAAACTATATTTTCTTTGTAATTATTACCTGAAAAAATGGAGTCATAAAATCCTATCTGGGTTCTGGTTTTGAACATTTGGGAAATTTTGGCGGGAGCCTGAATTGTGCCTCTGTAAATATGAAATACGAATGACCATCTGGGAAGGGGTTTCTCCTAACTAGTATAAAATGTTTGAGAATGGACAGGTAGACGAAATACTAATGTGAAAGGGATGGCCAACTGAACCAAAGCACAGGTTCTACTCTAGTTTGCCAGGAATGGTACCAACACTGGTCCTCCACAATACCATTGGACATTTCCCCTGGCTATGTTTAGAGCTTACTAGTTATCTCTTCACATGTTCAGCCTCCACTGCTTCTTGATAAGATTCCCAGAAATGCCAGTTGTCCCACTACTTAGAGAGGAAAGGGGTATAGTTGGCCTTGGGAAGATAGGATTTTTGTCTTAGATCCTTACTCTTGCTAACAGCAACAGCACCATATTACAAGTTTCCCCAAGCTGTGTTTGACTGACAGATCATGCACTCCATGCATGATCTGCATGGGGGTCTGAGGTTCATCACAGTGGAAAGTGGACCACTTGTTTTTCTGGTCTCTGTGCCACATAATCTTAACAGTAATAGTGGGCAGAATATTTAATCCATTTCACCCAAGCATTATTTTTTGTTGGTCATAGCACTTGAACTCTGGGTCTTGGCACTGTCCCTGAGCTTTTCAGCTCAAGGCAAAAGAAAGGCCTACTACTTGAGCCCAACACCAATTCCAGTTTTCTGGTGGTTAATTGGAGGTAAGAGTCTCAAGGACTTTACTGCACTGGCTGGCTTTGAAACCAATCCTCAGCTCCTGGGTAGCTAGGATTTCAGGTGCATGCCACTGGCACCCAGATTTGGACTTGAATTTTAAGGTTACCCAGAGAGTCAGCTTCTGAAACTGAGGTTCCAATGCCATACATCCTTGGATCAGCTAAATGATTAATCCAGGCTTCAGAGTCCAAGTGGGCAGCTGAAGGAGTTTAATGAGTAGGACTTTTTTGAATTCTCCTTTCAGGATATAAGATTAAAACACACACATGCAAGCACATATGCATCACAAGTTTTTGTTTGGACAAGTGCACATTATGGAGCTCAGTAATAAATGTCATCCATTATTTAATAGTGTTCTCAGATTTTTTTCAACATTCTCCCAGTGGATTATCAGAAGCAGGGCCTTGGATAATTTTTCTTGGGTTCTTTAGGCCTAGAATTCTTATTCCCCATTTTAGCAGCTTTTTCAGTTTTTGGTGCACTTAATCCTCCTTATTGTACGTTTCTTGTGCACTCCTCTCATATTCAACTCTCCCCTTACTGGAGATTTCTTAAAGATGGCTTCCTCCAGCTCCCACATTTTTATTCTTGGGCCAGAGAATGAAAACACGCATCAAGACTCAAGTTTTCTTTTTGCCTAAGACTCATTCAGCCCATGAAAATCCCCAACCCATGAGATAATATGCTCTAGTACAATTTTTCGTCTCATGGCCAAAGCATGATGTTAATTTTTATTGGGGGTGCTCCTTGGGCCCATTCCTGACATTGCTGATACACTTTCCATCATTAACCACAATGGGTGGTGTTTAACCCAACCTTGATCTACCTCAACAAGGCAGGATATTTCTGCTCCTGAAGGGCTCCCTCCATCCCTCCTTGCATGACAAAGATCCTGGACAATGCTCCCGATTGTTGGGAATACTCTCATAGTATAAGCCAATATGGCAACAAAGACCAGCAACGTGAAAAAAACTTAGCACGGCAAAGTTTAGTTCTGTTAAAGGGCATGTTATTGGCAAGAAGACAACTAAGCAACCACTCTGAGTAGGAAGTCTGAGTAGGAAATATGTTTTACCCCTAATGAGTTACAAATTCTGTTATTGATCAGAAGTTGTGTTCACAATCTTGCTCAATTGTCTCTTTTGAAGCTCAGCTGGCTAGTTTGAAGGGGGATAACAGTTTCATAACAATCCATAAACCAAGACAACCATGCCAGAAATTGTTAGAAAATTCTTACTAAGCTTGTGCTCTATGAGTTAATCTATGTCCCTAGAACGATTTTAGTTATAGGATATACTTTAGTTAAAATAGCTTTTAGTAAGATGATGGCTATGCTTAGTCAATGCTTTCCCTCAAGCAATCACTTTCAGAGAAAAAGATTCTAACTCCGACACAGTCCATTCCCAGACAGAATTTATTATCAGCAGCTTCCTCTTTGAAATGGAGGCTTATGAGCTTCCAGTTGAAAAAAACCTTATTCATATATTGCCTTGGATCCCTTAGGCAAACTCACCACAGCAAGTGATTATGAAACCAACAGTGGTGTGTGTCTGCTTCATTATAAAGAACCTGTCATGTACTTCTGGTCCTACCGATAATAGAAAGAGAAAAGCTTACTCTCTCAGGAGGCACGTAGCTATGGACTTAAGCACACATATTGAACCCTGAACACAGGACACAGATTAGGCTGTAGGATTTTCAGAGCCATCCGAGCTGCTTGGCTGACCGCAGGGCACACTTCTGATGCCACATTTCTGAGGCAAAGCAGTTCTAAGCTGCCAAGACACTATGGTTGGAAGAGGCCTTAGAGAGAATTCTTGGTGGGAAGGAGAAGGTGAAACTTTGGATTTACGTTTTAGAAAATGCAAGACACTTTCTGAATTGCTTGAGACATTGAGCAGATCAACATGTTTTCTAGCCCTCTAGATGTGGAGTATGAGAACACTACCCATGTCTTACATTCAATCCCTCTGCCTGGCACTCTTCAATTCCCTCTTACAGGAGTTAAGCAGTTTTTAAGAAAGCAAAAGTCAGTGAATGTGATCTAACTAGTGAAGAAAGCATATCCTTTGGCTTTAGAATAAATCAATTTCTATCTCAGAACACGAGGAAGAGAAGAAACCACATTCTACAGAATTTAATACCTTAACAATGCTAGTTGGCTGCATTAAATTTTCATTGTCAGATTCACGCAAGAAAAAAAGGAAAGCCAAGAATTTCTAGACCCTTTGCTAGCCTAGTACTTCGTTCTTGTTTTTTGTTTTGTTTTTTCCTAATTCTTTTTAAAAATTTTTTTCCTCCTCTTTTGTTTCCCCTTTCCATTCCTTCCCATCTCCCTCCTCCCACCACCACTCTCCCTCCTAAGCCACAGTTTAATGTTCATTTTTTGACATAACATCTTTTACATCCCATTTCTAATTCTTTTATAGATTCTAGTAAGAAGACAAGAAAATGCAGACATTAGCCTGGTTCAGTTTAATCTGAAACCACAGAACCTAAGTTATCGAATTCTAAATCTAGTCTCATAGCTGAAGGCCAAGGCTTCCCTCCCCCCAACATCTTCAGAATAGCAGTATTTTCTGTCTCAGGTTTGTTTTCTTTTAAGAATTTGAGAGCAGAAAAGTTTTTAAGCGGGTTTCCTTCAGAGCAAAACACAGCAGTGAAATAGACTCCTCATCAAAGTAAAAATAGATTAGTGAAACAACCTCCTTAGAGAAAAGAGGGACCAAGAGCTGGTCGGAAGGGGCTCATATCCCTCAGGGCCCATATCCCTCAGCCCTTTGACTTTGCCCCTTAGGGCATGTTCCTGGATTGATTGGTCAGTGGGTGGGCTTGTGCCACATTGAGTCTCATAATTGGTCTCCCAGTCTCAGAGAATGAGTATGGAATTTTCCTTATTGGATACCCCAACTCAGAGCACAAGTGTGGAAAACACTATTGATTGGAAGGGAGGTAGAGGGAGACTCCCCAGATCATAGAAAGAGTGCATGTTAGCACCTAAAGCTTGTTGCGAACAAGGTGTGCATTCTTTTCTGTGTCATTCATCCCTGAAATGTTGTAGTCAGTTCCATCCATCACCTTTATCCATAACTACCCAGCTGAAGTGGTTTAACTCCCTCTGAGTAGAACATCTCCATTTGTTACTCACAGGGCACTTTACATTATGGTATCCCATGAACCACTATGCTGATAGAGAGATTGTATGTCTAAATTGCGGTTTTGAAGCAACAAAGCCCGCTGACTTAAACTTGAACACTTACCTTGAATGCAATTTGATTTCTACTTACAGAGGCAAATTCGGTTCTTCTTTGAGCCAACATTGTAAGATACCTTTAGCAAATCTAGGGCAGAGAAATTACTGGAGTGTATTTCTAAAGTCAGTTGATGTAGGAACCCTCATTCCCCGAGTGCTTGCATTATATTCACAGACCTATATTTTGTTGTGGGAAGTAGTTTTGCCTGAAGGTACATTCTGAGCTGCATTCAGGGTGAAGATCATATTTGTGCATCTGAAAGTATGTACTTAGGAATCTAAGCTGCAGATGAAGCAAGTTCTTAGTAACAGAACAGTATGTTCAATATATAAATGGCAATGACATTTTGATGAACAAATGAAAGAAAAATTATAAAAGGAGTGGTATCAATCAAGTTGCATTGTATTTATTTACTGACTTGTTGAATGATGACCCTTTGTACAACTACTTAAAGGAATATATATATATATATATATATATGTATATGTATATATATATATATGCAATACTATGTATTTTCTGTGAGTGCATATAATCCACAGTGTAAGTATCTTGAGGACAGGAGAACTCAAATGACCATAACAATGCAGCTAGTAAAGGATTAGTCTCTTATCTGTTGAAAGCCGAGAGGAAGAAGATTCCAAGAAGATGGAGGCATACTGATAAAAGTAGAATCATGTAATGTTCAATCTTTTTATGACTGGTTTATTTCACTTAGCAAAGTGTCCCAAAGATTCATCCATAATATAGCACCTGTCACAACATAATTCTTTTTAAATTTTGAATAATATACTACTGTGTGTATAAACCACATTTGCTTTAGCTATTCATTGGTTGATATCCACTTGGATTGCCTCTATGTTTTGAATATTGTACAAAATCAATATGAGTGTACAAAGATCTCTTCCACACCTTGCTTTTAGATCTTTAGAGTATATGCCCAGAAATGGAGTTATTGGATCATATGACCATTCTGTTTTTTTTTCTTTTTTATTTTCTGTTATTGGGGCTTGAACTCAGGGCAGGGTCACTGTCCCTGAACTTTTCTCAAGGCTAGTGTTTTACCACTTTAAGCCACAGATCCAATTCCAGTTTTCTGCCCAGGTTGGCTTTGAATGTGTTTCTGCTTGTTCATAAACTACATATGCTCCATAGTTGGTACTCACACAGAAGATCAGATTAGAATTTCTGAAGTTAATATATAGATTTAAATTGCTCTGCATAGGCCCATTTATTTGTGAGGAGGAAGAGGATCAAAGAGTCAACGTCAGCAGAATCAACATTCTGAACTCTAGGAATGAATAGGTAAAAATTTTAGCAATTTCTTGCAGCTTTGCTTCTGTGATTGGAATTGGCTGTGGCATTCTCAATGGTGATTTTGTTGGGAAGTATAAATCTGTAATTATCACATTGGATCACAGAAGAATTAGGGTTTGTGCTTTGTAAATGTCATTTGGTATTTACACGTGAAACTTTAATTTTGCCTGATATCAATACAACACAAATATCTTTATATGGTTTCTGAGTTTTTTTATTTTTTTAATTTTTATTGTGAAAATACCTGACAGAGGGTTTACAATTATATAAGCAAGGTAATGAGTGCATTTCTTATCAAGCATTGTTGCTTCCTCCTTTGTTTCCCCATCCTTTCTCATCTCCCAGCTTCCAGCCCCCCACTCCCCTCTCACCAAAGTTGTAAACGTCATTTTTTGACATAACGTCTCATTGTTGCATTGAGTCCACTTGTAACCCTATTAAACAATTTTTCCCTTCCCCTCCCCATATTATACCAACATCAAATACATTGAAAACAGGGATTATACCATGGGGAAAATACATACAAAGCAACAAAGAAATCATCTTATAATTATGTTAGAAACAATAGCAAGAAAGAAAAAGCATTTGAATACTTATCCTGAGTTTATTTCACCTAAAATAAACTTTTCTGCCCGTTTTGGCTTGTCTGAAACATATACTAGTTATTGCAAATAAGGGAAACCATGGGACCTATGTTTCTTTGGGCCTGGCTTACTTCACTTAATATAATTTTTCCAAGTATTTCCATTTCCTAACAAATGGGAAAATGCCATTCATACAACTCCAAATTTATCAAAGACCTCAGAGTCAAAGCAGACACCCTGAAAACATTACAGGACAGAATAGGAGATACCCTTGGTCTGAGTTGTTTCTTTCGTTAATTTTGATTCTTCTTACAGCAGGCATTTTAAAAATTAGTGGAAAACTTAAGACTTTTTTTGTGTTTCGTAGTCCCATTCATACTCAGTAAGCTTAATAAAGAATGAGAATCGAAGAACTAAGTGAAGAAATTGTATCTCCAATCACCTATTCCCTTTTCATTAATTACTGGAGCTAAGAGAACCGGCTCCCCAGAATCTGAACTTCCGAATTCAAGAATGAGGTGGGAATAAGACAAGGAAAGAGAGACATAGTAATTTGCACTGGAGTTGCTGTGTTGTCATAATGAACGCCTGTTCTCAGGCAATCTTTTTGAATCCCACAGTTAGCTTTTTTGTGTTTTTCTATTAGTAGGACAAAGATAACTGACTTGGAGTTGGAAATGTGTGGGAAACATTCCTTTATGTATGGAATCTTCCTTATTATTGTGTATCATTCACTTTGGCTCTTGGTGCCTTTTCCATCCTTGTTGCAAGTATGTATTTCTACAAATGGAACGTTGGTTCATCATTTGTCTTTAAATGATTAAGTTATGAGAATTTGGAAGATTGTGTGATTTGCTGTAGAACTAAGGTATTATGGTTAGGACCCTTTGTTCCATGTTTGCATTTCTTTGTGGAATTTTTATTGGGGTCCTTACACATGGACTCATGTGTAAATAATTCTTCCAATATTACAGTATAATCCAGTAGAGTGAGGCAATTCATTAGAAATTTAAAACATGCCTAAAATTCTTTTAAAATGTACTTTTAAATATAATATCATAAATAAAAGCTTTGTTTTGTTTTTTTGTAATTTTAACATTATTGTCAAGGTGATGTACAGAAGGGTTACAGTTACATAAATAAGGAAGTATAACATTTCTTGTGTAACTTGTTTCACCCTCCCTCATTTTTCTTCCTCTTTTCTTGTCTCTCACAATCCCACTGCCAAAGTTATACAGATCATTTCCAACATATTGTCACTTGATTTCCTTTAAATAAATATTAGTGCTGTTTCCATCATGGAGCTCCACAATGTGAACACTGGAACACCACAGTTATACCCCTCTGCCTTGCATATATGCATATATATATATATATATATATATATATATATATACATATATATATGCCTATAATTTGGGTTCATATATTTGTTTGATTATTCATTTGTTTATTGCCAAAACTGGGGCCTGCACATTGTTCTTTGCTTTTTTCCCTTCAATGCTATCCACAGATCCACTTCTGGCATTTTGGTGGTTGAAAGGATTTTCTCTGTGGGCTGGCTTTGAACCATGATCCTCAAATCTCACCCTTGTGCTTAGGTAGGATGACAGGTGTGAGCCTACTTCATACTTTGACTTTTCATATCATTGTATTATGCATATATTTCCCACCCAATAACATCCTTAGAAATTTCATATACTTCTAAGAACATCACTTATAATAATTACATGGAAGTCCAGGGCTTATAAATTCCATAATTAATTGAACTGTTTTTATCACTGAACATCTTTGTCGTCTCCAAAATATTAAATGTATCATCAAAGTTATTTTAGATTTTTCATTCTAGTATTCATTTTTTTATGAATAGATAAGTGTCTGCTAGTTAGAAATAACCAAATACAATCTTTCTTCTTACATAATGATCCATCTTAACGTTGCTCATCTAAAACAGTAAGTTACTCTTCCCTGTGAAGTTATTCTTTTTCCCAGCATGCAGTTCCAGTTTTGAAACCTTTACACACCTTACGCACTATAATGCCTTTGTCTGAAATCCCTCTTGCTATCGTCCAGTTTTTGTACAGTTCCTCCATGGTATTTCTTTAATAAGAAGGTATATTTAATTAATACCAACTTAATGTCATCATTTCCATGGGTATTTGCATTTTAGCCTGGATCAGAACTTGATTCAAACATGATTTTATTTTAATGGAAGAATCAGAGCATCAGTCAGAAGGCTGAGATTACCCTTCTGAACAAGTTTTATCTTTCATTGCTTATTTTTGTTTTGGAATTTGAAGGCTAAAGATTACCAGCTCATATATCCTCTGTTGGCACTGTATTTGATTCTGGTTCCCTGAATCTTGTATATACATTTTTCTAATTTGGGGATGGGAAGGCTAACAAAATGTTGAAACAAGGATACAGGTTGACCAATTGTAACAACAAGATGTACAATACACTATCTTGAAAATGAACTTCACAACTTCAAGGTATGAAGACAGAAGAGTTGGGGAAGTAAGGAGGGAAGGAATTGTAGGAGGAAAAAAAACGATGGGTAACCATGCTCAACAGGAAATGTACTCATTACCTTACTCATGTAACTGTAACCGTTCTAAACAGTATTTTTACAATAAAAATATTTTAAAAGATTTCCAGCTTATACTCCCACAGTTAACTTGCTATACACCTTAAATGCTTCATATGGCTCGAAATGGGAAAACAAAACGAAAGCAATTTTCAATATAGATTGTCTATTGTTGTAACACCAAGATGAAAAATGCAGTGCCAAGTGCAGTGCATAGTCATTAACCTCAAGAATTCTGAGTTGTTTTCTTTGGCTGGAAATCTCTTAATTTTATTATACATAATTTGCAGAAATGCCCTGAAAATTATTCATGCATAAAAACCAGGTCTACACAATCAGGAAATTTTGACCAAGTCAAAAAGAATAAAATAAGACAAGAAAAATTATATTCCTGTTTATATAAAAGCTAGGATTAAATATGGTTCTACAAATAGTCTGAAGAAGAAAAACAATTATTTAAGTGAATTGTTATTATGATGATGCTAATATCCTTCTCTTGGATTGTTCCCTGTATTAAAATATGCAGTGTCCATCCTTGTCTTTTTGTATTGATTTTAATGAAAAGTTTACTTTGTCAGATATCAGGATTGCTACATCAGCTTTCTTACTGGGGCATTTGATTGGTAGATCCTTTTCCAACCCTTCACTCTGAGTTTGCTTGTATGTTCGGCTGAGAGGTGGGTCTCCTGAAGGCAACAGGATGGGTCATGTTTTCTGATACAATCTGTAGTTCTTTTTCTTTTGATTAGCTAATTAAGCCCGTTAATATTAAATGATAGTATAGAGAGTTGCATTGTGGTCCCTGTCATTCCCTGTTTTCCTAAGTTTTTCTTCTTTCCTTTCCTCCTGTGCTTGCTCAGTTAGACTTCTATTACTGCCTGTCTGGTGCGGGTCCTTGTTCCTGGTTGCTTTCTTCAGGTTGTGTTCCCTCTTTTAGTATTGTTTGTAATGCTGGCTTAATGTTTATATATTCATTTAGGTTTTCTTTGCTATTAAAATTTTTCAGCTCTCCATCAAATGGGAATCCTAGCTATGCTGAGTATATCAGTCTGGGTTGGTGGTTATTGGCTCTCAGGGCTCATATGGTACTTTCCCAGGCCTTTCTTGCATTCAGTGTTTGTGTGGAGAGATCTGCAGTGATTCTATTTTTTCCCTTTGTAATATACCTCCTTCTTCATTTCTGCTGCATGTAAGATTGTTTCCTTATTATTCAGATCTATGATTTTTACTATAATGTGTCTAGAAATGTTTCTCCTGGGATCTTGCTTGTTCTATATGCTTCTGTTATGTAGGTAAGATGTTCTTTTTTGAGATGGGGAAAATTTTCACCGATTTTCTTGTTGAATAAGTGTTGCATTCCCTTGCTTTGATATTCCTCACCTTCGTCCACTCCAATTATACGAAAGTTAAATTTCTTGTCACTATCTGCTTGCTCTTATATTTCTCTTTGGCATATATTAAGTGATTTTTCCATATCTGTCATTTTTTGGTCCAGTTGGTGTATTCTGTCTTCTGTATATGACACTCTACATTCCATTTCGTTCACTCTGTTAACTGTGGCTTCCATTGTGGTTTGCATGGAGGAAATGGACTCATGTATGGATTCAATGTTGGTTCTCAAAGTACTGATCTCACCTCTTAATGAGGAGTGCGCTGTCTCTATTTTAGTATTTATCTCACTTCTTAGTGAGGTGTGTGCTGCGTCTATTTTTACGTGTACTTCCTGTTTGACATCTTGCATCTCTTTCGATAGTTCGTCCTGGTGTTCTTTAAATTTCTGGTCTATTTCTCACTTTATTTTTGATTCATTGACTCCAGCATCTCTTGGATGTAGCTTTAGCCTTCCATTCCTGCTTTGCTCCCACTGGGGCTCTCCCCTGCTGGCTTTTGGGGTTAGCTTGCTATCCTGGGTGTTAATAAACCTTGTAATTTTTCCCTGTGATTTTCAAATGGGGATTCAGGGATTATTGGAGACTAATCTGAAATTTTGTTTTGGTCAATAGATGCCTGTCTTTGCTTGGTTGTTGTTTCTAACTGCTCATAGAGAGAGTTTGTAACTGATCTCGGTTCTGTTGGGGACCGATTTCCAGCTGCTGGTCTGACCCATATAGGGTTCTCAGCTCTCTGCTGTAGATCACTGGCATTTCCCGCCTTTGGAAGGGTTGATCATCCTAGACTGCTCCTGATTGCTCCTACAGGTGCTCTTGGTGAGATCGGAAGTGCTGGATGCACTCTCCCAGATGCTATCAGCTACTGATGTTTTTAGTTTTTTTCTCTTGGCCGCTTGTGGGCTTGAACTCTGGGCTTGGGTGCTGTCCTCAGCTCAAAGCTGGCACACCACCATTTGAGCCACAGCACCACTTCTGGCCTTTTCTGATTATGTGGTGCTGAGGAATCAAATCCAGGGCCTCATGCACTCAAGACTAGCACTCTAATGCTGAGCCACTTTACCAGCCTGAGATCCTGACTCTTATCAGGTGCTGGTAGCCTGTGTTGTCCAATCTTTAGCCTAGAATGTATGGGTCGGGTTCTGGTGGGATTTGGGCTTCTCTTGTCCTGAACCCCCGGGTCTTTTTCTGTCATAGGCATGCTTCCCAGGGTGTGCAGTTCCCTATTTTTCTCCCTTGTGCTGAGGCGTATGCTCAGCTTCTGACTTTAGTTGGGAGGAGTTGGATGTGTTGCTCAGGCACCGGATCCCCATGCCTAGTCCTGGCCCCAAGCTTGGGGCATGCTGGTTGTACCTGTGCTGCTGTGTATCCCACCTAGGGTATACAGCCTGAGGTACACAGTTCAGATTTCTTCCAGTGTTGGGTGTCTTGACCCAGGGGCACTGTTCCTGGCTTAGGAGTTTAAGTTCCCTTCCAGGGGCGCTCTTGCTCTAGACTGGCCACTAGCCAGCTGAGTGTGCTCTGTAGGCTGGTGGAGCTCTCGAACAGTTCCTAGTTTTAGTGGGTCCTGTGGTCCAGGTGTTAGGCTAGGGGTTCTCAGTCAGGGTCTAGGGATTCCCATCAGCTCTGGTCTCCCTTGAGGGATACAGTGTCCCCTGTGTGGTACTCACCTTGGAGCTAGTTGTTTCTGTGTGATGTAGGTCGTTGGTTGCCATTTCAATCAGAGTTCAGTTGAGGTGGTTGTGGGCTTTGCTGGGCTGGGCAGTGGTGTCTCTGTGTGTTTCTCTTCTCTTTTCCTTGGTTGAGGCTGTTTGTGTCCATGTTGTGGGAGGGCCTCTGGCCTCTGCCCAAGGGGTAGGGAAGGGGCCTCCATGCAGGTTCTGAAAGCTTGGTTTTGTCTCTGTGCTTTCCGGATCAGCACCAGTTCCTTGCAGGCTTCTGCTCTGGTGTTCTGTGGGTGTCCCGTGTAGCTCTGTGGCTCCCACTGTGGGTCCGAATTCCCAGCTTGGAGGTTTCTACATTCATCACGGTAGGCTGACACTGGTACCTCAGGCTGCTTCTGCGCAGATGATCTGCAGACATCCCCCTGTCTCTCTGGGACTCTGGCAGCCCCCGCAGGGCTGGGCTGGCAGCGGCTTGGTGCACTGCTTCATGGCCAGTAAAGATTGGGGGAGGGCTCTTTGCGTTTCTCTATTCTGAAATTTTTCTTTCTCTCTTTCGTTTTTTGTTTTTTTTTTCACCTCCTCTTTTTTTCTCGGTGTTCGATATTTTGTTGTTGTCTGTCTCTTGGGGAGATTAAGCATTTTAACTCAAACTCTCTTTATGTTTGGGGAGAGATGTGGCGTTTTCCTACTGCCCTGTCGCCATCTAGGTCCTCCCTCAGAAAAAATAATAATTTAAATCAGTTTCATTTAACCTTTTTCTTTCTTACTCAGTTTATTTAAATTAACTTTATATGCCTAAGAGGGACATCACACAAAACAATCTTTCTATGTATATATTTTTTGCTTGTTTCTGTGGTGTCATGTCTCAAATTCCTTAAACTTTTTGACGGTAACATCCTCACTTTGGCAAATATCCAGAATGGAAGGGAAGGGAAGTGAGAATGGAGATCAACTAACATCTTACATCATCCACTGTCTAGGGCTGCTATTTCCGCTATTGGAATTGATGATAGCCAGTTTGTAGATTCATTGTCATGAAATGGCCCTTACATCATTGATAAAATTGAGTAGCTCGGTTTCCCTTTATAGCATTGTGCTTTTAATGTCTGCATACTATGTGTCTGAAGGACCCGAAAATCAAGCTCCCCTCTACAGAACTGAGGTCTCCTCTCCTGATAGGGTGAAATGATGTGGGGAGTTTTCAAAGGAAGAGGCTATTACTCAGCACTCCTATATTAGAGGATTTGGAGAGAGAGCAAAACAAACACATAAACTGCCGCTAGAACTTGACCTCTTCCACTCAATCTTTCCTTTTTCAGATAATAAAGCTGAGTAAGCTGAGGAAGGCAGCACACTACTTTCTAATTCAGATCATGTTGCCTGGTTTTCCCAGACAATTCCTACTCCCTTCTATGAGGGTTTGACTTCACATCTGACCTGGTCAAGTGTCTTCTCACAAGGAATTCTGTCTTCAAAAACTAACTTTGTGGCAAATCTTTAACTCAGTTCACAGATGATTCAGTGGGAATAAATACAAATTGAATGTGCTGCATTATACACCTTTTAATGTTTATGGGCTTTAATTGTAAGTTTTAAAAGTTATATATAAAAACCAGGAGCTTCTAGTTCATGCTTGTAATCCTAGCTACCCAGGGGGCAGAAATCTGAGGATTGTAGTTTGAAGCCAGCCCAGATGAAAAAGTCCATGAGATTGTTATTTCCAATAAAGTACTCAGAAAAAGCTGGAAGTGGTGTTGGGACTCAGTTGGTAGTCCACTAGCCTTGAGCACAAAATGGCTCAGAGACAGTGCTTAAGCCATATGTTTAAGACCCAGGAATAGCAAACAAAACCCTATATATACTTTAAAAAGTTGTACACATTTTCCTCTTTAGGTCCATCATGATCTCCTACCAGTAAACTCACTGCAGCTGTATTTCTGTTGTTCATGCTACTACAGCTTTGTGGCCTGGGGAGGTCTCTCCTGACAAGTTATTCCTACAAAGCTTTGATGGGTGGCTGTGTTTTTAAAAAATGAGTTTCTGTTCAATCCCTGTTTACAAATGAATTCACACATTATCATGGCACCCTTCCTCTGACCAGGGCTGCTGGTGAATTTAACATAGATCTCTGAGACAGAGACAAAATTTCATTTGACATTATTATCATTCCAGGCAAAAATAGAAATTGTAGTTATAAAACAATGTATCTCTCCTGTTGAAATCCTAGTATTGATTTTCCTCATAGACTTTGAGAACAGAATTTTTTATATATGTACAAATATATCATGGGAGAAGCATGGAATAGTGAACCGTTGTTGATTCTTATGTATTGATGAACCACAACTTTATCATTAAACCCCAGTGTGAGATTTCTAACAATGCCTTGGGCCATCTCATTTAGTATCCTTAGATATTAGTGTAGCTTGCTCATTTAAAGGAATCAATTCTTTTTTTATTGTGAGAATACTGTACAGAGAAGTTACAATTACATGGGCAAGATAAACGAGTACATTTCTTATCAAGCGTTGTTGCCTCCTCTTTGTTTTCTCTTCCCATCCTTTCCCATATTTCCTCCACCCCCCCCACCTGATCCTCCCCCCCACCAAAGTTGTAAAGTTTGTTTATCGACATAACGACGTGTGCATGTCATTGTTGCAATTGGTCCATCTGTATCCCTACTTAAACGATTTATTTTTGCCCTTCCCCTCCACAAATTATATCAACATCAAATACAATGAAAGCAGTGGTTATACTGTGGGGGAGGGACATACAAAGCAACATAGAAATCATCTTATTAATATGTTAGAAACAATTGCATGAAAGAAAAAAAAAACATTTGAATACTTATCTTGGGGTTCATTCCCTAACATAAACTTATCTGAACTTTTCTACTTGACTCAGACATATACAAGTTATTGCAAATAAGGAAAACCATGGGACCTATGTTTCTTTGGACCTGGCTTACTTCACTTAATGTAATTTTTTCCAAGTCTTTCCATTTGTAAATAAATCAATTCCTTCATAGAGCGAAAACATTACTAACCTTGGGGGCATATGGCAAGACTGAGATGAGGTCGGCCTCACCTAATGGACTATACCTCACACCAGTTGCTGGAATCTGCATTTGCAAGCCCTGTTCTCCTGTGTTTTTTACAAACCTCCCAACCTCGCTCCTTACAATATAATCTAGCGGGATGCAGGTAGCTCACATCTGTAATCCTAGCTACTCAAATGTCGGAAATCCATCCAGACGATCTTGACCAGGTCAATTAGAAAAGTGTGTTAAAATTGAGCCTCCAATGGGTAGTGCAAACAGGGCTGAAAGTGTGATTTAAATAGTCAACTTATAGCCAAATAAACAGAAGACCCTGAGTTCAACCCTCAGTACTTAAGGGGGGGAAAGAGTGGGGCAAGGTGAGATGCAGGACTATATTCCAACTTAATAGTGTTCAGAGGATGGGTAGTTAGTAGGAAGTGTCTCAATGCCTGCTGTCAGTCAAGCCCTGGCTTAGAACTCTGTATTTGAAAAGTTGTAGTTGTTCTTCAATGGTAACAATCAAACTACATAAAAAGAATCACTTTGTATGTATATAGGTATGAGTTTATGCTTTGCTCAACTGTGGGAAATCAGAACAAGAAACCACCTCTGAAAACAGAATCAGCTGTATTGGGGGGGGGGGAAGAAGCAAATTCCCTACATAGAATAACATCAACCTCCCTGGAACTACAAAGCTTTTAAAAGCAAACTCCAGCAAAGCATTGGCTGGGATTTATGGCAAGTTCTTGTCCCCTGCAAAGGCAACTTCCCCCATGCCTGCTTTGCTCTCCAATCTCCGGTGTCAGTAGCATACATCAACACATAATGGGATACAGGCATTGGGAAGCTTGCTGATGTTTCTTTCCAAACTCATTTCTTAAATTCGCCTAGCTCCATGTCCCTAAGTTAATTTAGTCCAGTTTATAAGACCTAATGAATACATGTTGTTTCCAGATTCAATGTGTAATGTCTCCTAGCGGGGGCAGGTTATATCCCTTAGTCAATAACCCTTCAGAAACTGCCAGACAATCTTGGTGCCAAGTTCACTCTGAATTTTGCCTTTCTTGGACACCACAACTCCCTAAAGTCAGTGTGATACTTGAGTCTTCGAAGAGAGAAAGTTGGAAATACTATATGTAATGGACAGAGTGGCCAAAAGCCACTGTATATACCAAAGCAATTCTGGCTTTGTCACCTAAAACCGGTGGCAGCAGCCACCCCTGCATGATATCCAGGCTGCAGTTAAGCCTTTACAATCTGCAGATCCACAGTCTACCACGGAGGCTTTTTAACAAATCTTAATTTTTATGATTTGCACATTTTCTGTTTGGCAACGTGCAATCTAGAATACATTTTTTTTCATCTGCTCACACATGCAATGTTTTTACTTGTTCTCCGTTTATTTTTTAAATTTAGAAACTTAGTGAATACTTTCATTCAGTTTAAGAAGCCTAATATTGTAGCAGTAAAGGGCTCAGCCATTGGACTAGGAGAATCCATATTGCCTCTTTGTGATGTAGTTTGGGCCAATGAAAAGGCTTGGTTCCAAACACCCTATACCCCCTTCAGACAGGATTAAGGTGGCTGCTCTACTTTTATCTTTCCCAAGATTATGGGAGGCACGTCTGTGAGTACCTTGGTTAAACATTTTTTAGACAATGTCCTAAAGACCTTTGGTTTGGGTGTTGTTCTACTCAGAGTATATGGTGTGTTCTCTGGGGACACTGCATCAAATCTATTTGGTTAGTGTAGTGCTCTGATCCTTCCCAGGAGAAGGCCATTCCTCCCATGAGAAGCCTCCAGATCTTCATAAATCACACTGATACACAGTTTTCTATCAAGAATTGTTCTTTTACTTCACAAGCTAAAAGCTGTCCTTTTAAAGTGGTAGTGGGAAGCCGTGAACCAGTTGATCAAACACAATTGTAATACTAGCCTTCTGGGAGGCTAATACCAGAATTGCAGTTTGAAGCCACTGTAGGCAGAGAAACCAAAGATATTCTTATTTCAGCTAGCCTGGAAAAAGCCGCAAGTGTACCAGTGGCTGGAATGGTAAGTGAGCCAGACTTGAACAAAAAGAGTCAGGTTAAGAGCCAAAGGACCTGAGTTCAAGTCCTAGTATTCACAAACCCACCCCCCGCACCTGTACCCATACACCTCCCCCAACAAACACACAAAAGCAATTAGGGAGCAAACTTGTATAAATAAAAGATGTGGGGAGGGAGGTTCAGTATAAACTTGTGGTTCATTTTTTTTCATTATTTAAATTATCCCATTCATGATGAGAGATTATGTTTGCATTTTCTCAATTACATATACCTTGTTTCTTAGTTCTAGAGAGAGGGTGAAGAGTTGGTAGAGAGGAGCGTCCACAGAGATTGAACTTTGTTGAAGGAAGGAACTGGATGTCAGATTGGATAGGGGGACAAGTGCATCTCCTCCAGCTCCATCACTGAGTGCCCGGAATTTGACCTGGCCAATTGACATGATGCTGTCTTCATATCTGTCAGTGTGGGGAGTGCAGGAAGACCATTGTGTCATGGAGAATGACTGTAACTGAGGGAATTGCAGAAAGAACTGACAGCGCACAACTGGAGTAGCAGGACCTCCCTTTTGAGTTCACAACTAAGTTTATCTCTGTGTCACTGGGACCTACCTCCTCATGCAAAAACATCCAGGATCTGGGGGTATCACTTCCTTAGGGAGCCTACAATAAAGGGAGATAGACAGTACAATTTCAGGCAATCCTGGGAGCAATTAGAGTACAATAAAGAAGGAAATTTGTGTCTCCTCTCTGAAATTACAGAGGGTAAGACTAACTGAGGATAGAAAGCAGTAAGTCACTGGTGAGTGGGTAGGGTTGATAAGGAAGGCACATTGGAGCTGGGAGTCGCCTGTGTAATCCTAACTATTTAGGATGCTGAGATGTGAACCGTCATTATTCAGAGCCACACTAGGCCAAGAAGTGGGTGACATCTCCTCTGAAGCTAGGGACGCATATCAACTTCACTACAATAGGAAGCCCAAAAAGGTGAGTCCAGGCCCTGGCATGTACCTGGACAGGAAGCAAAAGCACAAATGAACAGCACAAAATAGGAGTATAGCTCACCTATTTACCAAGTACAAGATTCAGTTCTAACACAAGTACCATGAACAAGTATAAGCTTGGTGATATCAGTGTCCCAGTGAGATTCACTGAAATGGCTGTTGCATATGTTGCTCTGTGTACTCCTGGCAAAGAGGAAGAGTCCGTCGACATCCCTCAATCTATGCCTAACAAGAAAGCAAATGCTGAGCAGAACCACTCACAATGTCTAAGAATGGAGGGAAAGAGAGTAGGGATCTGCAGGACCAGATAGACTGCTGCGTGACAGAAGTTCAGAGGGAGGCAATGGTGAGGTTGGCATGGGGTTTGTGTTTAGTGACTAATATGACTTCAGTGGAAATGTTCTGTCTTTGATATGTTTTATGACATGTGCATTGAGAGAGAGCTGGGGCAGTCTAAGGAAACACTCGTGTAAATTTTCCATAAGTTGTTTTTGAAAACTGAGATGTGGAGAAGTTTATAAAATAGCACAGCCCCCCAGTTCTGGCACTGGTCTCTGTAGATGTACCTGCCCTATCCACCCTTCTAATGGTGGGTGCTTGTTCCGAGGGTGCCTCATGCCCCATCCCTTTGTGCTGCTCAAACCAGAACAGCTGCTGCTTGGCAAGGAGGATCAGGGAGCCCTTATGCACTTATTTACCAACCGTGCTTCCTTCCCTTGGAGGCACAACACATTACAGAACTCTGCAATATCCTATCATTGCTATGAATTGGAGCTTCCAACACGTGGGCATTTACACTCTTGGGAAAATTCATTTTATTGTCCTGCACATGCAGCCATTTGGAAAAGAGAAAAGAATAAGTCAGGAAAGGCTCCTTAGTAATAAACAGATGTGTATGGAGCTAGCTTGAAGGAAGCAAGATGGGCCACCATAACAGTATGATGGCTACAGACAGATTGCTCCAATTAGATCAGATGAAGAGAACCTGGTAAAGACATGAATTGAAGGCAAATGGTAGAGAGCCATGATAGAGCTATAGACTGATCTACAAAGGGAAGAAAACATAAAAAGTAGAGACTAGGCTAGGCATGATGGTACATGCCTATGATCCGCATACACATGTAACTTATCCCAAAGGCCTATTTAGACCCTATCTCAAAAAAGAGAAAAGTGACTGAGGAGAACAGAGCGGAACCACATTCACTGGGTTCTCTGGACCTGAACATGTTGGCATATACTGTGTTTAGAATATACTTCCTGCTTGACTGGAGGGACTAGGCTGTGGTTTCTCTACTGTATGTTGAGAAAGAAAATGATGGTCTAAGGTGGGAAAATTCAGTGGTCTTATGGTCCTTCTCCTTTATACTCTGAAACCAACATAAAAACCTGGGACAATGTTAAAGTCAATGTAATATGTATAAGCATGTTTTAAAAACAAAAGAATGATCACTTGCTCCATGCAGTCATGGGAAGTCATGTGTCAGACTCACTCAGCATGGGCAATGATTTTGGGAATATGAAAGTCTTTGTTGCTTTGTCTCTTATAGTTATATCCAATTGGTGAAATGTGAAATCTATCAACGTGGTGAAATCTAAGGTGATATCCAGCAGCAATACCCTCAGCCTTTAGAACATGGGCTCTGAATGTTCACTTGCTCCATGCAGTCATGGGAAGTCATGTGCGAAACTCACTCAGTATGGCAATGATTTTGGGAATATGAAACTCTTGGTTGCTTTGTCTCTTATAGTTATATCCACTTGGTGAAATGTGAAATCTATCAACGTGGTGAAATCTAAGGTGATATCCAGCAGCAATACCCTCAGCCTTTAGAACATGGGCTCTGTGCTCAGGAATAAATCACTTTTCATAACTCAGATAGGAAAAGAAACCCCAGACAGCCATTCTATGCCTGGCTCACTTCCATAAGATTAACAATTACTTGGCATTATTAATGGCTCATTGTCTTGCATATAAAGAGTTCACACATGGGAGCTGACTTTAGAGGATAAAGGAAGTTAGAAAAATAGCCTCAAAATAAAGCAGATATTTTTAGTTCACATTTTTGGAGTCCATGTGATTCTCAATGTGTTATGTTTCTCTTAATGGCCTAGCCCATCTGCTCATTGGATTGTGACCCCACACAATTCATACTTGGTGTCCACTAACACCCCCCCCAGAGGATTTGGGGTTTGTCACTACCCATCCTCAGTGTTGACATTGAGGGATAGGGCTCCCTCTGTCTGATTGCATCACGTTTCACACCACATCACTCTGCTTCCTTTCAGGCAAATGAATTGTTGATCAGTGGATAGAAGCTCACTGTGCAGGAGATATATGGAAAAGGTCTGTTGTCCCAGGTTTCTGGCCAGGGATGTCATGGTTCTAATCAAGGAGCTTGCCACCCTTAATACAGTTATTTATGTAGTTTGTTCTATTACATGTTAGTTTTAAAAAATAAAATCTTGGACTTGGAAGCTGGCTCCGTGGTAAAGTGCTTGCCTAAGGTGCATGAAGCCCTGGGTTCGATTGCTAAGTAACCACATATCCAGAAAAAGCCATAAATTTTGTTGTGGCTCAAATGTTAGTGTGCTAGCTTTAAGCAAAAAAAGCTTATTGACAGTGCACAGGCACTGAGTTCAGGCCCCGGAACTTACAAAAATGAATAAATTAATAATTGATCAGCTGTTGCCACTTCAGGCCATAAAAAAGGGTAACAAGGCTCAGGAATGTTGCCCCCAGAGCTCATGTTTCTGCCTACAAACAGGGTGATAAGGTTCATGTCTTTCACTTTCCAATACCTACAAAACCCTTAAATCATGAATGGATCAATAAAATGTGGTATATATGTATGAGGTTACGTGTGTGTGTATACATATATATATATATATATATATATATATATATATATATATATACACACACACACACACACACACACACACACACACACACACAGAAATCCTACTCATCCATCAGAGAGCATGATTAACTACCATAGGTAACAAAGTGGAAAGACTGGGAAAGCATTATATTACGGGAAGTAATCCAGACTCAGAGAACACAGGCTGCATGGTTTCCCTTATTTGTGGCAGCTAGACTGCTCCAATAAATCCAAAAGCATATACACTGGATTTTGTGCTAAAGGTTACAGATGAATTACCTGAAGCATAATGGACTCTATGAAGAGCAGAAAGTCTGATTTTTGTGTTCTCTGAAGAAATGTTTAATGGTCTGCCAAGAAAATAAAAACAAAAACTCCAAAATTTTGTCAGTTGTTAATAACTTAGTAAAGAAGGATGCTCTCATCTGAGTGGACCAGATTGAATACAGTCACACACATTTTAGTGACTAAAAATCCAAATCCTACTGACATCACAAATAAGTGTGCCTTATTAAAAGTTTTAATCTATTTCTATTTCCGACTTTCCAGACTAAGAATTATTGTCTTACAAGGGAATATGAAAACAAAAATATCCATTTGTGGAAATGAGCATGACGCTAGTTGTTCTTTCTGAGAAGTTGTCTAGATGAAAACAAATCACTAAACTTAAATGCTGAGGAAAATAAATGTATTACTCCATCATACCATAAAAAGAACGTAATCTGTGAACAAGGTAAACATGACTAACAAAACTAAGGCAAATAACAGAAGTTTCAATGAAGTAAATTTCTTCTTTGTCTTTGCGATCTTAAATCCTCCATCTCTGTGTCTTCTGGTATGCAGATGAGAATCTGGCAAACCTCTTAAGGACCAGAGTAGAAGGGACAGTCTTCACAAAGGCCAGATGAGCAGTGTGAGTTGAAAGTTACCCAGGGTAGGTGTTTTTAGTATGGAAAGCTGTTGGAACGATGCTTTCCTCATAATCCAAACACACACATGTTCATGGCAATATCCAGAAATGTCGAAGTAAGGCTTATAAAGGTCAAAGGTGAAAAAGCAATAATCTAGCATAAGAGTTAAATGTTTCAAACAGGAAATGTGGTAGTGCATGACTGTAATCCCAGAACTCAGGAACCTGAAGCAGGAGAATATTCAATTTTAGTCCAGCTAGGCAATAAAGCCAGGTCTTGCTTTAGGAAGTTCACGTTTCCTATAATCACTTCCTAAAGAAAAACTACTTCCACGAGATGCCCCAACTGAACTTTCCATGGCACTCTCTCCATCTTCACTTTAATTACCTTTACTAGTTTCTTCTCTGTCACTATCCATTTCCCAGAAAAACAACTGCAATTAATCTCCCTTCGTCCTATCTTCTGTACACAAATGATTGCTGCCTATTCTAGTGCCATTCCCATTGTTTCTCTGTATTTTAAACATTGTCCTATCTTCATCTGAGTGATCATTTTCACTGGAACTCCATGGTATATTTGTGAGCTCAATGTACTAGATGTGGTTGCTTCTTTGGTCTTGGAGATAATTCAGTATTTCAATAATTCTATATTTCAGGTGTCCTGAAATCCTTTTCCAAACCTGAGACATGCTCCAGAGAGGGAGGCAGCAGATGTGCCTGTTAGGTTTTTAAAAAGAGGTAGCCGAGTAAGAACAGCACCTGCACGCACGTGGTATTCAGGTAAGGGGTAGGTTTATTTGGTAGACCTGCTGGGACCAGGCAAGGTTGGCACTCCACACGGCTGGGAAAAGCCTGGGAATGAGAGAGAGCTGGGAAGAGAGGAAAGAACTAGAAAAGAGCAGAGAGAGAGGTAAGAACAGCAGCACTCACGTGGTATTCAGGTAAGGGGTAGGTTTATTCAGTAGACCTGATGAGACCAGGCAAGGGTGGCACTCCACGTGGCTGGGAAAGGCCTGGGAAAGAGAGAGAGCTGGGAAAGAGGAGAAATGGAGCAGAGAGAGCTAGAGAAGAGCAGCAAGAGAGACAGAGAGGAACAGAGAGAGAAAGAAGGAATCTGGGCCTGGGCTAGCCCTTATATAGGGTATGGGCGGAGAAAGGTGTGGCCACATCAAATTCAGATGTGACCTCAGCGGATGCAGATGTGACCTCTTCCAGGTGTCCCAGTTGCCTAGGTATCGCAGGTTCTGGGTGGAGACTTTGCTGCGAGGAGGGTGGAGTCTGCTTGCCATACGGGGCGGACCTTACAGTGCCCACTGTCCTAAGACTTGCTCTTCTGACCTGGGGTGAACTCTTTTGGAAAGTATCGGTACTCTATGTCCCACTTCCTTTTCCACTTGGGTCTGCTGGTACCATCACCAGAGACATGATATCAGCCCATACTAGAATAAGTCTTTGGAAAGAATAATACAAAACCCAATAAAGGAAGCACAAGGAAAGTATATGGTGTTCAGTCTGAAAATTGAAAATTCATAGTGAAGCAAAATTTATGGGGTTCAAACCTCTATTTTCACAGGCCTTGGTCAAGCCATCATACTAGTTTTTTATGTGTGTTTAACATTTATCCTCAGGCTCTTCTAGTGTTCATATAAGTCCTACTGACCACCAGGAGTCACTGGAAGTCCAGGGTATATTTGGGGCATGGTTGGAGTTGTCATCCTAGAGGTCCTTTTTGGCTCTGACAGGCCAGGAATGAGAGTAAGCAGCCAAAAAGAAGGCAGCAGTAGATGTAGGGGAAGCTGCAGCAATGGCTACAGTCACAGCCTGAAACCCAAGGGGCTGCAGCATGGTCATTGCAACCTTTGGAAATCATGCGCTCATGGGGAGCTCAATTAGAATGCACATAGTAGGGATAAGTGGGATAAGTGGGGTATCCTGAAGCCAACCTCCTGACAGCTGTGACCATGCAAACTGAGGATTGACGGCTGAGGGTGGTCAGTCCATAGGCCCAGTGGCTGGAGGTAGGTCCACATAGTGGTCACTTAAGCCCTGGTGTCATTTGACAGGGAAAACTTTTTGATTTTTTCCCCATCTAAGCTGCCTTCCTACCATCATCCACACACCTCACTTCCTCTATAGCAAGAGCATAGGCAAGAGGCACCCCACTCAGTTTAGAAGAGATTTTGCAGTGGTCCCCTAATTACTCCTACCTCTTCAAGAGGCTGCAGCTGGAGCTGTCCTTGGAAAGTCATGTGCAAACCCAGTGGGTACTCAAAAGGACGCATGTCCTGCTGAACAGAAGCATGAGAAGCTGAGACCATTTGAATATAGTGATGGAGGTGTGGCCCAGTTGGTAGACTGATAGCCAATGAACCAGAGTCAGGTCCTGTGTTCAAGTCCCTATCAAACACCAAAGACTAAAGAGAAAAATATCCCTTTGTGGCATTTTTTACATTTCACATTCCTTCTGTACTTTCACTAAATACATCTCTATATACCCATGAGTAATAAATATATTCCTTTTGTGTTTGGATTAGGCTACATTTTTACATTACTGTATTTAGTAACCCAGGACCTCATCAATCATACTTCCACTCCATTTTTCTGTTGTTTTTTTTTCATTCATTTTTGTTTTCATCTATTCTTAGAGCTTGAAGTCCAGATCAGTGCTCTGTCCGTCATCTCTTTTTGCCTACATCCCTACTTTTTGCCTTTGTATCTGTATTGGAGTCTTTGAACCTCATGTAATGTTTTGCCAGAAGTGGTCTCCAATGGTGTTTCTCAGATACCAATCTCCAGACTTGTGTAGTCATGAGCCAGCAGCATCCGACTTCTACTGTCATTTGTGCTGGTGGTCTTCCAAATCATTTCTCAAAAACTAGGATATTCCTGTGGCTCATAACCTATATCCTTCACCTCTCACCCTCCTCAGAATCAGGGGTTTCAGGTTCAAACCACCAGCCTATAGCTTAAGACTTGTTTCATCTTATTTTTCCCTTTTTCATATTGCTGATTTTTTAGAAATTATGAGTTTCAATAAAACCATGGATTCGGGCTTTGGGAATGTGGTTTATTTGTAGAGTGCATGAAGCCCTGGGTTTGAGTACTCTTTCTCACATAAACAGAAAAAAATAGAAGTGGCACTTGGACCCAAGTGGTTGAGCACCAGCCTTGAGCAAAAGTGCTCAGGGACAGATCCCATGCCCTGAGTTCAAGCCCCAGGACTGTGAAAATAAAAACAAAAACAAAAAAACCCCAATAACATGGATTGCTCCTGCAGGTGACTCAACCCGTACCCCTAGCTACTCATGACACTGAGATCTGTTCCAATCTGGAGCCAGACTGGGCAGGAAAGTCTGAGACTCTTATCTCAAATTAATGACAATAAGCCAGAAGTGCAGCTGAGGTTCAAGTGCCAGAGTTCTAGCCTTTAATGCAAGAAGCTCAGGGATAACACCCAACCAAGAGTTCAAGTTCTAGGCCTGTCCCACAACTTGTAAATATATTTAAAAGTAAATTAATTTTAAAAATGAAATATCTCTATTTGTTGGAGACATGGCTCAGTCTGTTGAGCACTAGTCAGTGAGTGAAAGTGACAGGTACTGAGTTCAATTCCTGGTTTCAGACTACAAAAAAAAAAAAAAAACAGAAAGGAAAACCAAAGAAATAGACTAATATTAACGGAGGGGTGGTTGCAGGGCATAGGCAGGCCTTGCCTCCACTCCTCCCTCTTCCAGCCTTCTCTGCCTTAGCAGATGGTGGCCTCGACTGACCTGCAGGTAAGTGGAAGAGTCTGCTGGCTTGGGGAGTAGTACCAATGCCTCCAGACCCCAGCTCAAGTAGTCAATGAGGAAGGAGAGGATTGGGTGGGAGAGGCCAGAGCTGCTGCTGCCTTAGTCTTCATCTCATGGCAGCTGGCTCTCTGCCAACTTGGTCATATCTGCCAACTCCCTCAATGTATATTTTTTTCCAACACATATTTTATTTTTATTTTACAATTTCTTCTTTTAATTTTTTTTTGGGGGTCCAGTCGTGGGGCCTGAACTCTGGGCCTGGGTGCTGTCCCTCAGCTCTTCAGCTCAAGGCTAGCGCTCTACCACTTGAGCCACAGCACCACTTCCGGCTTTTTTCTTTTGGCTTATGTGGTGCTGAGGAATCAAACCCAGGGCCTTGAGCATGCAAGGCAAGTGCTCTACCACTGAGCCACCTTCCCAGCCCTTCTTTTAATTTTTTAATGAATTGATTTATTTTGTCCTTGGTTCTGGGTAGGACTTGAACTCAGGGACTGGCCATGTCCAAGACCATTTTTTTGTTTCCCATGGGGCTTGAACTCTGGACCTGGGCACTGTCCCTCAGCTCTTCAGCTAAAGGCAAGTGCTCTGCCACTTGAGCCACAGTGCCACTTTCGGTTTTCTGGTGGTGTTTTGGAATTGAGTCTCACTGACTTTCTGGCCCTGGCTGGCTTTGAACCATGATGCTCAGACCTCAGGCATGAGCCACTCGTACCTGTCCTAGACCATTTTTGTTCAAGGAAAATGCATAATAACATTTCAGCCACATCTCAACGTCTGACTTATTTTTCTTGTTGGGTTATTGGAAAGAAGAGTGTCTTAAAAATCTGGTTTTCCTGGATACTGTTGGCACATGCTTGTAATCCTACTTAAACAGGAGTTAAAGATCACAGTTCAAAGCCAACCTTGGTAGAAACGTCTGTGAAACTCTTATCTCCAATTAATCACCATAAAATTGAAAGTGAAGCTGAGGATCAAAATTGTACAGCATTAGCTATGAGCAAAAAGAACGCTGGAAGACCACCCAGACCCTGAGATCAAGCCCCAAGACCAAAATAAATAAATAAACAATGAATAAATAAACAAATAAATAAAGACTTTCCAGTGTAGGTGTCTCACACCTATAAACTTGGCAGTCAAGAGGCTAATTTCTGAAGATCACAGTTTGAAGCCAGCCTGGACGGGAAAGTTTGTGTGACTCTTATCAGAAATAAGTAGAAAAGGCAAAAATGGAGCTGTAGCTTAAGTGGTAAAGTTGCTAGACTTGAGCCTTTTGCTCAAGGGATCATGAGCACAGGTATCATCATGAGCAAGGGATCATCAAGCACAGGGATCATGAGTTCTATCTCAGAGACTACCCTCCCAATTGAATAAATAAATTAAAATGTTTAGGGCTTTGAGGAGTGACTAAGATTGTTGAGCGCTAGCCAAAGACCATGAGCAGTAGGTACCAAGCTGGAGTCCTGGTCTGACCTGGACATGTGTGGGTCCTGTCACCCCCATCCCCTCACCATCTGGCTTACAGCAGAGGCAGGTCAAGCTAGATGGGGAGGAGGAGGAAGAAACTGCTGGCTTTAGGAAACCTTCAAGATGCCCCCAGCCCCCAGCTTCAGTGGAAAAATGAGTCAGTAGTGGATTTTGTGCAGGGACATCTAGTGCTCCAGGGAGCAGGTGATGTGGGAGCTAAGAATAGAGTTGAGTCTCTGCTCCTGTAGGGCAAGAAAGGAGCCTGGGCTGGGCCCCTAGACCTACAGAACCAGCAAGTTAAGGTAGAGTAGAGTCTTGATGTCCCACATGTTGCCCTGTAGCAGCAAAACCATGGGGTACCTGGAGCACAGAAAGAGCTTCTGAGCTCTGAATCCAGTTGGGAAAAGCTTGGATTTTGTCATTGCGTAGAGGTTGGTTGGGGGCAGTTGTCTGCAGCTAGGCATGGTCCAGCTCTGCTGCAGGCATAGTGTAAAAGCTGCCTGTCTGCTGGTTGAAGGCAGACAGGAGGATTTTCTTCCTTGGCAGACTGTGAATCCAGATCCTCAGATTGCTCATTTTAATACCTAGGATTGCGGATGTGTGCCACCACTGCCTGGTTCATTTGAGAAGCCTTAATTGCTTTTCTTTTTTCCATATTTTTACCCTCAGGACCAGGACTAACACAAGCCACCTGATGCTTTCACTCAATGGATCTACTAACTTAGCCAGGCCTCCTTACCCCCTTAATGCCTCTTTTCTTTCAATTTTCATTTTATTTTTTGTTTGACATTTTAAAATTTTAATTAATAAATTTATTTATTTTTCTGTTGCTTCTAGCACTGGAACTTAGGGCTTGGACACTCTCCCAGGGTGTTTTGCTCCAGGTTAACTCTATAACACTTCAGAAGTAGCTCAAGTTTTTGCTTGTGTGTGTGTGTGTGTGTGTGTGTGTGTGTGTGTGTGTGTGTGTGTGTGTGTGTGTGTGTGTGTGTGTGTGTGTGTGTGTGTGTGTGTTTGTTTGTGTGTGTGTGTGTGTGTGTGTGTGTTAGAGACTTTTAATGGAAATAGGAGTCTCATTAAAATTACTAGCTTTTGGTGGGTGTGGTTCACACCTGAAACCCTACCTATTCAGAAGATGAGATCTGAGGGTCCCAGTTTGAAGCCAGCCTGGGCAGGAAAGTTTTTGAGACTCTTAGCTTGAATTAACTAGCAAAATCCAGAAGTGGAATTGTGGCTCAAGTGTTAGAATACTTGAAAAAAAGAAGCTCAAGTTCAGAGCTCAGGCCCTGGTTTCAAACTCCAGGAAGGCCCTTCACTAATGAATTATTTCAGGGCTTGGAAATGTGACCCAGTGGGTCGAGTGCTTGATAATGAGCTACTGAGTTCAAGTGCAGGCCTGTGAAAGATAACTGGCCTGAAGAGTATGAAGTTCATTTTCATTTTCCTTTCATGTCTCTTGCCTTAACTACCTTAGGCTTCTCTGTAACTCTCACCCCACCTTTCAAATTCAGACAAATGACTTCAAACTCTTCCCACTGAGCAACAGATTAACTCTTAATGGAAGCATGTAACTTAATTTTGAGCTAATATTAAAGGCATAATTATTTATGTTCTTACAATCCAAGAGAGTAGCCGTGTTGGGAGCAAACTCAATTTTCTACATGAAAAAGTGTCTTAAAATATTTTCCAACCAGGAATAAAAAATAGTGAACAGGGAATCATTTATTGAAATTAGAGAAGGTGATGATGAAGCTTTCAAAAATATCCAAACGCATAGAATAGAAACTCAGAGGTGTTATTAAGAAAACAGATACTCTAGTTGCTCTAGCTGGGAAATTGTGTGTGTGTGTGTGTGTGTGTGTGTGTGTGTGTGTGTGTGTGTGTGTGTATGTGTGTGTGTGCATCCACAACAGGTCTTTTACTCAGGCCTAGGTCCTGTCATCTGCTTATTCTGTGCAAGGATGGCAGTACACCACAGGGCCACAGGTCTTCTTATGGTTTTTTTAGTAGTTAATTGGAGATATATATCTCATGAATTTTCCTGTCTGGACTTAGTATTTTGATCCCAGCAATCCTTGGATTAGTGTTACTGGGTGATACCACAAAGTGACAGTTCATTAAACTGGGAGCAATACGGAAGTACTTGTGCAAGATGCAAAGTAACCAGTTCATTAATTTGGGAGTAACACATGATCATATTAGATTGCCTTCAAACACATTGTTTCTGATGAGTTTCTCAGAAGTCCAAAGCATAATCAAAACCTATTAGCCACAATGTATGAAGTATCACATATTATGGTGTAGAATATATACAATGAATTAAATCCTAAATCAAAAGTCTTTACTAGGTTTGTTACTTAAAAACAAATCACAAATGTAGTGTCACTGAAATGAAGTCGAGACTGGAGGCATGCAACAAGCAGCAGAACACCTGCTTAGTGTGCAAAGGCCCAGAGTTCAAGCCGCAGGACCATAAAGAAGTAGAAGAAATTGAAAAAGAGGAGAAAAGACAGGTACAGAAAAGGAGGAGGAAGGGATGAGAGGAGGGAAAAGAAAACCGAGGAAGAAGGGAAGAACACAAGAAAAAGGAGGAAGAGAAGAAAGGAAAGAAGAAGAGGAGAGGAGGGAAGGAAGAGGGAAAACAGACTCAGGGAGGAGGAAGAGAGGAGACAGGAAGAAGAAGAGAAATGCAATATAACAACAAGAATTTTTGGCAAACATCTTGGATAAGTGATCTGCATCTCCTTGGCAAGAATTATTTTCTCATCAGAGAGACAACCAATACAGTGAAAATATGGATGATTACCTGTGGCTCGGTCATTTTGTCATCAAAGCATTACACTGAGTTTTTACACTGCATACTCACTGAATTTAAAGTTATCATAGATGTACTCAAATGAGGCAGGATGAGTGTGAGGACTTCCACGTGCAGTGTGGTTTGAAGATCTCTCAGGAATATGTTGGCTATGTTGGAAGGCAATCAGTGATAAGCCCATTGTTCCTGACCCTTTCCCGGGTCTATGTAACTGAGACTAATTTTCAGGAGCAGGAAATAGAATGCACACTGATAAAATAAATTACACTCAAACAAGACTAACTGGAGACATACAATTTCTTCCCTTATTTGGAATAACTATGTCTGAGAGAAGCAGAAAGGGTCAGATACGTTGATGTTAGGTGAAATGAACCCCAAGATAAATATTCAAATGTTTTTTTTTCTCATTCTTGCGAAAATGGATTGAGGTTTTTGTTTGTTTTTTGTAGCACTCAGGGACTTTTACATGTTAGACAAGCTGTCTACCACCGTGCCATATCACCAGCCCACAAGGAATAACCCTTGTTTTCATTGTATTTGATGTTGGCATAATTTGTGGAGGGGAAGGGCAAAAACAAACCGTTTAAATAGGGATACAGGTGGACCCATTGCCACAATGAGATGTACAAGTCATTATGTGGAAAATGAACTTTACAGCTTTGGCTGGAGAGTACGGGAGATAGGAAGGGATGGTAAGGGGAAACAAAGGATGTTTGATAAGAACTGTACTCATTACCTTGCCCATGTAATTGTAACCCCTCTGTGAGGTATTTTCACAATAAAAATATAAAATAAAGGTGGTGGAGAAAGACTGGGCAGTGGCCACAGCCTGCCATCTGAAACTTTGGCCAGCTATGCTATCTCCTGCACAACAAACCAGATCAGGACAAAGTTGTGGAGGCACAGCCACTGTGTGATCAGAACAGAGAAACTGTGATGCCACCACTTCCAAGTGCTTTAAATATGTTACTATCTTATCAGGCGTTAATGTTTTTATATTTTTCAATAATCCTTTTTGGCAGCAATACTGTTTCATTCTCTCTCTCTCTCTCTCTCTCTCTCTCTCTCTCTCTCTCTCTCTCTCTCTCTCTCTCTCTCTCTCTCTCTCTCTCTCTCTCTCTCTCTCTCTCTCTTTCTCTCTCCATCACTCACACACACATTAACAAAATTATAAAAAAAACTAACTTGTTACCAAAAAATAAATAAATAAACAGCCAGGCGCCGGTCGCTCATGCCTATAATCCTAACTACTTAGCAGGCTGAGATCTGAGGATTGTGGTTGAAAGCCAGCCTGGGAAGGAAAGTCTGTGTTCCTATAGGAACTCTGGGTTATTTTTCCAACTTTGCTTTTATATAAAGCTATTCTTTTAAGAAAATATAGTTTAAAAAACAATGATAACAACCAGCTGGTCAACATTTATTAATAACCAGAAGAGGAATTTAAAGGTTCCTAATACAAAATAATAAGAAAATAATCAGTACATATTGTACAAAAGCATTGAAATATAAAACCATATGCCATAAATTTGCACCATAGGGGCTAATCAAACTTAAAAAAATTAATAATCTACAGCTAAGATATGGAACCATCCCAGATGCCCCTCAGTAAATGAATGTATCAAGACAATATGGAATATATACAAAATGGAATTTTATGTTCCCATCAGAAAGAATAACATCTCCCCATTTGTAAGGAAATGAAAAGAGTTGGAAAATAATATTAAATGAATTAAGCCAATCCCAAAGAAACAGACTCCATGTTTTCCCTCATTGGTAATAACTAGTGTATGTCTAGTATAGCCCTAGAAGAGGATCACAACAGCTCAATAGCTATGTACATATGGAACATACAAGATGCTAAGCGAAATGAACTCCAAGATGTGAAAACAATAGTTTTTTCTTTGTTGGTGTTGTTTTTAAGGTGCTATGTTTTTAATTTTGTCTTTTCCCTATGGTTTATCCCTTGTTGTCACTGTGTTTGATTTGGTTACACTGTGTATTGTATATACGTTTATCTGAATAGGGAAGGGGAATATCAAAATGGTGAGACAAAAGACAAAGAGCAAACCAATGCAAGAGTGAAACTCGTGAGACAATTTGTTGGAAATGAACTTCACAAGTTGTGGGGAGTAGTAAGAGGTGGGGAAGTGTAAGATAAAGGAGGGTGGAGGTAACAATGTTCAACAAGAAATGTACTCTCTGTCTTACTTATGTAAGTGTAACTCCTCTGAACATCACCTTGACAATAACATTAAAGAATTTTTCAAATGAAATAACATTTGAAGGGAAATAACTAGGTCCTGGTTTTGAGGTTTTAAAAAAAATTAGCCAAAGGATTACACATTAGTTTCCAAAAAAAATTAATGATATAGAAATGTGAACTATCTTGATTTAATCATTACACCATGTATATATGTGAAGTGTCCTTCCATGCCCCATAAATTTGTCCAATTAAAAAAATAGTACAAATAGAAGCATACAATGGCAAATGGAATTGATGATATATATGTATATATAATTTAATTCAAACACTTGATATTTTGACAACTGACTAAAAGCTATAACTGTCATGTTAAATACAGTTCCATAAATAGGAGCAATATGTACATTAAACATGCTCTTTCTTTACTGGGATTCTGGAAGTTTTTGTTTGCATCATTGAAAAACTATTTAACAAAAGATGCAATATCTTTTTAGTTTTTCAATTAGTCACCTTAAGTTTTTATTACATTTTGTTCAGAGTCACTTGGAAAAGCTTACATCACTCAACAAAGAGAGTTATCAAGGTTACCTTCAGTTCTTGCAGCTGAAGTAGATTGGAATTGGAAGCAACACTGTGAAACAGAAAGACACAGAGGAACTGCAAGATCTAATTATGGGAACTCAGTGTACATAACCATGGAACTTCAGTTGTGACCAGGAACATATCAACTAACAAGCCTTTCTTGATAGATGACCTATCATTGTGCTAATAAATACTGTATTTTATAACAGAATGAAATGTTCTATAATTTAGAAGCATCTAAATGTAAGGAATTTTCCTAAGAATTGTCACAGACACGTTTAGTTTGCTAAGTCTCATCTATATGAAGTTGAGAAATGTGTCAAAGTATTTGACAAAAAATGACTTTGAAAGAAGTAATAACAGAGAACCAATGCCACTGTGGGTTAAAACATTAGCCAGGTGCCAGTGGTTCATTTGTGTAATCCTAGCTACTGAATAGGCTGAGATTTGAGGATCATGGTTCAAAGCTAGCCTGGGCAGGAAAGCCTAAGACTATTATCTGCAATTAATCACCAAAAAACCCCAAAACTGGATGTGAGGCTGTGGGTCATGTGGTAGAATGTTGGCCTTAATAAAAAAAAAAACTCAAGGATAGGACCCAGGACTGGCACATACAAATAAAACAAACAGAAACATTATATATGCCAACATTCATACATTGTGAAACCAAACACAAGAATGGAGAGTATCCCTCATTTTTCAGATTTGTTTTATACATATACATTTTAACACTAGAGTGTTGGTCTTAGTTTCAAAGATTATCATCTACATAGAATTATCAATTGCTATTGTCTATAATATCCAATTAAATAATCAGGAGACATAACTCTAAAGCAAACTCACATAACCATGAGCAAATAAAACCTAATATGGCATCTTAGAACCAAGTCTCATTATATTCTTGGACGCTCCAATATCCGAATAGGATAAGGTTGGAAGTCAGTGAAGTTTTGTCGTGTGTGTATGTGTGTTTGTGTGTGTGTGTGTGTGTGTGTGTGTGTGTGTGTGTGTGTGTGTGTGTGAGTGTGTGTGTGTGTGTGTGAGTGTGTGTGTGTGTGTGTGTGTGTGTGTGTGTGTGCATATACTGGGTCTTGAATAAGGGCCCAGCACACTAACTTCAGTTCTTCGTTCCAGGCGGGTGCCCTATCACTTGGATCACTGCTCTACTCCATAAAGTTCATCTTTTCTTCCTTTATTCAACTCTCTTCTCTTCCTGGGTCTTTTGTATTTTTTTCAGTAATTCCAGGTGCTATGTCTACATCTCCTTAGGAGAGCTCAACACACAGGAGACACACAGGGACCTTGGTCAGATGCCAACTCTTCAGCAAGTAGTCAGAGGACAGGGGTCTGCAATTTGGGGAACTCCTAGGGGAACCAAAGCTGCAGAACTCAGGTCCTTGTTTAGCAAAGCCTGAGAAAAGATGTGATTTAAAACCAGTGCCTGCTGAGCTCCTGGGAACTGAATAAGCAATCTCCCTCTCTTGTGGTTGTGTTTTAGGACCTATATCTGGTAGAACACTTTTGAGACTCTATGCACTCAAATTATATCCCTCAAATAACATACCAAATCAGAGACCAAAAATATTAGGTGGGGACCGTAGAATAAGAACTCATTTTTGTTCTGTAGAGTTTCTTATGCTCATTACAAGGCCAGCCTTGACTTATTGGCACAATGTGTTTGTTTCATGGAAAGTAAAGAAGCAGAAGGAAGGAGATGAAGAAAGGAAACCAGCAAGTAGTTAGTTTGCCTGGGAACATATAATCATGGGAAGTGCTGGAAGGACTTTAAATGGTCAGAGCTACCCATATCCAAAGGACCTTTTCGGAGGGATGCTTGCTTAGTTTGGAGCTTACTGGGTAATTATGCCTACGTAGGAACCAGGAATAAATAATAAGCTCTTTTCTTCTAGGTGGGCCTTCAGAGCCATACACAAAGGAAAGCCAGGCTTTTCTTGACAGGGAGAAAATGTTCCAAATTTTAAAGCAGCTATAGAAATTAGGTACAGAGTTTTGGAGTGTTTAGTCGGGTGTTGGGGGAGGATGGGAAAAGAGACAACGTATAAGGATTTTTTCACAAATAATTAATTTGAAATTATTCTGCTAAAATTCTCTTTGAATTTTGTGAAACTGCCCCCCACAACAGAGTGTTCTGAAACTCCAGGCTATGTGATAAAGTTTCATAGTTAACTTGTTACTTTTATATATAGTCAACTGGGCTAAGCTATGATACCTAGTTATTTGTTTCCACTCTTAGGGATGTTAGTGAGAAGTATTAGCCTTTAAATCCAGAGACTCTGACTACAGCAGGTGACCCTCTGTATGCGGAAGGACTCATCTAAGAGTAAAGGCCCAAAGAGAAAAGACTGACCTTTGACCTCCCTGAGAAAGACCACAGATATTTATTTATGGTGGCTTTCCTGGTTGTTTGGGATTTTTATTGTAGTTGCTTTTTTTATTTTTTTTTTTAGCAGTAACTAATGAGATTTGAACTTAAGGATTTGTGCTGACTAGGCAGACATTCTACTCTTTCTTGAGACATGCCCCCAGATTTGGGCATTTTTAAAGAATAAATATTTGCTTTTTTCCCCAGGACAGTCTAGACTTTAGTCCTCCTATTTATATTTCCTACATAGGTGGAGTAGCAGTGATATACCACCTTTCCAGATGTTGAGTTGGTCTTTGTACATTTTGTCTGGGCTGACTACTAACCATAATCTTCCAGTCACTGACTCCCAATGTTGATATTATAGAAATGAGTACAAACAGCCTTTTTTCCCCTATCAGCAGCTCTCTGGGTCTCCAGCCTGTCATCCTCCCCTGTAGCTCCACAAACATGTGTCAATCCCTTAACACCAACCCTGCCCTATGTAATATATATGTATATGTATTATGTGTGTGTACCACACACATGCATATGCATGCACACATCAATTGTTGGTAATGTTTCTCTGAGGAACTGTAGTGCAAGTGGCTGAAGTTATTTCACTCTTTAGTCACATGTAAACTAATGTACCAGCCTGACAGTAGGGATTGCATTGCCAACATTCTAAAGATACAAGAGAACTCTAGTTGTTGCTGAATTTACAACATTTAAGTATTATTCAGTAGACCAGGCCACTTTCTAAAGCCTCAGATGCACAGCTAGACTGTCATATTTTAACTCAAGACAGTGGCTATTAGGGTACACACATATGAAAATGTTTCCAGATACACTTGAAAATGAGACATTCTAGACTAATCAAAAGAGAATGTTCTCCTCATATTTTATTAGGAGACAGCTGATGCATTACCCTTTAGGCCAACGAACACACACACACACACACACACACACACACACACACACACACACACACACACACACACACACACACACACACACCCGTATACACTTTCATAATACACAAATCCATGTACACAGAACCAAACACAGTCTGCCTGTGCCTTGCTGTAACTCTGTACAATGTCAGGGCCTCTTTACCCTAATGCAGGCTCCTAAGACAGGTCATCAGGTGAGAGACATTAATGTAGAAACGAAACCCTCCTGTGTTTTGTCAGGCATGTTACTATATCTCTCCATGTCACAGCCACACAATGCCAACTGCTCTGTGAGTAAGATTCAAAGCTAGTTCCATGCGTTCCTTCCAGGCACAGACTGTTCACTTGTTTTCTCTGTGTTCTCTTCTATCTTTGTATATATTGTCCTTGTCACCATAACTAAGCAGCCACAACCCACACACCACTTTCTCTCAAGCTCGCTTCACCTCAGGAAAATAAATAAAACTATTTATTATCATTTAGTTAATTATATACAGATATTTCAGACTGTTTTGTTTTCTATGTGAATAATCTTACATGACTTATGGTGCTGGTGTTTCATCTAGATTATCTCTGTTTGAGTCTTACGGTTAGAGAATTATACACTTAGAGGTCTGTGCTTTTTTTCTCTGCTTTGTGCTTGCAGAATATTGGTTTTCCCTGAATGCATCTATTATATTAGAAGAAAGCTTCCAGAACTGTGATTTCTTCCTTCCTTCCTTCCTTCCTTCCTTCCTTCCATTTGCATCTCCAGCTAACCAAGCCACAATGGGAAGTAGGTACTAAGCCAACAGATCTCTGAGGAATATAAGTATTCTGCATCCCAAGGACTCATGCTAGCAAATAGTGTCTTTGTCAGAGAATATGACACAGGAAGATCCTAAAACATTCCCTTCCTAAACAAGTATTAGCTTGTGGTTCTGGAATTATTCAACCTCAATCCAGAGGATATTGCAATTCTTGGGTACAGAAGTTATGAATTACAGATTAACCTATCATGTATGAAAAGGTGCAGTTTGCCATAGTTGCTCAGGTCAGCACTAATGAATACGTCCCCAGCCTCTCAAGAGCCTTCTGCCCTGGGACTAGAGCTTTTGCTTGGAGCTCAGACAACCAACCACGTAACTATTCTTTTGCCAGTGTATTCCTATTCCAGGATGGAGAGCTCCCTGCTTAGATCTGGTGCTCTATCACTTGCTAACCCCTGATCTTTTTCCTTTTTATTTTAGTTTATTCTCCAGAAAGTGTCATGCACTTTTCCTCAGGCTGGCTTCTCGAAGATGGATATATTAATAAGGCGGCAAAACCTAGAGCATAAAATATTGGAAACATTTGTTGAGCTTAGTCAAAATAATTCTGCAAAATTAGACAATACTCAAGAAAAAAATAGTAGAGACACAGAAAGTCTTTGGGTAAAAAAAATCTTAACCTTACCCCTTTAAAAGGAAAGCAGCCCCACTCAAGTTCTAAGTCACGCTGGAACTAGAAGCTCAGATTAATAGAGATCTTCAAAATGGGACAATCTCTGACATGTGAGTCCACAGCACATATTCACAGGTAGGAATTGGAGATGGCAATAAGAAATGCCCTTTCCTAGCCACTTCACTGCATGTGTAAACTTAGAAATACCCCCCACCTTAAAGTCAGACATCGTTGACAGTTGTGCTTTTATCTCCTGCAGGGCATCAGGCTGCCCTGAGCTGATAAGTAGCAGAACTGTTTTGAGTTGGAGATTTTTCCTGGCACAGGAAAAGGGCAATTGTCCCTAGCCTCCAGGTCCATAAACCCTACCAGCTCGACTTCACCAACTGCAGCGCACAGATGGTGAAATCCTCTCAAGTGAACTCTTCTGCCACCACAAGAGGATAGGGAATGGTGGCTGGGTCACAAAAGAGAGAAGAATGTTTTTTCTCTTCCATAGGAAGAAAGACACTCTCAAATCAACATCTGGCCTGATTCCTCATCAGAAGTAAGTGCTTGGCCAAGCCATACCCTTCTGTGATTAATCTCACTTGACAACCTTGCTGATGTTTTCACCTTCTGGATAGAGAGAAAATTTTCAGGCAATTTTTCTTTTTTTCTTCCCCCCCCCCCCACAATTCCTGGGCATTGAATTCTGGGCCTGGGCACTGTCCTTAAGCTTTTTACATTCTACCACTTGAGCTACAGCACCACTCTGGCTTTTCTGTGATTAATTGTAGATAAAAGTCTCATAGACTTTTCTGCCCAGGTTGGTCTCAAACCACAATCTTCAGATCTCAACCTCCAAAGTAACTGGGATTATAGGCATGAGCCACCAGCATTCTGCTCAATTTTTCACCTTTCACAGGATACTGATTTTAAGGACTCAGTATGTGGTACAATACCAGGTTCATAGTAGATACACACATACACACAGAGATTTAAGTAGGGAAATTAATGGATGAATGAATGGTTAAAAACCAGCAAATAAAACAAGAGCTTCTTTCTGGGTGGAAGAGAAAAGATACTTTCTTTGTTTATGAATTAGTAGCTGAAGACGAACATCTTCCACAATTTAATTTATGGTGATGATCCAGATGGACAAAAAATAGATTATTGTCAAATCTAAACAGTTCTTGAAGACTTCAAGTCCCTTTAGAAGAATATCTCTTATCCCTAATTAACATGTAGAATTTATGAAGGGAAGTATCTCCTAAAGTTCCAGAGTTGGCTTATTTTTCTATCACATTTCTTCTCAATAAACGAATAACAGGATACAAAATCTTTATGTCGTATAGCCAATACACATTTATAAAAATCAGTTCAGTCAGAATTAGCAGTGTCCAACTAACCGGACAGAAGACACAGTTTTACTCAAATAGAATTAACTGGGGCAATGTCAAGATGGTACTTGGAATTTGCAGGTGGCTTTCTCAAGCACACTGCCACAGCCAAACCTGTTCCTCTCATCACTTTCCTATGGATACCACAAAAATTCAACCCGTTGTGATTTTCTCAGGATGTGCTTTTACTAATTTTTCTTAGATTATTATCAAAACAAAAACACTCCAACACAAAGTTAAGCACCCTGATGTGTCTTTGACGACTCATTTGAGAATAGACAGAGATGTGTCCAAGAGTATCCAAGCTCTGGTATGCAAAGAGAGCATCATTGTTCTACTTGTTACTCTGCATCCTAGGTCTTTCAGGTACCAGGGACTCCTGAATATTTAAAAAGGTTGAGCTAAAGGTCATGTCTACCTTGAGTTCTATGTCAAAGACAATGTCAATAGTGAATCAGGCTGGGTGCAGGTGGCTCATGACTGTAATCCTAGCTACTCAGGAGGCTGAGATCTGAGGATAAGAGTTCAAAGCCTGCCCCGGCAGGAAAAGTCCATGAGACTCTTTTCTCCATTAAGCCACGAGAAAACTGGAAGTGTCACTTTGGTTCAAGTGGTAGAGCTCTCACTTAGAGATGAAGAGTACAAGGACAGCACCCAGGCCCAGAGTTCAACCCCCACGACAGACCAAAAAGAAAATAGTGAACCACAAAAAGAATTAGAGACCTCTGTTGGTAGTTTGGAATCAGCTATCTTGTTTTTATAAGGGCAAACAATTGGACAAGGGTTAAAATTTGTTTTTCTCCTTTTATAATCAAGAGATTATAAGAAAAATTCACTTAGAAGATCCTGAATGCTTCTTTCCTCTTCAGAAAAGTTTCTCTTTAAGTCTTTAGCCCACTTATTTATTGTCAGTTGTTTCTTTGAAGATTTGTTGTTGGGGGATTTAATTTTTTGAGTTCCAGGTATATTTTAGATATGAGACCCTTGTCCGTTTTATGGCTAGTGAAGATCTTCTCCCATTCCGTGGGCTTTCTATTGATCTTGCCAACTATGTACTTTGCCATGCAGGAGCTCTGCAACTTCATGCAATCCCATTCGTCGAACCTTTCATTGATTTGTTGTGTTTCTGGGTCTCTATTAAGAAAATTTCGGCCTGTGCCAAGGAGACCTAGGGAAGGAGTGTAAACTTGTTCAACCACTTTGGAAAGCAGTATGGAGGTTACTCAAAAGACTCCACATAGAGCTCCCCTATGACACAGCAATCCCAATTTTGGGCATTTACCCAAATGTTTACAAACAAGGCCACACTAAAGCTACCAGCACGACTATGTTTTTTGCAGCACTATTTACTATTGCTAAGATATGGAACCAACCCAGATGCCCCTCAGTAGATGAATGGATCAAGAAAATGTGGTATGTATACACAATGGAATTCTATACCTCCATCAGTAAAAATGGCATTGCCCCATTTGTTAGGAAATGGAAAGGCTTGGAAAAAAATTATATTAAGTGAAGTAAGCCAGGCCCAAAGAAACATAAGTCCCATGGATTCCCTTATTGCAATATCTAATGTATGTCTGAGTCAAGCAGAAAAGGTCAGATAATGTGATGTTAGGGAAATGAACCTTAAGTTATGTATTCAAATGTTTTTTTTTTCATGCGATTGTTTCAAACACATTTATAAGATTATTTCTTTGTTGCTTTGTAAGTCCCTCCCCCACAGTATAACCCCTCCTTTCACTGTATTTGATGTCCGTATAATTTTGGAGGGGAAGGGGAAAAATATCGTTTAAATAGGTATACAGGTGGACCCATTGCAACAATGAGATGTACAAGTCATTATGTCGAAAAATGAACTTTATAACTTTGGTGGGGGGGGTTAGCGGGGAGGATTGGGTGTGAGGTCACGTGGAGGATAGGACGGGATGGAAAGGGGAAACAAAGGAGGAGGCTGTGCTTGATAAGAAATGTACTCATTATCTTGCCCATGTAATTGTAACACCTCTGCACAGTATTTTCACAATAAAAAAAAAATAAATAAATAAATAAAGAAGATCCTGAATGCTTACAAGATGAAGCAATGAACTTGTTCAAGAAAATGACTAAGGAAGGTTTGTAAGAGGCGACCATAGTCTTCCTAAGAAAGCTGCATTGGCCAGGAGCTGGTGGCTGAAACATGTAATCCTAACTAGCTTCTCAGGAAACTGAGATCTGAGGATCAGGATTTAATGCCAGCCTGGGCCAGTCGTCTGTGAGACTCGTGTCTCCAATTAACCACCCAAAACCATAAGTGCTGTTTTAGTTCAAATGGTAGCTCTTGAGCAAAAGAGGTTAGGGACAGAGTTCAGGCCCCACAACCAACAGTAACAAAGCCAGATTGCAAAGGCAGCAGGGCCACCTACTGGTAGTAATACCTCAGAACTCACAATGCTGGGCAGACTACTCCAAATCAGGGCAAGAACTAAAAAGACCTAATAAGAGATGCTGTACCCAAAATGAATGATGACCCTTGACAACTAAAGATCATAAAGAAAACATAGCCCAGAAAGGAAAGTCTGTGAGAATCCTATATACAATTTACCATCACAAAAGCTAAAAGGGAAGCTGTGGCTCAAGTGATAGAGTTCAAACCTTGAGCAACAAATCTAAGGGCGATTGCCCAGGCCCTGAGTTCAAGCCCTAGTACTGGCACACATACGTGTGCATGTGTGAACACACGCATGCACACACACACACACACACACACACACACACACACACACACACACAATCACATCACAAGGCCACATTCCCAGTCCCCTCATGAAGCCTCTCTGAGGCAGCTTTAGGAGTGGGTACATGAACTAGCAGTCACTCATACCTGTGTGTGACCTACAAACCTGCTAATATGTAAGTTCTCTTGCAGGGACACAAGCCAGAGCAGAGGGACCAACTTTTCCCTGTATCTACACCTTCCACCCAGTCCCAGCACCATGCTCAATCTCATTAGCACAGACTTCTCCTTGCACAGAAGGTTCTAATAGGTGCCCCCAAACTGCCAACTTTCCACCCCCAAGGAAAGGAAGAAGAAGAAAAAATACCTGCTTTTTCTCCAAACTCCACGGGATTTGTTTGTTTGGGGAGTACCTAGGACTCAACACTGTATCACCCCAGCTGTCAGGGAAGTGATAAGCTCAAGCAGTCCTCCTGCCTCAGCCTCCCAAGTAACTGGGAAATTCAAATACACTACCTTAAAGTGGAAACCTTCTTTTTCATTTCCCTTCTTGGTGCTGTGAAAGAAGCACATGTAATCTGAACTCAGGGCTTCACACATGCCTTTCCACATGTCCTGGCTTCCCTCAAGCTCAAAGTGATTCTGGTGAGAAAAAAATTTAGTAGATCTGCCTCCCCCATGAGAAGAGTATAACTTGGGAGTGGAGCCCAACTCTACTGAGATCAAGGCTGACCTATAACAAGTATGACATGGTGGGGCTACACAAGGAGATGGGCAAACAGCACGGAATCATCCAATATTCTAACTCCCCACAGTGAGCCACAAAGCTGCAGTACAACAGGTGAAGCACAGGATAATCTTTCCTGTATAGAAGCCTCTCCCCAAGAGCTTCCGGAGATGAGGACCACCCCAGGTTTACTCCCTCTACCTCCCTGAAAACCTAGTCAAGCCAGGAGAAATTTCCTTAGTGCAGGGTGTGATCCTGCCAGGTCATCACAGCAGAAGCAATACTGTGCTCTTGTGTTCATCCTGCCACTGAAGCAGGATAGCCACCCGGGGAGGGGTGTCTCATCTCAGCTGAGGGAACCTCATCAAGTGGGAGAGGTCTGATCGCCTTGGGAGGGTAGTAACACCTGGTCGTCTCCATTTGAGGAATCATATCTTTGTCTTGTTTTTGATGGCAGTACCAAAAGATTTGATAGCTCATTGGAGACAGCGCTTCCCAGACTTTTCTGTCCTGATTGGCTTTAAAACACAATAAAAACCCCACAATATTCAGGTCCTCTGATCTCAGTCTCTTGAGTAGCTGGGATTACAGGGAGGTATTACCAGAACCTAAGAGATACCCTTTCCTCAATGAAGACAACAGTGCAGTACAAAATCCAGCTCTTCCCTCCTGCTCAGTCCTGGAGGACACACAGACAAACCCACTCAGAGCCTAGAACAGGACAGAGGGGAGAAAATAAAACTTAATGCTACACATGGCCACCTAAGGACCAGCCATGCTTATAGCAGGGCCCTCGGGCGTACAAATAGTTGCAAAGACTCAGGAAGAAAGTGGAAATTCCAGCTAGCTTTGGAAGCCTATGTTACTTTGGCCACAGTGGCAGTTCCTACTGCCTGCTGCACAGTGCCATGTGGCAGACACTGGGCACACCGGCATGCCATCTACTCAACAGGGTTGGTCCAGATGGGCACAAAGTGTCTGTGATCTTCCTAACAGGAAACAAGACACAGAAGTTTCTCACCAGATGAGAGTGGCCCCAGGAGTAGAAGGAACATCTGTGGGTAGTTAACTCTCAGAAAGAAGAGGAAGCCCCACCAACAGTCTGCTGGGGCAGCTTCCATGAGCCTGTTCTGCAGGTGGAGTTCAAAGGGAATGCTGGCCCAGACTGCACCCCTGAGCTCTCAAGGCAAAAATAAAATCAAGAAGTATTGCCATGAGACAGAGAACTGAAGGCAGCTCTGCCATGGGGCAGAGGCAGATATCTGAGCCAGTGGTGAAAAACATAAATAAAGTCTGCACAGCTCTATAAGAATCTCAATTTCCCAGAACACCAGGAAAGAGAACCAGGAAGCTGGGGGTTCACTCGGTGGGCTGGGTCCTGCTCAAGGGCTCATCTGGAAGGGTTAGTCCTCCACCTCGCTGAGACCAGGGCACAGCAGTTAAGATGGGAGGTGACATGTCTGCAGAGCACAGTAGACCGGCAAGCAGAACTTAAGCTGGAGAACATAAGCTGTGTCCCCCAAAAGGATGATAAAGCAGACAGAAGGGATGGGTAATGAGAATAACCCTGTGCTGTATCACAGCACCAGCACTTAGGGGAAAGCCACCCATCAGTTCCAGCCTACAGCCCACTGTATATCCCTCTACCTATCTGCTGTCAATCAGCAACAATCTGCTACGGGGGTTAGCATGGGTCAAGGATCTCCACTGTGATGAGATTCTTTCATCCTAAATCATAGTTCTATCCCCCGTGATTATCATTGCTAAAAGGAATGATTGTCTCCTAGAGTGGTAGCTTCCTCAGCACACACAGTCCTGAACAACAAAGGACAGACACTGCTCAACACTGGGAGTTTTCAACACAGGTGCTAAGACTTGAACAAAATGCATAACTCAGCTCTATTTCCCTCCCACTGTCAGAATAAACATGGGCAGTGTGGAACAAAAGCCCTGCCCCATTCAGAGAGAGAAGAAACATCTAGATGAGGTGCTGAGGCTGCCGGCCAGGGCAGAACCACGTTGGATGCCAGTTGCCAAAGGACAGAGTTGAGGGCAGCATCCCACCCACCTGAGGGGAGGGGAGACAAGGGTGGAGTATCACCCACCTGAGGCCCAAGCTCAGGGTCTGTTCCAATCGCTCCCCTCTCCACAGCTTCACCAGCAGCTTCTGAAAAGACAACTATAGATCCCTCACCACAGATAAATACCATGTAAAGATGATGGTGACAATGACCAAGCCAAATATCCTGACCTTTGAAGTGGTTCTGCCCCTACCCGAGCAGCACAGCCACACCAAGCTCCTTGACACACAGGCAAAAATTCTCCTCCTAGAGTGGTTTCAGCTTCCAATACACCCTGGGCAGCCACAGTATCTCAGGCTTCATGTTTCTCATGACAACTGCATCCTGCTCCTTCCTACAGACACAGCTTCTGCTTCAGGTCCTGTGCAAGGCATGGAAAAAAGGACAGGGACAGTGGGCTCTAGGAGACAGGAAAACCACCTCTACAAATGGAGAAGTCAGGGGGCTGAGATCTGAGCATTGCAACTTGCATAAAGTCAAGTGAAGGTATGGCTCAATTAATAGAGCACCAGCTTTGAGCAACAAAGCTATACAAGAGCAAGAGGCATTGAGTTGAAGAACCAGTATCAATCCGTGCACATACACGCACAACACATACACACACACACACACACACTGACTTGCAGACACAATCACTTTACACTGGGCCTATAATGGCCACATCATACAGACTTAAGAGCCACAATCCACCATTGAGCTTGGAGAAGCTGGGGAGGACAGGACAGAATTGTAATCTCTGCTCCCACTCCATGATCCACAGGGACCCGACAGAGTCTCTGTCAGCCACAGAGAAGGAAGGGAGGAAAGGGCAGGTCCTGGATTGCAGGAGAACAGGAGTGGTTGCTGGTCAGCCAAGCCCAGCATTGCTGCTCTCTCCCTGAAAGCTTTTATGAAAGTTGCCCATTTAAGCTATCCTAGAGTCAGTAGTGTTAGAAATGGCTCTGGATATTGGGCTGTCCTGTAGGAATAAGAACATCAACTCCAAAGGAACTCAGCAAGAAAAAATTTACTCCTGCAGAAGGGTGTGCCATCAACCAAAATTTTGGCCAGCAAGCACACACAGCAGGCACTGCTTACTCTTATTCCCTAAGCCAAGAGGCCATGCCCATGTGCTCAGACTGGCTGAGTTCAGATACAGAATGTGCAAAAGATGTGAAATAACAGGGTGTCACAAACATTCAAGGAGCTTTGAACAGGATTCTTAAAGTGCAGCAGGCAAAAATATAACCAAAATGTAATCAACAAAGGCCAAGCCACCAGGACAACAAAGAAAGTTTCCAGAAAAACTATTCTCACAAGATTGACAGAAAGGAACCAACGTCCATTTGATAGAAAAGAAGCTTTTTTCACACTAGGAAACATGTTCAAGTCTGACTCAGAGTAAAGCCTTATGTCATGTCCAAGACAATCCATACCCAAACCAAGGAAGGTTTAATAAGAGCATCCATGCGCCTGCAGGTGTTCCTTGATACTCATTGTCTGCAGGTTGGCACCAGAGATCTAGTGCAGTACCAGATAGGGGTTGTCATGCCCACAGGGCTGTTGGTTGGTGCCTGGCTTTGGATGTGTCCTTTTGGACTCCTGCTTTGGCTGTGGCCTGTTGGACGCCTGGCTTTGACGAGTCATTACCGGATGTCATTCTTTTCCCATGCAGCTTCCTATGTGGCAACAAGTACCAGAGGACAGGGCTGGTCTGGGGATGCTGGGCTCCAAGTGTGAATAAGTATCTTGCCTTCTTCGTTTTCCATTGTCCTTCCTTCTTCCTTTTCCTTCTTTCTCATTTTAGACCGTTTGAGTTGGAAGTGGAAGCATATACTCTATCATGCTTTGGCATGTGTAAAGAGAAAGAAAGTGCAATTTCTTTGGGAAATAGTTGGTGATCTAGAAAGAGGGGAAGGTGATAGGAAGAGGAGCTGAAGGAAAAACCAGGGAGAGGTCTGGTACCGCAGTCAGTGCAGTGGTACCCAGGAGAGCAGAGTACCCCACCCCTCCTTCAGGGCCAGTGACCTAGTCTCAACTGGGACTGAGTCCACCCACCCTACCCCCAGCCATAGAATCTGGACTCCTCCAGGAAACTTACCCACTTTGTAAGCATTTCCAAGAACTTTAAGTTAAACAGAACTCAAATCAGGGCCAATGTGTAGTTGGAATCACTGCACTGTACACAAATGGCCCCACAGGCTGATGTGGTGAAATGCCCAGTCCCGCTTCTTGGCCCTGTTTTCTCATAGTGCTTACAACATAGTTTCCTCATGAAATAGGAAGACACACCGATGTTCCTCCTCCCAGGCTCTCCAAGAACATCATCAGCACCTACTAGTCCACAAGTAGGAGCACAATAGTGAGCAGTCAAACAGAACGAGAGCACTCACTAGAAGAACATATACACCAGGAGGAGAGCACACACTCACCAGGAAAAGAGCACTCATGAGGAAAAGAGCACTCACCAGGTGAGGAAGCAGTTGTAACAATGGTTTACAGAATTCCCTGGCCTCCTACAATCATCCAAAATATGTCAGTATATCAGGATGAGATCTGGAGGACAGATAGCTGCCTCAATGACATAGGATGGGAACAAGCCCTACTTAGGCCCAAGTGTCTCCCTAGACATCACCCTTACCAGCCTATCCTTCTGGGCTGCTTACCTGAGCTATTCAGGACTTTCCAGGCCTCTCTATGCCAAGGTATCTACCAGACATATCACAGGAAACACACAGTTCACCTCCCTGCTCTGCTGCAACTGCATCTGTAGAGAACTTGGAACAGAAGTAGAAAAGTCCTTCCACTGTCTAAGAAATGAAGTTCCAAGTCAGTCCTCATGCTGGAAAAGATGGTAGTGTTTCCCCCCAGGTCTTCTATGGCCAACATCAGAAGGCAAAGAAAGGTCAGAGCCAAACTCCCACACCCCATCAACTCTTGCAGACATCAGAGTTTTGGATAACCTCTTCCGCTAAATCCCCTCTGATCCCAAAGGCACAATCTTCAGTTATTTGAGCCAGACCTGTCTGTTTCAAAAGGGAAATTAGGCAAACAAGCATGCCACCATGTCCAAGCACAGAATGGGCCACAGAAGAGGTGGTCAGCAACCCTGTGGCACAACCCCCACAGGAGCACCCACTAAACGTGTGGCCTCTGGGAGTCAGAAAAAAATGCTTGCAAAGGCAGGACAAGGGCAGTGGTTAAACATGAACAACAGCCAGTCCATCACTCCTTCTGACTTACAGCTACACATCCAGGATCAACAAGCCATACAAAAACTAAACCTCAGATGAAGATTAAGGAAATTCTAGAACACAGGGAAGACTTCAAGATTCAAGAATATGAACACTGAAATGTTCCAAATCCAAGATAGATAATTAGAACAACCATCAAAGCAAAGGAATCTCTGCTGCTGACACACTGAATGGTATTAACACTTAAGGGGGATGACATCCTAAAAATTGCCTCAACAAGGAAAATTTGACACAAGTAATCTTTGCAAGGAAAGTGATTTTTGTTATTGCTGTTAAAGTCAAAGGAAAACTTGTATGCCTAATTTATAGCTCTAGCTCTGTCTTAACAGAAATGGAAAAAGCCAATCTGGAGCATAATTCAAGCTCAAAGCAGGCTAACTAGAGGTAGAAGTATAGAAGAAAGAACAGAGATAAGGTCAGATTTATAAGATCTTGCAGCCATTGTAGGATCTGGTTATTCGTTTCTGCTATCTCTGATAAATTAATGAAAACAATCAGAAGGCAAAAGAAGTTAGGCTAATCAGCAAGCTTAGAGTAAAATACAAAGAATCATGTCCTAAATTCTTCTCTTACCAGGATATTTCAAATGATTTTTAAAATTTGGACTCCTTTGTGTATGATAGTTCATTTCTGTAATCTCAGGTCCTTGGGAGACATAGGTAGAAGGAAGGGGGAAGTGAGAACCTATCAGAAAAATAAAGCAAAAAGAGCCAAGGTGGGAGGTGTGGCTCAGAGTTTGAAGTGCCTGTATACCAAGGGCAATGCCTTGGGTCAAACCCCAGTACTGCAAAAAAATTAAAATAAATGAACCAGGCACCCCGTAATCCAAGCACTCAGGAAGAAGAGGCAGGAGGAAAGCTAGACCAAAGTCCAGCCTAAGGCACACAGCAAGCCCTGTTCTCAAGATAGTTAAGAGAAGAATGATTGTTTACCTCTCAATTCCTCATTTAACAAGAGCTTTAGCATCAGTTCCCCACACACAGCACAAAGAAAAATGGGGTGGGAAGAGAGGATGGACACATGAATACATGTATGTGGTCAGAGGCAACTGAACTCTGTCTCCCTCCCCCTTTCTAAGCCTAAGTCCGTTCAGTTGTCAAGACCAGATGAAAACCACATTTTCAGTCCTCCTCTCCTACACAACACTGTCACCTGCCTGGGCAAACCCACCAGAATAAAACATTGTGCATGTTCAACTTCCAGGAATCCAATCTCTCCAGTCTAGCAACAAGGTGCCAGGGCAGGCTGCACACCCAGTTCATCAATTCACAGACATTGTGGCTACTCCTGCCCACTGCCAACTGCCCACGGCATTTCCTCAGCAGCACATTGAGAGTTAGGCACACTGCCCCTATAATGTGGCAAAGAAATGAGCCCAGTTTGATGGTGCCCTCAGGAGGAAAGTGAGTTCAAGGATGGCCTGGTCTTGATTGAGACACTCTCATTTCTCAGAAAATACAACAAAATGTCTTTCAGAGAAGACATCTACACATAGCCAGGAAGCCTGCTACCCACAGCTTGGCCACACCAGTACCCTCATGAGTCTACCTACTTGAGAGAAGCTCCTGTGGGCCACACTGAGCCCAAAGAGAACCCCTTCAAGGTGGAGTGCACAGCTCAGAACATGCTGAGCCTCTAATGGGAGGAATGCAAATGGCAGGGTGTCTGGGCAGACCAGGTCTAGGGACTGAGGGCTGGACAAGTTTTTGGCAAGAGGCCAAGAGCCAGCTGGCTGAGGCTGGGAAAACCCCAGGGCAAGGTGTCAGATAAGTGGCCCAGGGCTGGCCTGTGGGATCTGCAGGCACCTTGAAATGAGTGACCAGGGCCAACAGGGGTCCCCGGGAAGCTGGGATGAGGGGCTGAGGGCCGGGCTGGGCTTTAAGGCAGCCAGGATGAGGGCCAGGGTTTCTGAGAAGTCCAGAAGGAGAAGCTCAGGGCCAGCCATTCCCAGTAACAGCCATTATAGGCCCAACAGTCAGTCTCTTACCTTCCTTCCCAGGATCAGTACTCCACTGCATGCACATGTTTTGTTCTTCATGTATAGTCCACTATGTGTGAATACTCCAATGCAATCACATGCCATGTTCTCTGGGTACAGTCCAGATTGTAAATACTCCACTGCATGCAGAAATTGTGTTCCCTGTTTATAGCCCATTCTGTGTAAATACTCCACTGCATTTACATGTCATATTCTCCATGTACAATCCACTGTGTAAATACTTAATTACCTGTACAAGTCATGTTCCTTGTATACAGCCCATTGTGTGTAAATACTCCCCTGCAGGCACACATTGTGCTCTCCATGTATAGTCCACGGTGTGTAAATACTCCACTGCATGCACATGTAGTGGACTCTGTGCACAGTCTACTGTGTGTAAATACTCACGGTATGCAAACATTGTATTCTCTGTATACAGCCTACTGTGTGTTAGTACTTCACTGCATGCACACATCACGCTCTCCATGCACAGTGCACTGTGTGTAAATACGCCACTGCATGTACAACAAGCGTTCTACATGAACAGCCCATGGTGCATCATTACTTCCCTGTGTGCACACACCTTATTCTCTGTGTACAGTCCACAGTTTTTAAATACTCCACTGTGTGAAAACATCATGTCTCCATGTACAGCCCACTGTGTGCACACTCCATGTTATCTGTGTGCAGCCCACTGTGTGTCTAATCCATGATGTGCACATGCCATGGTCTCTGTGTACATCCTACTCTCTCTGTGGATAGCCCACTATGTGTCAATACTCCAGTGTGTGCACATATTCTCCCTGTACAGCCCCTGGTGTGTAAATACTCCACTGTGGATACATGTGGTGTTCTCTGTGTACAGTTACCTGCCAAGGGGTCCTTAGGGTTCTTCCGGCTTCATTGACTATGGTGAGCAATGTTGTATGAACATAGTGTGTGTCCCTGCCTTCTACTGTTGGCATGCACTTGGGAGCTATAGGTGCATACCATCTCCCTGCAATGCCATTTGGGGAACAGCCTCAGCTCTGTAAACCTCCAGGAAACGCTAAGCACATCACCTCTTAGAATCTAGCACAATCAGTCCTCTCTGATTTTGTCACTTTAATAAATTTAAAGTCGATTTTGATCCACATGTCCCTTATCACTGGTGTTGGGCATATTCTCCCTGTACCTGTCATGATATCCACAGGGTCTTTTGTGACTTGTTAAATGCATTTTGCCCAATTTTTACCATGTTTCTTATTGTTACCTTCAAATAGTTTTACAGAAAAGTTTTGACTTATGTGCACAGCATATCTTGAACAATCATTCTCCATCCATCAGATTCCGTTCATCCACCTATCCCAAACCCACCTATCTCATGCAGTTTTCAAGTTTTTTTTCCACATACATATATTGAGAATGATATGTATATTCTCCCACCATTCTTCTATCAATTCATTTCCCCTCCCTTTAGCATCCACCTGCTCTAGTCAAGACACATTTCAATTTCTTCATAGTAATTTTTCTTAAATAATTAGCTTTTTGATGGGGTTTTTGATGGAGTTTTCTATGGAATCTCACTACAGCTTATACCATACTTTAGTCAATTTGGTATGACATATATACAGATATATGTAGATATATCTGTATGTATCTACATATATATATATATGTATATATATGCTTTTCATATATGTCATGCCAGCTTATACCATAGTCAGATTGGTAAGACATGTATGTATTTATATATATTTGTTTTAGGTGTAAGACTCACATGTGTTCCAAGCACTAGTGGCTTATGTTCATAATTCTAGTCAGTTGGGAGGCTGAGTTCTGCTTGTAGTTCAAAGCAAGTCAGGCAAGAAAATCTGTGATATTATTATCTCCAATTAACCAGACAAAACCTAGGAATGGAGTTGTAGCTCAAGTGGTAGAGGGCTAGCCTTGAGTGAAAAAACTAAGGGACAGCATCCTGAATTCAAGGCCCTGTACTGACAACAAAAAAGAAGTTAAAGAAGATTTGCATATGAGAGAAGACCTGAGCTCTTTATCTTTCTGAGAATGGTTGCTTCACTTCAGATTCATCCATTGCCCAGCCAAAAAAAAAGTTCCTCTGTGTGTGTGTGTGTGTGTGTGTGTGTGTGTGTGTGTGTGTGTGTGTGTGTGTGTGTGCATGTGTCGGTGTGTGTCTGTGTCTGTGTGTAATGGTCCTGGGGTTTGAACTCAGGGCCTGGGTACTATTTCTGAGCTTTAATGCTCAAGGTTATCATTCTACCATTTGACTCAGCTCTTCTTCTGGCTTTTTGGTGGTTAATTGAAGAGAAGAGTCTCATTGACTTTCCTGCCAAGGCTACCTTTGAACCACAAGCAGATCATTTCTCAGCCTCCTGAATAGCTAGGATTACAGATGTGAGCACCAGAACCCAGAAGAAGTATATATGATTTTAATTTTTTTATGGGAGTCTAAAGTTCCTGAGTCTCATAAAAGGCTTTGCATTTAGACTCTTGGCCATTGTTGGAACACCTAAGACTTTGAAGAGTCTTGAAGAATTTGCCTTGTGAGAGGAACATGAGGCTACAGGGCCCAGGGGCAGGATGTTATACCTGTAGTATGATATATCCCCCACCAGCTCATATTTTCAAGGCATACTGCTCAACTAGTGCTGCTATTTTGTGAGACTGGAAACTTTGGGACGGTGGACTGGCTGGAGGAAGTAGGTTACGGGGGGTTGGGGGGCAGGGAGCCTTTGAGATTATACAGGGTCTCCAGTTCCCTCTCCTTTCTCTGCATACTGGCCTTCATGATGTGGGATGTTCTATTTTACCCCATCCTCAACCATGATGAACTAACATCTCTAATACCATGAGCCAAAACAGACAGTTCTTTCCTTTGTTCCTCCGAAGTATTTGGATATAACTACAGAAAAGTGATCAAAAACAAATATCTCAGCCACACATGACGATTGGGCTTCCAAAAGATGGTACTGACAGATGGAAATGCTGACTTTGTATATTTTTACTCTAGCTGAAAGCTTCTGTATTTTTACAGAGCACAGGAATTTCCTAAGGATGTTATAAAGTATAAATTCATATTTAGCAGCTCTAATGTAGGCCTGGAATTCTGCTGGTCAAAAAATCGTCCTTGGAGGAGAAAGGTATTAGCTTACTTCTGAACAAAAATTTGAAATAGAAGTAGAATGGCAGACATATTTCAGCATCTTAGACAACCCAGCTTTAGCAGGGACCTGGTATAGTTTTCAGATAGCAAAACAATATTTTGGAGGATCTAAGTATCTTGTCTGTCCCCACTAGCTCCTTTATATAATGTGGATTACTGATAGAGTTATGTATCTACACAGAAGTATTCTTTGAAGGTGTTTCTGAAAACCAGTACTTCCAGCTAACAATATTGTTTGTTCCTTGCTTACATAGGCCTTCCTCCTCCTCTTCCTCCTGCTCTTGCCCCTCCTCCTTCTACATTTTTATTTTTATTTTTTTTGGTTGGTTGTGGAGCTTTAGCTTTTTTGTTCAAGGTGTGTTCTACTACTTGAGCCATATTTCTTTTTCTGGCTTTTTGATCGTTAATTGGGGATTAGAGTTTCATGGACTTGTCTGCACAATCTGGCTTCAAACTGCAATCCTCAGATCTCAGCGTCCTAAGTAGCTAGGATTACAGGTTTGACCACTGATTCCCATTGTTACTGTAAATAGGTCTTTAAGAATAGATTGCCCTACTAAAACCCCAACTTTTAGATCAGTGCTTATCACTAAACCACCAGGTGAGGAGAGCAGACTCAGGACAGTCTCCCTGGACTGACAGACCTAGCTCTTCCTCTTAGAACACTCATGCCACAGAACATGGGCAAATGAAGGCATCCATGTCATTAAGGAGATACATGGATTGCACAAAGAGGTCAGAAGTATGAATGGAACTTAATAGGCAATGTATAAGATTCAGCTCCAATAACCAGTAAAAATAAACAGTATCACATCTACTTGATCTTGTGATGTATCTTGTGTGTCATATATTAATTTGTTGAATTTTTATGTTTTGTTTTTCTTTTTGCCTGCCCTGGGGCTTGAACTCAGGATTTGGGTGTTGTCCCTGAGATTTTGTGCTCAAGACTAGTGCACTACCACTTGAGGTACAACTCCACTTTTGGCTTTTTGTGGTTAATCGGATATAAGAATCTCATGGCCATTTCTGCATGGGCTAGATTTGAACCCTAATCTTCAGATCTCAGCCTCCTGAGTAACTTGGATTACAGGAATGTGTCACGGCACCTAGCCCTTTATATAACTTTAACACATTAAAACTATTTGTCTTGAACAAAGACATACAAACAAGAAATTCTTTCATCCAGACAATAAATAATTACAGAATGAAAGGTGACTTTCAAGGCACTGAAGCTGCTCTTCCTTGGCTTCACCAAGATGTAATCGAAAGGAGTAACTACTGAAAGTTGAACTCTCAATTGAATTAAATTCTAAGTCTATCTGAAGATTTTGTAATCCAGGCTTGAATGTAGGGCCTGGGCACTGTCCCTAAGCTTTTCAGCTTAAGAATTGAGTCATGGCTCCCCTTGGGGCCTTTTTGGTGGTTGATTGGAAATGAGAATCTCAGAGACTTTCTGCCATAGGCTGGCTTTGAAATGCAATCCTGAATAGCTAGGACTCAGCCTCCTGAATAGCTATGACTGTAGGCATGAGCCACTGGTACTTGCCAATTTCATATTGTGTTTAATGAATCTCTTAAAACTCAAAGCATTTTACATTTTGTGTACAGTTTAGGTTCACTGTGTATCCATTGGTGGTAATAACCACTGGGATATATATAATATTACATACATATTTTCTACATTATGGGGATATGTGTATTTACTTTTTATAATTACTATGGATCATTTTCACATCTTGAGTTATTTGATGTTTGCAAAATTGATCACATCAAGCACAGTGTTGTAAATAACTCATGCTAATGCATTCTGATTTATTTCATGAATGTATTTAAGATTGTAATCTCCCAGCAGAAAATGATCAGTAAAATATGTGAGACCTCTTATTATAAGGTCTACAGTAAATTCAGAAACCAGTGACTAGATCATATCAGCAAGAGACAACTTATCTCCAATTCAGCCATCTTAAAGCGGTTCTTAGTTCTGAAGCAAATAGGATTGATTTACTTACAGTTATTATTGTCCTTTGTGATTTGGAAATAAGGATTCAATGCTCATAAGACAAGCCCTAAGCACTTGTATGCTAACCTTGCTGGAAGGAAAATAGGAATAAAGTAGGGAACTGGTCTGATTGGACTTCTAGTCCAATGGGAAAACAATAACCCCTTCTCTCAAGTGGATGGTTTTATGGTGGTATAGTGGCAGCTTAAAGGTACCAGAGACAACATTGATTGCTACTGTTCTTCACAAAGTATGGTCTCTTGTATAGGTATTAATGTTGTTGCATAGAGAATCTTCAGGATGGGATGTAGCTCTGTGGCAAAGTGATTGTGTAGCAAGCACAATGTCCTTGGTTAAATTCCCACTACCAAAAAAGAACAGACCAAAACAAGAATCTTCTGTTGGAATTGGTAGTTCACACCTATGGTCCTAGTTACTTAGGAGGCTGAGATCTGAGGATCAATGTTTGAAACCAGCCTGTGTAAAAATCGTGAGACTAGGGAGTTCTGGGAAGATGGCGGAGGAGAAGCTGGAGGCTAAAGAAGCTCTCCCATAGAAAGAAGATTTAGAGTTCCAGTGAACAGTCCTAAGCCAGAGAATCACACCAAGTGTGCCATCACAGGACAGAGAGTTAGGCCAGAAAGGGAAAATCCAGGCAAGGAGACAGATCTGAGCTCTTGCCAGCAGCTGCCATCACAGAAGCCTGGCCGAACCCACCATACATGAATCACAGAACGTCCGAGACAAAGGAGCCAGACACAGCAGGCAAGCGGATTCTACTCAACACCAGCAAGAACCAACAAGGCGCAGACATCTTCATCCTGCAGTTCACAGAACAGAGACGACCCAGGAACCAATACGACGTGAGTAGAAGCTTGACATCCTCACTCCTTCTCAGGGAGCAGAGGAGGGAAGGCCACCTGTCCCCCACCACAGTATCGGAGACCTCCATCTTGGATACTGACAAAGGTCGGCAGAGCTGCTAGCTCCAACTCAGGGTTTGGAATAAAAGGAGTCATTAACAGGTCAGAAGAACCTAACCTGACCTGCCAGACTCAGTTCCACCCAGGGAAAAGTAACCCAGCTCGGGTGCCAGGCCTAGGAGTGGCTTTCTTCACTGGGTAATTAGAGCCAGAGGTTGCCCCTCCCTTTAGCAGCCTTGACAATCAATTGGAATTCAGTAAACATAAACCCTGAGAGTGGCTCCAGGTTGGATTCTGTGAGTTTCTCACAAACTAGCCCCCGGGAAAAGCTACTATTTGCTGAAAGGCCTCAACTCTACCCAGAACCTAGCCTCATCATAACATCTCCAAACTTGAGGAAAAAGCCACCTCCCTCTTTTGTGATACTCAAAGCAGATCTCCCTCCAATTGAACTAAACTGGGAGGAGGACTGCAAAATCTTGGTTAAAGCAGAGCATTTTTCTGCCTGTCCAAACAAACTGACTTAAGAAACCAACCAAGCCACAGGACCACAAGCAGACCAGAGACTCCAACAAGAGGCTGATTACCAACACAAGGGAGATACAGGATTTTTCCCAACCCACAGAAAAAAATCAAAGAACTTTTTTTTTCTTCTTCTTCTTCATTTTTTTATACCTTTTATAAAAAATATTTTTTCTTTTCTAAAACTTTTTTTTAATTTTTAAATTTTACCTTTTTTGAAAAAAATCCTTTTTTAGTAACCTTTTTTTCTTCTTATACTCTTTATTTTATGGATACATGAGTGTGTGCGTTTTTCTTTCTTTTTTTCTTTCCTTTTTTTAAAAAAACATCTTTTTGTTTTTTACTTAGCTCTACTGAACTTCTGATCTTTTTTTCTTCCTTATCTTTTTCACCTTTTCTTCTCTTTCATTCTTCTTTATGTGACTTAATTGTTGTTCTGCACTTCCTCAGATAAACCCGTAGTTGACTATTAGACCCTATTCCCCATTGTGTACACACTTAATCCACAAATTTATTACTCAATTCAAAACGTCTGAGTCTTAAATTCCCTAATGGCAGTACTACCTCTTTATACCTATATAATATTTTAAGTATTTTTAAAGTTTTTCACATCTCCTTTTATCCCTCCCAACTTTCATTATATTCAAGTTCTTTGAATAGATTGTTCTTGAATCTGCATACTTTTAATTTTTACTTTTCTCTTTTTTCTGGTCTTTTTTCCCTATCCCTTTCTTCTTTTTTTCTCTCTCTCTACATTCATCCTATCCAACCTATTTCCTGCTTTGAGATTAGGACTTAGTTAAGTTAACTCTCCCTGTACCTTCCCACATCACTCTATTCCTATTTTTTTTATCCACATCTCTCCCTAACCCTAATAACTTCTGGTTTTCCAAATTCTTCTTTGCGGTTCATAGCCCATTAATACATAGTTGTTTGAAGTTGAATAGAGCTATCTGTTGAACTAGATTGTATCTACAGATTATTGACTGTGCAAAATCAGACTTTGGTTGATGCTTGACTTAAGTTAGTGTTCTAGCACAAAACTGGTGTTATTTTCATCCCAAATGGGCAGTGTAAGCCGGAAAATCACAAGAAAAATGTGAAGTCCAGGTATCTCCACTCCCACTCATGATAATCAGGGGACAGAACAGATAATGAATAATCCAAAGGAGAGTTCCCAAATAGCTCTACAAAAACTGCTGGAAAACATGAAATGAAAAATTGAAATGAAAATGAAAATGAAATGAAATTGAAATGAAAATGAAAAAATTGAAAACATACAAAGGACTTTGCATGAGCGTGATAGGGAGAGAGGGGAGGCAAACAAAAGGTCAATGCAGGAAAAGATTGAAAATCTACAAAAGACTCTGTATGAGCCTGAGAGGGAGAGAGAGGAGGAAATCCAAAGGTATATACAGGAAGCTACTCAGAAACTGATACAGGATTTGCGTGAGCAGCTCAAGAATACTCAAAGAGAAAGTCAGGAATGGCATGAACATGCTGAGAACACTCAAAGAGAACTACAGGGATGGCATGAATGGGAGGAAGCTAAGCAAAGAGTAATACAGGAATTGAGAAAGCAGGATGAGAATACACAAAGATCACTAAATGCATTCATAGGATCCATTAACAAAGAGCTGAAGGAAGTCAGGGAGACCACAAAGGGAATTCTGAATGGAACCCAACAGAAGGAATTGCAGTCCAAGGAAACCATAAAACCAGTCAACTAAGTGATTTGGGAATAAAAACTGAACACCAAATTAAGGAAGTAAAGAAGTTCATACAAGATTTAAAACAAAGCTTCAACAAAGAATTTGAAGCCAACAAAGCTGACCAGTTAGAATGAAAAGAAATAAAAAACAAAGTGGAAAGTCTTGACAGCAGGTTAAACCATGCAGAAGATCGAATCTCGGGGATTGAAGACAGCCTAGATATTATAAAGAAAGAACATACAACATTCAAGACAAGTCCAAGAAATATGGTAGATCTATCCAACACTTGGAAGACACCATCAGAAGGCCTAATCTAAGGATAATGGGTGTAGAGGAGTACATAGAAACAGAAGTTAATGGTCTAGGAAATTTTTTTTATCAGGATCCTACCAGAGAACTTCCCAAACATGCAAATAGATAGGCCTATTCAGATACAAGAAGCTTTTAGAACTCCAAATAGACCAGACCAGAATAGGACATCCCACCATCACTGTATGATCCACACAAGATCAACTCAGACCAAGGAAAAGATCATTAAAGTTGTGAAGGAGAAAAGATTAAACACCTATAAAAAGAAAGCAATTAGAATCACCTCAGATTACTCTGCAGGGTCAATCAAAGCAAGAAGAGCCTGGAATGATGTATGCCATACCCTAAAAACAAACAACTATCAACCAAGAATACTGTACCCAGCTGAACTCTCCTTCATAACTGAAGGCCAAATAAAAACCTTCCATAGCAAAGAAAAATTGAAACAATACATCTCCAACAAACCAGCCCTACAAAAGATTCTTAAAGATGTCCTACACATAGAAAACCAACAAGAACAAAATAAAGGCCCAGAAACTGTACATAACTGAGAATCCAAAACCATAGGAAGAACCCAGTTTTCGCAGCCCCCTAAAACGTGGAAAAAATGACAGGAACACCCAAATTCCTCTCAGTCCTTTCTATCAACATTACCGGACTTAATTCATCAATTATTCGACATTGAATGTCTAGTTGGATTAAAAAACAAGATCCTTCTATCTGCTGCCTTCAGGAGTAACATCTTGCCCATAAAAACAAAAACATTTTCAATGTTAAAGGCTGGAGCAAAATCTACCAAGCAAACGGCCAGCATAAACAGGCAGGAGTTGCAATCGTAATATCAGATAAAATAGACTTCAAATTAAAATTCGTGAGAAGAGGTAAAGTATGTTGCTACATAATAATTAAGGGATCTCTCCTTCAGGAGGATATTACAATTCTAAATATCTATTTGCCAAACAATGGAGCACCCAAATTTATCCAAGAAACATAACTTTCCCTCAAATCCCAAATAGATACAAAGACATTAATTGCTGGGGATTTTAACACACCACTCTCCCCACTAGTTAGATCAACTCGGCGAAGACTCTACAGAGAAACTGCAGAACTAAACAGCTGCATATATCAACTAGATTTAACAGACATCTACCAAATATTTCACCCAACAGCATAAGAATACACGTTTTTCTCAGCAGCACATGGAACATTTTCTAAAATAGACCACATTTTAAGCCACAAAGCAAACGTCCAAATTCAGAAACATTGAAGTTATACCTTGCATTCTTTCTGACCACAAGGGAATAAAATTAGAAGTCGACACCAAAAGCCACCAAAGAAAGTCTGGTAACACATGGAGGCTGAACAACACACTGCTGAATCATGAGTGGGTCATGGAAGAGATTAGAAAGGAAATTCAAATGTTCATGATATTCAACCAAAATGAACATACAAATTATCAACTCCTCTGGGACACAGCAATGGCAGTACTCAGAGGCAAGTTTATAGCTCTGAGCTCCTACATCAACAAATTGGAGAGATCTGAAAGCAACAATTTAAAGACACATCTAAACCTCCTTGAAAAAGAGCATCAAGATAAACCCCAATCCACTAGATGGAAAGAAATAATTAAAATTAAATCAGAATTGAAAGAATTAGAAGCCAAAAAAAACTATAGAAAGAATCAACAAAACAAAGAGTTGGTTCTTCGAAAAAATTATAAAAATTGACAGACCCTTAGCAAATTTTATCAGAAAAAGAATAGAAAACACCCAAATAAATAATCTCAGAGATGAGAATGGAAACATCACCAGGGAAACAGCCAAGATTCTGAACATTATAAGGGAATATTCTCAAAATTTCATGCTAATAAGTTTGAGAACTTGACAGAAATGGACCTTTTGCTAGCAAATATTGACATGCGAAAACTAAACCAAGATGAGTTAAACCAGCTTAACATGCCCATATCAAGCACTGAAATAGAAACAACAATAAGTGACCTCCCAGCTAAGAAAAGTCCAGGACCAGATGGTTTTACAGTAGAATTCTACAAGGCCTTCAAAACAGAGCTCACACCAATACTCCTCCAACTTTTCAATGAAATTGAAAGAGAAAGTTCACTACCGAATACATTCTATGAAGCCATCATAACCCTCATCCAAAAACCAGGCAGGGACTCATCAAAGAAAGAGAACTATAGACCCATTTATTTGATGAACATTGATGCAAAACTTCTCAACAAAATTTTGGCCAATCTACTTCAACAATTCATCCAAAAAATCATACACAAGGACCAAACAGGATTCATTTCAGGGATGTAAAGCAGGTTCAATATAAGCAAATCAATTAATATTATTCATCACATCAACAGGGCAAGGATAAGAACCACATGGTTATCTCAATAGATGCCGAAAAAGCATTCGACAAGATCCAACACCCCTTTATGATGAAGGTTTTGGAAAATTTAGGAATCCAAGGAACATTCCTCAATACAATAAAGGCTGTATATGACAAACTTACAGCCAGCATTATACTTAATGGTGAAAAACTAAAGCCATTTCCTCTTAACTCAGGAACAAGACAAGGATGTCCACTCTCTCCACTTCTCTTCAGTCTATTATTAGAATGCCTAGCTACAGCAATAGGACAAGATGCAGACCTAAAGGGGATCCAAATAGGGAAAGAAGAAATAAAACTCTCCCTCTTTGCAGATGACATGATCTTGTATTAAAGAATCCCATCGTCTCCACTACCAAATTACTCAAGCTGATTCAAAACTTTGGCAAAGTAGCAGGGTATAAAATTAACCCCTCAAAATCAATGGCTGTGCTGTATGCCAACAATGAGAAAAGTGTGGCTGAAATTAGGAAAGCAACTCCATTTATAATAGCCCCACAAAAAATAAAATTCCTAGGAATTAACTTAACCAAAGAAGTGAAGGACTTCAATGATGAAAACCCTGAAACCTTGAAAAAGGAAATCAAAACAGAACTTAGAAAATGGCCAATCCTCCCAGGCTCCTGGATTGGAAAGATTAACATTGTGAAAATGGCAATACTTCCCAAGGCTCTGTACAAATGCAATGCGATAGCTATCAAAATTCCTAACTCATTTTTCAAGGAAATAGAAGAGGCAATCCAAAAATTCATATGGAACAATAAAACACACCGAATAGCAAAAACACTCCTCAATGGAAAGAACACTGCTGGAGGAATATCAGTACCAAATTTCAAACTCTACTATAAATCCATAGTAATCAAAACAGCTTGCTACTGGCATAAGAACAGACCCCAAGACCAATGGAATAGAATTGAAAACCCAGAAATGAACCTACACACCTAGAGCCAACTAATCTTTGATAAGGGAGCTAAAATAATAGAATGGAAGAAAGACAGCCTCTTCAGTAAATGGTGCTAACAAAATTGGTTAACTACTTGTAGAAAACTAAAGCTAGATCCTTATATATTACCCTGCACCAGAATCAATTTCAATTCCAAATGGATCAACAACCTCAGAGTCAAAGCAGACACTGAAAACATTACAGGATGGAGTAGAAGAAACCCTAGGTCTCCTTGGCTCAGGCCGAAATTTTCTTAATAGAGACCCAGAAACACAACAAATCAAAAAAGTTTGGACAAATGGGATTGCATGAAGTTGCAGAGCTTCTCCATGGCAAAGGACATAGCTAGCAAGATCAATAGAAAGCCGACGGATTGGGAGAAGATATTCACTAGCCATACAATAGACAAGGGTCTCATATCTAAAATATACTTGGAACTCAAAAAATTAAATCCCTCAACAACAAATCCTCAAAGAAACAACTGCCCAATAAATAAGTGGGCTAAAGACTTAAAGAGAAACTTCTCTGAGGAAGAAAGAAGAATGGCCAATAGACACATGAAGAAATGCTCAACCTCCCAAGCCATAAAAGAAATGCAAACATTAACAATATTGAGATACCACCTCACGCCAGTTAGAATGGCAAAAATCAAGAACTCTAACAACAACTGATGCTGGAGGGAATATGGACAGAAGGGAACCTTACTTCATTGTTGGTGGGAGTGTAAACTTGTTCACTGCTTTGAAAAGCAGTATGGAGGTTCCTCAAAAGACTTCACATAGAGCTCCCCTATGACCCAGCAATCCCACTTTTCGGCATTTACCCAAATGTTTACAAAAAAGACCACACTAAAGCTACCAGCACAACTGTGTTTATTGCAGCATTATTTACCATAGCTAAGATCTGGAACCAACCCAGATTCCCCTCAGTAGATGAATGGATCAAGAAAATGTGGTATATATACACAATTGAATTCTATGCCTCCATCAGAAAGAATGGCATTTCCCCATTTGTTAGGAAATGGAAAGGCTTGGAAAAAATTATATTAAGTGAAGTAAGCCAAGCCCAAAGAAACATAGGTCCCATGATTTCCCTTATTCGAAATATCTAGTATATGTATGAGTCAAGCAGAAAAAGTCAGATAATATGAAGTTAGGAAAATGAACCCTTAGATATGTATTTAAATGTTTTTATTCTTTCATGCATTTGTTTCTAACGCATTTATGATTGTTTCTTTGTTGTTTTTATGTCCCTCCCCCACAGTATAACTCCTGCTCTCACTATATTTGATGTCCGTATCGTTTGTGGAGGAGGTGGGGAAAAACAAGTCATTTAAGGATACAGGTGGAACCGTTGCAACAATGAGAAGTACAAGTTGTCATGTCGAAAACTAACTTTACAACTTTGGTGCATGGGGGTAGAATTGGGTCGGGGGGTGAGGGGATGCTGGGAAGAGATGTGTAGGGTAAACAAAGGAGGAGGCTGCAAAGCTTAATAAGAAATGTACTTATTATCTTTCCCATGTAATTGTAACCCTCTGTACAGTATGTTCACAAAAAATAAAAAAAAATAAAAAAAATAATGTATGTTATACTCTTCAACTGCTTTGTTAGGTAGCAATTCCTTTGTACAATGACTTAAAGCTTCAATATGGCAAAGTACATAGCTAGCAAGATAAATAGAAAAAAAATCGTGAGACTATTATCCCCAATTAATCAGGAAAAAGACAAAAGTAGAGGTGTGGTTCAAGTGGTAAAATGTCAAACTTGACACAACAAAAGCCAATCTCTTTCTTGAGAGTACCTGAATTCAAAACCCAATACCAGCACAATTAAAAAGAAAACCTTCAGAATTTGGGTGGTGGCTCACATCTCTAATCCTAGCTACTCAGGTAGCTGACCTCTGAGGATTGAGATTTGAAACTAGCTGGGCAGACAAGTCCTCATGAGATTCTTATCTCCAATTAAACACTGAAAACTGGAAGTGGGGTTGTGGCTCAAGTGTTAAGACACTCAGCCTCTATGGTCAAGCGCCAAAACAAACAAAAACAAATCTTCCAAAAATTTAAGATGACTCTATCTACCATTAAGCCTGACTTAAATTTATGTGGTCGATGAAGAATGACACTAATAACATAGTTAATAACAAGAATCTAGATTTTCTCCATAAGTATAGTTGCAATAAAGGGTTAGATGGAGAGAAGAGTTTTTTCCAGACTTGTCTGCCCAGGATGGTTTTGAACCACGATCCTGACATCACAGTCTTCTCAGTAATTAGGATGCTAGGCAAACCACCGTTACCCATCTTCAATTTCTTTTTATGTGTAAGAAAAGCTTGCCCTGAGTTTTCCCCCTCCAATCTGCCCTGCCAGATATTAAAGACAAGATATTCCTCAGCAGTTGCTGGCAAAGGAATGGAATTACAATGAATGATGTAAGATTAATGAAGGTTGAGGCTGGAAGGGACCCCGTTTCCCCTGTGGACCACAGTTACCTGATGCCTGAGCAAAATACAAAATGTAAGAGAAAGTGATGTCTGTTAGATGGGGCAGCCATCAATGTGTAGGAAAGATTTCCTGAAGGAAACCCACCTGTTCTGAGCTCCAGGCCTTAAATGAATGTCGGAAATGACAAACAAAACCATCCTAATCACCAACCTCAACATGCCCAAGATGAAACTCATGGTCCCTTACCAGTGTTGTATTTAGTTGTCAAAAGCATTCGCATTTCAGATGCCCGCGCCAGCAAAAGAATCGTCACATCAGCTTAATCATCCATACCAAGCACAGTCCCAAGTCCTGCTGATGTAGTCACTCTTACTTATATCCACTGCTACCATCCTAAGTCCAAGTGACCTCATCAGTTCTTCCCTGGATAATCCCCTCCAGTTTCTTCACAGCAGAGCTAGAGTGGCCCTTTCTAATGTAAATTGCTTGTGTTTAAGGCACTGCTCCTGGAATCAAGACTAAAATTAGGTCTTTATCTAATCCTTCTCATCCCAGTCACACTGCTTTTCTTTGAGTTTAATAAGGTTAGCACTCCATCCCACCTCAAGACGTCCTCATCTGCCCCTTGTCGCCTTTCCCTTTCACCTTAACTTTCATTTTCAAAGGAAAGCTTTCCCACTCATCCTCATGGTCAGACCCTTGCACTAAGAATCACATCCTCATGGTCAGATTCTTGCACTAGGAGCCATGTTCTCATGGTCAGACCCTTGTACTAGGAGTCACGCCCTCATGACTAGATGCTTGCACTTGGAGTCACGTCCTCTTGGTTAGATCCTTGCACTGGGAGTCTCGTCCTCATGGCCATTTCCTTGCACTAGGAGTCACATCTTCAGGGTAGACCCTTGGACTGGGAGTTAGAAAGGATTATGTCTTTCTTTTTTCTCAGTATGCAGACTAAGGTCTAAGGTCCATAACAAGAAGCAGCTGGTGCTTCCTCAACAACACACTAAATGCTAAGTTCATGGCTGTTGAATGGCTAAGTGAATGTGTAACCTTCACAGAAGTGAGGCAGACACGGAAAGTGCCCCAAGCTCCATGGATTACAGGATGGCCAAGACTGACACCTTGGTCAGCAGGCAGTGCAAGTCACCTGTGACCATCTGTGGTGGTTTCGCACCTGGCCCCGCCCCTCCGGAACAGGCCGGGGGTGGGGCGTGGAGGTCAAGTGAAGTAACAGCCGCCAGCCTGTGATTGGGTTCTCTGGCGCGCCTGTTGGGGAAGGGGCGTGTCTCTGCGCACTGATTGGCTGTCTCACAGTGGTTGGGTGGGCAGCGGTTGAGGCAGCTCAGGAGCAGGCGCTTGGAGGGACTGGACAGGGTCCAGCAGAGAGGGAGGAGGCAGGCGGCATGGGTTCTTAACACAGGATGCGCTGAGCATTGCTTGAGTGGGCTGCCTGCGGCGGCCCGCAGTGACCGAAGCAGGATAAGGGCGCCCTTGTGCCCTATGGCCACCACCATGGCTGCGATGCAGAAAAGCTTTAACTGGGTCATGGCCAGCTGCTTTCTCCAGCTGCTGGAAGGTGAGTCTGACCCGTTCCACATCCTGTGAGAGGCCAATGGCTGGCACCAGCAGTTGCAGTTGCACAGCTGCAAGCAATACAAGGCCGCCATGGCAGCTGCGGCCCCGATGGAGCTCTTCAAGAACTTAGGTTCCCAGATCTGAAGCTGGCGGTGGCTGCAGGGAGTCTCAGAAGAAACTCAAGAGCCTCCCGATTCCCGGTGAGCCTTGGCAGGACAGCCCAGGCAGGGCCCACCAGGTGCACGGGTAGGAGAAGAGAAGGAGGGTTCGGGGTGCAGAACAGCTGTCTGGACCCTCGACTTGAGACTTAGGTGCTGTGTGCATTGAGGGCGGGCGCCCTGGAGGCATCTCATGAGCCAAGAGTGCTCTTGGCCACGAAGGTGGGAGCCCATGAAAGGGGGAGCCCAGGTGGTGTCCCAGTTGGCCACTGAGTGTGACAAAATTGGGGTGCCACGGGGCCAGCAAGCAAGTCTGGAGCGGGCTGGCACTGCCGCCACCGCTGGCCCAGCCCATTCACTGTGAGCACACGGTGAGGAAGGTGACAGGCATGAAAGGAAGGGGTCAACCTGTGGGGGGGGCACAGAGGATGGGGTGGGGTTGCCTTTCTCTAACTGCCATTGGGCTGGCTGCACTTGCATCCCTGAATCACCTTTGACTTTTCTAAGCCAGGCATTCCTAACCCTGACACCTCCAAGCTTCTAGATGTTTCCTGCCTCATTAGATCATTGCCTGGTGCAGGAAGAGAAAGGGCACCTCAGAAAACATTTCCACCTGACCCTCCCTGGCCTGAAATATCTGCACCTGCCTCCCACTTCCTCCCTGAGTGCTGAGTGAGGTATGTGGTTTTCATTAGGTGATGTGAATGGTTGTCTGATTATTGAGGTTAGCTGTATGGTTGTCACTGTTCTGGGTGTTGAGGTTAGATGTGTAGTTGTAACTGTTCTGAGTGTTGAGTTTAGGTGTGTGGTTGTCACTGTTCTGAGTACTGAGGTTATGTGTGTGGTTGACACGGTTCTGACTGTTCTGAGTACCAAGGTTAGGTGTATAGTTGTCACTGTTCTGAGTACTGAGGTTAGGTGTGTAGTTTTCACTGTTCTGAGTATTGAGGTTAGGTGTGTGGTTGTCACTTTTCTGAGAAATGAGGTTTGGTGTGTAGTTGTCACTGTTCGGAGTACTGAGGTTAGATGGGTAGTTGTCACTATTCTGAGTGTTGAGTTTAAGTGTGTAGTTGTTAGTGTTCTGACTGAGGTGAGGTGGGTAGTTATCACTGGTCTGAGTAGAGCTTTGGTGTGCACTGTTCTGAATATTTAAGTTATGTGTGTAGTTGTCACTTTTATGAGTATTGAGGTTAGGTATGTAGTTGTCACTATTCTGATGACTGAAGTTATTTGTGCACTTGTTGCTTTTGTGTGTATTTAGGTTAGGCCTGTGGTTGTCACAGTTCTGAGTGTTGAGTTTAGGTGTATAGCTGTCACCATTCTGAGTAGTGAGGTTAGGTGTGGAGTTGTCATTGTTCTGACTGTTCGGAGATTGATGTTAGGTGTAGAGTTGTCACTTTTCTGAGTTTTGAGGTTAGGTGTGTGGTTGTCACTGTTCTGAGTGTTTGAGGTATGAAGTTGTCACTGATCTCAGTATTGCAGTTAGGTGTGCTATTGTCACTGTTCTTAGTATTGATGTTAGGTGTATAGTTGTCACTGTTCAGAGTACTGGGGTTAGGGGTGTAGTTGTCACTGTTCTGAGTGTTGAAATGAGATGTGTAGTTGCTGCTGTTTTGAGTAGTGAGTTCATGTGTGTACTTCTCACTTCTGAGTATTGAGGTTTGGTGTGCTGTTGTCAGTGTTCTGAGTATTGAAGTTAGGAGTGTGGTTGTCACTTCTGAGTACTGAGGTTAGGTGTGTAGTTTTCACTGTTCTGAGGATTGAGATTAGGTGTGTAGTTTTCACTGTTCAGAGTACTAGGATAAGTTGTGCAATTGTTACTTTTCTGAGTATTGAGATTAGGTGTGTAGTTGTCTCTGTTCTGAGTTATTAGGTGGTTAGGTGTGTAGTTGTCACTCTTCTGAGTGTTGGGGTTAGGTGTGCTGTCATCACTGTTTTGAGTATTGAGGTTATGTGTGTGGTTGGCACTTTTCTGAGTACTGAGATTAGGTATGCATTTGTCACTGTTTTGACTGTTCTGAGTATTGATGTTTACTGCAGTTCTCACTGTTTTGATTACTGAGGTTAGATGTGTAGTTGTCACATTTCTGAATGTTGAGTTTAGGTGTGTAGTTGTCACTATTGTGAGTACTGAGATTATGTGTGTAGTTTTCACTGTTCTGAGTGTTGAGGTTTGGTGTGCTGTATTGTTTTCTGAGTATTGTTGTTTTGAGTGTGGTTGTCACTTTTCTGAGTATCTGCGTTAGGTGTGCAGTTGTCACTGTTCTGAGTACTGAGGTTAAGTGTGTAGTTGTCAATGTTCTGAGTAGTGATCTTAGGTGTGTAGTTGTTATCATTAGCAGAGCTTGTTGGTCTATTCCTGGCTTGGTCAAGACTCACTCATCCACTGCTTCTGGGCAACAGAGGCTAACGCCTGTTCTCCTAGGTCCTCAGGAGGCAAAGATGGAAACAAGGGTCAAAGAGAGCCTGGCAGGAAAGTCCAGGAGACTCTTACCTCCTGTTAATCACAGTTGGGCTGCAGTTCAGTGGTGGAGTGCCAACACTGAGCCAGAAGTCTTGAGGGACAGTGCTCAGGCCTGAGCAGGCACAGGCATGCACAAAAACATATGCATGTGTGCTGACACACACACGAAGTGTGAGTTCCACTCTGTTTGAAAATTTTATGTGCAAGCACCTTGAATTGTGCAAATTGTGACTATACATTTATCTGTGTGAAGATTTGTTGCTTGAGAATCAGAAGTCTGTAAAATAAAGATGCTGAAAACCAAATGCTATTCAGTATGTCAATAAGTCTGACCTTACTTAATCAAATGAGATAATGAAAATTTTAACTTACTGTTTTCTCAAATAAGATAAATACAAAATTAAATGGGGCAAGGCTTCTCCATTGAGTTACTTATCTATGTAGTTTTGGCTGTAATAGTGTGATCTGATGGCTTCACTAATTTTTAGATATAGCCATCTCCCTATGCTTCCTGCGTCGCTGAGATTAGAAGTGTGTGCCATCATAACTTCATGTCTAGCTTCATTTTTTTAAAACAAATGAAAATCTTGTGTCCTTTAGAAGAGTGTGACACTGCAGCTAGTACTGCTAATAAGCTGACTTTTCACTGTTTTCCATTTTAAAATATATTTTTGTCATTTTTTTCTTATCGTATTGAGGATCAAACTTGGGGCATCAAGAAACCCAGGCCAAAGGACTTTAACAATGAACTACAGTCCTACCCTGTGGTGGAAATTTTAAACATGTATGACATTGAATGAAGACCCTTTATTTTTCCTGCTGTCTGCACTGTGAATTTATATGCACAAATTTAATTACATAAAAGCATAGTGCTGTTTTTTTTTTTCAAAACTTAAGTGATATAACCTGGGATGCAGTATACTTCCTACCTGACAATGTAATCTAGTGCACTTACTAACTTTTCTCTCCATTTAGATTCTAGGCAATCTGGCTTTGAGATCTTTATTTAAAAATCTTGAGGTAATTTTATAGTTAGAATATCATTGTCATTCTTTTTCAAGTGCATTATAGCAGAAAGCACCTCATTAATATCCATTTATGTAGTTACTGTACTAAATTTATGTGTAATGAGTGTTAGAGATCTATACAAATTTCTGGAAGCCCTGTTATGAAGGTCTGTGCTTTTCTCTACTCAAACATTTTATTTATTTATTTTTAATTGTGAAAAAACATACAGAGGGGTTACAATTACATGGGCGAGATAATGAGTACATTTCTTATCAAGCATTGTTGCCTCCTCTTTTGTTTCCTCTTCCCATCCCTTCCCCTTTGCACTCCCACACATACCCTGGCCAAAGTTGTAAAGTTCATTTTTCTACATAATGTTTTGTACATCTCATTTTTGCAATGGATCCACCTATATGCCTATTTAAACAATTGGATTTTTCCCTTCCCCTTTACAAATTATACCAACATCAAATACAGTGAAAGCAGACGTTCAACCATAGGGAAGGGACATACAAAGCAACCAATAAGTCATCTTAGAAATATGTTAGAAACAATCACAGGAAAGGAAAAAAAAAACATTTGAATCCTTATCTTGGGGTTCCAACCCAGATGCCCCTCAGTAGTTGAATGGATCAAGAAAATGTGGTATATATACACAATGGAATTCTATGCCTCCGTCAGAAGAATGGCATTGCCCTATTTGTTAGGAAATGGAAAGATGGCAAAAATCATATTAAGTGAAGTAAGCCAGGTCCAAAGAAACATAGGTCCCATGGCTTCCCTTATTTGCAATAGTATATATCTGAGACAAACAGAAAATGGCAGACAAGTTGATGTTAGGCAAAATGAAACATTTAAATTTAGACTGAAGATTCAGTGAATGCTTAGCATAGAGACATGTAGAGCACTTTGGAATACACTTTTTGACATACACCAGAAACATTAATCTTCCAGAATGTGGGAATTAGATGCTTGCCCTGTGGAAATGTAGGTTTTAATGTACTAAACTGTCGAAAGCTGTACAGAAACCTCTCAGTGGCCCTTTGCTCAGTATATTCTCGAACCATCACAGCCTATTTCATCTTGTTTTCTTCAGCTTTCTTCAGAGCCTAAGAAATCCTTTGAGCCAAAATGGAACTCTTTTATGGGAACTCTTGCTGGAAATTTTACTGTATTCTTTTCCTTCTCTAGGCTTGAGTTTAGATCAGTGATCAAATGCTAATGAAAGCCTTTTATTGGAAAGGACTGGTGAACTGAAAGCTGCTGTTCCAGTATGGAGAAGCAAGGTGGGTTCAATTGCAGTCTTGACCTCTTACAACTGATTTCAGGGGAAAATGTCTGACACTATCAGCTTTGGTCTTTGGAGATTTCGAGGGAGAATGTAGTATTTGCAGGATATTGGTAACTATCCTAGTAAATAGCCAATTCTATTTAACACTTTTCAATTTACAAACAGAAATGATGGAAGTGACTTTACTATAAAGCAAGATTAATTGATATAGTTAAAATGAGGTAGCAGAACTGAAGTACTTTTGTAGTTGAATGGAGATAATATAATGGTAAAACACAAATGATTATGGTTTGCAAATAGAAAATCTAAAGCAAATCTTTTTATTTTTCAGTTTGCTAACTTTATTTATTTAGGTGCTAGTTCTAGGGCTTGAACTCATGGCCTGGGCTCTGGCCCTTAGCTTTTTGTTTTTGCTCATGTCTAATGCTCTACCACTTGAAGCCACAGCTCCACTTCTGGCGTTCTTAGAGATAACATAACATTTTGCCCAGGTTGGCTTTTAACTGTGATCCTCAGATCCCATTCTTACAAGTAGTTAGGACTACAGGAATAAGCCACCAGTGCTCAGCTTCAACTTGTTATTTGTTTTGTTGTTGTTGTTTTTGTTGTTTTGGTTGTGGGGCTTGAACTCAGGGCCTGGATTTTGTCCCTGAGATCTTTTGCTCAAGCCTAGCACTCTACCACTTTGAACCACAGTGCTAAATTCAGTTTTTCTGGCGGTCAATTGGAGATAAGAGCCTTATGGATTTCCGGCCAGGCTGGGTTTGAACCTCAATCTTCATATCCTGACCTTCTGAGTAGATTGGGTTTCAGGTGTGATCCACCAGTGCCTGGCTGAACTTGTTAACAACTTAGTGACATTTTCCTCCTGATCTCAAATACCCCTTTTAATTTTGTTGATCTGATTTGTTTCTGCAGTAGAAGTAAAATATTCTATGAAAATATCATTAAGTGATGTAAGTTAGATTTAAGTATTTATAGATATTATAGGATATTAGAGCCATATCAGAGTGAACTTAAATCTCTTGCACAATATTTGACACTCAAAAACATTTTATATCAAAGGTAATTACATAATTTTATGTTCATGATGTGCAAACAGGATTTTTATTTTAAGACCTGATAGTACTTATTTGTATTTATAAAGTTTAGTTAGGAAATTAAATTAATGAGAAAAATGGAAAAATCCCTTTATTTTTTAATTTTGTATTTTTTTTGCCAGTCCTGGGGCTTGAACTCAGGGTCTGGGCACTGTCTCTGAGCTGCTTTTGCTCAAAGCTGGTGTTCTATGACTGAGCCACAGTACCAATTCTGCCATTTTCTGTTTATGTGGTACAGGGCATCTTGCATGGTAGATCACCACCAAGCCACATTCCCAGCTATATGCCTGTATTTTTAATGTGGATACATGAGAGAAATTCAATGAGATGTACACCCATTATTTGAATAAATTTTAAGATTTTCTATATGCACTATCAATGTGTTGTAATTACTAATCAGGAAAATCAAAGAAGTATAGTAAAAGCTATACATAATATTTGAGGAGCATTTTAAATCTTTTAAATGTAAGGGGGGAAAGAATTTGGAAAACAGTTTAAGAAATGACAAATTTCACAATTTATTCACTAACTTATTAGATGGCTTAAAATATAGGATTTGATTGATCATTCTAATCCGTCAGAAGAGAAAAGACTAAAGAGTGGTAGCAATTTCACCTTGTTTCACCTACATGCTGTATTCTCAAATGGACAAAAAGATGCCTTCTTGCATATGTTGAAAATTGAGTTGAGGCCACACTAGAGACATATGCCAAATATATAAATCCCACCAAAGAGCAGGAAAGTATTTTTAAAATACAATTTTAAGTACAATCTAATATTGTACTTTAAAGTACAATCTAAGGTAATGGTATGTACTATTTTTCTGGATGAGGTTTAGAACTATGGTTTAATAAAGCTGCTTTTGAAATGTGAAATGTAGTTAGTTTATTAAAATGTGTTAATAGAGTTCACCTATAATTAACCAGTTGTGTTGCATGCCTATGATCTTAACACTCAGGAATTTTGACACAGAACAATTGTGAGTTCCGGGCTAGTCTCAAACATATGTAACAACCTTATTTCAAAACACAGCAACAACAAAAAGAAAGAAAAAGCTACCTATAATTATATGGTTTATCTTATACTCTCTAAAACATAAGTGAAGTCATAATAATAATAAGGTTTTATAAAAATGAATAAATTCTAGGAAATAACATCAGCAACTATCCACCCCCCCCTGAACTTCCCAAGTTTATCCAATGTTTTTTCAACTGGTTTGTGGGAAAATGCTATAGAATTGTACCTAGTGCTGTCATGGATGTTGTGTTTTAGCCCTCTGCTTTGGTTTTCTGCTGGCAGGCCAGAAGTGGACTCCTAGAAGAGGGGAACAACAAGGCTGGAATGACAGCTGGGGAAAAGAGGTGATATTTAATAGAGCAGAGCAGAGATCCTATAGGGAATATGGATCATATGAGACCAAGATACAGGCCGACTTTACAGCTGAGAAGTTTTCAGATGAAATGTATGTACAACATTCCTCAACTGGGATGGTTGGGGAACTATAGGAGTTTCAGAATAGCCATAAGCCTTTGTGACCTTTCCATATTATAGGTCTTAGGGATATTTTGATACTGTATGCAACAAGTCAGTATTATATTAGATGACACCTGAAAGATCTTCATGTATTTCTGAGATGACCTTATATCAAGATTCAGGACCAGTTGTATAATTAAAACTAAATTGGGGAGCTGGGTTCTGTTGGCTTATGCCTGTAATCCTAGCTACTCAAGAGGCTGAGATCTGAGGATCGTGGTTCAAAGGTAACCCCAAGAAGGAAAGTTCTTGAGACTCTTATCTCCAATTAACCACCAGAAAATAGGAAGTGGTGCTATGGCTCAAATGGTAGAGTGCTAGCCTTGAGTTGAAGAGCTGAGGGATAACACCCAGGCCCAGAGTTCAAATCCCATGCACAACAAAAATAAATAAATAATAAATTAACTGTGGGCATGGAAGGTACATGATTAGTAGAGCATTGGAAGAGCACTTTAGAATATACAAGGCCATAGGATCAATGTCTAATACCAGTGCAAAGGAAAAAAAAAAATTGTAAGTATGAGAAGCACTCGGTGCAGTGTTTCACACCAGTTAACATAGCTGTTTTGCAAGACACCACCTTAACTAAAAAATATAACTAATAAAACTAATAAAAACTAATAAAACTAATAAAAATATAACTAATAAAAATAAAAAGCTGAGTGTCGGGGTACATGCCTGTCAGCTATGTGGAAAGCATAAATATGGGGTCCAGGCTGGCCTAAGCAAATGGAAGAATACAAAAGTAAGTAAATAGCTGGACTCTAGTAGCTCACATCTGTAGTACTAGCTACTGAGAAGGCTAAGATCTGAGGATCACAGTTTGAAGTCAGCCCATGCAGTAAAATCCATAATATTTTCTCTCCAATTAGCCATATTAGAAGTATGGTGTAATACAGTAGCAGCTATAAACAAAAATTAGGTAAGTAAAAGCTCAAAGTCCTGAGTGTAAGCACCAATACTGACACCAGAAAAAATAAACAAGTAAATAATCAAAAGGAACTGGACTCATGGTTCAAGTAGACTGCCTTTGTAACAAGCATATAGCCCTTAACTCAAGCCCCAGTACAGCAAAACAAAACAAAACCAAAACATATAAATATATTGGATTCTTTACAATTTTACTTTGAAGTTTTACACTATGGAGCTAATTTAGAATAGGGATATAATTAGTGTTTTGATTTAGCATTGTGAATTCAGACTTTAAAACAGATTCTTAATTCTATTATCAGCTAAGTAGGCAATCATGAGACATGTGAAGAACAGTCTAATATGTTTCAAGATACCAATCTCTGGAAAGTTCTCTGGTGTGAAGTAATGGGTAAGGCTGGCACATTCTACCATGTCTCCTGAGTCAGATCAAAGCCTTCTACAAATGTAGTTATTTGTCTTATGCCTCCTGTTAGCAAGACAGTTCTTTGTTCAGGGAGTCAAGTTTCTCAAAGAGTTTTGACTTCCTACCTACCAAATTCCTTTAGGACCCTGTCCTAAACAAAGTCTTAGCCAAAGAACATGACTTTGTAAGGCTGGAGTAAGGAACATTTTTCCATCAAGGGCTATTTGGATATTTATAACCTGTGGTGTACCAAATGATTTTTCAGGCCTTATATGGTCCGTGGGTCAAGTGTACCTCATGCCTGCTAGAGTCGATAAGATATAAGTAAATAAAGTACATTTAGCAGAGATCAGCTCATCCGAAGCGGTGTGCATATGGTGACTATCTAGAAGGGACACATAAAAAGCAATCCATAACCTGGTGGATCTGCCACAATGTTGTAGAAAATCTGGAAAACCTCGCCTTATTTTTTTTATTTTTTTGGTGATTATTTCAAATTTTCTCTGAAATGGCCACTTATATATGAAAAGCTTCTTGGATCATAACTAAATTTTTGAAAGGTTTATGTATTTGTTTTCTCTATTCAGATTTTATTCTATGGAGAAAAGGAAATTTTTGTTCAAATGCAGAAACCGACGTTACCATCATTTAAAAAATGTATTGAAGTTTAAAAAGTATAATTGAACATATCAGATTTTCTTTTTCATAAGTAAGTATGGTAGCCTTAAAAGATACATTTTTGTGAAGTGAAATAACATGTAATGGTAGGAGAAAAGGGATATGAGACAATGAAGTGATTTTTCTTTATTTCTTTTAAAATAATTTGGATTTATTAAAAAAAGGCAAGAATTAAATAAAATATTCTCTTATACTCTTCATCTGGATTCCCTAAATATCAGCTTCTTAACATGTTTCCTCTATCATTCTCTCCTTTTCTACCTACATACTTTTCTCTTTGTCATTTAAAAGTAAGATGTGTGAATGTTCCTTTATCCTTATATACTTTATGGATTTGCCAAAAACCATGACAGAATTATTAAACTCATTGTTATTGATATAGCACTGTTATCTGATTCTTTAAATTAATTAATTTGTATTCAAATTTCATGTTCTACAGTCTTTAATCTGGAATAGAGTGTAGACCAGTTATTTTTGTAGCATACAACATGGTTTGTGTTTGTCTGATTATTTTTTCCTGGAGGAACACTGCCATTTACTTTTGGTAGGAGCACCAGAAGTTGTGTCCTCTCAATGGGTCATGTGAGAAATATGTAGGGAAGTGTCACTTTTTTTTTTCTTTTCTTGGGCCTTGAACTTGATCTGGGCACAGATGTTAAAACAAAAAGTTTCAGCACAGATGAAGAAATAGAAACAAAACTAGAAAGATATCCAACTGATTGGGAAAAAATACTTACCAGCAATAAATCTAAGAAAGGCCTAATATCCATTATATACAGGAAACTCAAGAAACGAACCCCTCCCAAATCAAACCAAATATTAAATGGGAAAGCAGCTAAAGAGTAACTTCTCAGAAGAAGAGATAAAAATGGCAAAGAAACACATGAAACATTCATCATTCCTGGCCATAAAGGAAATGCAAATAAAAACAACACTGAGATACCACCAGTCAGAATGGCCTACATCCTAATATGAGCCAACGACAAATGCTGGAGGGGATATGGAGAAAGAGGAACCCTACTGCATTGCTGATGGGAATGTACACTAATGCAACCACTTTGGAAAGCAGTCTGGAGGGTCCTTAGAAAGCTAAATATAAACCTCCCACATGATCCAGCCATACTACTCCTAGGCATCTCACCTGAGCATCAGGAACCAGGATACAAGGACACATGCACCTCCATGTTTATCGCAGCACTGTTCATAATAGCTAAGATATGGAAACAAACAGATGCCTCATTGCAAATGAATGGATCAAAAAATTGTAGTACCTATATACAATGAAATATGTAGCCATTAGAAAGGATGAAATAATGGCATTCACAGGGAAATGGATAGAATTAGAACAAATCATTTTGAGCAAGGTGAGCCAAGATAAGAGAGACAAATGGCACATGGTTTCCTAATATGTGCATGTTAAATCCAAAATGCAAGGAGTTTTGACAAAATAAACAGGATTCAAGAAACAAAGGACTTCTACTTAATTTGTCATATCATTTCTAAATGACTCCAGGTTCTCAATCTTAGATAGATAGATAGATACCATATATATGTATCATATATATGTGCACATCTGAGGGAAGCTAGGAGGACACAGAATCAGAGGGAAATGGGAAACTATATAACAGAGGGGCCCATCAGCTACATTGCACATTCAATGAAAATGAACTAAGGAACTCAAGGGCAGCAATGGGAGGGAAAGAATATGAGGGAAAGAGGGAGCTGCTTACACTAAACAAAAGGAAAGAAAGGTACATATCACCCGATTTGGAAGAAATAGTTGTATTGTCAAAGCTTATAGAATTCACAAACTGTATAGACCATGATAATGACAATTTGCCTTGTAAAGTTTAAAATTTGTATATGACTTTAAGTATTACTATCCCACAATACTGTGAAATTTGTGAATTATGTAATCACTGAATCTCAATAAAATTATTTTAAAATTACTACCCTTTAGACTATATTCTAATAATTCATAATGTGCTATGATTTTTTCTTTTTTACTTTTTGGGGGTGGTCTGGTCGTGGGGCCTGAACTCTGGGCCTGGGCACTCTCCCTCAGCTCTTCAGCTCAAGGCTAGCGCTCTAGCACTTGAGCCACAGCACCACTTCCAGCTGTTTTTTTGCTTATGTGGGGCTGAGGAATCTAACCCAGGGCCTCAGGCATGCAAAGCAAGTGCCCTACCACTGAGCCACCTTCCCAGCCCATAACTTTTTTTTGTTGTGGAGCTTGAACTCTGGGCCTGGGTGCTATCCCTCAGCTCTTCACTCAAGGCTAGCACTCTACCAGTTGAGCCACAGTGCCACTTCCAGTTTTCAGTGGTTTACTGGAGATAAGAGTCTCACAGACTTTCTTGCCTGGGATGCCTTTGAACCACACTCCTCAGATCTCAGCCTCCTCAGAAGCTAGGATTACAGGCCTGAGTCACCAGTGCCCAGCTTCTAGGTGATAACTTTTTAAAACAAGTTTGTTCTGTTGCATTTAGATTTGAAACAGCTTTTTATATTAGCTTATGATTTGTGACAGATGTCTACATACCTGCTGATGCCCTAAGAAGTATATTGCCTAGCATATTTATGTATGTCTCAATAGGCTTTCTATATTCCCACATATTTTATACTTTTTGGAGACCTTTCAGAGTTCTTTTAGCTTCTTGGTATTGCATCTTACTTTATAGTCATTTGTAGATGTGGGTTGCAGCTCCAAGAGAATTTTCTCCTGTATCTTGCTCCTGTTAGACATTTCTCTATGGTTTCATTATACTTTAGATCTTTGCCAATTCTGCTAGTTAGAATAGGTATGTATTTGGTTTTACAGGGGTGTTGGCCTTCATAGTGTCTACTGAAAAAGTGGTAGGATATAGTGTAGGGTAAGGCATGATGTAGAGCAAGGAACTGTGCAAGACCACCTTACCATAAATTAGAAACTTGATGCATCTGTACTTCTATTTTTCTTCTTTTAAACAGTCTAAGTTTTTTATGTAATCTTGTTTTTATTTGTTGTTAGTATTATTCCAGATACAGAGAGTTCCAGGGTGACCTAGAGTTCGCTGTGGCGCAGGCTGGCCTCTAAATTGTGAGCCTGCTACTGTCACCTCCTGAATGCTAGCATTACAGACATGTGCCACTATGCCAAGCAGAACTACTTTTCCTTGAGTATCTGTTCTAAAAGACAAATGTACAAAATAATGATGCCAAATGTAACATTAGATTTACTACCATTCTCTTCTATAGGACCTTAAGAGAAACTTTTAGAGTGGTTGCTCAATCTGGAATTCCATAGTCTAAATGATCTTTTTTTTTTACTTCAATTGTATGTATGTATGTATGTATACATATATACACAGATACACATAATATCTATATATATATATATGTGTGAAGAAGTGGCTGTGCCACTTGTGGGGCTTCCAGGAGTGGTTTTAGAAAGTCGTGTCCCATAGCATTCATTATGGGTTTGTGTGTGACAGGAATTTAGGTGGTGATAGTTAATAAATAAGTCTTAGAGTAAGACATTTTAGTGTGTGCAGGATCTGGGGCTTGAACCTAGAGCCTGGGTGTTGACCCTGAGCTTTTGTGCTGAAGGCTAGCACTCTACGACTTGAGCCTTGTCTTTACTTCTGGTTTTTTGGAGATAAGAGTCTCACTGATATTCCTGCCCAGCCTGGCTTTGAACCACAATCCTCAGATCTCAGCCTCCTAAGTAGCTAGGATTACCAGCAAAAGCCACCAGCACCAGGTAAGACTCACTTTTTGTGGTTTTGGTTGTGATTGTTGTTAATTGTTTCTGTAGTTTTCAGAGCTGAAGTCTGAACTTAAATCCTTGCACTTGCCAGACAAATTATCTTCCACTGAGCTAAGTCCCCAGCCCCTCCTGTTGTTTTTAATCAACTGGTGAGCAGTCAGTGCTGTCATGTGAACTTTGGATCCTTGAGGAAATGAAGACAAAGAGATGTGCAGTGCATCCCTTGCTCATGCCAAAAAACACTGGCAGGAGTGACTGGAATGAAGGACAGACTCACATGTCTGAGTAGTTATGACAGTTTGGATTTTCCTAGGTCTGGCACCAGTGTAACTGACATCATTTAAAAAGCATAGTATTTTGATAAAAGCATAATAGACAGCCACACATTAATTTTCAATAATACTGCCTTAGAGTTTATACTGTTGAGAGCAGGTAATTGTATGTTATTAGGTAACATTTGGTGAAACTCTGATCACTGTTAGGGATTTGCATTCAGTGTGAAGCCTGAGTACAATTGAGCTGGGTCCTAAAAGCCTTGAAATGTTCAACAGCAATTTTGGAGCAAAGTCACACAAATAGGCATGCTTTTCTCTAGGATAACTGAAGTCAAAGTATAGACACAGTGTCTAGAGTTGTTGTTTTTTAAATTAACTCAACATTGTCAGTTTGCTTTCAGCAGAACATTATTTGCAAAACAAATTGTTGCTCCTCTTGAAAGTAGCTTTGTAGATTTTATCACATGGCTTAATAAGCTGGGAGTACAACATGAGTTTTATATTTATTCATAAAATAATTTGGGTCAACACAAAGGGTATATCTGTGATTTTTCCTCTCTGTAAAAATCAGTTCACTTCTCAATTTAACAAATGATGATTTTTATAGTCTCAGGTGTTTGTATTTCCCTTTTTCTCTTTCGCCATAAATTTTTAGTCATTAATTGTCAAACAGTACAAACTGTAAGCCTCAATGGTTTAGTTGTGTGAGTGTGTGCCAGTCCTGGAGCTTGGGCTCTCAGCATGGGCTCTATGCCCTAGGCTTTTGTACTTAAGGTTAGTTCTCTACGGTTGGAAGCAAGCCACGGTTCCACTTCTAGCTTTTTTTGGTAGTTAGAGATAAGAGTCTCATGGACTTTCCTTTTGGGGCTGGCTTTGAACCACAGCCCTCAATCTCAGCCTCCTTAGTAGTTAGGATTGCAGGAACAAGCCATTGATGACTCTTTTTGTGTTTCAATCTTGGTTTGTTTCATGGCATGAGGACAAATAAAACGTTGAAATAACTTAGTATTGCCATTCTGCTAGACTTTGGAACTACTGGGTGCTTAAAAATCAAGTGCCCCACTGGGGTCTGGCTGAAGGGTAGATGTGAGCATTTATGAAGAGGGCTCTACCAGGCATTTGTCCTTCCACACATCAAGTACATGGTTTCCCTTATTTGTAATAACTAGTAAATGTCTTAGACAAGCAGAAATGGTCAGATAAGTTGATGTTAGGTGAAATAAACCTCAAATGGTTTTTCTTTCTTGCTATTGTTTCTAACATATTTATGAGATGAATTTTTTTAAAAAAGATCTTGTTTAAAGCCAGGTATCAATGACACATGCCTGTAACCCTAACTACTCAGGAGGCTGTAGTTAAACTCTGAGTTCAGGCCCTGAGACCAGCAAAATAAGAAAAAGAAAAGTATCTTGTTCATAAAGTAACTGTTTTTAATAAGAGAACAGATCTGTAGCCAACTGAAATTTTACAAATGAGCCAAAAGACACACACTTGAGAAAAGCCTCTCCAACAAATGGTGTTGGGAAATGGGTCATCTACTTTAGGATAATGAAAACGGACCTTTTGTCATTTCCTTTTCTTTGGGGGGGGGGGGTCCGGTCGTGGGCCTGAACTCTGGGACTGGGCACTGTCCCTTGGCTCTTTATCTCAAGGCTAGCATTCTGCCACTTGAGCCACACGGCCACTTCCATCTTTTTCTGCTTATGTAGTGCGGAGGAATCAAACCCAGGGCCTCATGCATGCAAGACAAGGGCTCTACCATTGAGGCACCTTCCCAAACCCCTTTTGTCACTTTCTTAAAAAAAAAAAAAAACAAGAGCAACAAAGAACTCAAAATGAGAAGTTTTAAGTTTACTACAGAAAAATATAAGATAACTTCTAAATTTTAAAGACTCAGGCAATTATTTTCTGAATCGGACTCCAGAGAATGGAAACAAACATGGTTAAATGGGACAGTATCAAATTAGAGTTTTTTCACAGCAAAAGAAGTGACCAGAATCAAAGGACAACCCAAAGAATGAAGAAAAATCTTTGCCAGCTATTTAACAAATAAAGGATTGATATCCATCCTATATAAATGACTCAAATTAGACAGCAATAAAACCAGAAATAATCTATTTCCATAGTTTTCAGAAGAAGAAAGAGATGGCTAAATAAAGTCATGAGGAAATGTTCAACAGCCTAAGCTATAATAAAGAACATGCAAATTAAAACTGCAATAAGATTAAATCTACTTCAGTTAGAATGACAACCACCAAGAAAATGTGGCAAGATGAATTAGAAAATGAATGTTTACACTTTTGGTGGGAATGTAAACTATTGCAACTACTATGGATATCAGTCTAAAAATAGACCCTTACAGAGACTCCACAATACCAATATGAGGCATATGTCAGTAGAATAAATCAATATACCAGAAATACGTCAGCATAACATGTTTATAACAGCACTGTGCACAATAGTCAAATGATGGAATCAGACACCTGGAATCTTCTTAAAGTGATAAAGAAGAAGTAGTATAGATGTACCATGGAATGTTACACAGCCATGAAGGAAAATGAAATCATATCGCTCTCAGAAAATTGGATGTAATAGAAGACATCATAATGAACCAAGCCAAAAAATAAAAATTAAAAAACAAAACAAGATACGTGCTTTTTCTCCTATGTAGAAGCTAGGCCTAAAAAGCATACATACTCATAGACATGATTTACTTTTGTGTATATGGGAAGATTTACAAATTGAATCTACAGGAGAGTTTAAGAGGAGAAGGGGAAGGACAAAAGAGAGTGAATAATTTTGAGATACATTATAACTATATATGAAAATAACATGAGAACTTTTAATCAATAGTAAGTTGGGGGAGAGAGAGGGGCTTGGGTGGAGAACTAGGAAGAGGGTTGGCTAACTAAGGGGAAAGAGAATGAATATGGTTAAAGTAGATTTTTGTTAAAATAAAACTGAAACCTGTTGAAATTATTTTGAGAAGAGGGAGAAGGATAACATTGTGTGGAAATGTCACAACAAAATCTCTCTTTGTATAACTAATTTATGATAATCTTTTTAAATGGCAGAGACTTGTTGCTCACATCTATACTCCTAGCTACTCAGGAGGTTGAGATCTGAGAATTAAAAGTTTGAAACCAGCTCAGGTAGATGAAATTGAGATAGATATTCGAATCTCTAGTTAAACAGTAAAAAAAAAAAAAGCTGGAAGTGAAGGTGTACCTCTAGTGATAGAGTGCCAGCCTTGAGAGAAAAAGCTGAGAGAGGGGAGAGGGAGGGAGACACCCTGAATTCAAGTCTTAGAACCCGTACAACAAAAGAAAAAGCAAAGCCACAGTAGAAGTTAATCAAAGTTCATGGCAAAAAGAAACTGTGAGGTTAAAAATTGTTATTAATTTTTTTTTGTCAGTCATGGGGCCTGAACCCTTGGCGTAGGTGCTGTTCCTCAACACTTCAGCTCAAGGCTTGTGCTCTACCATTTTAGCCATAACAACACTTCCAACGTTTTCTGCTCATATGGTGCTGAGGAATTGAACCCAGGGCCTTATGCATGCAAGGCAAGCACTCTACCACTGATCCATCTTCCCAGCAACTGTTATTAATTATTAAAGAGATGTACAGAGCGGTTACCATTTCATAAGCATGAAATGCATTTTTTCTTTGGGGGCAATTTCACCCTTTTCTTTGATCTCTCTATTTCCCTCTCCCATATCTACCTGCAAATTATATAGTTGCACAGTTCATTTTCCTGATATTGTCTACTGAGTATCAGTGCTGCATTTGTTACCCATTGGTTCTTGCATTTCTTTGCTTCCTATTACCCCACAAAGACAGTTAAAGGAAAAAAAGGCAAAAACAAGCAACAAAGACCAAAAAGCAAAAGAAAAAAGAGAAAAGAAAAACACCATCTTCATCAACAACAGGAAAAATATTAAGAACTTGTTGCCATTCCCTACAATTCATGTTGATAAATATTATTTTATATGTTCACTGGCACAGAGGCATTCATTGCACCTTTGGATCCTTTCCTTAAAAATACCTTTTTTAATTGTGTTTTAAAAAATTTATTGTTGTTTCTACATGCTTAGAAAAAAATATTTAAGTTGAGATGTATTCTATTAATGCAGTTTAATTTGTAGTTATTTAAAACTTTAAAAAGCCATCATTGAAAACTTTTTTTCTGAACTAGGATGAAAAAAATGCCGGATTATATATGTGACTGTACTTTTTTTCCAGCAGTGTTGGGAACGGAACTTGGCTTGCTAGACCAAACACTCTGTCACTTAAGCCACACATCCAATTTTGCAATTGGATTTTAACAGTTTACTAAAAATAATATTTCTTTTTTTGGGACTTTGTAAGATGTAATGTTCAAGTATTATTAATGTCAATACAGAAAGGAAAAGAATGAGGTCATGTGAATTAAAATTAAAATTTTAATTATGCTGTCATTTCCAGTCTTTAGATGTTATATTAAAATAAAATAGGGTATGAATTAATTCAGTCTTGTTTGCTGGATTAGTTATTACCAGCTTATTTATAATTATATGTGATATTTTTTGGTAAATTTTTTCTACCTTATTGCCATTTTCTGAGTTTGTTCTGAAGGGCTTTTTTTTCCTTTTGTTACTACTAGGTTTGAACTCAGGGCCTTGCACTAGCCAAGCAGAGGCTTCATCACTTAGGTCATACCCCCAATCAGAACTCTGACACTACCCTTTCCCTTTTGCCCCACACTTCCTTATTCATTCTCCCTGTGCAGCTTTGTGTCATAAACAAGGTGGCAGCCATTAGATGGGAACTTCACAGTTTTTTTTCCTGTCAAAGGTACAAACCTGTATATAGCCACTCACCTCCTAGCTTCCTACCTTCCTGGTAAAAGCCTATCTTCTCACATCTCTTCGTGCTTTTGGTCTTCTCTCTCTACTTCATAGAAGCTTCATATTTCCAGCTTTCCCCCTCTGTACTCATCTTCTTTCTCCCAGCTCTGGTCTTGGAATCAACATTTTAAACATGGTCATTTTCATGCTGGTGCTGGGACTTGATCTCAGGGACTCATGTTCTCACTTGGCTTTTTACTCATGACTGGCACCATCTGCTAGAGCCATGCCTCCAGTTATGTTTTTTACTGGTTAATTGGAGATAAGAGTCTGGATTTGTGTACCCAGGCTGGCTTCGGACTGTTGTTCTCAGATCTCAGCCTCCTGAATAGCTAGGATTACAGGTGTGAGCCAATGGTGCTTGGCATTCAGAAATCTGCTGAGCCTTCTCTTGACTCTTCATTCTCTCATGCTTCCCTCTTTCTGAGTTGTGTGCATTCTTTCTTCATTTCCATACCCCATCCTCATTCCTCACTTCACTCTTGCCCTCTTTGTCCTTCTGTAAGTTCTCACCATATTTCCTGATATGATGGATGTTTCAACCTGAGTCTTCTTGGTTCTCAGATGCATTGGACTTTATTGATTTCTTAAACATGTCCTCTCACTGGCTTCTGACATCACTGTACTGGTTTTCATTCTGCCTCTCAGCATCTCCTTTGCAGGCTCATCCTTGCCTTGCAGGTCTTTAAAAATGCCATTTCTTTCAGTGTCTCTTCTTCTAGAGCCCATTTGTGGGATCTTATCTATCCTGTACCTTAAACTGTCAGGTATACCTCCAGAATTTATCTCTGAGCCCTTCCTTCAGTATACTTCTGGACACTTCCCCTAATCCCATATATTCCCTGTACTCCACATTTCCAGGATTTAGCAAATTACTTTCATTACAAGCCTCTGAGCCTCTTCAGTTATATCCACAAACTAGAAGCCTAGGAATAACCTATTGGACTCCCTTTGTGACTCCCTCTCCCAAATTCAATCCTTTCCTCTGCCCTGTGTGTTTTGTACACTTTCCCCAACAGCACAGTCATCTGACTGTCACATGGACCCTGCATTTTCACCTTGTATGCAAAAGTGGCATTCAGACTGCTGTGCCCTCTCCCTAACTACATACCTCCTCCAATGATTTCCAGTTCTTTTTTAGTTTCTGACCTGACCTGCATAATCCTCCATGGTCTGACCTCCATAGGACCCCCGGTTCCTCATGTGCCTTCCCTGGGTTCATCTCATGTCTCTTATTTTTAATCTCAGACATACCTGTACTCTACTACTGTCCTCCCATCTGACATGCTTTCCCAAGTATTGATATCCTATTCTCTATAGTTCTTCCACTCATCTTCACCGTCCAACCATTAGAAAATTTACTCATTCTTCTCCTGCCCAGGGAAGTGTGTCTAAAGAGTATAGACTCGGACCCAGAGTGCTGAGTACAAATTCCAGTTCCACCACTCACCAGAATGGACAAGTTATTTAAAATTTCTTCAGTAGTTCTGTTTTCTTCATCTGTCAAATGGTAACAATATGGTACTTATGCTACAGGGTTGTTGTAAGGAATGTGTCTATATGTAAGGGAGAGAATGTACACATAATGTCTAGCATCTGGTTAGCACTATAGAAATATCACTGTGAATAGATATTTCTATAATTATATAGATATAGAAATATCCATATTATCAGTGTGACTAACTATAAGAGTAAAAGGCCACAATGATTGGTGATTACCAAAAGTATTAATTTGTTATTCAAAGTTGATGGGAACCTGCTTTGTTCTCATAGCCCCATATTGCTCCCATGATCGCTCACCTCCCACCCTTCTCACCCCTCCCACCTCTGGATCTTTCCTAGTTTCCAGGAGTACTTCATCCCTGACCTCATCTGAAGTACAAGACCAAAGCCAGGCACAGGTGGCTCACTTCTGTCATCACAGTTACTCAGGAGGGTCAAATCTGAGGATCACAATTCAAAGCCAGCTCAGGCAGGAAAGTCCATGAGACTCTTATCCCCAATTAACTACCAGAAAACCGGAAGTGGCATTGTGGCTCAAGTGGTAGAGCAGTAGCCTTGAGCTGAAGGGCTGAGGGAAAGCACCTAGGCCCAGAGTTAAAGGCCCATGACTGCCAAAAAAAAAAAGCAAAAAGAAGTTCAGGACAAGGATGAGACCTCTACTAGAAAATCCCAAATGGAACATAATTTCCAAACAGGACAGTTTGCAGCCCCAATTGGACCAGATGAAGAATCTCCAAAGAAGAGTCTAACAACTCTTTCCTGGTCTCTTCTTCCAGCCCAATCCTTTTATCTATCCAAAGACCCTATATGAAGGACTTAACTCTCCCATCCTGTCCCAATCTTCTTATGTATCTAAAGATGGAATATGAAGGATTGACCTCCACCGTACTGTCCCAGGTGCATATGGACACCAGGCAAAGCCCAGGTATGTGTGGAATTGATGTGCAGTCAGGGCAGTCTGACACAAGCCTGGCCTTCAACATTCCACTGTGAGCTGATTGAAAGTCCCTAACTCTCTTAGCTCTAATAGCCTTTTGATAACCTTCTTGATAACCTCTACCCCCTGACTCAGACCCCACAAAAGACCACCTCCAACCCCATCTCCTTGCAGCCTCCATTCCTACAGGAAGGTTGGTTGCACCTTGCTGATTCTCAGTAAGTAGTCCTAGCCTGTGAAGAAGGAGGGTCTACCACCATGCCATACCACCAGTCAACAAAGAATTTTGATTGGGTCAGGCTGTAAGAACTGTTATAAGTTTATAGCAGCTTTTAAGAGTTGCTACATTCTTTTTTTCCTTTCTTTTTTATTGTGAAAATACTGTACAGAGGGTATACAATTACATGGGCAAGGTAATGAGTACATTTCTTATCAAGCATTGTTGCCTCATCCTTTGTTTCCCCTTCCTAGCCCTTCCCATCTTTTCTTCCCCCCCCGTCCCCCGCCCCATGCCCGGCCAAAGTTGAAAGTTCATTTTTCAACATAATGACTTGTACATCTCATTGTTGCAATGGGTCCACCTGTATCCCAATTTAAACGGTTTGTTTTTGCCCTTTCCCTCCACAAATTATACCAACACATCAAATACAATGAAAGCAAGGGTTATTCCTTGTGGGCTGGTGATAAGGCATGGTGGTAGACAGCTTGTCTAACATGTAAAAGTCCCTGAGTGCTACAAAAAAACAAACATAAACCTCAATCAATTTTGTCTGGCCAAAATATTTTGGTTTATACATTTCACTATAAGAAACAATTTTGTTTTCAGGTTGGAAGGTGGTTATATTACTTAAATGATTATCAGATATCATTTTATTTATTACACATGATGTTCTCATTTCATTTCTTTTACTTGTATGTTTTGATATAAAATCAGAAATATGAAATATTTAAATGATGTGGGAGAGGAAAGATGTTTTGATTTGGCACTGATTGGAGTGAAAGGAGGTTGAAATCAATTGATTGCATGGCACATGTCAGTTTTCACAATATCCTAACCATCTCCCCAGTTTGTACAGAAATTTGACACTCAAGCATTTCATAGCTTTGCATAATACATAATATTTTCATTGACGACTTTCTTCTGAGAATGATTAAAGATTGTGTACATTCACATAAAAATATAGTACTGACTTCTATCAAGTATCTTTCTGTTTTACTTCTAAATTAAACTTCTGAAAAATTTTAAAAGCTAAAAACACATGAAAACCTGAGAAAAACTGAGCTCACTGTCATTGAATTATATATAAGGAAAGAAGAAACAACAATTTTAAGTATCAGACCAAAATAAATAGGATAACACAATAGATTTAAATCGTTCAAAGGAAACCATTAAAGACAAAGACACCACAGTAAGGAAAACAACTGGTAAATTAATCTTTAATTCTTATTACTTTTGTATATTAAATATTGTAAATATTTTTTTAAAAAGATATAGAGTCCAACCTGCTCCTATCCCTTTTTCTATTTATATTAACAAAAACTACAAAATATGTTGGAAAAATAGGACTAATAGTTACTATAATAAATTAAGCAGTGAGTTGCCTAAATAAAGAGATGTAAATGTATATGAATAAGATTATGTTAACTGGATACCTCTGGTAAAACATAATATACTTTCTGAACCAATGAACATTTATATATAGTTGGGTGTTATAAGGGTGAGTAACAGAATGAATTATAGCATCATCCTAACCTTCATATTTATGGAGATACTGTAGCATTCATAAAAGTTTAATGATTATGTGATCTCTTTGAGAGATGGCAATCTCCATGAGGGCTAGGCAACAAATCTCCACGGACTGTACCTGTTACTAAACATCTAGTTGAACTGCAGGTGCTGCCCTATAGATCAGCCAGATTGGCCAAACATGCTGAGAAATCCTTGTTTCTGTACTCGCTTGTCAAGCTTTTGAAAGCTGGAAAAACTATATCAAATGACAGTGACACTGGCAGATCTCAGCCTTGCCTAAAAGTGATTTAGCATTGCTGCTAGATGAATAATGTTTTCTTTTTACTGACAATCACAGTTGCTCTTCTTTTTTCATGTTGCTTCCTTACAGGAATTTGAAATGTTCCTTGTGCCATATGTTCTAATATGTTAGGATAACTGTAACAACTTGTATTTTGTTATAAAAATTAGATTTCTTAAGTATTACTGTGTGCCAACATCTGCTATTTATAGAACTTCTGTGTATTAATTCACTGAACTCTGGACTGCTCTGAGCAGTTAACTGTTAACTTTCACACATGGAAGCACAGGGGTTCCACAACTTATTAGTAAGTACACAGCCAGAATTTGTGTCTAACAGAGAATGGTAGGAATGTTTAATTGGCATTCAGATGACCATCATGTTAAGGACTTCCCTTACCTGGGCACAGGTTTCTCAGGCCTATAATCCTAGCTCCTCAGGAGGCTGAGATCTGAGGATTGAGGTTCAAAGCCAGCCCAGGCAGGAAAAGTCCATGAGATGCTTATCTTCAAGTAACCACCAGAACTGAAAGTGGCAATGTGATTCAAATTGGTAGAGCACTAGCTTTGAGCAAAAATGCTCAGGGACAGCGCCCAGCCCCTGAATTCAAGACGCCAAATGGACACACACACACACACACACACACACACACACACACACACACACACACACACATACACACACACACACAAACCACCCCCCACACACAGAACTTCTCTTAAATAGAGAAGATATTGATTTTTTCAGCTTGAGGATTTCCAGAAGGATCACTGATGATTTCCCTAGATAGAATTGATGGAACAACCACCCCATTCCTTCCCTTCATGAAAAGAAAATGCTGAGAATATGTTTGCTTCCTTGCTAGCTTGTACCAGTGTTTGAACTCAAGGACTCAGCTTGCTTGCTTGTCACTCTATCACTTAAGTCATGCCTCCAACCTAGCTTTTTTTTTGTTGGTTATGGGGCTTGACCTCTAGGCCTGGCTGCTGTCCCCGAGCTCTTCAAGTCAAGGCGAGCGCTCTACCACTTGAGCCACAGCGCCACTTCCAGTTTTCTAGTGGTTATTTGGAGATGAGTCTAACAGACTTTCCTGACTGGGCTGGCTTTGAACCAGGATCCTCAGATCTCAGCCTCCTGAGTAAGTAGGATTACAGGTATGAATCACCAGTGCCGGTCCAGCCTAGCTTTTGCTGGTTATTTGGGAAATTGAATCTTGTAGACTTGTTATTCACAAGAGTTCAATTTTCCTATACAGTACTGTAGTTGTGAGCCAATGTGACCTAGTTGAGTAAGTATTAATACAAGGTATTCATCTTCTACTGCACGTTGTTTTCAAGTGTATTTGTATAAACAGTGAATATTTTGCATATTTGTGTGTTAGGTTAAATTTGCTTGCCTCAGTCATGTCTGGTTAGTAAGTTTTACTTAGTTCTAGAGCCCACTTTCTTTGCTTCACTGTATTGTTTTCCTATATTCAGGTAGAAAGTTACCTTATTGGAAATGTCCATATGTGGACTGGTCTTTTAGATATTCCCTTGGAATTCACGACTCTTTGTCTAAGCCCCACTACCCCCTTATTCTATAAATCTCAAGGTAGAACAAAGGTGAAGGCTTTAGAGATACAATCCAGCAACCTTGTGGTACCCTAGAGTCCCTGCAAGGTCACCACATGGAACTCTGATGGGTCTACATGGGCTGGGTATGGGGGCCTTCCCAGGACCCACATTTAGAATTGACACTCCCCTTCTTGGGACTGGAAGCAACAGGTACCACATATAATTTCTGCTTTCTAATATTTTCCTTCAGTGATATAAACAGAAACAGAACATGGAAAGACTATGTTTTATTACAACAATATATATAAACTATATTATTTCAACCTTTAAAACCATTGTAATATTTTGTATAGAGTAGGTAATCTTTCTGTAATTCCTTATTTTTTTTTTACTTTTGAATGTAACTAAAGTAATATCGTTTGTACTTATTTTATCTTTCTAGTATAACTTCATTTGCACTACTTTAATGCAACTATTTTTCAAATTCTAAGATTTAATACTGTGTTTTTGGATAACAATTTTATTGTACTTTTATTTCAGTTTGCCATTATGGCCTTATAAATACAAACAAAAAAAACCCATTCTTGCTAGTATCGAGTTCAATGTCCTTTGGAAACTACAGACTCAGGATATAACGTTGTGCATACACTAATGTGTATCACTTTGTTTACAACTGCTCCATAAAATTAGTAATTCAGATGGCAGCCTCTTGATCTGGCACACTGAGCCCACTGGGCATGCTGGGGCCTCTGGTGAAGTAGAAGCCTAAATGCAGCGTGCCCACCTTCTGCAATGCCAGGGGACTGTGGTAGAAGAAGACATGCTGGTGGGCTAGGGTGGTGCCCGGTGGGTGCCACAGCACAGAGCCAGCAGTCTGCAGTCACTGGAAGCTCTACCTGGGCATGGGCGTGCATGGAACTATGCCACTGAAGCACTCTAGCACCCACCTGCAGGCCAAAGCCTGAATGACCACACACATGCTTTGCATAATGGGGCCGACTGAACCAAAGCCATTCTCCAGATCTGCTTGTACATAGTTAGCTTTATTGGAGCAAGGGATGACGCTGTTGTGCTGTAAGAAGAAAGACAGGCCCAGAGATGGTAACTCCAACTTTTGTACTCAGGTCAGTGTGGAAGCTTTCTTCCCTGCACCCTCCTACCGGCTCAGGCTGCCCCATTCCTTGTCCATGGAATAGCAACCATTGACACTCATGTCAGGTACTAATGGCTGCTCCTTTGGGTTGGTAAATTTATAAAAAGAGAGCCCTTCACTCAGACAACAAAGTCATATTCTGAGTTTTGTAAATATTCTGTATCTGAGCATTCCCAGTGTTTGGTTTTTGTATTCTTTCTTGTAAATTCTTATGAAATCTGTATTTTAGATATTGAAGTGTGGGGAGGAGCAGCCAGATTATGAACATATTTTCCTACAAGACTTTTATCTAAAAAGGAAAACAGATTCCCCTCTAAAACTGCTTATCACTCAATAAATTTGAGAGGGGAACAAGGCTGTTTTCTTCTAAGATCAAAATGTGCTAGTTTTATATGCATGTTTATGTGTTCAAAATACAATTAAGTCATTCTCTATCATGGAAACGATTGGTCAAACCTAAGAGTTAAGTGTCCTGGGAGCTAGAGGCAGGTTTTTTGTGAGCTTAATCCAAAGCAGGGAGGAGGTGTTAAAATCCATAAATTATTTTGTAGAATCAAAGTGGTAATGCAAAATGAGAATGACAGAAAAATCTCTGTGTGGTCTAGATATCACGTGCTGCCCTTAACATGTCTTTTCTGGCTGTGGTTAAGTCCATCCACTTGCCTGGGTGATAAGTTGTCTTCAAGGCGTCTTGGTCCTGAAGTGGGACTTGGATTACCCATAGGCACTTGGAATCAGGCCAAAGACAGGACAAATACCACTTCCAGGGAATGGCTCCTTAGTTACCCATGCAAGTAGGATTACCAGTGGAATTTCTCTGAATTTGACTCCAGAAAACAATCACTGAACCCAAAGGAAAGTCTGCCAAACACCTTTCCCCTTCCTCCAATCCCTCCTTCCTTGGTAAAGTGCAAAGTAGTTTTGCAGGTTTTCACACACACACAAATCACCCATCCTCTCCAGGTAAACTAGGTTGCCAGTGACTAAAATCATATAAGTGCATAATGCCACATTCTTTATTCTGGACAAAATCTTCAGGTTGTTTGATGCTTTAATTTTTAAAAAAAATTCTTTTGGTCAGTTGTGGGGCTTGAACTCTGTGCCTGAGTGTTAACACATTCCTGAACTCCTCAGATCAAGGGGAGCCTTCTACTACTTGAGCCACAGCAACATTTCCTCTTTTCTGGTGGTTAATTGGAGATAAGAGTCTCACAGACTTTCCTGCCAGGGTTTGCTTTGGAACATGAATTTTTAAATTATATTTCTATATAATTCTGCTAATTTCAGGAGACTTGGGTCTCCTTCCTCTATTATTTTCTCCTGTATCTTTTCTTGTTTTGGAACAAATGTCATGGATTGTCCATCCATTCAAAACTAAGCTTATTTCATTAATTTAATAGAAAAGGAATCTAGCCTGCCTGCATCACAGGACAGCTTTGCATATAATGTTAATCTGATAATTCACATCAGTGAATTTTCAAAGTCATGTTGATTTTTTTATAAACCATTCACTAAAGAGGTCCCACAAAGCAAGAATAAATAATAATTTTCTGATTTCTAACAAGGTTAAAAAAACTAGTAATTCAACAAAACACATTCTATTCTTCCCAGATTCAATGGTGAAGAATCCCATAAGACTGACCCCCTCCTTTCAAACTTGTAGATTTATTCAGTTTTACTCTTCTAGCTAGCATCAGTAATCTCCTTTTAATATTTGACAGTGAAATTCCATTTGTTAATAGCTCAATTCATATTGACAATGGTAGACTGATGAGTTAACTATCATAGAGCATTAAATATTGAATAGCATTAATTATATGCAACTATTCCATAAATTAATATAAGTACCACATATCTGTATCTTCATATAATTTTTTAAAAGCAAAATTACATGTCTGTGTCATAAAATAATTCCGGTAACTAGTATAAGAGACTAAGCTAAATCTATTGCATCATCCCCCATATTCTTTGTAAAATTTTCTCTTCTCATTAACTTTTATCTTAGGGCCTTCTTTTCCCAGAAACCAATGATATGTTGTTGACCCTGCATTTTACTCACCTCGGAATAACCTCTTTCCTTTCCACCTCCAGTTAGTCGCTCATGTTAAATACCTGAGGAATAACTTATCCCATGTGCCTGCATGAGGCCAGGGTTACCCAACTCGACTGGCTGTACCCACTCTGCCCTTGTTTTTTTTTTTTTTTAACTTTTTTTATTGTGAAAATATTGTACAGAGGGGTTACAATTACATGGGCAAGATAGTGAGTACATTTCTTATCAAGCATTGTAGCCTCCTCCTTTGTTTACCCTTCCCATCCCTTCCCAGCCTCCCCTGCCCCCCACCTAATCCTCCACCCCCAAAGTTGTAAAGTTCGTTTTTGACATGACAACTTGTACTTCTCATTGTTGCAACGGGTCCACCTGTATCCTTATTTAAACGACTTTTTCTTCCCTTCACCTCTACAAATTATACCGGAATGAAATACAGAGAAAGCAGGGGTTATACTGTGGGGGAGGGACATACAAAGCAACAAAGAAATAATCATATAAATGCTGTAGAAACAAATGCATGAAAGAAAAAAAACATTTAAATACATATCTGAGAGTTCATTTTCCTAACATCACTTTATCTGACCTTTTCTGGTTGACTCATATATATATACTAGATATTGCAAAGAAGGGAAACCATGGGACCTATGTTTTTGGGGCCTGGCTTACTTCACTTCAAATGATTTTTTTCAAGTCTTTCCATTTCCTAACAAATGGGACAATGTCATTCTTTCTGAGGGAGGAATAGAATTCCATTGTATTTATATACCACATTTTCTTGATCCATTCATCTACTGAGGGGCATCTGGGTTGGTTCCATATTTTAGCTATTTACAAATTCAATGCTATACCTATCAAAATTCCAACCTCATTCTTCATGGAAATAGAAGAGGCAATCCAAAAATTCATATGCAACAAAAAAGACCCCAAATAGCAAAAACACTCCTCAACAGAAAGAACACGGCTGGAGGAATATCAATACCAAATTTCAAACTATACTATAAAGCCATAGTAGTCAAAACAGCTTGGTACTGGCACAACAGCAGACCTCAGGACCAATGGAGTAGAACTGAAACCCAGAAATGAACCTACAAACATATAGACATCTGATCTTTGATAAGGGAGCTAAAATAATAGAATGGAAGAAAGACAGCCTCTTCAGTAAATGGTGCTGGCAAAATTGGTTAACTACTTGTAGAAAACTAAAGCTAGATCCTTATATATCACCCTGCACCAGAATCAACTCCAAATGGATCAACGACCTCGGAGTCAAAGCAGACAATCTGAAAACATTACAGGATGGAATAGGAGAAACCCTAGTTCTCCTTGGCACAGGCCGAAATTTTCTTAATAGAGACCCAGAAACACAACAAATCAAAGAAGGGTTGCACAAAAGGGATTGCATGAAGTTTCAGAGCTTCTGCATGGCAAAGGACATAGCTAGCAAGATCAATAGAAAGCCTACGTATTGGGAGAAGATATTCACTAGCCATACAATAGACAAGGGTCTCATATCTAAAATATACTTGGAACTCAAAAAATTAAATCCCCCAACAACAAATCCTCAAAGAAACAACGGCCCAATAAATAATTGGGCAAATGACTTAAAGAGAAACTTCTCTGAAGAAGAAAGAAGGATGGCCACTAGACACATGAAGAAATGCTCAACCTCCCTAGCCATAAAAGAAATGCAAATCAAAACAACATTGAGATACAACCTCACCCCAGTTAGAATGGCAAAAATCAAGAACTCTAATAAAACAACAGATGCTGGAAGGGATGTGGAGAGAAGGGAACCTTACTGCATTGTTGGTGGGATTATAAACTTGTTCAAACACTTTGGAAAGTAGTATGGAGGTTCCTCAAAAGACTCCACATAGAGTTCCCCTATGACCCAGCAATCCCACTTTTGGGCATTTACCCAAATGTTTACAAACAAGGCCACACTAAACTACCAGCACGACTATGTTTATTGCAGCATTATTTACCATTGCTAAGGTATGGAATCTGCCTTGTTTTTTTTGGGAATAGGGTATCAATGTCAGGGTTGTCAGGGATCAGGTGGCTGGAACCATGGCACTATGAGTTTTGGGTATTAGAACAGAGTAGCAGATACAGGGATACCAGGGAAAGAATTGTGACTATAATCGTTGAGCTGCAATGGCCAGGTGTAGGAGGCACATCAGGAGTTCACTGTTCCTGCTGCACTGAGTCCAGGGCAGGTGGGGAGGTTCTAGGTATGGATCTGGACCAGGTTTTGTGGACACGATCGTGTGGGGCATCTGTGGACCTGGGCGGTGGCTGCCTCGTGTGGGCTGGGAACTTCATTAGTGTGGCCTAGCCTTCTCCACGGAAAGGTGCATTCACTCCTGCCCCTCTCCTCTCTTCAGGATTCCTGCCTTCCTCCTGCCTCCTGCCATGTCCAACTACAGGTATCAACTTCTCCCCATTTCAGACACCATCCCAGACATGCTCACAGCGTTTTCCATGCCTGGTTCACCATACATGCAGGGCTCAGGGGTTCCATCCTCCAGGCAAAGTGTACCCCCAGTTCAGTTTGGCCAACCCTACCTAGGGGACCATAAACTGCATTCTTACACAGGACGCCAGGGGTACACAATGCCATCTTGCAGTCTAAGGCATCCTTTCCCTCCTGCTCAGGTGTGGTGCGGCTCTGAAGCCAACCACAACATCACATTTGATTATTTAAAAGGAAGAATATACAAGCTTCATTGTCCCAGATACAACTGCCCCAGGGTTCTCTGTGTACATGAGGTGTGTGTTTGTGTGTGTGTGTCTGTCTGTGTGTGTGTGTCTGTGTGTCTGTGTGGTTTGAGAGAGTCAGACACAGCTGAGGTTTGGGATAAAACACTTCTTCCCTTCAGCATTGAGTTTTGGTATCTAGTGGTCCCTCCCCCCCACCAGTTCTGAGTCAACATTCTAAAGTTCTCCTTCTGTATACGTTTATCCTTTGATCTTATTGATGTTCAGATTCCTATGGTCTGCTTGTGAACTTCACCGTTTGCTTGTTGAAAGTGGTGCCTTTTAAAAAATATTATGAATCCCTTTGATCATTTTTTTAAATTGTATTTTATTTTAATTGAGAACATACTGTACAGAGGGGCTACAATTACATGGGCAGGATAATGCATACATTTCTTACCAAGCATTGCAGCCTCCTCCTTTGTTTACCCTTCACTTCCCTTCCCCGCCTCCCCCCTACCCCCACCCAATTTTACCCCCCTCCCCCCACCCAATAATACCCCCCTCCCACCCCCACACCGACATTGTAAAGCTAGTTTTGACATGACATTTTGAAATTCTCATTGTTGCAACAGGTCCACCTGAATCCTTAAACGACTTGTTTGTCCCCATCTCCTCCACATGTTATACTGACATCAAATATAGTGAAAGCGGGGATTACACTGTGGGGGAGGGACATACAAAGCAACAAAGAAATAATCTTATAAATGCGTTAGAAACACATGCATGAAAGAAACGAAAACATTAAAATACATATTTAAGGGTTCATTTTCCTAACATCACATTATCTGACCTTTTCCGCTTGACTCATACCTATACTAGATATTGCAAATAAGGGAAACCATGGGACCTATGCTTCTTTGGGCCTGGCTTACTTCACTTAATATAATTTTTTCCAAACCTTTCCATTTCCTAACAAATGGGGAAATGTCATTCTTTCTGATGGAGGCATAGAATTCCATTGTGTATATATACCACATTTTCTTGATCCATTCATCTACTGAGGGGCATCTGGGTTGGTTCCATGTCTTAGCTATGGTAAATAATGCTGCAATAAACATAGTTGTGCTGGTAGCTTTAGTGTGGTCTTGTTTGTAAACATTTGGGTAAATGCCCAAAAGTGGGATTGCTGGATCATAGGGGAGATCTATGTGAAGTCTTTTGAGGAACCAACATACTGCTTTCCAAAGTGGTTGAACAAGTTTATATTCCCACCAACAATGAAGTAAGGTTCCTTTCTGTCCACATCCCCTCCAGCATCTGTTGTTGTTAGAGTTCTTGATTTTTGCTGTTCTAACTGGAGTGAGGTGATATCTCAATGTTGTTTTGATTTGCATTTCTTTTATGGCTAGGGAGGTTGAACATTTCTTCATGTGTCTATTGGCCATCCTTCTTTCTTCTTCAGAGAAGCTTCTCTTTAAGTCTTTCGCCCATTTATTTATTGGGCAGTTGTTTCTTTGAGGATTTGTTGTTGGGTGGTTTAATTTTTTGAGTTCCAAGTATATTTTAGATATGAGACCCTTGTCCATTGTATGGCTAGTAAAGATCTTCTCCCAATCGGTGGGCTTTCTATTGATCTTGCCAGCTATGTCATTTGCCCTGCAGAAGCTCTGCAATCTTATGCAATCCCATTTGTCCAACCTTTCTTTGATTTGTTGTGCTTCCGGGTCTCTATTCAGAAAATTTCGACCTGAGCCAAGGAGACCTAGGGTTTCTCCTATTCCATCCTGTAATGTTTTCAGAGTGTCTGCTTTGAGTTCAAGGTCTTTGATCCATTTGGAGTTGATTCTGGTGCAGGGTGATATATAAGGATCTAGCTTTAGTTTTCTACATGTAGTTAACCAATTTTGCCAGCACCATTTACTGAAGAGGCTGTCTTTCTTCCATTCTATTGTTTTAGCTTCCTTATCGAAGATTAGATGGCTATAGGTCTGTAGGTTCATTTCTGGGTTTTCAATTCTATTCCATTGGTCCTGAGGTCTGTTCATATGCCAATACCAAGCTGTTTTGATTACTATGGCTTTATAGTAGAGTTTGAAATTTGGTATTGATATTCCTCCAGCAGTGTTCTTTCCGTTGAGGAGCGTTTTTGCTATTCGGGGTCTTTTATTGTTCCATATGAATTTTTGGATTGCCTCCTCTATTTCCTTGAAGAATGAGGGTGGAATTTTGATAGGTATCGCGTTGAATTTGTAGATAGCCTTGGGAAGTATTGCCATTTTCACAATGTTAATCTTGCCAATCCAGCAGCATGGGAGGTTTTGCCATTTTTTAAGTTCTGTGTTGATTTCCTTTTTCAAGATTTTAAAGTTTTCATCATAGAGGTCCTTCACTTCTTTGGTTAAGTTCATTCCTAGGTATTTTATTTTTTGTGGGGCTATTACAAATGGAGTTGCTTTCCTAATTTCAGCCACACTTTTCTCATTGTTGGCATATACAAAAGCCATTGATTTTTGGGGGTTAATTTTATAACCTGCTACTTTGCCAAAGTTTTGAATCAGCTTGAGTAATTTGGGAGTGGAGTCTATGGGATTCTTTAAATACAAGATCATGTCATCTGCAAAGAGGGAGAGTTTTATTTCTTCTTTCCCTATTTGGATCCCCTTTATGTCTGCATCTTGTCTTATTGCTGTAGCTAGGCATTCTAATACTAGATTGAAGAGAAGTGGAGAGAGTGGGCATCCTTGTCTTGTTCCTGAGTTAAGAGGAAATGGCTTTAGTTTTTCACCATTGAGTATAATGCTGGCTGTAGGTTTGTCATATACAGCCTTTATTGTATTGAGGAATGTTCCATGGATTCCTAATTTTTCCAGAACCTTCATCATAAAGGGGTGTTGGATCTTGTCAAATGCTTTTTCTGCAACTATTGAGATAACCATGTGGTTCTTATTCTTGCTCCTGTTGATGTGATGAATAATATTAATTGATTTGCGTATATTGAACCAGCTTTGCATCCCTGAAATGAATCCTGTTTGATCATGGTGTATGATTTTTTGGATGAATTGCTGAAGTCGATTGGCCAAAATTTTGTTGAGAAGTTTTGCATCAATGTTCATCAAAGAAATGGGTCTATGGTTCTCTTTCTTTGATGAGTCCCTGCCTGGTTTTGGGATGAGGGTTATGATGGCTTCATAGAATATGTTCGGTAGTGAGCTTTCTCTTTCAATTTCATTGAAGAGTTGGAGGAGTATTGGTGTGAGCTCTGCTTTGAAGGCCTTGTAAAATTCCGCTGTAAAACCATCTGGTCCTGGACTTTTCTTAGCTGGGAGGTCTCTTATTGCTGTTTCTATTTCAATGCTTGATATGGGCCTGTTAAGCTGGTTTAACTCATCTTGGTTTAGTTTTGGCATGTCAATATTTGCTAGGAAAAGGTCCATTTCTGTCAAGTTCTCAAACTTATTAGCATAAAGTTTTGAGAACTATCCCCTAATAATGTTCTGAATCTTGGTTGTTTCCGTGGTGATGTTTCCATTCTCATCTCTGAGTTTATTAATTTGGGTGTGTTCTCTCCTTTTTCTGATAAGGTTTGCTAAGATTCTGTCAATTTTGTTAAGTTTTTCGAAGAACCAACTCTTTGTTTTGTTGATTCTTTCTATAGTTTTTTTGGATTCTAATTCATTTAATTCTGATTTAATTTTGATTATTTCTTTCCGTCTACTGGATTGGGGTTTATCTTGCTGCTCTTTTTCAAGGAGGTTTAGATGTGTCATTAAATTGCTAGTTTCCGATCTCTCCAATTTGTTGATGTAGGAGCTCAGAGCTATAAACTTGCCTCTGAGTACTGCCTAGGCTGTGTCCCAGAGGAGCTGGTAATTTGTGTGTTCATTTTTGTTGAATAGCATGAACATTTGAATTTCCTTTCTAATCTCTTCCATGACCCACTCATGATTCAGCAGTGTGTTGTTCAGCCTCCATGTGATACCGGACTTTCTTTGGTGGCTTTTGGTGTTGAGTTCTAATTTTATTCCCTTGTGGTCAGAGAGAATGCAAGGTATAACTTCAATGTTTCTGAATTTAGACAAGTTTGCTTTGTGGCCTAAAATGTGATCTATTTTAGAAAACGTTCCATGTTCTACTGAGAAGAACGTGTATTCTGATGCTTCTGGGTGAAATGTTCGGTAAATGTCTGTTAAGTCTAGTTGATCTATGCAGCTGTTTAGATCTGCGGTTTCTCTGTTGAGTTTTTGCCTAGTTGATCTATCTAGTGGGGAGAGTGGTGTGTTAAAATCCCCAACAATTAATGTCTTTGGATCTATATGGGATTTGAGGGAAAGTAGTGTTTCTTTGATAAATTTGGGTGCTCCATTGTTTGGCGAATAGATATTTAGAATTGTAATATCCTCCTGAAGGAGAGATCCTTTAATTAGTATGTAGCGACCTTCTTTATCTCTTCTCACGAATTTTAATGTGAAGTCTATTTTATCTGATATTAGGATTGCAACTCCCGCCTGTTTATGAGGGCCGTTTGCTTGGTAGATTTTGTTCCAGCCTTTAACCTTGAAAATATGTTTGTTTTTACGGGCAAGATGTGACTCCTGCAGGCAGCAGATAGAAGGGTCTTGTTTTTTAATCCAATTAGACAGTCTATGTCGCTTAATTGGAGAGTTCAGTCCGTTAACGTTAAGAGATAGGACTGAGAGTTATTTGGGAGTTCCTGCCATGTTATCCACCTTCTTGGGGGCTGTGAAAGCTGGGTTCTTCCTAAGGTTCTTGGATTCTCAGTTTGGGTGCAGTTTCTTGGCCTTTGTTGCGTTCTTGTTGGTTTTCTATGTGTAGGACATCTTTAAGAATCTTTTGTAGGGCTGGTTTGGTGGAGATGTATTGTTTCAATTTTTCTTCGTTATGGAAGGTTTTTATTTGGCCTTCAGTTATGAAGGAGAGTTTAGCTGGGTACAGTATTCTTGGTTGATAGTTGTTTGTTTTTAGGGCATGGCATACGTCATTCCAGACTCTTCTTGCTTTGATTGTCTCTGCTGAGAAATCTGAGGTAATTCTAATTGGTTTCCCTTTATAGGTGATTAACCTTTTCTCCTTGACAGCTTTAAGGATCTTTTCCTTGGTCTGGGTTGATCCTGTGTGGATTATAATGTGACGGTGGGATGTCCTATTCTGGTCTGGTCTATTTGGGGTTCTAAAAGCTTCTTGTATCTGAATAGGCCTATCTTTTTGTATGTTTGGGAAGTTCTCTGCTAGGATCCTGTTAAACAAATTTCCTAGACCATTAACTTCTGTTTCTAGGTGCTCCTCTACACCCATTATCCTTAGATTGGGCCTTCTGATGGTGTCTTCCAGGTGTTGGATAGACCTATCATATTTCTTGGACTTGTCTTGGATGGTTGTATGTTCTTTCTCTATAATATCTAGGCTGTCTTCAATCCCTGATATTCGATCTTCTGCATGGTCTAACCTGCTGTCAAGACTCTCTACTTTGTTTTTTATCTCTTTTCCTTCTAATTGGTCAGCTTTGATGGCTTCAAGTTCTTTGTTGAAGCTCTGTTTTAGGTCTTGTATGAATTTCTTTCTTCCTTAATTTGGTGTTCAGTGTTTGTTCTCAAATCACTTAGTTGATTGGTTATGGTTTCTTTGGACTCCCATTCCCTCTGTTGGGTTCCATTCAGCATTCCCTTTGTGGTCTCCCTGACTTCCTTCAGCTCTTTGTTAATGGATTCCATGAATGCCTTTAGTGATCTTTGTGTATTCTCTACCTGGTCTCTTAATTCGTGAATTACTCTTTGATTAGTTTCCTCCCTTCTGTGGGATTCCTGCAGTTCTCTTTGAGTGTTCGCTGCCTGCTCATGCCATTCCTCCCTTTCTATTTGAGTATTCTCAAGTTGTTCACGCAAATCCTGTATCAGTTTTTGAGAAGCTTCCTCACGCTTATGATATTCCTGTATAAACTTCTGGGATGCCTCCTCTCTCTCCCTATCATGCTCATACAGAGTCCTTTGTACAATGTCAAACTTCTCATTTATCATGTTTGCTATTAGTGTTTGTAGAGCTATTTGGGAACTCTCTTCTGGATTATTCTTTATCTGTTCTAATCCCTGATTATAAAGGTTGGGAATTGAGATACCCGAATTTGCCATTTTTCTTGTGTTTTTCCGGCTTACTCGGCCCATTTGAGATAAAGATTGCACCAGTTTTGTGCTAGAACACTATCTTAAGGCAACCATCAACCAAAGTTTGCATTTGTACAGTCAATAGTCTACAGATACAATCTAGTTCAACAGATACATCTATTCAACATCAAACGACTATATGTTAAAGGACTTCGAACTGCAGAAAAGCATTTGGAAAACCAGAAATTAGTAGGATTAGGGAGAGATGTGGGTAAAAAATGGGAATAGATTGGTGTGGGGAGGCACAGGGAGAGTTAACTATGTCCTAATCACAGTGCAGGAAATGGGTTGGGTAGGATGCAAGTAGAGAGAGAGAGAAAAAGAAGAGACGGAAAGGGGAATAAAGAGAGACCAGAAAAAGAATAGAAACGTAAAAATTAATGTTATTATAGAGGTTAAAAGACCGTCTATTTAGAGAGGAATGTGAATATGTTCATCGAAGGGGAGGGACATAGAGGAGATGTGAAAATCTTTAAGGATGGGAAAGGGAGAAGAAAAGATCAGAAGTTCAGTAGAGCTAGATAAAATTATAAGATGAGAAAAAAAAAGTTACTGGAAAACAATTATTTTTTCAGAAGGGGCAAAAATTAAAGATTAATAAAAGTTTTAGAAGGGAAAAAAAAAATATATATATATATATATATAAGGTAACAAAAAACAAAAAATAAGCAAAAAAAAAGAAAAGAAGAAGAAGAAGAAGAAAAAAAAAGAAGAAAAAAAGAAAAAAGTCTTTTGATTTTTTTTTTGGGGGGGGAGGAGTGGGAAGAATCCTGTATCTCCCTTTTGTCTGCAACCAGTCTCTTGTTGGAGTCTCTGGTCAGCTTGAGGTCCTGTGGCTTGATTGGTTTCTTAAGTCGGTTGGATGGAAGAGGCAGAAAAATGCTCTGCTTTACCCAAGATTTTGAGATCCCCCTCCCAGGTTAGTTTTCTGGGAGGGTGGTCTACTTTGAGAGTCACAAAAGAGGGGGATGTGGTGATGAGGCTAGGTTCTAGGTAGAGTTGAGGCCTTTCAACAAACAGTAGCTTTTCCCTGGGGCTATTTTGTGATAAAGCTCACAGCGCCCAGCCTGGAGCCATTCTCAGGGTTTCTGTTTTTCAATTGATTGTGGTGGCTGCTAGAGGGAGGGGCAGCCTCTGGCTCTGGTTACCCAGTGAGGCAAGGCACTCCGATGGCTGGCGCCTGAGCTGGGTGACTTTTCCCTGGATGGAGCTGAGTCTGGCAGGTCACTTCGCCGTTAAGTTCTTGTGACCTGCTAAATGACTCATTTTATTCCAAGGCCTGAGCTGGAGCTAGCAGCTCCTCCGAGCTTTGTCGGTATCCAAGATGGAGATAACTGGTGCTGGGGGGGGAGGGGTGGCCTTCCCTCCTCTGCTCCCTGAGGAGTGAGGATGTCGGGCTTGTACTCACGCCGAGTCTTGGATCCTGGGTCGTCTCTGGTCTGCAAACAGCAGGATGAAGATGTTCGCTCCTTGTCGGTTCTTGTTGGTGTTGAGTAGAATCCGCTCGTCCGCTGCATCTGGCTCCTTCGTCCCCGACTCTCTGTGTCTCAGGTATGACTCCGCGGCGGTGATTGCCGCCGCGACCCCGCCGCCAGAGCGGCAGCTGATGCGTTTCCTTGGCGTCCCCTCTTTTGTCTAACTCTCTGTCCTGTGATGGCACACTTGGTGTGATTCTCTGGCTTAGGACTGTTCACTGGAATTCTAAAACTCCTTTCTATGCGAGAGCTTGTTCAGATTCCAGCTTCTCCTCCGCCATTTTCCCGGAACTCCCCTTTGATCATTTTAAATGCTGTTTTCCTGTGTTAGTGCATTTTACTTAGCCCAAATCTTGGGGCCTCGGCTGTGACTGGTAATTCTTAGATTAGCTTAGAGCTTATAGGAGATACTATCCTTTCAATCTATCTTTCTAGTGAAAGAAGTTGGGCATCTTTATTGAAATAATTGCCTGGTTGTAAAAAACAACAGTGTTATAAATGCACAATCGGTTGATTTTAGTAAATTGTGCACCACTGTAGTGATATAATTTTTTTTTCTAAGGTGATTACTTGGAATGGGAAAAATCACAAATTCTAAAACTTAAAAATGGATCAAATAACATAAAAGAAAGACACTGATTAGGAATGAATTACAAATGTAAATGTTTAATAAATAAATGAAATGTTTGAAATTCTTATCCACAAAGGAATTATATATCAAAAAGTCACTGAGATTCCATCTTACACATCAGAATACTTATCACAACTCAAACAAATAAAAACAAATGCTGGAGAGGTTGAAATAAATCAGGAACTATATTTAGTTGTGTGGCATTATAAACTAATGCAACCCATATGAAGCTCAGAGTGGAAGTTTACACAATACCAAAAAGACATATATTTTAATGACTTTTACAGCAACTTAGATACATATTGAAGGAATATGATTCAACATGAATATCCATGTTCATGGCAGGAGTATTCATAGCAATCAAGTTCTGCAGTCAACCTAGGTGGCCCAGAAAGAAGGAATAAGGAAAATGTGATATCCATAGATATAAACATATACTGGGATATAAGAAAACCGAATGCTTCTACTATTTCATTTCAAAATATCGTTGGGTATACATAATCCTAATTTCACTGGGTTTTACGGAATTGTGTTTTTGCTTTTGTGAGGAACCTCCATAATGATTTCCATAGCAGTTACAACAGGTTAAAGATATCCTATAATATGTGAATGGTAGACTGAAATTTAAATATATCAGAGAACACATACAGGACAATCATATATAGTTTATAAATTGAAGCAATTTTAAGAAGGCAACAATTGGGTGGAACGACAATGCTAGAAGCTTAATAACAAATTATCTTGAAAAGTTGAATAAAGGGCTGGGAAGCTGGCTCAGTGGTACAGCGCTTGCCTTGCATGCATGAGGCCCTGGGTTCGATTCCCCAGCACCACATAAGCAAAAAGATAAAAAGCCAGAAGTGGCGCTGTGGCTCAAGTGGTAGAGCGCTAGTCTTGAGCTGAAGAGCTGAGGGACAGAGCCCAGGCCCAGAGTTCAGGCCCCACGACCGGACCCAAAAAAGAAAAAAGAAAATGAAAAGTTGAATAAAGAGGTATACAATGAGATTCATCAAAAATTGTTGAATGATGAAAGATGGATGAAAGTTAGAAAAACACATTCATCTTCATGCTGCATGGTCAACTCGACTAAAGTATATGAATATTTGGTGTACACTGATGAAGTTCATTCCAAAACATAAAATACACTTAAAATATTTATGAGGATATAGAACAGGATCTCTCTTGAGTATATGTAATAATAAAGTATATGTACGGAGGATTACAAATGTGAAGGAGAGAGAATATGGGCAAATAGTTTATGTGATTCTGTGAAGATGCACAATGAATCTGTTTGGGAAAGGAGGAAAGATGAAGAAAACATATAAGGTGTTGTTAAGATATATTTTACACATATACAGAGATGGAAAATGTGCAACTAATTAGTGCTAATTTAACAAAACATGTTGTTCAAGTTTTAAAAATGAAACTATATAAATAATACTTAATATCATCTAATTAATATGCCTTGGAGGAAAATGTACCATAGACAGATTTTCACGAAAATTTGTTTTATTTGATAAGAAATATATTAAAATTAAATGTAATTAATTCTGAAGATATTAACACTTTCAAATGTCATTGCTAGAACCAGCAAAGGAAAGTAACAGAAAATTAGAGACTAAGAAAAACCTGGGTGTTGAATGAAGATACTCAGTAGAACTTTTTGAGGAAAGATTGTGTTCTCTTTTCCTTTTCAATATATAGCTAGGATAGCTACCTTTTGACAGAACACATGTAGTAGGAGCAATTAAGTTACTAATTTAAGTAGTAATTCATTACTTTTATTGCCTAATTTTATGATGTGACTCCCAAGTGATATGAGTGGTCCGAGGAGATTTTCTGAGCTCTTTTTCACTCCTGCTGATGTTTCTTCTGCTACTCTCATTTCTCCTTGTTTCTCAACTCAACTCCTGTGACCTTTTGGTTCATGAGAAAGAGCTGGAGAAACGTGAGGATGGCCTGGAGTCTGAGCTATCTCCCACTACAGCTTAAGGCATGTGGTGAAGAACCTCCACCTGGGCCTCAGAATAAGGTATTAATTGACCTCTTTGTACATGGGAAACTCACTCCATCAGCTAGAATATGTCATTTCTTGACTTTCTTTGAAAAGATTTGGGACTAGGCACAATTTAGAGAATGAGCTTTCTCACCACCAGCCACTGCCTTGGCAGGAGGAACAGATTCAAAACAGAAAGTGGTCTCAGTTCCCGCAGGACCAGTTAGAAGCCAGGAGATCATACTTTCCTCCATATCAGGGACTTTCTGGTAGGATTGGAATCTGCACAAAGTATTAGATGAAGATTAACTGAGACTGGGCTTAATGGGGACACAAAAGACTTTCCTTTTCTTTGACTACAAGTGAGTTGTTTAGTCAGACATGATGCCTCCTTCATATCAGAAAATGCACCACATGAATTATGTCACTGCCACTTTGTGGGAGGTCAGTTTCCTCGAAGGAGAAGGGGTTAAATGCTGTGACGATGAGTTTGATCCCTAGGCTGTGTCTCCCACATCTTCTCATGCCAGGAATGCATTGCGTTTTTCAGGCATTCAACTACTTGTCATGATCCTAGGCAGGAATACTGAAGGCTATTCTTTTGCATCTCTTGCATTTGAGGTAGAATAGGCCCAGGCTCAGCTCATGCCAAGAGGTAGATGAATTGTGACAACAAGCTCAGATTGTACTGAACATCAGCCATATTGAAAAAAAATAACTGAAATTAATGGCACCCTTCTATACTTGCATTTTTACTAACAGACAACTTCCTGGTTGCTCATTCTGTAGCTTCAATTCTTTAGTAGCAAGAACCATTCTAGGAGATCTTTCCTGACCATACTTTTTGAGGTTTCCACTGAAAATTGAACTTACTAGAATCTCAAAAGTTTCAGTTTGGGGGTGGTGGATACTGGTGGCTCATACCTACAATCCTAGCCATTTAGGAGACTGAGATCTGAGAGTGGAGATTCTAAGCTAGCCTGGGAAGAAAGTCTATGAGATTTCTCTCTAGTTACCCGACAAAAAACCAAAGTGGTAGGGGGCTAGCCTTGAACCAAAGAACTGAGTGCCAGTACTCAGGCTTGGAGTTCATGTGCTGTGACCAACAAAAACTAAGTTTCATTTTAAGACTATGGTTTTCCCTTCTAACACGCTATGTGGTTTATCTGGAAGTCTTGCTTAAGGTTCCTATGTCTCACTCAAGTAGATTTTTGTCTGTCAACAATAACCAAGTCTACAAAGTCTACCTAGAGTACAATCAGCAAGTTAACAATAAATATAATATATGTTAAGTGTGGATGTACAGACCTTACACTATTTCTTACTTTAAAGAAACTATGTTGGCCTTCCTTCCACTTGAACAATTGTGTGGAAAATAGATACATCTCTGGATTTCTTTGGTTCTTTCCAGAATCTATTTTCTACAGATTTTTTTCCATAGATACAGAATATTCCAAATTGTGCCTACTATTTTTTATTGTATTGCTAGTTTTAAGCATGAGAAAATAGCTCAAAGGTATTTCAAACTTCATTTTTGTGAAAAAATGTTCATTCATTATATAAATTCAAAAAAACATAAATTACTAAAGGCACTGTTTCTTTGGTGAAAAGAAGATCATTCAGGTTAGAGATAGTCTTCCATGGAGATAGTCGTCTTGGAGGATCTGACTATATAGTGCTCTGACTGTGAGTAGTAGTTTGCCATGATGGGTCTTTCCAACACTTCTTGTTTGGCAGTAGAGGCCTGATGAAACAAACACATTTGTCTCTTTCAGGATGTCCAAGGCTGATATTGATTGTGAAAGATAATAATTGTCCTCCTGTCATTTCCTTCTAAGTAATTTTACTTATATTTTGGATTTGGGAACTTGTAGCAGCTTATCTGTAACAGTCTCCTGTGGAGCGATTTTAGTGAAACTTCAGTATCAATTTAGTGGTGTCATAACAGTTCCTTATATTTTATAATATAAGATAAATAACACGGGTTTTCTTAGGAAATCTAGCTAAATTATGTATCATTAGACATTATAAGAGTGTGTCAAAGTTTACAGATCACTTTATTTTCAAAAGAAAATCGAAGTAATCAGAATATTGATATTTTTGAAATGTATATTATAAGATATGTATATTTCCAAAGGCAATGTTATCTATATTTCCAGTTTACTATTTTGCCATGTCGCTTATTAATTTTACATTTTGTCCAAATTATAGCTTACTATATGTTACTTGTGCTACAAGAAATGGTGTACAAATTTAATTCTTGTCTTTGTTTTCATTCATTTGTATTTATCATAAAGTTGTTGTGCAAAGAAGTTTCAATTCAACGAGTTTATTAGTATAATGAATCATAGGTAGTGCAAAGATAACATACTACTTGTTTAGTATATTGAATAATCCGACCAATATAATTAGCAGGTTTATCTCCTAAATCATTGAATGCTAATGTACATTGGTAACCTCCTGACTCTGGTAGTTATTTTGGAATATAGCATAAACATGAATACATTGATAATATGTACTAGAGGATTGGAAGTTGATAGAGACAGGGACAAGTTTGACTATGTGTAGTAAATACATATTTATGTATTGCTGCTCTGAAGATTATTATCATATATTCATCATGACAATAATTTTCCTGTAATGTAGAATTTTCAATTTCATAATCTGCCATTTTTATCTTCTTTACATTCTCCTTATAAATATGAATCTTTTTCCTGTTCCTTTTAATTTTTTGAAATTAGTAAAAGATGGAATTAAAAAATACATGGTCTACTAAAATTATCTCATTTTGTTTGATTTTGTGATGCTAAATCATTAAGACCACAGTTTCCTGAAAGTTATGCTAGCAGACTATATCACTAAATTTTATTGTAATTATATCTTTTTATTATATTTTGTATAGGATTTTACTGTTGCTGTTTTTTGATATACAGTGTTGTGAAGATGGACTGAAACTTGATCCAGTAACAATGCTTTATCACCCCACTGTCTTCAGTAAAAATGATTTATCACCAGGTTCTGGAAGCTCATAATTATAACTCTAGCTAATCAGGAGGCTGAGACCTGAGATTTAATTCAGACAGCTTGCACAGGAAATTTTATGAGTCTCTCATCTCCAGTTCACTACAAAACGCTTGCAATAGAACTGTGGCACAATTAGTAGAGCACTAGATTCAAGGGCAATATGCTCGGGATGGTCATATAGCCGTGAGTTCAAGCCCTAAAACATACATATACACAGACACACATTCACAAAAATACACACACTCTCACACACATTATACATGCACAAAATCGCAGGCAATGTTGTATCTTAAATTCTTATCCAGAGATTGGAAACAGCTCACTGATTTTTGAAGAGTTTTCCTTGATTATTTTGAAAAGGGAGGATAGTTCATGGGACATAGTCAACAAGACTTTAGTAAGGAATATTTCATAAATGCGTAGCTTATAAAAAGAAGAGGAGCACAGTTTTTTATCTTTAAATATTACATCCCTTCAACTACAGTATTTTAAATAATAATCAATGAATTATGAGAAAACAATGAAGGACCTCTTCTCCTCTCCCCTTCCCCTCCGTCATAAAGTATTACAAAAATATCAAAAATAGTCTTTTATCTTACAAGAATGTACACCTGTAAAAATGTCTGACTGTATGTGTAATGTTTGTTTTTCAATACTTGTTTGATTTTCCCACCACTAAGTACTTGCCTTTTTTCCAGATGACAGCACACAGGGGCTTCAGGAGCACAGAAGATTAGGATTCAAAATCCTAACAATGTCCTAGGAAGTAGAGGTAAAAAATACATGCAAGAAGCCCATGGCAGGCTGAGAGGGTCCTGAGAGCAAAATGATTTGTGCAGGATGAGGGAAATAGTGACAAATAAGGCATGAATCAGACCTAGGAAAGTCTCCTTGAGCTGAAATCATGCTAGTACCTAGGCCTAGCTGAAGTTGTTGGGATAAGACAATGTCCACATATGTATATAGTGATGTGGGAAGGGAGATTTCAGTCTCCAGTTTATCTTTGGGGTGGTCTTATGTAAGCAAGCAGCTTAGATCATTGGCCCTGAGAGATGACTCTAGCTACCTCAAATTGGAACATAATATAGAACCCTGAGAACCAGGTAACTGTTAACTGACTGTCAGTTCAAGCCACTCACTTGGCCTGTGGCTCAGAAACATGAAAGGTGTTCCTGTGTTGTTTTCAAAGTGGAAGAAACTCGGGTCTCAGGCATGAGAGGTGTGAGTGCCTCACTTGAAGCTGCAGACATTGGATCAGTGCCAAACCATGAATCCAGTGTCTCAGCCCTTGTTATAAGAACAAACCAAAGGAAGCACAAAGCAACTCAGATAAGGTATAACCATGATAGGATACTTATTTAATCTCATCCTAGCCCATACTAGAACATTCTTCTTGTGTGTTTTTATATGTGTATACTGAGAAAATATTTACTGTGTAGTTTTCAATCCACTCTATTACAATTACTCAATTTGAATTGTACTTCCATTTCCATTTTTGAAAGATCCATTCTTTTTACTACATTAATGTGAGAATGAGTCAGCCGAGACCCTGAATATTCCTTATAATATATGGAGTCTGGACTCAGGCTTGTTGGAAATGCTGGTGAAGGACCTGGTCCCTGCCTAAAAGAAAGGTGATCTCTTCTATATTGGAAACTTCCTCCACCACTATAGACAGTGGGGAACAATTAAGCAGGTGCTGGATTTTTTTTTTTTTTGTTTAAAAAGTGAGTGTTCCTCCTTCAAACCCAGGACTGATGAGACCCCCTGGCAGAGTATTGGAATACTTGGCACCTCTCTGAAACTGTTTCACTTGGGCTTTATCATAGAAGCTTGGCTTGAGACAAAGAAGTGCACTCCCTGGCTAATTTCTTAGGACCGGGCAGCCAGAATATTTCAATTGCCTAGAATCTAGTGGAGCCTTAGCAGTTTGCTAAGGCTAGGATTAAAGGCATGAGCCAGTGGCACCCAACTTCCACCCTCACCAAGGAAATCACTAACTTGGAGGCCTTTGAAGTAACTAGAAGAAAGGGACAAAAGTTGAATTTGGGGCCTGAGTGCTGTCCCATGGGTGTTCAGAGGTAGCACTCTACCATTTGTGTCCCAGGTCCAGTTCTGGCTTTTGGCTGGTTAATTGAATATGTGTTTTTAGAATTTTACTGACTAGACTGGGTTCAAACTGTGATCCTCAGAGCTCACCCTCCTGATTAATAGGATTACAGGCACGAGCAATTGTGAATTTATTTGGACAGGTGCATATAAGCCCCTTCACAGGATCTCCATGAAACTGTATAGATATATCTCTACTTTTTGTCTGTCATGTTTACATTACCATGTGGGACTTAGCCAGTCTCATGTATGCCCTGTTAGTTCATAAAAGGAGAAGCATAGTTAACTTCCGTCTCTTGTCCCATTGGTACAGATCCTTCTACCATAACTGGAAAGAAGATGAACAAGTGAAGAAGTAAGTGGACATTGGCATGAAGAGAAGTTCTGTCCTTGAAAAATGGGTATCTTTTAGTTTTCTGAATCAAAGTCAACTTTGCACACCAGTTGTGATTTTCACCAGGAGGTTGATGCTTAGCACTTCAGTGGATAGCAGATTACACAGTAGTAGAAGTGGTTGTGGTTTTGGAATCTCATGGATGACAGGGAGGATTGTGTGTAACAAGTCAGATCCAGTGGGAAACAACTTTCTCTGTCTATCACAGGGAGAGTTTTGGAGGATTGTATTTGAGAAATTACTTCTTTTGTGAAAATATCATACAGAGGAATTAAAATTACATGAGCAAGGTAATGAGTACATTTCTTATCAAGCATTGTTGCCTCCTCCTTTGTTTCCACTTACCATATCCCTCACATCACTGTATGTAAGATATCCCAGGATTGTAAAACATATAAAGTTAGATTTGTGCTCCATTGACCAAATTTCATGATTCATAAAAGAGTATATTCACAGTACTTTATTTATACTGAACCTTTTCCCATTCTTTATTATTGAGCACAACATTAATGTTGGTAAGTCTTGCCTTTTCATTGGAAAATTCTCTTAAAAAATTTCTAAACTTTCCTTTCTTTTATACAGCAAATAAAACTATGTATGGTATGTGAATATCTCCAGTAGAGAAGTAAGTGAATGCCACCTCTACAATGCTCTGGACCTGCTTGATCATCTCACCTAGATGCAGCTCTGTGTTCTTTCAGGCATCCTTTCAGGTCAAATGATCTTCTCCATAGTGCCCAGGTTAGGGTGCTCAGTAACTTCCCTCCAGTCTCCAAGAATAGCTCATGGATATTTCTTCATTGCAGAAAATAGATTTCTCTATTCTACAAAAAAAATGTGATTGGGTTAAGTCTGTACTCTCATAAACATTTTATTTTACATTAGTCCATATTTCCTTCAGAGAATTCCCTAAATGTTTAATTAATGGGAGGAAAGGGCTGGGAAAGAGTGGGGGAACAGAAGACACTCTACAAACAGAAATATATTCATTATCTGACTCATTTAATTGTAATCACTCTGTACATTCTCTTTATAACAATAAAGTAAATTAATAAAAATGTTCAATTAGACCAATCTGGTCAGAATGAAGACATGTACACCTATTCACCTAACAAAACTAATGCTTTACAAACATTAAGAAAAGAGTATACTCACAAATAAAGTGTCCTTAAATCGTTTGCAAGGCCGCTCTAGCCCAGCCACCACCATCACGCCTGGTTCTTGTCCAAGATGGGGACATCAAGGACCTCTCATGGCAAGAAGAGGAAGAGAAGGGTATCCATTCCCTGGAATCTGATCCTTTCTGTGACATGCCCACTCTGATCCTTCTCCTATCCTATTATCTTCTGGTAGACTGAAAAGATGTAAAAAAAAAAAAAAAAACACCTACATCACCAGCACTCCAGGAGAAAAAAGGGAGCCCCCACAATGGCTATATGGTGGGTCTCTCTACCACATTTGGCAGTCCTCAGGACAGATTCTGCCAGCACCATGATTAGTAGACTAAACAGCTTTGTGGAAAAAATTTCTCTCTCTCTCTCTCTCTCTCTCTCTCTCTCTCTCTCTCTCTCTCTCTCTCTCTCTCTCTCTCTCTCTCTCTCTCTCTCTCTCTCTCTCTCTCTCTCTCTCTCTCTCTCTCTCACTCTCTCTCTCTCTCTCTCTCTCTCTCTCCCATCCTATTGTCTGGGGGAGTCTTCAAAGATGACTATAGAATTGGCTGCTATCTCCCCATTGTCACCAGCAGTATTTAGACATTTTCATCAAAATCAAAGCCAGAGCACCAGTTATTAAAGTCAAATTTAAATCTGGGAGCAAGTTATAAACTATTGGGCTTGGACTTTTAAAATGGCTGGTGACCTCAAAGGAAACCAATGAGATGGGGGCAGGGAAGAGGCTGCAGTGGGACTTCTCTTCTCTGCCCTACATCTTATAAGACTTTTCAAATCAAGGTCAGGACAAATAATAACAATGACAAATAATAAATATTGATTACTAAAAACTGATGTATTGACAGATGAAGGTTTCATTTATTTTATTTTTACCCCATCAAATATCCATGCCCACCCCATAAAGTATTTATTATTATTAATGTACTTTCTTAATCTTCATTTCACATATCAGGAAATGGTATTCAGAGAGATTAAGCCACTGACTAGAGCCACACAGCTCAAAATGAAAATAGTATGACCATAAGAATACTATCTGAAGCAGGTGCTGGTATTTCATGCTTGTAATCTTAGTTACTCAGGAGGCGAGTTCTGAGGATCATGGTTTACAGCTATGATCTCCAATTAACCCATGAAAATGCCTGCAATGGAGCTGTAGCCCACGTTGTAGTGTGTTAGTTGTGAGTGAAAGAGGTAAGGGATACTGCCCAGGTCTTGAGTTCAAGCTCTGGTACTGGCACCAAATAACAACAACGAAAACAGCTCATAAACTTTACCCAAGAATATCTCCTACACACCAACAAAAACCTGGAACTGAAGGTGTGGCTCAATAGGTACAGTACTAGTCTCAAACATATATATATATATATATATATATATATATATATATATACACATATATACATATATATATATATAATGTATCCACAAATATATACACATGCATGTATGTATACATGCATGTGTATACGTTGATTGGGAGATATCAGGCCTGATAGCTCATGCAAATGAAAATTTTTGCATCATTCAGCCTGTAGATGGAGACTCAGAATATCTATACTGCAGCTAAGTGGCAGAATTTGAATATCCTCAAATTCTTACATTCATCAAATCATTGGATAAAGCCCATTCTATTTTGGAAACGTCATCATCTTTTTTTTGCTTTGTTTTGTTTTTTTTTGTTTTTTGTTTTTTTTTTTGCCAGTCCTGGGGCATGAACTCAGGGCTAGGGCACTGTCCATGAGCTACTTTTGCTCAAGGCCAGTGGTCTACCACTTGAACCACAGCGTCACTTCAAGTTTTGTTCATGTGGTTCTGAGGAATCAAACCCAGGGATTCATGCATGTTAGGCAAACACTCTAACACTGAGCCTCATCCCCACCCTGTAATAAATCTTATTACTCAAAGTTTAAAATTATTTAAACTTATCTTTTTAAATTTACTATGTGATTAAAATGATAATCACATCCAAAAATATTTTCATAGCAACATTTACCCTGTTTGACTAAAAGATTAGGCACTTCATGATAGCACAACTAATGTGTTTAAATTCACCATCTCTAGCCACGTGTTGTTGGCTCATGACTATAATGCTAGCTATTTAGGAAGGATAGAGCTGAGGAGTGAAACTTTATGAAACTCATCTCCAATTAACTACCTCAGAAAACTGACATGGAATTAAGGTATAAGAGGCAGAGTGCTGGCCTTAAGCAAAAGATCCCTGGCATAGTGCCCAGGACCAGAGTTCAAGAAATAAGACTGGTATGTGCATGAGCATGAACACACACACATGCACACATACACATACACACCATGACCATCATTATCACTAGAATATCATGACTCCACTCACAAGAGATCTGCAACAGTCAAATTGTGAGACAGGAAGTAGAAAGGTGGGTTTCCTGAGACTGGGGAAAGAGATGGATGGATTATGCTGTTTAATAAGTGCTGAATTTAAGGTTGGATTCTGAGAAAGTTCTAGAGGTTGATATCAATGACGGTGCATGAAAATGTGAATGTACTTAAAACCACTGAAGTGTACAATTATAACTGGTTCATATGAAACATTTAATGCTATTGATTTTTTCCCAGTGAGAGAGAATAGATAACATTTAAGCCAGAGAGGGCCTCGACAAGATAAGATGGCAGGAGTTGAGGCTCCTTATAAAGGTCACTGGTTCAGTTTCCCACCCATAAATATCTGCTTTGGGCCATTTGTGCTGGGCTTATGCCAGGTTGGAGCAAAGGCAGTGAGTGCTACTTGTAACTGGCACTATATCATTTGAGCCACATCTGTTTTTCTGGTCCTTTGTAAGTTAATTAGAGATAAAACTCTCAGATTTAGCTGCCTGGGCTGGCTTTGAACTTCAATCCTCATATTTCAGCCTTAATGTACTACCTTAAACAAATTATTTGAACTTGCTCTTTATTGTTGTTGGTTTTTGTTGTCAGGCTTGAACTTGGGGCCCAGGCGCTGTACCTGAGTTCTGCTTATGGCTAGCATTCTACGGGTTTGAATTACTAGACTACTTTTGATTTTATGGTGATTAATTAGAAATAAACTATCACAGACTTTACTGCTGAGACTGGCCTTGAACCTTGATCCTCTGATCTTAGCTTCTTTAGTAGTTAGGATTTCAGGTGTGATCCAATTACACCTTGCTGGGAACCTGCTCCTTTATGAAGGAAGTGGCTCTGATTATCTCCATTTTCCAGATATAGAAACAGAGGCAAACAAATTGAAATGACTTGTGTATGATGTCACAAGTTAGTAAATGCTGGACCTGGGTCTTTTCTCCTGGTCTTTCCAATTGCAAACCTTATACTCAAATAATACGCCATTAGTGTGAGGCCTTTGTTATGTCCTACCCTCACATTCCTGTAGCAAGGAATCAAAAATTCCTATAGGTGTTATTAAGTACATGGCAGTCTAGTGATGAGAGTGACTGGGTTTGAGTCTCATCTTCATTATTGGAATTGGATTGAGATGTTTGTTTGCTCAGGATTTAAGTTTTGTGATCTTGGCCCTAGCGAATCATTGGTTCTGTTCCAGTGTCCTGGTCTGTAAGATTAAGATAATGATTACCTATCTCATCGGTTTATTACCAAGTTCACAAAGCAAAAGGGGGGTTGGTGCCTAGCATATAGCTCTTTATTTCATTGAATAAAGATTGTAGCCTATGTCTGTGTGTGCAGTTCAGTTGTAAAGCTATACTTATTTAACATGGTGTGGAGGAGGAAGGTTGTGAGGGGAGAGGAGGAAGAAAGAAGAAGAAGGGAGAAGAAGGGGTGGAATGTGGCCAGGCAACAGCAGCTCAAGCCTGTAATCCTAGCTACTTTGGAGGCTAAGATTTGTGGATGGTGGGTAAGCCCAGCCTGGGCAGGGAAGTCTATGAGACTCTTAAGTCTAATAAAGAACTCATAAAAACCATTGATTACTGAAATGAATAAATATATCAGACAATAAAAAAAGAGATACTATAAATTATTTATCCTTAATCTAAATGAAAGGAGGTGGCTTTTGGGGCTTTTTCCTTGGGTTGAAACTTAGCCTTTTGCTTTCCAAGAAAGTTCTGTGCCTCTTAGAATCAAACCTCTGGCCCTATATTAATGTGGGAAAATTGAAGTGGTAAAAAGACTTGGTTTGCAGGCAGCTTTGATCCTCTATTCTAAATGGTGGCTTTTGGACCTATAGCTTGGGTAAGTAAAGCTTTATAGATATATTTTAGCTTTATGAAAATGTTTCTGTATCACCAAATGCCTGTCCAAGGTATACTTCTCCCTTTTGATTCACCAGATTGCTTTTTTTGGGGGGGAGTGGTTATAGTTTGTTAAATGTTTGGTAGAAAAATGGTTAAAACCCCCAAATTAGGGCTGGTTCTGGGGCTTGAAAACTGGGCCTGGACAATATCCCTCAGTTCTTCAACTAAAGGTTAGTGTTTTACCCCTTGAACCATAGCGCTACATCCAGTTTTCTAGTGGTTTATTGACATAAGAGTTTCATGGACTTTCCTGCCTGGGCTGGCTTTGAGCTAAGATCCTTAGATCTCAGCCTCCTGAGTAACTAAGATTATAGGTGTGAGCTAGTGGTGCCTGGCTCAGATTGTTTTTAAGTTTGTACCTTTAGGATTGTGACTCTATATCACATAAAATTAACAATCTCTATTAGTAAATAGATTCTTTGTATAATTATATTTACAATTGGCACTTGATGATCCAAATATTAAGTACCATGCCCAAGTAGTAAGTACCTGGATGAAGTTTAGTTTTTCTGATACTCCTTGGGGAGACTAGTGGTTTAAAATTTTCCTTAGTGAAATAGGTAAGGGACAATTTTCCAATGTCTGTTTGGTATGATAAACATGATTTCCTAGGCCTGGTAACATTTCCCGTTTTTCAAAACTCATAGCTATTATATAGTCCTTACCCCATACCCTGATTCCCTACTCTGATTTGTCAGCCCTGTCCAATACTTTGGGATGTAGTCCTCTTTTCTATCATTCTAATTCTCATCTCTATCATTATATGTGTGTCAGGTTTGCATGTTGCCCTAATTGTCTGGACATAAATCTATTTCTCCTACTCTTTTACTCCATTGAGATATTCTTTAGGTACAAAAAGTTTTTTTTTTCCTTATTGAAAATATGTCTGGCCAGGTGCTGCTAGCTCACGCCTATAAACCTAGCTACTCAGGAGGCTGAGATATAAGGATCACAATTCAAAGCCAGCAGGAAAGTCCGTGAGACTCTCTTATCCAAATAACCACCAGAAATCTGGAAGTGGTTCAATGGTTCAAATGTTAGAGCATTAGCCTTGAGCTGATGTGCTCATGGACAGTTCCCAGGATGAGTTCAAGTCCCACAACTGACTGAAAGGAAAAAGATAATATGTCTAACAGGACATTTAAAATATTTTCTGGAAACTTTTTTTATGGATATCTGGGGAGTATTTGTTTTTTTTTGTTTTAATTTTCAAGCCACTACTTAATGAACATTATATTACTATTGGGCAACCCAGTATTTTAATTTTTTGTTTAAGTGATGGGTCCTGAACTCTTGGCCTCTGCACTATCCCTTAGCTTTTTAGCTCAAGGCTAATTATCTACCACTTGAGCCACAGCTCCACTTCTGGAATTTTCTGCGTATGTGGTGCTGAGGAATAAAACACAGGGTCTCATGCCTACAAGCCAAGAACTCTACCACTGAGCTACCTTCTCAGCTCACTATTTTAATTTTTATAGGCTGGAGGGTTGCTTCATTTTGTTTTGATTTTTCACATAACTGTGTTTGAAATCAGGGTCTTACACTTACCTTGCTTCCTTAGCTGGCAGTCTACCACTTTAATCACAGCTCAAACCCTGCTGTGCTTTGAACCACCATTCTCCAGATCTCAGCCTTCTAAATCACTAGGATTATAGGCCTTAGCCAGCAGTGCGTATATGAATGTTGTTTTCAAAACTGTGTCATGTAAGCCTGATATGGGTAGCTCACATCTATATTCCTAGCTGATCATGAGACTGAGATATGAAGCCAGCCCCAAGCAGGAAACTTTCTGACACTATAATCCCCAACAAACTACTCAGAAAATGCAGGAAGTGGAACTGTGTCTCAAGTGATAGGGTGCTAGCCTTGAGCTGAACAAGCACAGGGACAGCACTCGACCCCTGATGGACCCCAGGCCCAGCCCAGGGAAGGAGAAGGGAAGAAGGATGTTACATACTAAAATGTGATTCTCACAGTAAACTGTAAACTCTTCTTCCCAAACACTCATGCCTAGTCTTCCTCTTTCTCCTTCTTAGAAGCCACACTATTACAGGTTTCTAGTGTCTTACAAGAGGCATAGTCACTTGCAATATTATGTATTTTTTGTTTTATATTGAATTCTCTTTGGAACTTTAAAATTGCTTCTATAAATTATAATATAGGTGGAAATTATTTCCCTTATTGAAAATTAATTGATTTTTTTTGAAATGCATAGAATACAATCTCTTTGTCATGGGTCCCAGTGTATACTAAGGAGCATTCTTGACCTTGAAATTATTTGGTTGCTTATTTGTTGCATCATTTAAACATATGTTGAATTTGGGGGTTTTAACCATTTTTCTACCAAACATTTAACAAACTAAAAATTATGTTTCCTAATTGGATTTTGTTTTGGTCTTTTGGGATGTTTTGGCTTTCAGGGTACTAGTAGGCTTAAACTCAACATGAAGCTCTTGCTTTGAATTTTTACTCGAGGCTTTCTTTGTACCATTTGAATAGCATCTCCACTGCTGGCTTTTTGCTAGTTCATTGAAGATAAGAATCTTCAGGATTTATTTTCATGGGTTGGCATCAAATTTAGATTCTTAGATCTCAGCCTCCTAAGCAGCTAAAATTACAAGAGTTAGCTGAACCTTGGCTATATTCAGCTACCGCTGAAATCAAACAAGTATTTCTGTTGGAGTCAAGAAGGGCACAGTATTCTGAAGCAATTGTGTATGATTATGTATTTGAAATGATTATATAGGAATATACAGCTATGTAAGTGTGTATATATGTATGTATATATGTATTTGTCGTTTTAAATGTGCAGAGGTGAATTAGGATTCATGTGTTGATCTTGAGGAAAGATTTCACCTAGAGCTCTTCACAGACAGGGCTACCCTGTATAGAATGCTTGAGACTAAATGTTAGGTAAATACAGTCAGCATCCCAACCACGTTTCCTTGCTTAACACATGCATATCCTGTAGCGTTATGATGGCTAATTTAATGTGTGTGAGCAAATGCTGGGGCTTGAATTTGGGCTTGGATGATGTCCTTTAGCTATGTAACTCAAGGCTAGTACTCTGCCATTTAAACCACAGCTTAACTTTCTGTGTTTTACTGGTTAATTGTGGAGGTAGCAGTCTCATGGACTTCTTTACACAAGCTGGCTTTGAACTGGGATCCTCAGATCTCAGTCTTCTGATTACAGAGCCGAGCCAACAGTGCCAAGTTTTTAATCATTAATTTTACAACCTACATACTCATACACATCTGTCACATCAAAAACACTCACTGTTCACTCTAACTGACAAGGTGCAATGAAAGATGGTTAAGCACAATGTTAGATAATGGGCTTCTAGCCCCATTAACATCCTTCTGGTCAGTTTTTACCATTCAGGGAGGGAATACATATTTCCTCTTTCATTCTGCTTTTATCTAGAAGTCAGTAAAATGTTTCTGATACACTTTTCAAATATTATCTCAAAAACACAAGATAATATGTGAATACATTTCAAATTATTTTGGGGGCAGGGGTCTTGCGTGTCTGGAGCTTCAGCGGGAAGAGGATGTCCAGCTCGGCTGCAGGCACAGAGCTGATATTTTCTGTCTGCTGGTTGCAGAGAGGAAGGTTTCCTTCCTGGGCAGGTTTGAACCCATATTCTCTGATCTCAGGCTTTTAAGTAGCTAGGATTACAGGCATGAGCCACCAAAACCCAGCTCATTTTACAAGACTTGCTTTTCATTTTTTCCTTTTTATTTCTGAAAGTTCAAACAGGTGGCCTGTTTGTGTTTCATTGTAAAATATTTTGTATAATGCCTCTTTTCCTCTGGCTTTTCTGAAATTCATTTTGTCAGTGCTTGGTGACCAAAATTGATCTAAGGCCAGTAGCATTTTCCTTCTGAGATGTGAGGTACCTTCCTACAAATACTTATCATTTTGGAAAAGAAAGCAGGATGTTTCTGTTAAATCCTACTTCATGAGAAAGCATTATAGTTAGAAGGTATTATGTTCACACTTCAGTATAGTCCCTATTTTATAAACGTACATTAAAATATTGGGGGGAAGAATGATGACTGCTGAATTAGTTTGATAATTATTCTCTAGGTTTTACTCCTTAAGGATCATTAACTTAAAAGAGGATTAAATACATTCAGACAATAGTAGAAGGTAATTTATTGGATGTGGGAAGATGATCAGAATTCTCATGATTCCTAAAAAGATTTCTTCCAATTTTCAGTGGTAGACTGGTATGCTAACTGTGAGGAGACAGTGGTGATGCTGGAGCTTTGAAAAGTGGCTCTGAAGCAGGATTTGGGAGGAGAGCATTTGGTAGAGATATCATTTCCAAGGCTTGTGAATTAGAACCCCAAAGCATGAGGAATCAGAGTCACATTTTGTTTGTTCATGCTTATCCTGGAACTTGAATCAGAACCTTGGAAATGTCCCTGACTTTTTTTGCTCGTCTAGTTCTCTACTACTTGAACCACAATTCCACTTTAAGATTTTGGGTGTTTAATTGTAGATTCAGTCTCATGGAATTTCCTGTTTGGGCTGGTTTCAAATCTGATCCTCAGATATCAGCCTCCTGAGTAAGTGGGATTCCAGGTGTGAGCCGCCATAACTTGGCTAGAATCACATTTGAAAAATGTTCTCTAGGTTTTTCTGATATGTGTGGCTAGCATTTGAACACTTTGGCTACAGTGGGTTAAATCAAAATTAGAATAAAATCAATTGTTTCTCCTTGTAACCTGTAGCATACAGTATCGATCTAATTCATTCCTGTCTTCACCTCTGTTCTATTTCTTCCACATTGTACATTTCTTTTCATGCTTTGTGAGCTTTAGCATGTCAGTGCTGTTTACCTTTTGTGAAACCAGTCAGGTCCATTCCCCTAATTGGGGCTTTACTTGCTGTTCTCACTGCGTGGAAAACCTGCTCCTCGATAATTACATGGATGGTGCCCCTGCTTTCAGGGCAAATGTCTCCTCCTCAGGGATGTCTCCTCTCATTCCCACTGTGAAGTTGTTCCTACCTCATCATCAACGTCATGCCTCTGATTTATAGAAATTATCATTGTGATTTCTGGTTTTCTTCTCCAGTGTGAAAGCTGCATAGAGGAAGCTGCACTCACTTCTGTCTCTCCAAAGACAGCAGTAGTCCCTGGTCTTTAGATCACAGGAGAATTGTGTGGAATTGAGCCTGCTTCAGATCTGGTAATCTTAGAATCCAGTCAGGACAGCTCATCAAGCTGTAGTCTGGCAGCTACCTGTCATTTCCTCTCATTCTTTTTGCCTCTCTGGTTACCTGAGTCCACCTTAGGGCAAGATCAGTGGCTGACACGTATTTGCTGCCATGGGAAAGATGGCTGTGACATCATAGACTGGTCTGGGCTGGGAATTTGGCTTAGTGGTTAGACTGCTTGCCTACCATGGATAAAACCCTAGGTTAGATTCTTCAGAAGCACCTATACAGAAAAAGCCAAAAGGGTCACCGTAACTAAAGTGGTAGAGAGTTAGCCTTGAGCAGAAGAAGCACAGGGACAATGCCCACACACTTGGTTCAAGTCCCAAGTCTGGAAAAATAAAAAGTAATATATGGCCATTGTTTTTTGAAGTTGTGGGGGGGATCCACACCCACGCCCTCAGGTGGCATCCAAGACAGTGAGTGGGCTTCCATACCCAGGAATGCTACCTACCCAGGAGGCTGAAATCTGAGGATCAAGTTGAAGCCAATAGCTCAGCCACCAAACCATCACGTACTCCCTAATGTGTTCAGACTCATTGAAGGGGTTTACATTCTCTCTCTCTCTCTCTCTCTCTCTCTCTCTCTCTCTCTCTCTCTCTCTCTCTCTCTATTTTTCCTTCTTTATTTCTTTGTTTGTTTCTTTCCTTCCTCCTTCCTTCCTTCCTCCCTCCTTTCCTCCCACCCTCCCTACTTCTCTCCCACTCTCTTCTTTCTTTCTTTCTTTCTTTCTTTCTTTCTTTCTTTCTTTCTTTCTTTCTTTCTTTCTTTCTTTCTTTCTTTCTTGCTTGCTTGCTTGCTTGCTTGCTTGCTTGCTTGCTTGCTTGCTTGCTTGCTTGCTTACTTGCTTTCTCTTATTTTGTTGGTCATGCGGCCTAAACTCTGAAATCTGGGCCTGGGCACTCTCCCTCAGCTATTCAGCTGAAAGATAGTGCTCTACCATTTGAGCCACAGCACCACATCTGGCTTTTTCCTGCTTATGTGTTGATGAATAATCGAACTCAGGGCCTCGTGCATGCAAGACAATCACTCTACCCCTAAGCTACCTTCCAAGCCCTCATTTTATTTTAAAAATTAAGAAAATTCAAAATGTACCTTTAGTGATTTTTCATTCAATTTATTAAATCATAGTATATGTTCTTTAAGCTGTTTTAAAATGTATTTATTGTAATAATATTGTACAGAAGGGTTACAGGTACATGAGTAAAGTAATGAGTACATTTCCTAGCAAGCATTGTCACCTCCTCCTTTCTTACTTGCTTACTATACCTTTCCTGCCCACCTTCCCAACTCCTCCCACCCCCACCCCCCGCCAATGTCGTAAAGTTTGTTTTCAACATAGTGTGTTGTACATCTCATTGTCACATTGGGTTAAACTGCATCCTTATTTAAGTATTTTGTTATTTCCCTTCTCATTCTCAAATTGGAAAAATGTACATACAAGATGCAGATCACCTGAAAAAAATACAGTGAAAACAGGAGTAATACCCTGGAGGAAGAACATATCGGAGAAACAAAAAAAAATCACATAGTATATTATGAATACGGTAAAAACAATTGCAAGGAAGAAAAAAAACCACTTGAGTTCCTGTCTTGGGGTTCATTTCCTTTAACATCAACTTATATAGTTATATGTACATAGCTTTTGTTTTTTTCTGCTTGTCCTTGACATATACTAGTTATTGAAAAAAGGGAAACTATAAGACCGACGTTTTGGGGGGCCTGGCCTACTTCACTTCATATATATATACATATATATCTATATCTATTTATCTATCTATCTATCTATCTATCTATATGTATGTATGTATTCTAACTCTTTCTATTTCCTAACAAGTGGGTGATGTAATTCTGGTGGTGGAATAGAATACCATTGTGTGTGTGTGTATGTGTGTGTGTGTGTGTGTGTGTGTGTGTGTGTGTGTGTGTGTGTGTGTGTGTGTGTGTGTGTGTGTGTATCACATTTTCTTGATGCATTCATCTACTGAGGGACATTTGATTTGGTTCCATATCTTAGCTACGGTAATTAATGCTGCAATAAACATAGTTGTGCTGGTAGCTTTAATATAGCCTTGTTTGTGATCAGTTGAGTAAATGTCCAAAAGTGGAACTGCTGGATCATAGGGAAGCTCTATGTAGAGTCATTTGACGAATATTCATATTGCTTTCAAAAGTGTTTGAACAAGTTTACACTCCCACCAACAATGCAGTAGAGTTCCTTTTTGACCACATCCCCTCCAGCATCTCTTATTGTTAGATTTCTTGATCATAGTCATTCGAACTGGGGTGAGGTGGAATCTCAATGTTGTCTTGATTTGCATTTCTTTTATAGCTAGAGAAGTTGAGCATTTCTTCATGTGTCTATTGGCCATTCTTATTCCCTTTTCAGAGAACTTTCTCTTTAAGTCTTTAGCCCACTTATTTATCTGGCAGATGTTTGTTTGAGGATTTGTTTTTTGGGGATACAATTTTTTAAGTTCTAAGTATATTTTAGATATGAGACCTTTATCCATTGTATGGCTAGTGAAGATCTTCTCCCAGTTCTTAGGCTTTCTATTGATCTTGCTCACGATGTCCTTTGCCAAGCAGAAGCTCTACAGTTTCATGCAATCCAATTTGTCCAACCTTTCTCTGATTTGATGCGTTTCTGGGTCTTTATTAAGAAACTTTCGGCCTGTGCCAAGGAGCCCTGGAGTTTTTACTCTTCCTTCCTGTAATGTTTTTAAGGTATCTGCTTTGATTCCAAGGTCTTTGATCCATTTTGAGTTGATTCTGGTGCAAGGTGCTATATAAGGATCAAGTTTTCATTTTCTACAGGTGTGACTTAGTATACGTTTTATAAGTCATTGTCCATTTCTCTATAGCCCTCCACAAGTTTATATGTATTTGTAGCTTGAGAAGGGAAATAAGATTTAAATCAGGACAGTAGGAGGCTATGGTTTATATGGCCCATTTGAGGCTCTTTTGGAAGGAATGTTACTTTTTTCCATCTGATGTCCTACAGATAGCAATCTTGGTACAGGAATTGAGTAGACTGTCATAGGATAGGAAGCTTGGACTGATTTCTCCCTACTTTCCCCTGGGGACAAAGAGGGTGAAGTAGCCATGGGCATGAATCTGTGGAGGGTTTCAATTTTTTCTATTGACTGTATTTCTAATTACTATTGCCACAGTCCAATGTGTGAAACGATTTTTTCATTTCCTACTTTAGCTGTAACTACATTTTTTTCATTTTAAAATTTTATTTTATTGTAAGGATTCTATAGAGGGGCTAGAGTTACATAAATAAAGTAATGAGTACATTTCTGGTAAACCATTGTTACCCCTTCCCTTGTTTTTCTTTGACTATCCCTTACCTCCCACACCTCCTGCACTTCTCCCCTCCCCACCCGAAGTTGTAAAGTTAATTTCCAACATATTGTCTTCTGGGTATCATTGTTGCAATGGGTCGACCTGTGTCCTTGTTTCAGTGTTTTGTTATTTCCCTTCCCCTCCCCAAATTAGAAAAATGGATATACATGGTGCAGGGTATCAAAGTCAAGAACACTGACAAAAGGGGATATACAATAGAGGTAAGAATATACAAAGGAAGCAAAAACTTATATAATATACCTAAAACAACAACAAAAAATGAAGCCCAAGATATAGAAACTTGTTTTTTATAGGACATTTATTCTAAAATTCCCTAGACATCTTAAGTTTGGACTTTCTTTTTTTTTTCTGCCAGTCTTGTGGTTGGAACTTTGGGCACTCAAGCGCTTGAGCCCTATAACACCACTTTGAACTTTTTCTGAGTAGTATATCTTATATAGAGTGTCAAAACATTCCAGCGGAGGCAGGTTTAAAATAATAATCCTCAGATTTCAGTCTCCTGAGTTGCTAAGAGTACAAGCATGAGCCACCAGCACCTGGATTGAATCATCCCATACATTTAACTACATCCATTTTCCTATCCCCTACCAACAATGCTTTCTGATATTTTTTAAAGTTATCTCTAAATAGCTTATGAAGGAGTTTGAGAATTGCTTAATTATTTTTTTCACTTTAATTAGTATATACTAGTTGCACACACTGAGAGGTTTGGTGGAGTTACAAACACGCATATGATATACTTGCTCACATTCACCCTCCCTTCCCAGTGCCCAGCCCCTGAATTCAAGGCTCAGAACCACTGTACACATGCAAACATTCATGTACACACACACACACACACACACACACACACACACACACACACAGAGCAGAGCAATTAGCAAAGGTTATACTGTGGATCCGGAACTGCAAAGAAACATGGGAAGTTAGATTGTCTTTTCCCAGTTCCTCCATCTTCCTCCATTCTCTGCTTTTCCTCAGAACAACCCAAGCTCTCCACACTCACTTCTGTCTGTTGTGAACACCCTGAGCCTGGCTTCCAGTTTGACATTCATAGGGAGCTGCTTTTGCCTGGTCTTCAAAGTAATCAGAGGTTCTCAGGTCATGTTTTATTTTTCCATTTGGAGTGTGAATGCAGGCCTGAGACCATAAGTAGGATGTTGAAGTCTATGGACAGTTGTATTGAGCTACAAGACTCACCTCAGAAAACAAGCAGAGAAAGTGGGATGCAACTTACACAAACTAAACCAATTGGCCTATAGGTAACTGAGTGTCAATTTCCACATTAATTGAGTGAATACAAGGCTGAGTCCATTTAAAGAGAGGTCTCTAACCATTTCATGGGACCCCATTGACAAGCCTGGCAGGAAGACATGTGCGTGCCTCTGTGTGTGTGTGTGTGTGTGTGTGTGTGTGTGTGTGTGTGTGTGTGTGTCTGTGTGTGTCTGCCTGTCTGTCTGCCTGTCTGTCTGTCTGTCTGTCTGAAGGCCGGTCTGGGGCTCAGGCTCAGACTGGGTGCTGCCTTCCCTTATGCATTTTTTGCTGCTCTACCACTTCAGCCACAGCTCTACTTCTGGCTTTTTTGGTACTTGATTGGAGATGAGAGTCTGATGGACTATCCTACCCAGGCAGGCTTCAACTCTGAACTTCAGATCCCAGCCTCCTAAGTAGCTAATATTAAAGGAGTGAGGCACTGGCACCTGTGAGGAAGCCTCTTAAATAACAGATATATTCATAGGGAGACAGGAAATACCTCAGTCCAAAAGATGTTGTTGAATTTTCATGTTTTAAAAGAAAAACTGTACTCATTAGCAAAGTATGAAGTAATATTGAGGGAAAGAAGAAAGCAAACTTTCATAAATCAGGCGTTGTGAAAGCCCATCGATTATGAGACTTACATATAGGTATCAGAATAATATCTATGTGGCAACATTGAGACTCACCCATGTGGTCACGTGAACTGGTTGAAGACCTGTTCTCACACTTAATTGCCTTCAGAAGTCTGGGATTCTGCTCTGTGGAAGATGTTTTCCAGTCACACTTGTAAGTCTCTTAATTCTGTTTTTCACACTTCTCATTCTTAATTCTTATTATTAACCAAGTATCTTTTCCATAGATGCTCCTGAAGATGCTTTCAATGTCACTGTAAGGATTCATTTAATAAGAGAAACATGTTAGAAGAACATTAATACTTATATTAATAATATCATTAGTAATAAAGAGTAATATTCAAGAACTACTTGAAGATAAATAAACCATGATTTGGAGCAGCTAAGTGGCTTGGATATTAAACCTGATAGCAGACATATATTCCTAGGCCATTACGAATCTGCAGTTACTGCAAACTTACAATAAAAATGTTCTTAAGAAAGAAAAAGTGTTGATAATATAAGTAACTTAATAGTTGTTGAATAAGACAAATACAATGAGGACTTCTGTTGAACTAGTACACATTGTTTCTTGATATGAAAGCATCACCTATCTGTTCTGAGAGCCAGTCAGGCTTAAGAAGGGACACATGCTTCCCGATGTGTGACCTGCCTGGCATTCACTGCCTAAGTTCATTCAGGCCCACAGCCCTATAGCCAATATAGAACAACCTTCAGAACAGTCTTCCTGTCTTTAATCCTAGCTCATCAGAAGACTGATGTCTGTGGATCGTGGTTCAATATCACTATGGGCAGCAAAGTCTGGAAGAATCTCCAGTTAACCACAAAAAAGCCACAGTGGGAGGGATAAACTGAGAGCAATGGAAGGGGTGTAATTGTCCCCCTAAAATGTATTCTTTACCTGACTTAACTGTCTAATTTAACTGACTTAACTGTTACCCCTCTGAACATCATCTTCCTAATAATAGTTTTTAAAGGAAAGGAAAGACGGGGCTGGGGAGGTGGCTCAGTGGTAGAATGCTTGCCTTGCATGGAAGAGGCCCTGGATTCAATTCCTCAGTACCACATAAGCAGAAAGAAAGCTGGAAGCCATGCTGTGGCTCAAGTGGTAGAGCACTAGCCATGAGCTGAGGAGATGAGGGACACTGCCCAGGCCCAGAATTCAGGCCCATAGCTGACAAAAAAATAAAGAAAAAGATATGAAAAAGGAAGAGAGTTGCTGCCAGGCTCAGCGTAATCCTAGCTATTCATGAGACTGAGGATCAGTGATTGAAGCGAACTTGGGCATGAAAGCATGCATGTGCGACTTTTATCTCCAATTACGTAAAAATAAAATCTAGAAATAGAGTTGTGGCTCCAGTGGTGAAACAGTAGCCTTGAGGGGAAAAATAAACTTCAGGGATAATGTCTATTTCCTGAGTGCAAGCCACAGAACGGCACATAATAAAAGAAGAAAATATACTATGAACATGGTTTATCTGTAACTGTGATGCCTTTGTTACAGATGATTATGGACTGAAACTGTGAACAGGGCCTACTAGGTCTGGCATTTTTTGTGCACAAACTTTGTGCACAACCATCTTAACTCCTTCACTATTCTATGGTTGCAGGTTGCATTATCTTCTCACCATGGAAGAAAGAGGCTCCAGTATTTATTTTCCATAGGGTACCTGTTTCCTTGTCCTCTGTTCTTTATTCACTGACAGCAGCATTTTACCTGAGACTGCAAGGAGGAGGATTGGCAAGGCCTTGAAAGAAGGGCAGTTGCTAAAATTGTGTGTGACGCTGGTGATAATGGCCAAGACCAGGTTAGCATTTTGGTGATGACTGTCATAGTGCGTCATTCTTTATCAATATGCTGATGGGCCTTGGACATGAGGAGGAGGCCTCAATGTCTACTCGGGTCATTCAGACTACATAGGTATAAGCAAGCAAATCTTCCTCTCACTTTCCCAACATGGAGTTATGGGCCCTGCCTGGCAAGGTGACTCATGCCCAAGCACGAATAGCTATCAACACAATATACAGTTATGACCTCTACATTGTTATAGCATTGAGAACAGTGCAGCACAAACCACATGGAGCATGTCAAAATCATTGAAGGCATGAGAAAGTGGTTCTATGTTGTATGTACCAAGGCAGACAGAGAACACCATACAAATACCCTTTCAGAGACCCCACTTCTGTTCAATGTTAGAAAGGTGGTTTTTAGATATGTCTTTTAGCATTTTAAATTTGTTGCCCTTGCTTTCTAATAGTTAATCAAATTTCTGATGTGAATTTGTCATAATATCATTGGAGATCACTTGTGTGTGATGAGTGGTGTCTCTGCATTTTGGGAGGTTTTCTTTGTTTATTTGGAATGTATCTTAGTGTGGACCTATGTAATTATGTTAACTGACTTTTTTGATCTGCTAGATTCCTGCATAGAAGGGTTCATGCTTTCAAACAAATTTGGGAAGATATTGGTTATTATTCCTTCAAATACTGTGTATTTCATTTTTCCCTCTCTACATTATACATATATATTATACATTATACATACATTACATTTTCATATTGCATATGTGAATATACATATATATGCCTAAATATTTATACTATTCATTTATATACATATATTTATTTTCACATAAGTTCCAGTTTTGTGATTGTTTATTGTAGGAAATTTAGACTAATCCTAGCTATTCCATCAGAGTTAGAGTTAGAATTTTTTTCTTTAATTTGGTAAAAATATGCATTTCTTTGTAAGGATATTGAATCAGGTATAGAGCACTACTAGCCTCTCTGTCTCTGTCTCTGTCTCTGGCTCTCTGTCTCTGTGTCTGTCTGTCTGTCTCTCTGTCTGTCTGTCTGTCTGTCTGTCTGTCTGTCTCTCTCTCTCTCTCTCTCTGATTTCCTGCCTCTGTCAGGTCTCTGACAAGAGGCCTTTGCTTATCGGGTTCTTCCAGTGTGTGCTGTGATCTTTTGCAATGTCATGTTCTGCTTCAAAGGCCACCAGGCCTGCACCTGGAAGAAGAGATTCTCCAATGTCCACCTGTATGGGTTCACCTGCCTGTCTCTGTCTTGATGTCAGAGCCCCCGCAGCTCCTTGGGGTGGTCTTAAGAGATGCTCCTATGCCAGGACTGCTGACTGGTGACTGTGTGTGGCACAAGCACAGCCTCTTTATTTACCCATCAGAGGTCTGTGGTGGAACCTGGGGGTGTTCCCTTGTTGGTGGCTATGCTTGGAGCAAAGTTGGGGGCTGCAGAAGCCTCACTGTGGCCTGACTTCTGGGGCACAATGGATGACACGTGTTTCTCTGGGCTCTTTTCAGAATACATGGGCAGGTTTACGAGCAGAAGCTGAGCTCAGGGAGCCCCTAAACACAGGGTGGGCAATGGAGCTGGGAGGGGCAGGGCTGTCTAGGTTGGCAGGGGGCAGATGATGAGCATATATTAGTAGTCTGCTGGCTTCCAAATGAAAAGGTAGACTTGCTTGCTACCCATAAATATCTCTCTAAAACTGATTGGACCAGAGAGTCCCATGCTGGTGGGGGGAAACTGCTGAAGACTTCAGTAGATGGACCAGGAGCACTTGGTGCTCTTTGTGGGCAATTCAATGCTGGCTCTTGCAGGGGGATATGAAGGTCGCCTAACACTGGAGATCCAGGGAAGCCAGAGCCCAAGCAGACACTAGGCTTGGCCAGCTGTGCACTGGACAGGCTGGTAGGTAAAACTTTGCTGGATGGCTTTGTAGAATCCTCAATCTGGCCCACTTGCTGGCACAAGAACCTGCATGGCATCTCCTCATCCATAGAACTTGGAGACAGCAACTTTCCCAAATTGGACATGCAGTATCCAGCTAGCTAGACACTTCTGTGGTCAGTGCAGGTCTGGGAGGAATGACAGACCTGCTGCTGGAGGGAGCAGATGCCTCTTCCAAGGCATCTGAGGGATGGGGAGTCCCTGGAAATGGGATCATGGAAAAGGCTGATCTGTCCTGCCCAAAGAAAACACCTAGTGCTTGTTTGACTGTTTGGTTAAGGGGGGGGCACAGTGATATTAGGGCAGTGATATTAGGAGAGATTGTTAGTGAAATTATCCCAAAATTAAACCAACTGCTGAGGGAGCAAAAGAATAAGGCTTGCTGAACTGCCCATGGCAGGTGGAGTTAAGGTTATAGCTGCTTCTGTCTTGAATGACCCCGTGGATTTGTCACCAGAAGACAAGTGATAGGATGCTGGCATGGAGTACAGTGGTTTTAGGAAATTTATCAGAGAGCCCTACTTGGCTTGTATTTCACTCAATAGGGCTAACACGGGGTACGGTGTTTGGGCTTTAGAGCTGGGCATCACAGCTTGATCTTTTTGAAGGGGTATGGACACCTTCTGGAAGGTGTTGGAACTTTAGGAGGTCTGAATACATTATGAAACTAAGTTAGTCCTCTGAGTTTCATCCTTGGATTGCAACAGGGCTGAGCACTCCTTGGTGCCCTCAGGGAGTGAGCTGGTCTCTGGTAGTTAGAAAAGGTTTATGTGTCTTCTACTCCCTGAGCCTCACTAGGAAGGGCTATTGTTGGCAGGGAGGATTGTGTCATTGGAGGTCTGTGTGTTCTTTGAGTAAGGGATTCTACACACCTCAGAGCATATCTTGGCTTTCTCTCTGAATGTTTAGTTTCTGTGGAAGACTAGAGTCTGAAAGGCCTAAGAGTTTAAGTATCCAGAAGCTTTCTAGTTTTCCAGACATATCCAGGGCTTGTTCTTTTTCATCTTACAAAGACAGCTCTAACTTCCACTCTTAGTCATGGTCTACTGAGACATTTGGCTCTGGCATAAATGAGGGAAGACAGGCAGGGCTGTCCTGTTGCTAAGGAAAACAGACAGGGATGCCTTGTTGCTGAGAAAAAGCAGGCAGGCCTGTCTTGTTACATAGTTTCATTTTATTCCCCAATGTTGGTAAATAAAGCCTCCAGATTGGACTTCAGGAGCTGACCATGATCATTCTCCATTTCTTTTCCCTGCACTTACCATACTGCCTTTCCATTTAAATTCAATTTTACATTTACTTTTTGTCAGAAGCCAAGAGGCAATTAAAATCTATATGGAATGTTAATTTTTATTCTTGAATTACTAAAATACATGCAGAGCATGTCAATTAAAGCAGCATAAAATGGCAGATGGCATGAGCTTGATTTCTGTCCCTCTACTGTGGCTCTCTTGCTCTCGCCTGGAGTGATGACCACTGCTACTAGTTATTTGTATATCCCTGCATCTAAACCAAATATGCACAAAGGAAGGCTATTAAAAAGAGACTTGCCCACAGCTACCCAAGGTCCCCCAAAGTGTTATCTTAATAGGAATGCAAATTTCCATTCATACTATGGAGATGCAAACTTCTACACTCAGGTTCACAGACCTGCGCCAAGTCTGTGCTGCAACCACATGTCTGAAGGTGATAGCTCATTGTTCAATAAGGAAGAAGTCTGCAATAGCTGGAAATCTGCCCTCTGCCTTTCCCACTACGTCACAGTATCAGTTATGGGGACTAAGGGGTTACACAGGCCTTTTAGAGTTTACTAGACTTTGGGTTTTAACTTTGTAATTCCTTGTGTGTCTCAGACTATTTGAATTTGTTTTTACTGAATTGTCTTTTTTTCCTACAATCCACACCTGTGGCCAAATAGGGCTTTCTTATAGCAAGCTGATGGAAGGCACAACACTGTATGTAGTTTATACTTAGATTTTCAGCCTTGTTCTGGAATATGGCTGTTCCAGTCTTAGACTTAGAACTCCCTTCTTTCTCCCCCTCTCTTTCTCCTCCTTCTCTGTCATTCAGTAAACAATTCAAATAAGCATTTGTTAAAAAAAACGCTTGGAAAATTGTCATAACATTAAACAGTAGTGTCTACCTTTCAAGTCTGACAACTTTGTTAATAGAGGGGGAGAACAAGCAAGATAAAAAGTAAATGCACATACAAATTCACATGCCACACCCACATCTACACCACATAGACATATACATACAAACCCAGGGACACAAAAATAATCACAGGATATTTAAACCTTGTTTTCTTAATACTTTAAATACAACAAAACATTTGTTGCAGTCAGGAAATCACTAGGAGACACACACAAACAGAAACATGCACACACTGCCAGTACTGGAGATTGAGCGCAGAATGTGAGTAATGTCCCTGAGATTTTGTAATGAAAGCTATTACTTTACTCATTTGCACCACAGCTCTACTTCTGTCTTTTTGGTGGCCAATACGAGATAAACACACACACACAGACACACACACACACACACACACACACACACACACACACACACACACACACACAGAGACACACACACACACACACACACACACACACAAACACACAGAATTTCCTGCACAATTGACTTCAAACCACAGTAATCACATCTCAGTCTCCAGACGAATTGAACAATTTACATTCTCACCAACAGTGATAGAGCTTCCTTGTGGCCACATCCATGACATCATTTGTTACTGGCCATTTTTAAATTATTTTATTGGCCTTCCTTGCTGCAGTGAGGTGGCATTATAGTGTTGTTTTTGGTTTACATTTCCTCTATGTTCAGAGATATTGAACATTTCTTTATGTGTCGGTTGGCCATTCTTACTTATTCTGAGAAATCTGTCTTTTATTTATTTATCTGTCATTTATTAATTGGGATGTTATTTGAGGTTTTATTAGAGGTCATTTTTTGTGCTCTAGTATATTTTCTCTATAAGGCCCTTGTGTGATGAATAAAATTCTTCTTACATTCTGTGGGTTTTGTATTTACCTTGTTATGTTCTTTGTCATGCAGAGACTTTTAAGTTTCATACAATCCTGTCTATCCAGTCTTTCTTTGAATTCTTGTGATTCTGGATCTTTAGTTAGAAAGTTTCAACCTGTAGGAGCCACAGTGTTTCCCGTGCCACTTTTTGCAATAGTTTCATGGTTTCTGGCCTTATATTAATGTCTTGGCATATGTGGACAGCATTAATTTCATCTACCGATAATTCCTTGGTTCACAATCACAGCAAGGTGGTACCCTTTCTATGTAAGATGAGGTGGTTCATGGTGGTTTGGAAAGGGGATGGCTACTCAAAAGTGTTACTATGGAAATCATAGGTGGGGCTCAGGCATAATTATTTTTAATTATATTTTTAATTGTAAGTACAATGAATCCTAATCAGTGACACTATTTTCATCATCTCCCTCATCCCTGAAACTCAACTCCTTCCCCTCAATTTTTCTAGTATTATTGGATATGAGTTGAAAATTGGGGCTTCATTAACCTCTTCTGCCTTTCAAGTGCCAGTTTCCTCATATACATTTAATGTACTGTTAGATTTTCTTTTCTTTTTGGTGGGGGGAGGGTCTGGTGGTTGCCCTGAACTCTGGGCCTGGGCGCTGTCCCTCAGCTCTTCAGCTCAAGTCTAGCACTCTACCACTTGAACCACAATGCCACTTGCGGCTTTTTTTCTGCTTATGTAATGCAGAGGAATTGAACACAGTGCCTCAAGCATTCAAGGCAAATGCTGTACGCCTGATCCACCTTCCCAGCCCCATGTACTGTTGATTTTCTAAAGAATTACACCAGTTAAATTCTTTGCAACATATACTGTACTTCATAAAATATATTTATGTATATGTGCATGCAACACTCTATATGTATACATATAGAACTATTTTCCACATATTAGAAAAAATATGCATCTTGACTTCACAAAAATTTTTCCAGGTTCATCCATTTCTTTATAAATGATGCAATATTCTAATGGATGAGTAAAATTACTCTGTGTATATATACCATATTTTTTGATCCATTCATCTATTGAAGGCATTCGTGCTATATCTATACCTTGACAATGAACATAGTTGTTTAGGTGGCCTTACTTTATCCTGATTTATAGTCTTTTGCATAAATGTCCAAGAATGGTAATACTGGATCACAGGGAAGTTCTAGTTTTTTTTGTGTTGGGTTTTTTTCAGTGTAGTTGAACAAATTCACATTCCCTCCAATAATGTTGTATGATCAATCTGAAGTGAGATGGAAAAGAAGCAGCAAGTCAAGGGTTGTTGTTTTGTTTGTTTGTTGTTGTTGTTTTTGTTCAGTCGTGGGACCTGAACTCTAAACCTGGGAACTGACCCTGAGCTCTTCAGCTCAAGGATAGAGCTCTACCATTTGAGCCACAGCACCACTTCCAGCTTTTTCTGCTTATGTGGTGCTGAGGAATCAAATCCAGGGCCTCATGCTTGCAAGGCAAACACTCTACCACTGAGACACCTTCCCAGTTCATCTCTAGTGTTTTGCTTTTCATTGCTTTTATGGCCAGAGATTTTGAACATTTTTATGTGACTATTGGCCAATTTTATTTCTTCTGAGAAGTCTCTTCTTAGCTTGTTTGCCCATTTGTTAATTGGGTTGTTAATTCTTTTCTAGTATAATTTATAGAGCTCTTTGTATATTCTGATGTAAAGCTGGCAAAGATCTTTCCTTCCATAGTTTCTCTTTAGCTTGCTAATGATGTCATTTACAATACAGAAACTTCTTAGTTTGGCACAATCCCACTTTTGAATTCTCTCTTTGAGTCCAGGCATTATTGATGGTGAACTCTATATTCCTGTTCAGTGGGAGCCAAGGTTAGCAAGGCTTATGCTCTTGGAACACTCCTTTCTAGATTTAAATCATAGTAGGCGACAGGTATGGTTGCCTCATTTTTACAGGTAGAAAAGTCCAAATCTAACATTTTTCTGAATCTGTAAGCCACACATCTAGTTAAAGCATATTCTAGAACATATATTATTCTTATATAGTCTCAAGATAGGTTCTAGTGACTTTCTTTCTTTATATTTCTTCCTTAAATCTGTACATTTGGTGTAAAATATGATGGCTACTAACCACATCGGACTGCTGAGCACTATAAATTTTGGTTTGTTACATTGATTTTGCTGTAAGGATAATGTGCACCATGGAATTGGAACACTACATACAAAACAATGGGGGAAGCTACATTTTTGTTTGTTTTGCCAGTCCTGGGGCTGAAGCTCAGGGCTTGGACTCTGTCCCTGAGGGTTTTTTGTTCAAGGCTAGTAAGCACTCTACCTCTAAACCACAACGCAACTTCCAGTTCTTCTGTTTAAGTGCCACTGAGGAATCAAACTCAGGCTTTCCTATATGCTAGGCAAGCACACTGCCACTAAAGCATATTTCAGCTCTTCAATTATTTATTAAATGCTGATTTTATCACGAGATTCCCACTCTCTTGTCCAGGCTGGCTTTGAACTGTGATCCTCAGATCTCAGCTTCCTGAGTACCTATGACTACAATCATACTTGTGCCTGGCAAATGGTGATTTTAACGTACTTTTAATTTTCCTCATTCATGGAACAGTTGAGTAGATAATATGTAGAAAGGAGAAAAGCAGAGGAAAAAGCAACAGTAGTAGATACTAGAAAAGGAAAGGAAAGTTGTAAAAATTGTCTAAATGAAGTACAGTTTGCAATTTAATTAATAGCAATAAAATAATGTTGCTTTTTTATTTTACAAACATACAGTAATGGTACACTCTAATAACAGTAGTGGGATAAGGGGACATACAAACTGTTTACAACATTTAAACTTTTCTGTATACTGAACGTATGACAACACAGTTTATTGTAAAAAAAAATGCCAACAAGGCCAGGTGTGTAAACATATACTGGTACAATCAACTCTTATGAGCTAAATTGGAGAAATTGAAAGTTGTTATATAGGTTATGGAAAAAATATGTCTCTGAAATAAAATATAGAAAAACAAAAGGGAAAACCCAACTCTAATCAAATATTTCATGTGCAATTTTGTCAAAGAAAATACGTTCTTTTTCTTCCTATTGTTAGGTGTCAAACCTGGAAAATTGCCCATTGTATACAAGACCTTTACTTCTTGAGTAATGCCCCAAGTCTTTTTATTTACATGGTGTTTTTAGTTTGGTTGGTTGGGAATCTTTTCTTTCTTTCTTTGTTTGGTTCTTTCTTTCTTTGTTTCTTTCTTGATTTGTTTCTTTCTTTCTTTCTTCCTTTCTATCTTTCTTCTTTCTTTTTCCTTTTTTTCTTTCTTTTGTGGGAATAGGCAAAGCTTACCTGGAATAATCAGTATATGCCACCTCACCCAATGTATCTCTTACTTGACTCCACCAGAAATTTTTAATAAGGAAGAAACATTTCCTACTTAACTTCATAAGCTCCATGATAAAATGAGAAGCTACTTATAGTAATTTTATGAAGAGAAAGGCAAAAAATCCTAAACAATAGAGTATATGTATCAGAAATGAAGGACAGATTACATTTATTCTTCTTCCATTTTTCCTGTTTGTGTGTTTCCTGAAGATTTAACACAGGCTTCACACATGGTAATCAAGTTATTCTACCACCAAGCTGCAACGCCACTTACATAGTTACAATTTAGAAAATCTAATGCAATTTATCACACTGAGTAAAAAAGAAATCCCATCTAATCTCAATAGATGCTGACACAAAAGCATTTAATAATATTTTTAATATTAGTGAAAACTCTAAAACAAGGAAAATATCTTTAGCTTATTTGTCAAGCTCCTATGTTATGCTGAAAAAAAACAGCTGAGATATTTCTGATGCAATCAAGAGAGAAATTTGTTATCAATGATGGCATTTGACAACACATTTGACGTTTTAACTGAGAAGAAGAAGAAGAAGAAGAAGAAGAAGAAGAAGAAGAAGAAGAAGAAGAAGAAGAAGAAGAAGAAGAAGAAGAAGAAGAAGAAGAAGAAGAAGAAGAAGAAGAAGAAGAAGAAGAAGAAGAGGAAGGAGAAGAGGAAGGAGAAGAGGAAGGAGAAGAGGAAGGAGAAGAGGAAGGAGAAGAGGAAGGAGAAGAGGAAGGAGAAGAAGAAGGAGAAGAAGAAGGAGAAGGAGAAGGAGAAGGAGAAGGAGAAGGAGAAGGAGAAGGAGAAGGAGAAGGAGAAGGAGAAGGAGAAGGAGAAGGAGAAGGAGAAGGAGAAGCAGAAGCAGAAGCAGAAGGAGAAGCAGAAGGAGAAGCAGAAGGAGAAGCAGAAGGAGAAGCAGAAGGAGAAGCAGAGGAGAAGCAGAAGGAGAAGCAGAAGGAGAAGCAGAAGGAGAAGCAGAAGGAGAAGCAGAAGGAGAAGCAGAAGGTGAAACAGAAGGAGAAGCAGAAGGAGAAGCAGAAGGAGAAGCAGAAGGAGAAGCAGAAGGAGAAGAAGGAGAAGAAGAAGGAGAAGAAGAAGAAGAAGAAGAAGAAGAAGAAGAAGAAGAAGAAGAAGAAGAAGAAGAAGAAGAAGAAGAAGAAGAAGAAGAAGAAGAAGAAGAAGAAGAAAACTGCAATGGAAGGACAACACTGACATTTATGAGCAAGTTGGCATGGTATTCTACATGAAAATTCAAACATGTTTGCAGGTTTAAATGTTTACATGTTTTCAATAAGTTGGTTAAACAGGAAGTCAATCAATGAATAAATAAAAAAATCTGTATTTCTGAAACAAACTTTAAAATTTAGGGAGTGTTTTTGTGGAGATGGGAGAGAAGGGATGGTAGGGGAAAAAAAGGAGACAACAATGTTTGGTGAGAAGGGTACTCATTACTTTGCTCATGTAACTGTAACCCCTCTGTACAGTAATTTAACAATAAAATACTTATTCAAAAATAATAAAATAAATAATAAAAACAAAAACATCAGTGCAAGAATTAGTAACTCAGTAGTAGAGTATTCACCTATTATCTGTAAGGGTCCTTGTAAAATCACCTGCAAATTGCAAAACAGACCAAAATCTTAAAAAATATACAGGAAGGAAAATAACGAACAGGGTTTGGGGCAAGTAAGTGGTTTACTTCCATAAAATAAGTAGCAACAGATTATTTTGGTGGTACAAACATGGAATCCAAACATCCATTGTTTGGATGCTCAAGTGTTCAATGTCAGTCAGCTGAAAAAAGCACAATAAAAAAACAAGAGGAGAAAGGAAATGACAGAAGAAAAAATAGAGATCTGAAACAAATTAAACTTCATCTGTATGGTGGGGAAAAGTCTGTCAGCTGTATTGTTTTCTTTTTAAAAAGTTTCTAGCCATGTGAGGACACAGCAACAAGGGAGCACATGAAAGCCCTGGTGACGCTGACCTCTCAGCACATTGAATTTTCTAGGTTCTAGATCTTGTCCTTCAAAATTTCCGTTGATTACAATTAATTTTCTCAAAGCTATTGGGACCTGGTCTTAAGGAGTTTTGTTATAGCATCACAATAGAATTGAAATAGCAGTTATACCTCTTTCTCTAAAGGAAGACAGATGGATTTGGCAGTAGGAGAGTTCAAGCTGAGGAACTCCACTTTTCTAGGCAGGGGTTCTACCACATAAGTCCTCTACTCCAGCCCTTGTTCATCACTTTGAACATATCAACACACTGTCTTACGTATTTCAAGAATTCTGATGTAAACTATCTGATAATAAACTATCACGGGAAATGATGATGCTCTCTTATCTCTCACTCCTATATGTGTTAATAACTCGTTTCATGGAGATGTATGGTATAGGGCATTTTGTTACAGTATCAGATGATTCTGAAGCGATACCACTAATCTCTTGACATTAGTCATTCTAGATTTAAAGAAAAAGACATTGAATACCTTGAGTAAATTGATGAAGTCTTTAAAAGCCAAAAGTTGGAGCAGCTTTTCAGATTATGGATGCCATGAAGTATCCTACTGGATTTACTGGATTTAATTTATAAGTGAGAAAAAAGCCACTTCCATGACCCACCTAAGTATAAAAATTTCTTTATCTTAGTTTCCTTGAATTTTAATGTAAATTACAAAAGTGCCAATTTATTGACTTTGTAAGGGGACTCAGCATTACATAATTAAATAATTGACAAAATTCACTGAGTTCAATAGAGAACATGCTTAATTAATGTTAAAGTAGTAATGTATTGCCATTAATACACAGATGTATTCTATTAGTAAGTAATGAAAAGGAAAACAAGTATTTCTACATGGAATTCATCCTGGCAATAGTCAATTTACAGTAGGCTGATGCTACCTGCCTTCTTTCAACTATATGCTATTGTTGAGTGTGATATTGTTTTAGTTCTACTCAAGAGCTATGGGGCTGATCTTGGGTTCCATTAAGAAAACACCAAAGGGCATACTGGTATTACAACCTTTTAAAGACCAGAAATTATCTAATATATGGTGTCAGCAATAGATCAAGTCCACCATTGCAACAATGAGATGTACACGCCGTTATGTCAAAAACGAACTTTACAACTTTGGTGCGGAGAGTGGGTAGGGAGGATTGGGGGTGGAGGATGGGAGGGATGGGAAGGGGAAACAAAGGAGGAGCCTACAATGCTTGGTAAGAAATGGATTCATTATCTTGCCCATGTAATTCTAATCCCTCTGTACAGTATTTTCACAATAAAAAATAAATAAATAAAGTCCATAACACATAAGGACATTTATATTATTTTAAGCAGTTGTGCAAGGGGATTATAATTCAACAAATAGGGTCACCTCACATGCCTAACTACGTCTTTGAATTTTCTCTTTATTGTCAAGTTAAAGAATCTGAATCTATTTTAGTGAAAGTTTCCAATTAGACTCTTTTTCATGTGCCCCCTGCTCCTAGAAATACATAGGAATTCACTTTGTTTTTAGATTGTTGTCACAAGTTCCAGGATCTGCACATATGATGAATGGAAGCCACTGGTTGGTGTATGTTTGGCTCCTGCACATGGCCAGGGTTCTATCAAGAGCAGATATGCGGACATGGATAGTACTCGAGAACAAATTATTTGGGAGCAACACTTAGAACCTTGAAGCCACCAAGGACAGAAGGCATTTACTGATGCCCTAACAATTCATGAAACACTGCCATGGCAGCAGCAGTGGCGTCAGTCTGTGTACCTCGCATCCCTGTGGAAACCTTGGCAGCAGTTCTCCAGGCTCAAGACCAAAAGAGCCAGAGGGTTCATGCCAAACTGTGATTGGTCCATTACAGCCATTGTGAGTGGTCTCTGCAGTCCATTACGTTACTAGGAGTTCCTGGTGACCTGGTGGACTCAAGGCTACGTTGAAAATTTTGAGTGTTTTTTTTATTATTATTGGTGGAGGGGAACTATGTTTTGTTTGGGTTTGAGTATTTCTTTTGGGTATGGCTCTGGGTTTTTTATTTTCTTAGCTAAGTTTAGGTAGATTTACTTTTTGCCTTCCTAGCAGAAAGATGGGAGAATACAGTGAATTATTCTCAAGCTCTTCAGAGAAGGAGATTTTCACTGAAAAGACAGTATGAAGGAGATCATTGGCTAGGGCAGGAGGAGATTTTTCCTGAACAGTACAATGTGAAGGAGGAGATCATTGTCTATGGTATCTATGTATACGTGAAATTGGCCTAGCACCACCTCATAGACACTAAGGTGCTAATGAAAGTAATCCTGAAGGGAGAGTTCAACAATTGTCAAATCAAAAATGAGATAAACTTGCCGAGAATGTGGCTCAGTGGTAGATGTTTGCCTTGAATGCATGAGGCACTGGATTCGATTCCGCAGCACCACATAAACAGAAAAAGCAGGAAGTGGTGCTTTGGCTCAAGTGGCAGAGCACTAGTCATAAGCTGAAGAGCTCAGCAACAGTGCCCAGGCCCAGAGTTAAAGCCCCAGCACCCAAAAAAAATAAAAAATGAGATGGACATTATTAATATTTTCCATCACCACACATGATCAGGTCATACCAGGTGAGGCAGAAGAATGATCATCAATACCTGGCAGTGCAAATGGCCAACCAGAAACCTCCTGAGATAAATACGAATATCATAACACCTACTCAAGAATGAAGTCAGAAGATTGTTCAGATTGTGAAGACTGTGAGGGTTGGTTCCATATCTTAACTATGGTAAATAATGCTGTGATAAACATAGTTGTGCTGGTAGCTTTCGTATGGTCTTGTTTGTGAAAATTTGGGTAAATGCCCAAAAGTGGGATTGCTGGGTCATAGGGGAGCTCTATGTGGAGTCTTTTGAGGAACTTCCATATTGCTTTTGAAAGTGGTTGAACAAGTTTACACTCTGACCAACAATGCAGTAGGGTTCTGTGTGGGCCACATCCCCTGCAGCATCTGTTGTTATTAAATTTCTTATGTATAGCCATTCTAATGGGGGTAAGTTGGAATCTCAATGTTATTTTGATTTGCATTTCTTTTATGGCTAGAGAAGTTGAGCATTTCTTCATGTGTCTATTGGCCATCCTTTTTTCCTCTTCAGAGAAGTTTCTAAGTCTTTAGCCCACTTATTTATTGGGCGGTTGTTGCTTTGAGGATTTGTTGATGGGGAATTTATTTTTTGGGGGGTTCCACCACATTTTAGGTATGAGAACCTTGTCTGTTGTATGGCTAAAGAAGATCTTCTTCTAATCCGTAGACTTTCAATGGTTTTTGCTAGGTATGTTCATTGCCAGGCAGAAGCTCTGCACTTTCATGCAATACCATTTGCCCAAACTTTCTTTGATTTGTTGTGCTTCTGGGTCTCTATTAAGAAAATTTGGGCCTGTGTCAAGGAAACCTAGGGTTTCTTCTATTCCTTCCAATGATGATTTTAGGGTGTCTGTTTTGACTCTGAGGTTGACAATTAATTTTGTATGCAAAAACTTGTTTTTTTTTCCCATCTTTTTTGTTCATAGGAGTTTCTGTATAATGTGTAAACAGACTGCTCTACAAGGTATCTTTCCAGGTCATACAGTAGTTTTTACATGACTATTATGTAATGACATAGAGCTTTATAATGACTTACCTACATAAATTTCTTAATGTTAATTAAGTTCCATGAAGAATGCCAAATCTCCATTTTGTGCCAGTCTCTATCCTTGACCTCCCTATTGTCTAGCAGTTTATATCACACTCAGCATAACAGAAGCTGGCACATGGAACAGACAATGACTCGATCAATCCTGGCTGTGAGATGTCCTCAAACACAGCAACGATCAGAATCAATGAGCTCGGAGCAGTTGTCCAAGGTGCCGAGTTGTATGAATGTCCTTGGCTTCCAATGGTCTCACCTTCCTCTGTCAGAAGCCTGTTGATGGTCTGCCACCATCAAAGCTCACACTGAAGCTTAACTACTCAATGTAACAGTGTTAGGAGGTGGAACCTTAAAAGTGGTTTCAGTCATATATGGATTAATGTCATCAACTTTCAAGGGACTAACATTATCACTGTTAACAGTGTTTGAAAGCAACCTATGCCCCTTACTCCCTGTCATTCTAGCACATGCCATGATGCCAACATCCTCTGTGATATGATGCACCTAGGGGGCCTTCTCCAATGCGCTACGATGCTATATTTAAGCTTTCCAGCCACTACTATTGTGATTGAAATAGACATTTTATTCTTTATGAAGAATACAGCTTCAAGGATTTTTTTAAACCATGACAAAATAGACTGAGATGCTATTCTTTTAGTCTTTTTTATGGAACTCAGGATTAAACTAAGGGTCTTACACTTACTAGGAAGATACGTTACCATTTGAGCCTGCATGCCCCCAACACTTTTTCTTTCTTTTTCAGTTTGCTTTTCACATAGGATCTTGTGCTAACTTCACTCAAGCCACCCTTAGTACCCAATCCTACTATATTTCTACAACTCAATATCTGGGATTACCGGCCTGTGACACCACAATTTTCTCCTTAGTATGTAATATTCTTTTGGGGAAAGAGATACAGAACCCTGAGATGCTTATGTGGCTTTCTGTGTGCTTCTCTGTGTGTGTGTGTGTGTGTGTGTGTGTGTGTGTGTGTGTGTGTGTGTGTGTGTGTGTGTGTATTAATGGGAACTGTTCTTGGTACTGAGGGTGAATCTTCCTGAAGAATCTGTATTCTTAATTCCTTTCACTGAAAATGAAATGCTTCTCTGCATGCTAGTGGCTCACAACTGTAATCCTAGCTCTTCAGAATGCTGAGATTTGCGGATAATATTGGTAAGCCAGTTGAGCCAGGAAAAGTCCATGACAGTCTTTTCTCCATTTAATCACCAAAAAAAGTCAGAAGTGAAGCTGTGGCTTAAGTAATATAGTAATATTCTTGAGGGAAAAAATAGGAATAGCACATAAGCTCTGATCAAGACTCAGCACCCATACAAAATCTCCAGATAGCACTTATGCTATTACAGTGAATTCTTGTGCTATTGCAAGTCACAATTATGTCTAATGGATTATCTCCACAGGACAGTTGCAGTAAAAAAATATTGTATTACTTCATAAGATATGTTCTTTCTGGACTATCGTTATGCCCCATTTTTCTCTCTGGAATGATGTCTTGATTGTGAAATGGATGAAAAATTCAATGAGGAATTTGGTCTCTGGATCCCTCCCTCATCCATTATTGACATGTTCTCTCCTTTTATTTTTTGGCAGTGCTGAGGCGTGAACTCAGGCTGGGCACTGTCATTTAACTTCTTTTTTGCACAAAGTTAACACACTATGACTCGAGCCACAGCACCACTTCTGGATTTTTCTGTTTATGTGCTACTGAATAATTGAATCCCGGGCTTCATGCATGCTAGGAAAGCACTCTACCACTAAACCACATTCCCAGCTACGTGTTCTCTTTTTAAAATATGTCTAATAAGTTTACCTCTGTCCCATCTCTGAAGCCACTGCCACTGCTCTTGAATATATCCTCAATTTAACTACTAACTGCCTTTCATTCCCTATAATTACCGAATTATTTTCCACTCCACACAAGGAACTATCCTACATTTTCTTAAATTTCACACTTCATTGACTAAAATCAAACAATAACTCACCATTACCAGTGTATGAAATTGAGGACACTTAGAATATTAAATAGCTTTTTCCACTTTTTTATTTCTTTTTCTTTTTTTCCTGCCATGAGGCTTGAACTCTGGGCCTGGGCGAAGTCCTTCAGCTGAAGGCGAGTGCTCTACCATTTGTGCCACAGTGCCACTTCCAGTTTTCTGAGTGGTTTATTGGAGATAATAGTCTCTCAACGTTTCCTGCCCAGCCTGGCTTTTAACTGGGGTCCTCATATTTCATCCTCCAGAGTAGCAAGGATTATAGGAATAAGCCACCAATGCCCAGCAAATAAATAGCTTTTAATGTGTATCAGATGTTACACAACAACTGAGACCCTTGGGAAGTCTTTTATCTTCCAGTCTGGGCCGGATCTAACCCCACAATATGCTCTGGTAAATAAAATGAAAGATAGTCTACAAATGTAATTAGTTCCAACAAGAGTTGAATATTAGTTGCTTCCAAGGAGTGAGTGCAAATTAAGGCCTTTCTAAAAGTCAATGACACCAACAGAATGAATCAAACAGTAAGGAGAATATGTTTGTCAAGAAAGTATGGGGATGTCTAGGAGGTGACAACAGTGGCTGTATGATAGGTGATCAGAAAGCAGAAACTACAGTCTCACAAACAGAGGATCTAAACCCTGCTAGGCATCCCTTAAGTTTGGAAGAAATCCCCACATTCCATGAGAGACTATAACTCCTGGTAGATACTGAGCATCTGCTATAGAGAAACCACACCCAAACTACCAGCCCAAACTTATATCCTACAATAGTTGGTATTAAGTGGGCAAATAAATAAATTTATGGTAATTTGCCACATAACATGAGAAAATAAATGCATCTATCAGAGTACTGGGGCCTGACACTTGCAATCCCAGATACATAGGAGGCTGAGATCTGAGGATCCAGATTTAAAGGGATCTCAAGCAGAAATATCTGTTATATTCATATTGCCAATAAATAGCAAAAACCTGGAAATGGTGCTATGGCTTAAGTAGTAAGGCACCATCCTTAAGGGAAAAGCTAAGTAAAACACAAGACCTAAGTTGAAACTCCAATACCAGCACATAAACACACACAAAGAAAAACACAAAAAAGAATAGAAAAATGAAAGCATTTGTTGAAGTCCAGCTGGTATTTTATCTACTCTATGTAAAAGTCTAACATCTCTCAAACTTTTTCCTTGTGCTTGAAGAAATTTATTAAAATTCTATAACACCACCCATAAAGATATCTAAGTACACAACTACACAATTGTGTTGGCCACACACTTTTCTATGTATCATATTATAATTGTTACTGCAAACAAAGTACCTTTCCTACTAATTTAATCTAATTACTTTGCAGAAATTGGATTTGAATCTTGGTATTTCTCACAATACCTTAGGTGAAATTAAACTTAAATTTCTTAACTCATCAAAAGGGAAAACTTATTCTATATATCCAGGTCCATTCCTTTCTGTCACTTTTCCTACAAATGAAATTTTAATTGATTACACCACTTAAAAGTGTGCAATAACTGGTATGTCTGAGATAAACAGAAACTGTCAGACAAGTTGATGTTAGGCAAAATGAACCCCAAGATAGGGATTCAAATGTTTTTTTTTTCTTCTTTCTTGCAATTGTTTCCAACATATTGATATGGTGATTTCTTTATTGCTTTGTATGTACCTCCCTCAGGGTATAAACCCTGCTTTCACTGTATTTGATGTTGATATAAGTCGTGGAGGAGAAGAGAAAAAAAACTGTTTAAATAGGGTTAGAGGTGGACCCATTACAACAATGAGATGAACAAGACCTTATAACGAAAAACGAAATATACAACTTTGGCAGGGTGGGGGATGTTGGTGTTGGTAGGGGGGGGGTGTATGGGTGGAGGGGTTGGAGAGGGGAAGGAGTTGTATGGGGAAACAAAGGAGGAGGCAAGAATGCTTGATAAGAAATGTATTCACTATTTGTAACCCCTCTGTATGGAATTTTCACAATAATTTAAAAAAAAGAAAAGAAAAGAAAAAAATCTTATATCCCAAATGAATACAAGACTCTGATTAAAATTTAAAAAATTAAAGTGTTTTCAATTTCTGCTTCATTTGGACAAAGTACTTAAAGATATATTTGGACTTCCATAAAGATATCATATCCAAAAATTCATCTATACCTTAGAAATAAATTCACTAAATTCCCATAGATGTTGCTCAATTCACTAAAGCAAAAGAACTATAAATTCTGACCTACATCTATAAATATCCCATGACAATTTCTAGAACATTCCATTTTTCTCAGAACAATGAAGGCTACCATTAAACTCACTAATAGTGAGAGGAGAAAAAGAACAAGTTTGCGATGGCTGACATTTTACTAAAGACTTATTCACATGTAGGTACACACAGAAAGCCCCACAATATTCAAGTTTACCTGGAAAAAAAGGAACTCACCCTACAGAGAGAAAAACCCTTGGCAGGAGGAAGATAGACTGAAGAATGACCTGAATGCATGTTTTCTCATGATTCCATCCATGTGCTTCATGGAGATTTCTCGGGGTCCCACTGCTCAATAAGGCAGACCTCCGTCATCCCAACAGAATCACAGGCAGCCTGGACTCAGGTAACAATCATTGCTTTGCTCTCCCTGTGGAAACATCACCAACTGAATGAAAAAGAAAGCAAAGTGGATTTCAGGGGCACATAAAGAGAACCACAGTGTTTTCTTTTGGGGAAAAAGAATACATGTGTGTGTGTGTGTGAGTGTGTGTGTGTGTGTGTGTGTGTGTGTGTGTGTGTGTGTGTGTTGGTACTGGTACTTAAACTCAGCACTAATGAACTATCATTTAGAAACTTCACATAACTACAATTTAGGTTCTTTGCTCAAGCCCAGTGCTGGACCACTTGAGCCACATTCCACTTTTGGTTTTTAATCATGAATTGAAGACCAGAGCATCATGATCTTTCCTGACCAGGCTGGCTTTGAACCTTGATCGTCAGATCTCAGCCTCCTGAGTAGCCAGAATTATAGAAATGAGCTCTCAATGTTGGCATTAGTGACAGACCAACGTACTGATTTCAAGCCACAATACCAGCACAAAAACCAAAACCAAAATCAAAATTCGTAGCCTATAAATATACTAATTGCATATTAAACCAATATAATGAAATGTGAAGAAATATGAAGGACATAAGACAATGATTATCATTATTAGTTTATCTGATTTAAAAAATCTAAAATTACTTTCCTAATATGTAAAATTGACTACAGAAGACTCCTGGTTACCAAATGAGATAGCTGTTGAGGACAAACTGAAAATGCTCAGGAAAACAAAGAATTTTAGAATTCAGTGATTACTACACAGAAAATAAACCTGAACATCTGAGTTTGAAATTGTTTCAAGTAGGCTACAGTAATGACACAAAAGTATTGTTCTCATTAATTCTCCTCATTAAAACAGGTCTACTTTATTCTCTTTATCTAGGAATGCTCTGAATATTTGATTCACTTTTCCCAAAATGACATTAAAGAGACTCAGTCTTTCAACAACTCCAAATTTTGTATCTTAGCACTTCAATTAACTATATCAGGTATCTTGTTTGGGTTGGGAATATTATAACTACTTTTAATTTGTTCTTTTACCTTTGATGCTGGGAGGGCAGGGTGTATTTTCACAAAAGAGGACAGAGAAACACTAAGAACATCACCTGATTTAAATGTAAGTGGCTAACTTACACTGGAGGCTGAGAGCTGAGGATCATGGTTGAAAACCAGCTCAGGCAGGAAAAAGAGAGACTCTTATCTCCAAATGAAAACCAAAAAGCTGGAAGATGTGGCTCAAGTGGGAGGGTGCTAACCTTGCGCAAGCAAAACAAAAGGGAAGTGGGCACAGAGGACAGCACCTAGGGCCAACCTTCAAACTCAAAGACCATCACACAAATACACAAATAAATCTGACAACAATTCAGATTAACATGATCTGAACTGCCTAATGGGAAGTGTGCATGAGAATTTAAAAATGTTTCTTTTTTTATTAAGTCATTTTTATTGTGAAAATAACATACAGAGGGGTTACAATTACATGAGCAAAGTAATGAGTACATTTCTTATCAAGCATTGTTGCCTCCTCCTTTGTTTCCCCTTACCATCCCTGCCCTCCCATCTCCCCCCTCTCCCCACCCCTCAGCCCCCGCCAAAGTTGTAAAGTTAGTTTTTTTGACATAGCATCTTGTACTTCTCATTGTTGCAATGGCTCCACCTATATCCCTATTTAAACAATTTGTTCCTATTTTAAGAAATACATTAGCATTTTCAATCATGGTTGAAAATTTTACATGGTTGCCAAGTGTTGGTGGCTCACACCTGTAATCCAAGCTACTCATGAGGCTGAGATATGAGATTGCGATGCAAATCCAGCCCATGAGGGAAAGTCCGTGAGACTCTTATCAACTGAAAACTGGGAGTGGCAATGTGGATCAAGCAGTAGAGTGCCAGTCTTGGGCTGAATCACTGAGGGACAACATCTAGGCCCAGAGTTCAATCATCATGACCAAAATTATATTTTTGCGTGGTCAAAACACAGGTAAAAATTCTGGGAATATATTGGCTGGCATACTACATTCTGCCTTAAGCAAAACAATTTTGTGATTGAATTTGGAAACCCTATTAGAAGCTCATTTTTGCCATAGCATCATTTTGGTTCAAGTTAACGTGTTTGACCTAAGAAAGGAAGCTTTGTGGTCAATATATGAAAATTTATCTTAAATTATCACTGCAACTGAACTGATCACTTTTCTGGTGAAGTTCTTCACATCACTCAAAGTTAAAGTTGTCTGGGATGACAGATATATTCACTCAAAACTTTTGAACAAATCTAAGCAGTCAGATTGTGCATGGTGGATATTGCTAGTATGGAATGTAGCATGCTAAATGGAAAAGAAGGAACCTGATGGGAGCTTCAGATCACAGCAACTCACTTGGGTTGAACTCCTGTGTCTGATGAGTTGATATTGAAGGCATCACCACTTAGTTTCCAAGGTAATGCTATAGGGCAAGACCTTCCCTTCAACAGCTATATAGTGATGGAAAGCCTGTCTTATCAGTTTATATCAACATATCTGTTTGTAGATTATGACTATATTTAACGAGATTATTCAAACCCTAAAAATCTGAAACATTCCAATACACTGGAATAAAATTTTCTTTCCATCCTACATTCAGATGTAGGAAGAATTTAAGAAGATATTCTGGGGCTGGGTTATAGTTCAGTGAGAGTACTTAACTAGCAAATGAAACATCCTGGGTTCAATTCTCATTAACAGAAAAGAAGGGACAAAATCAGATAGGAGGCAAAGCCCAGAAAGTGGAAAGTAATTTAAGTAAAACTCCTGAAACAATGACCTACTCTCCTGGTAAGTGTCAGGAAACGTAGAATAAGAAAGGCCACTGCCGACACCTGCTATAGCTACAAAGTGTGTTAGACCCGGACCAATCAAACCTCGGCAATCAAATCTGAAAAAACAAAACCATAAAGGCTGTAGTTTACTTCAGGGTATTGAGGGAGCAGGGAGAGAGAATGGGGAAAAGAAAGACTGGTAATGCCAGCGGCCACATAGGTAACATGGTCAGTGACATTATCTTGTGTATAACTTGGCGAGATGCACATGGGACACTGGAGCAATTACATTGACACACAGCTGCTGAACCAGGTAAAATAAGCCTTCTCAAGCTTACACCACAGTTGATGGACATATATATTCACTCAGAATGTATATATGAATATATGCACATAGTCCATATGTGCACACAACTCAGATCCAAAAATAGGAAGAACTTAGGATCACAGAGCATAAACAGTTCAACATGAACAATGTGTTGGTCGCAGCTAATACATCAGAACGCAGATTCTTTACCTCCCTTCCTTGCATTCTTTGGATATGATTATGATGTATATAGCTTGGAAGTGAACTGAAGATAACTTGTGCTGAGTAGAGGAGCCTTACATTTTTATTACGGCAGCTTGCTATTTTTATAACATGGTAATTGGATTGAACACAAAGTACCATAGTAATTGATCTCCCCTTGCTGGATGAATGAGCAAATGATTAAGTATTAATGACAACATCCTTGAACATAAAAACCTGGCTGCTTTGACATATCTCTCCATGGAGCTCTCACCATTCAAAAATAACAGATTTGGTAAAATATTGTTAGGTTGAGTTTTACTTTCCTTCATTCAGTCATCTTTGTATGTATCCAGTGGTTGTGGGATGTGTCTTTTGTTTTGTTGTGTGGATTTTTTCCCGGTCCTGCTCCTGATTTATAGCTGAAGTTCATTAAGAAATTAAGTTCTTAGAACTGTCCTACTGATGGAACGATATATTCATGTGAATGCACATAAAAATCCGCAAAACCCTTAATCCTCCTATTAGTTCCTACAGGGAGAAGGCTGGTGGGGACATACTTGCATTGAATCGGGGCATCTGGACATGGTACCTGCACCTGGGCTGACAGGGACCAGGAAGATGAAGGTCTAGGAGGCCCTTGGGAAGGGAATTTTTGTAGGCCCTAGAAGCTGTGTTCAAGTCCCAGTACTGGAACAACAAAGAGGTAAAGAAAGGGAAGGGAAAAAACAGAAAAGAAAAGAAAAAAGAAAGATCTATCACTTGAGTGCATTCTTTTTATTAACTATGCTTCATGGGTATGAGTGATAAGAATCTGATACCCCAGATGTGGCCCATCTACCAACCTGTCTTCACTATAAACCTCTTCCCAGTGCCCAGAGAGTTTTGCCCCTGTCACATGAATAGTTAGATGGAGTTTCTTTCCTTTAATCTAGATTGTGGGGCATGGGGACTCTACCCGGCTTGGCTTACCCCCAACAGAGCACAGATGAGCATAGCACACAACACATGGAGAGAGCCATACTGGAAAGCCTTGTTTTCAGTTAAGCGGGCCCAATCTCCTTTCTTGTTCCCCTATCCACTCCTCCACTCTCTTAGGTTCCCTGTCCATTACCTCCCTGCCCCATCATACATCCTCCTTCCCCCACCCACTGTCCCATCACCACCCCATGTTTCCCCAGCCCACCACCTTGCTATGTGCTCTACTCTGCCTTTTTGGATCAGTCCCCTTCTTGATTCCAGACATCCATCAGGGCTCCACTCATTCTCCTGACCCACCCCCTCTCACAACCACAACGTTTACCTCTATCCCCACCTTTACAGACCCACCCCTTCAGGCTACACTGTTTTCCCCTCAGTGCCTGGCCCCACCCCTCCACATGGAAACACATGTGTGGGAGGGGGAATGTGTGCATTCCCAGCACTCCTTATATAATGCCAGGTGCCAGAATGTTCCTAACATGAGCTATGACTGCTGCAGAGAAGGAAGACCCAGGTTAGAGTCTGCCCCTTCTCCCTGCCTGGCTAAGGCCTGGACAGCCCCAGGGCTCTCTTGTTTGCCTGAGTTCACTGGCGGTTGCGAGGCTGGAGATGCAGACCTCGCCTCCATCTCCACAACCAGTGCTGCACCTTCCTGAGGGATCTTCGGCTTCACTGAGTGGACCTCCATCTTTCTGCTCAGTGTGGGCCCAGCTGCAGGCTTCATTCAATGATGATCCCAATTTGATGTGAGATAGCCCCCCTTCCTAAACACCTTTCTTTTCCATTTTCTTCTCTGCTCTCCTGTGGAAGTCTCCCATCTGATCCCGGTTTCAACTGAAATGTACCCATCCCCTCATCCTTGGTCCCAAAATCCCCTGTCAGGCTCTTCGTTCCAGCACCACCCTGCCCACACTCACCGCATGTCCCTCACCACATGGGCCACCCCTATTCCATTACCTGTTCTTCCAGTGCCCTACAATCCTTCATTGGGTTAAGGATGTGTGGACCCAGCTGCCAAAGACAACCCTAAAAGAGACAGTTTCAAGGTAATGTGGCCCCAGTCCCCTCAATCTCTCCTCTCCACCCGCATTCGTCTGAACCTCACCCTCAACCCTGCCCCACCCCTCTTAGTGTAGGAAGATTCGTGAGTGAGGGGATGAACCTCTTCCATAGATGGTACATAGGGGCTTAGAGTTCATCCCCATTCCCTCCTGGTCATGGCCTCAGTAGTCACAGTTGCTATGAAGCAATTGCTGGAGAGATTGGAGCTGAGAAAGCTATCAACTCCCCCTACTGGTGCTGCATCTGTTTCAAGGAAATTGTCCCCTACTGCCTCTTAGGCTTCACCAGCCAGCCGACCTCCATTTTCAAGGTGACTTGGAGTTAATTATGGGGGAGCCATCTCCAAAGACCCAGATTCAATGTATGTGAGCCTCCCTCTTCTTGCCCTCCCTCCATTGCCCTCTTGTGCATTCTCTCCTCTGCCCCCCACCAGGAGCCATCCTTGGAACAGAGCTCTTAAATGTTAAGCTGAACCCCTCTTTTTATTCCCCTTTGTGTTGCTAGGTTCTCTGTCGGTGTCTCCTTCCTCACTACTCCCTTGCCCTTCTGCACCCCCACCCCATACTTCCCCTTCCCACAACCAATTGTTTCCCCTGCCCACCCCAAACCATGCTTCACCACCCCAGTGCTTCCTCTACCCTTTGCTTCCGCCACTCAATCCCCCATTCCTTGCTTCCCCTGCCACCCATTCCTACCCATCCCCTATCCCAGCCCCACCTGTGTGAGGATGTCCGTGGAAATGCACATAGGTAGGTAATGCAATTGGACTCAACCAAGCAACACAGACACTAGAGAAGGGAAGCAGGGAATCAGAGTTTTCACTGTCCATCATTCCACCTATGGCCTTATAGCACGCTTGGTTGCTCAGTTCCCCCACATCTGTGCGTACTGGAGCTAATGTTGCTGCCTCTTCATCGTTACCATGGGGGACCTCCACTTTCCTGGTCAGTTTGTGCCCATCAGCAGGAGCAATCCCTGCACAGCCCTGAATAGAGGTAAGTGGGTCCTAACTCCTCCCAGCTGGTCTCCCTCCCTCTGCCCACCATTATCCCCACTTATCTCTTTCCCTAGGGCCTCACTCATCTCTCCCCTCTTCCCATCCACCTCCTGGCTCAGACCCTCCTGTGGGAATACTTGTTTGGGTGAGGGGATGTACTTGTGTCCACATACAACACACAGAAGTGGTGCCAGACTGGTCTGAATCCAGTTGTGGTGGACACAGAGAATGAAGGCCCTGGCTCAGAGTTTGCCCCACATCTGCTCCCAGCTATGGCTTGTAGAGCTTCATGTCCACTGGCATTTATGGGGCTGGACTTGCAGCCCTTGACTCCCTCTCAACCAGTGTTATGCCTATCAAAGCCACTGGGGGATCCTGATGGATCTTCAGCTTCACCACATGAACTTCCTGCTCAAAGTGGTCCCAGCTCTGGGAGCTATCCTCAGAGGATCCCACGAGGTAAGTGAGCCCCTGTCCTTTATTCCTTGCTTTTTCATATCTCCTCTGACCGCTGTGGGAGGCAATTCAGGACAGCCCTGTTTTGAGATAATTGGTCCCACCCCTTCTTGCCAGGCTTCTATACGATCTGCCAGGCCTCCCTTCCCCCAGGTTGAGCTGAACATGTGCTAAAGCAGGTGCATAGCAGGGAATGAGGTCTACTCCACCTCCTCTCTTGGCTGTGGACTGTTTAGCAGGATTATGGGACAAGAACTGGGGATGCTGCCACAATCACCAACCCGCTACAGCTTCAAATGCAACAAGGAGGTTCTGCCCATGGACCTCTTCATCCTCACCTGGTACACTTCCACCTTTCTGGTCTGTGTCTTCTCAGGTGACAGTGCCATCCCACATACCCCCGTTTCGAGGTAAGTGGGCCAAGCCACCCCTACTTAGAAACTGATCGTTGGTAAAGGGTTATGCCCCTATGTACACATTCACATGAACACACAGACATGATGCCAGATTGACTTAGAGGTGCTCTACAGGACCAAAAGAAGGGAGGCCAGATCTTGGAGTTTCTCCCCTCCCCCACTTGCCTTCTCCACCAACTATGGTCTGTGCAGTCCAAGGTTATAGGACTGGAACTGTGGATGCTACTGTCATCTCCAACCAACATTCCTCCTGCCCCCGTCTTGACATAAGTGGGTACCCTTCCACTCTACCATTGAGGGAAGAAATTGCTGGTGATGGATTCTGTGCATGTGTACATGTGTTTACTGGAATGCATGCAGGTGGTGCCAGAGAGGCCAGGAAGGTGCTACATTAGACCCAGGAGTGTAGGGAGACAAGGCGAGACTCCGCCCACTCCCTTGCAGCTTTGAGGTAACCACCCCAGACGGTGCTTGGCGGGACGCCTGGGCTGTGCGCACGAGCCAGGTAGAGTCCCCAGCCAATCCCATGACACCTGGTGACGGTGAAAGGCAGGCGACCAACAATAGAAAGACCCGCGTTCCGATTCTCCTATATAAGCGGCTGTGTTTCGGGTGCACGCTCTCTCGCGCCCAAGCTCTCCTACAACTAAAAGGCTCTCCAATAAAGCGTGATCTGAGAAGACTCCTGGTGTGGTGGTCGTTTTTCCTCGCTGGTCGAGTAGACGGTCGCTACAAGTGGTGCTGAAACCCGGGAACGAACCTGGGACGGGACCCGCGCGAGAGGCCGAACGGGAGCCAGAACTCAACACGCGGAGAGGGGATGTCGGTAAATATCCCCCGGTATGCTGTTCACTGTAGATTTAGATATTTATTGGTTGCTTGCATTGCTTCTTCCTTTGTGGCTTGTCTTTTTGATGGTGCGCACTTGCCTCGAGGAGGGAGGGTTTGATTTAATAACGCGGCATCAGGATAGTCTATCAGAGTCAGCATACAGTAAGGGGGAGGAAAATAGGCCTAAAAGAAAAAGGGAAAAAAGACAAAAGGATCCTAAAGAATTAAAGCAAGAGGGGCTGCAGCCCTCACAAAAGGAGAAGGGTTTCAGAGAGGAGGGGGTCTCAAGGAGACCCCCGTGCTCTTCTTTAAAAGCAAACCGGTTCTCAGCCCTACATGTGGAAGGGCGGGACCAAGAATATAGTAATCTTGTGAGTGATTCAGAGGAAGAAATGTTAGAGGAGGAGGGAGAGCAGCTCGATCCAGCTGATAGTGAAGAGTTAGAAGAGGCTGCGGCGGAGCACGAGGCAGACAGATATGGAGGGTGGCGCCCCCTAGGGGTGGGAGTACAGCAGCAGCCAGGGAGAGGAAACGGAGCTGCCCCTCACCCGTCGGCCCCCCCGCCGTGCCAGCCAGCAGGGAAGAGTCACTTTATAAAAGAAAAAACCTGGTCGCGATTAGCAGCCGCTTTCCCAGTCTTTGAGAATCCCATTACTAATGAAACAGATTTTGAGCCGGTTTCCTACTCCCAGTTAAAAGATTTAGTTGAGGCAGTCAGGACTTATGGGGTGACGGCCAATTATACCACTGCCTTGCTTCAAAGGCTAACCATTAATGCTATGATTCTGTGGGAGCAAAAACTGTTCAATATTTTCCTGAATTAGTGGCTAAACAGGCAATTTTGATCCGAGAAAAAAAATAAAAATAAAAAAATAAAAATAAAAAAAAGAGGCAATTTTGGGTATAAAGTATTGTTTGATGCACTTTGCAAAAATTCCAGATAAATTAATTATTCCATACACCCGTGAGCAAGTTGAAATTTTAGCAGCCACAATGGATATGTGGGCAATTCTTGTTTGCTCATTTCCAAATGTAATTGATAATCATTATCCTAAGCATCCTCTCCTCGCCATAGTTAACAAAAATTTAGTGTATTTTCCTGTTGTCACTTCATAGGAGCCCTTGGTTGATGCTCTAACCATCTTTACGGATGGATCAAAATCTGGACAAGGTGCCTTTTTTGTTCAAGGACACAAACAGCCGGTAGTCTTTAATTTTCGGCCGAATGTCCCACAGACTGTTGAATGTTTAATTGTGCTTGAAGTTTTTAAAAGATTTGATCAACCTTTTAACTTATTTTCTGATTCATTATATGTTGTAAATGCTGTTGCTTCTCTTGAAGTTGCTGCTTCAGTTAAGCAGGCCAGTACAATTTCTAATGTTTTGTTACAGATTCAATCCCTTATCTTAAACAGAAAACATCCTTTTTATATTGGACATATTCGCGCCCACTCTATGTTGCCGGGCCCGATGGCAAGGTGTAATGATTTGGTGGACCAGGCAACTCGGGCTGTGGCTCTGGTCGCTGCTGATCCTGTAGAATTGGCAAAAGACTTTCATAGATTGTATCATGTACCTGCTAATACCCTTAGGAAAAGATATAATTTGTCCAGGCATGTGGCAAGAGATATTGTTAAAGCCTGTAAATCTTGTGTTACCTTTTTCATCCTCCCCATGTGGGGGTAAACCCCAGGGGGTTGAGACCAAACGCCCTATGGCAAATGGATGTTACTCATCTGACGGAATTTGGTAAGTTGAAATATTTACATGTGTCTGTGGACACCTTTTCTGGTGTCATTCATGCCACACCTCTGGCAGGAGAAAAGGTGTCTCACGTCAGAATACACTGCTTAGAAGCTTGGGCAGCTTGAGGAAAGCCCCTTAGACTCAAGATGGATAATGGCCCTGCTTATACTTCCCATGGTTTTCGCGCCTTTTGCGCACAAATGCAGGTTGCCCACACCACCGGATTGCCCTACAATCCTCAAGGACAAGGTATAGTGGAAAGAGCTAATCGAAGCATAAAAGAAATGCTTCAAAAGCAAAAGGGGGGAATTGCTGAGTCTGCGTCCCCCAGGGAAAGACTTTCTCTTGAGCTCTTTACCCTTAATTTTTTAATTCTAAATGACAACGATCAGTCTGCCACAGATCGGCATATGACAAGAGACTCCATGGATACTAAAGACATGGTTATGTGGAAGGATGTTATTAATAATAAATGGTATGGACCGGATCCGGTAATAACGAGATCCAGGGGAGCTGTTTGTGTTTTTCCACAGAGTCAAGAATTACCTCACTGGGTGCCAACGAGACTGACCAGGCCGGTGGAGACTGCAACAGAACCCCCTCTTGAAGATGCAGCTGATCTTCCTGCTGTTAGCAACAGTGCTAATAGCAATCCCTGTGATAGCTAAACCAATGATGCTGTGGGCTGTTACAATTTACTGACTGGATTGCCTCTGCGGTGTCCTTTTCCAAAGAGCGGGTGGGAGTCGGAATGTTTTTAGCCCGCTGCTTGGGAGGATGCGTGGTCTGCCTATGGTTGGTCTGTCGCCTTCGAGCACAAACCAGAAGGGACAAGGTTGTTATCTCGCAAGCATTAGCCGCTTTGGAGAGTGGATCCTCACCCCAGATGTCGGCCCTGAGAGGCAGTTAATCCTTACCATTCTGCATAGCCTTATCACCCCGAGGGATCAGGGGATCCCATTGCACCGGGACAGGTATGCAATTTGCAATTTGGGACAGGGTGCAAGGCAAGTGCACTGCACTTGAGGAGATGGTTCTCATCTCCTCAAGAAGAGCATGCTGGGTTGCAAGTGGGTTGATGCCCAAGATCCCACCTCTGCAAAAAAGGCATCGGACGGGCCTGGTCATCACTGGGGAAGGCGCGCCCCTCAGGCGAAGGCCAGTGCAAGGTCCTCTCATTAATGTCTTAGACAGAGGCCCAACCTCTACTCTTACCTGTTGCCATAAAACAAAGGGGGAACTGTAGGGAGCCGAGGCGAGACTCCGCCCACTCCCTTGCAGCTTTGAGGTAACCACCCCAGATGGTGCTTGGCGGGACGCCTGGGCTGTGCGCGTGCACGAGCCAGGTAGATTCCCCAGCCAATCCCATGACACCTGGTGACGGTGAAAGGCAGGCAACCAACAATAGAAAGACCCGCGTTCCGATTCTCCTATATAAGCGGCTGTGTTTCGGGTGCACGCTCTCTCGCGCCCAAGCTCTCCTACAACTAAAAGGCTCTCCAATAATGCGTGATCTGAGAAGACTCCTGGTGTGGTGGTCGTTTTTCCTCGCTGGTCGAGTAGACGGTCGCTACACAGGAGAAGGAAGACGAGGGCTTGCAGACTGCCCCGAGGTGGAGCCCAGTTACCTGTTCTTCACTTTGTAGACTACCATCTTGCTGCTTCCTCCTGGTAGGCCCATGTATTGTCATCCCAGATACTCCAATATTGCAGCAAGTGGGCCTTCTTCTTCATTTCTGGGAAATAATCCCCAGGTGGGGTTTTGCAGGTATGTGATTGTAACTGTGCATACCCAAGTTTGAGTTACACACTTTTGCTTATTCCTGTTACATTGTGGACCCAAGGGAAGGAAGGCCATACACAGAGTATTTTGGGCCTCCCTTCCAGTTTTTAGACTGCATCATACTGAGTTATGGGCTTGGATCCTGCTATGATTCTGTCTTTCCAAACCAGTGCTTCACCTGCTACATAGCAAGATGTACTGTTTTTCTTTTCTGTTTTTAATACTGTAGACAGGGGTTACATGAGAAAGGTAATGAGTACATTACTTCTCAAGCATTGTTGATCCTCCTTTGTGTTCCCCTTACCATTCCTTCCCTCCCATGTCCTCAACACTTCCCCCTAGCCCATGCATAAATTGTAAAGTTTGTTTTCCAACATAGTGTTTTGTACATCTCATTGTTAAAATGTGTCAACTTTTATCCCTATTTAAATATTATGTTTTTCCCTACTCCTCCCCAAAGTATACCAACATCAAATACAGTGAAAACAAGGGTTATACTGTGGTGGAGGAATATACAAAGCAACAAAAAAATCTCATGGTACATTATAAATATTTTAGAAACAATAACAAGAAAGGAAAAACCACTTGTGTCCCTATATTGGGGTTCATTTTGCTTAACTTCATCTTATCTGGTCATATGTATATAACTTTTGACATTTTCTATTTGTCCTAGACATATACTAGTTATTGCAAGTAAGGGAAACCATGGGAACTATGTTTCTTTGGCCCTGGCTTACATCACTTAATATATTTTTTCCAAGTCTTTCCATGTCCTAAGAAATTGGACAATATCATTTTTCTGGAGGTATCGAATTTATATACATATATATATATGTATATGTATATATATATCATATTTTCATGTTCCATTCAACTACTGAGGGGCACATGGACTGCTTCTATAGCTTAGCTATGGTTAAAAAAACAAAAAAAAAAACAAAAAAAAAAACAGTGCCATGATAAACATCATTATGCTCGTAGAGTTAGTATGGACTTGTTTCTGATTGCTTGGCTAAATACCCAAAAGTGTGATTGCTGGTTCATTGGGGAGCTCTATGTGAAGTCTTTTGAGGATCCTCCATATTACTTTCGGGTTCATAGGGGAGATCTATGTGAAGTCTTTTTAGGAACCTCCAAAGTGATTGAACATTTTTAAACTCCCATCAAGAATACAGTTGGGGGGCTGGGAAGATGGCTCAGTGGTAAACGCTTGCCTTGCATGCCTGATTCCCTAGGTTCAATTCCCCAGCACCACATGAGCAAAAAGAAAAAAGCCAGAAGTGGCACTGTGGCTCAAGTGGTAGAGCGCTAGCCTTGAGCTGAAGAGCTCAAGAGCTGAAGAGCCCAGGCCCAGAGTTCAGGCCCCATCACCGATCCCCCCCCCAAAAAAAAAATACAGCAGGGTACCCTTCTGGCCACATCGACTCCAGTATCTGTTGTTATTAGAGTTCTTTTTGTTATTAATAAGATCTTTTTTATCTGAGGATTAAAAACCCAGATTTATTTTATTATTTTATTTTATTATTTTTTATTGTGAAAATACAGTACAGAGTGGTTACAATTACATGGGCAAGACAATGAGTACATTTCTTATCAAGCATTGTTGCCTCCTCCTTTTTTTTCCTTTACCATCCCAGCCCTCCCATCTCCCTTACTCCCCCCTCCTGCCCCCACCCCGTGCCATCTCCATGTTGTATAGTTCGTTTTTCGACATAAGGTTTTGACTATCTCATTGTTGCAATGGGTCCACCAGTATCTTATTTAAACAATTTTTTTCCTTCCCCTCCACACATTATATCAACATCAAATACATTGAAATTGGGTTATTCCATGGGGGAGGGACACACAAAGCAACAAAGAAATCATCTTATAAATATGTTAGAAACAACAGCAAGAAAGAAAAAATATATTTGAGTCCTTATCTTAGGGTTCATGTTGCCTAATATCAACTTGTCTGCCAATGTCTCAGACATATACTAGTTATTGCAAATAAAGGAAACCATAGCACCTATGTTTTTTAGGCCTGGCTTATGTGAATTATTATAATTTTTTCCAAGTCTTTCTGTTTCCTAACAAATGGGGCAGTTGATTGAGGGAGTGTAAACTTGTTCAACCACTTTGAATGTACCATGTGGGATCCTAAAAAGACTCCACATTCAGCTTCCCTATGACCCAGCATCCCACTTTGGCCATTTACCCAAACGACCACAAACAAGACGATACTAAAGTTGCCAGCATAACTATGTTTATTGCAGCATTATTTACCATAGCTAAGATATGGAACCAACCCAGATGCCCCTCAGTAGATAAATGGATCAAGAAATTTGGTATATGTACACAATGGAATTCTATGCCTCCATCAGATAGAGTTCGGGAATCTAAATGTGGTTTTCATTTAAATTTCTATGTCTAGAGAGGTTAAGCATTTCTTCATGTGTCTATTGGCCATCCTTTTCAATTTCAGAGAAGTTTATTTTTAAGCTTTTAGCCCACTTAATTATTGGGCAGGTGTTTCTTTGAGGTGTTGTTGGGGGATTTAATTTTTTGAGTTCCAAGTATATTTTAGGTATGAGACCCTTATGGGTTGTAGGGCTAGTGAAGATCTTCTCCCAATCCATGGGCTTTCTATTGATCTGGCTAGCTATGTCCTTTGCCATGTAGAATTTCTACAGCTTAATGCAATCCCGTTTGTCCAACCTTTCTTTGATTTGTTGTGTTTCTGCATCTCTATTTAAAAAATTCAGGCATGTTCCCAGGAGACCTGGGGTTTCTCCTATTCTATCCTTTAATGTTTTCAGGGGGTCTGCTTTGACTCTGAAGTCTTTTATCCGTTTGGAGGTAATTCTGTTGCAGGTTTATGTATATGTATCTAGCTTTAGATTAACCAATTTTGCTATTTACTGAAGAGACTATCTTTCTTCCATTCTATTTTTTTTAATTGTATTTTATTTTATTTGGGAACATACTGTACAGAGGGGCTACAATTACATGGGCAGGATAATGCATACATTTCTTACCAAGCATTGCAGCCTCCTCCTTTGTTTACCCTTCACTTCCCTTCCCTGCCTCCCCCCTCCCCCCACCCAATTTTACCCCCCGCCCCCCACCCAATTATACCCCCCTCCCCCCACCCACCGACATTGTAAAGCTGGTTTTGACATGACATTTTGTACTTCTCATTGTTGCAACAGGTCCACCTGAATCCTTAAACGACTTGTTTGTCCCCAACTCCTCCACATGTTATACTGACATCAAATATAGTGAAAGCGGGGGTTACACTGTGGGGGAGGGACATACAAAGCAACAAAGAAATAATCTTGTAAATGCATTAGAAACACATGCATGAAAGAAACGAAAACATTAAAATACATATTTAAGGGTTCATTTTCCTAACATCACATTATCTGACCTTTTCCGCTAGACTCATACCTATACTAGATATTGCAAATAAGGGAAACTATGGGACCTATGCTTCTTTGGGCCTGGCTTACTTCACTCAATATAATTTTTTCCAAACCTTTCCATTTCCTAACAAATGGGGAAATGTCATTCTTTCTGATGGAGGCATAGAATTCCATTGTGTATATATACCACATTTTCTTGATCCATTCATCTACTGAAGGGCATCTGGGTTGGTTCCATATCTTAGCTATGGTAAATAATGCTGCAATAAACATAGATGTGCTGGTAGCATTAGTGTGGTCTTGTTTGTAAACATTTGGGTAAATGCCCAAAAGTGGGATTGCTGGATCATAGGGGAGATCTATGTGAAGTCTTTTGAGGAACCTCCATACTGCTTTCCAAAGTGGTTGAACAAGTTTACATTCCCACCAACAATGAAGTAAGGTTCCTTTCTGTCCACATCCCCTCCAGCATCTGTTGTTGTTAGAATTCTTGATTTTTGCTGTTCTAACTGGAGTGAGGTGATATCTCAATGTTGTTTTGATTTGCATTTCTTTTATGGCTAGGGATGTTGAACATTTCTTCATGTGTCTATTGGCCATCCTTCTTTCTTCTTCAGAGAAGCTTCTCTTTAAGTCTTTCGCCCACTTATTTATTGGGCCGTTGTTTCTTTGAGGATTTGTTGTTGGGTGGTTTAATTTTTTGAGTTCCAAGTATATTTTAGATATGAGACCCTTGTCTGTTGTATGGCTAGTAAAGATCTTCTCCCAATCGGTGGGCTTTCTATTGATCTTGCTAGCTATGTCATTTGCCCTGCAGAAGCTCTGCAATCTTATGCAATCCCATTTGTCCAACCTTTCTTTGATTTGTTGTGCTTCCTGGTCTCTATTCAGAAAATTTCGACCTGAGCCAAGGAGACCTAGGGTTTCTCCTATTCCATCCTGTAATGTTTTCAGAGTGTCTGCTTTGAGTTCAAGGTCTTTGATCCATTTGGAGTTGATTCTGGTGCAGGGTGATATATAAGGATCTAGCTTTAGTTTTCTACATGTAGTTAACCAATTTTGCCAGCACCATTTACTGAAGAGGCTGTCTTTCTTCCATTCTATTGTTTTGGCTTCCTTATCAAAGATTAGATGGCTATAGGTCTGTAGGTTGATTTCTGGGTTTTCAATTCTATTCCATTGGTCCTGAGGTCTGTTCTTATGCCAATACCAAGCTGTTTTGATTACTATGGCTTGATAGTAGAGTTTGAAATTTGGTATTGATATTCCTCCAGCAGTGTTCTTTCCGTTGAGGAGCGTTTTTGCTATTCGGGGTCTTTTATTGTTCCATATGAATTTTTGGATTGCCTCCTCTATTTCCTTGAAGAATGAGGGTGGAATTTTGATAGGTATCACGTTGAATTTGTAGATAGCCTTGGGAAGTATTGCCATTTTCACGATGTTAATCTTGCCAATCCAGGAGCTTGGGAGGTTTTGCCATTTTTTAAGTTCTGTGTTGATTTCCTTTTTCAAGATTTTAAAGTTTTCATCATAGAGGTCCTTCACTTCTTTGGTTAAGTTCATTCCTAGGTATTTTATTTTTTGTGGGTCTATTACAACTGGAGTTGCTTTCCTAATTTCAGCCACACTTTTCTCATTGTTGGCATATACAAAAGCCATTGATTTTGGGGGGTTAATTTTATAACCTGCTACTTTGCCAAAGTTTGAATCAGCTTGAGTAATTTGGGAGTGGATTCTATGGGATTCTTTAAATACAAGATCATGTCATCTGCAAAGAGGGAGAGTTTTATTTCTTCTTTCCCTATTTGTATCCCCTTTATGTCTGCATCTTGTCTTATTGCTGTAGCTAGGCATTCTAATACTAGATTGAAGAGACGTGGAGAGAGTGGGAATCCTTGTCTTGTTCCTGAGTTAAGAGGAAATGGCTTTAGTTTTTCACCATTGAGTATAATGCTGGCTGTAGGTTTGTCATATACAGCCTTTATTGTATTGAGGAATGTTCCATGGATTCCTAATTTTTCCAGAACCTTCATCATAAAGGGGTGTTGGATCTTGTCAAATGCTTTTTCTGCAACTATTGAGATAACCATGTGGTTCTTATTCTTGCTCCTGTTGATGTGATGAATAATATTAATTGATTTGCGTATATTGAACCAGCTTTGCATCCCTGAAATGAATCCTGTTTGATCATGGTGTATGATTTTTTGGATGAATTGTTGAAGTCGATTGGCCAAAATTTTGTTGAGAAGTTTTGCATCAATGTTCATCAAAGAAATGGGTCTATGGTTCTCTTTCTTTGATGAGTCCCTGCCTGGTTTTGGGATGAGGGTTATGATGGCTTCATAGAATGTGTTCGGTAGTGAGCTTTCTCTTTCAATTTCATTGAAGAGTTGGAGGAGTATTGGTGTGAGCTCTGCTTTGAAGGCCTTGTAAAATTCCGCTGTAAAACCATCTGGTCCTGGACTTTTCTTAGCTGGGAGGTCTCTTATTGCTGTTTCTATTTCAATGCTTGATATGGGCCTGTTAAGCTGGTTTAACTCATCTTGGTTTAGTTTTGGCATGTCAATATTTGCTAGGAAAAGGTCCATTTCTGTCAAGTTCTCAAACTTATTAGCATAAAGTTTTGAGAAGTATTCCCTTATAATGGTCTGAATCTTGGTTGTTTCCGTGGTGATGTTTCCATTCTCATCTCTGAGTTTATTAATTTGGGTGTGTTCTCTCCTTTTTCTGATAAGGTTTGCTAAGGGTCTGTCAATTTTGTTAAGTTTTTCGAAGAACCAACTCTTTGTTTTGTTGATTCTTTGTATAGTTTTTTTGGATTCTAATTCATTTAATTCTGATTTAATTTTGATTATTTCTTTCCGTCTACTGGATTGGGGTTTATCTTGCTGCTCTTTTTCAAGGAGGTTTAGATGTGTCATTAAATTGCTAGTTTCCGATCTCTCCAATTTGTTGATGTAGGAGCTCAGAGCTATAAACTTGCCTCTGAGTACTGCCTTTGCTGTGTCCCAGAGGAGCTGGTAATTTGTGTGTTCATTTTTGTTGAATAGCATGAACATTTGAATTTCCTTTCTAATCTCTTCCATGACCCACTCATGATTCAGCAGTGTGTTTTTCAGCCTCCATGTGATACTGGACTTTCTTTGGTGGCTTTTGGTGTTGAGATCTAATTTTATTCCCTTGTGGTCAGAGAGAATGCAAGGTATAACTTCAATGTTTCTGAATTTAGACAAGTTTGCTTTGTGGCCTAAAATGTGGTCTATTTTGGAAATTATTCCATGTTCTGCTGAGAAGAACGTGTATTCTGTTGCTGCTGGGTGAAATGTTCGGTAAATGTCTGTTAAGTCTAGTTGATGTATGCAGCTGTTTAGATCTGCGGTTTCTCTGTTGAGTTTTTGCCGGGTTGATCTATCTAGTGGGGAGAGTGGTGTGTTAAAATCCCCAACAATTAATGTCTTTGGATCTATATGGGATTTGAGGGAAAGTAGTGTTTCTTTGATAAATTTGGGTGCTCCATTGTTTGGCGAATAGATATTTAGAATTGTAATATCCTCCTGAAGGAGAGATCCTTTAATTAGTATGTAGCGACCTTCTTTATCTCTTCTTACGAATTTTAGTTTGAAGTCTACTTTATCTGATATTAGGATTGCAACTCCCGCCTGTTTATGAGGGCCGTTTGCTTGGTAGATTTTGTTCCAGCCTTTAACCTTGAAAATATGTTTGTTTTTACGGGCAAGATGTGATTCCTGCAGGCAGCAGATAGAAGGGTCTTGTTTTTTAATCCAACTAGACAGTCTATGTCGCTTAATTGGAGAGTTCAGTCCGTTAACCTTAAGAGATAGGACTGAGAGGTATTTGGGGGTTCCTGCCATGTTATCCACCTTCTTGGGGGCTGTGAAAGCTGGGTTCTTCCTAAGGTTCTTGGATTCTCAGTTTGGGTGCAGTTTCTTGGCCTTTGTTGCGTTCTTGTTGGTTTTCTATGTGTAGGACATCTTTAAGAATCTTTTGCAGGGCTGGTTTGGTGGAGATGTATTGTTTCAATTTTTCTTTGCTATGGAAGGTTTTTATTTGGCCTTCAGTTATGAAGGAGAGTTTAGCTGGGTACAGTATTCTTGGTTGATAGTTGTTTGTTTTTAGGGCGTGGCATACGTCATTCCAGGCTCTTCTTGCTTTGATTGTCTCTGCTGAGAAATCTGAGGTAATTCTAATTGGTTTCCCTTTATAGGTGATTAACCTTTTCTCCTTGACAGCTTTAAGGATCTTTTCCTTGGTCTGGGTTGATCCTGTGTGGATTATAATGTGACGGTGGGATGTCCTATTCTGGTCTGGTCTATTTGGGGTTCTAAAAGCTTCTTGTATCTGAATAGGCCTATCTTTTTGTATGTTTGGGAAGTTCTCTGCTAGGATCCTGTTAAACAAATTTCCTAGACCATTAACTTCTGTTTCTAGGTGCTCCTCTACACCCATTATCCTTAGATTGGGCCTTCTGATGGTGTCTTCCAGGTGTTGGATAGACCTATCATATTTCTTGGACTTGTCTTGGATGGTTGTATGTTCTTTCTCTATAATATCTAGGCTGTCTTCAATCCCTGATATTCGATCTTCTGCATGGTCTAACCTGCTGTCAAGACTCTCTACTTTGTTTTTTATCTCTTTTCCTTCTAATTGGTCAGCTTTGATGGCTTCAAGTTCTTTGTTGAAGCTCTGTTTTAGGTCTTGTATGAATTTCTTTCTTCCTTAATTTGGTGTTCAGTGTTTGTTCTCAAATCACTTAGTTGATTGGTTATGGTTTCTTTGGACTCCCATTCCTTCTGTTGGGTTCCATTCAGCATTCCCTTTGTGGTCTCCCTGACTTCCTTCAGCTCTTTGTTAATGGATTCCATGAATGTCTTTAGTGATCTTTGTGTATTCTCTACCTGGTCTCTTAATTCGTGAATTACTCTTTGATTAGTTTCCTCCCTTCTGTGGGATTCCTGCAGTTCTCTTTGAGTGTTCTCTGCCTGCTCATGCCATTCCTCCCTTTCTCTTTGAGTATTCTCAAGTTGTTCACGCAAATCCTGTATCAGTTTTTGAGAAGCTTCCTCACGCTTATGATATTCCTGTATAAACTTCTGGGATGCCTCCTCTCTCTCCCTATCACGCTCATACAGAGTCCTTTGTACATTGTCAAACTTCTCATTTATCATGTTTGCTATTAGTGTTTGTAGAGCTATTTGGGAACTCTCTTCTGGATTATTCTTTATCTGTTCTAATCCCTGATTATCAAGGATGGGAATTGAGATATCCGAATTTGCCATTTTTCTTGTGTTTTTCCGGCTTACTCGGCCCACCATTCTATTTTTTTTAGCTCCTTTATCAAAGATTAGATGGATATACGTCTGTGGGTTCATTCCATTGATCCAGAGGTCTCTTCTTGTGCCAGTACCACACTGTTTTGATTACTATGGCTACTAGAATTTGTAATTTGGTATTGATATTCCTCCAGCACTGTTTTTTCTGTTAAGGATCATTTTTGCTATTAGGGGTCTTTTATTGTTCCATATGAATTCTTGGATTGCTTCTATTTCCTTGAAGAATGAGGTTGGAATATTGACAGTTATTGTATTGAATTTGTAGATACCCTTGGGAAGTATTGCCATTTTAATGATATTGATCCTTCTGATACAGGAGCAATGGAGGTTTTTTCCAATTTCTAAGTTGGGCTTTGATTTCCTTTCCAGGTTTTTAAAGTTTTCGTCATAAGGTCCTTCCCTTCCTTAGTGAACTACTAGGTATGTTATTTTTTGTGGGTTTATTACAAAGTTAGTTCCTTTCTTGATTTCAGACATGCTTTTCTCATTGTTGGCATACATAAAAGACGGTAATTTTTGAGGGCTAATTTTATACCCTGTTATTTTGCCAATGTTTTGAATCAGCTTGAGTAATTTGGGAGTGGAGTCAGTAGGATTCCTTAAATACAAGATAATATCATCTGCAAAGAGGGAGGGGTTTTAGTTCATTTTCCACTATTTGGATCCTTTTTATGTTTACATCTTGTCTTATTGCTGTAAGTAGGCATTCTAATACGAAATTGTAGAGACGTGGGGAGTGGACATCCTTGTCTCATTCCTGAGTTAGGAAGAAATGTCTTTATTTTTTCACCATTACGTATAATGTTGGCTGGCTGTGTGTCATATTCATACTTTATAGTATTGAGAAATGTTTCTTTGATTCGTACTTTTTCCACAGCCTTCATCATAAAGGGGTGCTGGATTTTGTCAAATGCTTTTTCTGCATATACGGAGTTAACCATGTCGTTTTATCCTTGCACTTGTCGATGTGATGAATTATATTAATTCATTTGCGTATATTGAACCAGCCTTGCATCCCTGAAATGAATCCTGTTTGGTCGTGGTGTAGATTTTTTTGACGAATTTTTGAAGTTGACAAGCCAAAATTTTGTAGACAATTTTTGCACTAATGTTCATCAAAGAAATGGGTCTATAATTATCTTTCTTTGATGCTTTCCTGCCTGGTTTGGAATAAGGGTTATAATGGCTTTTTTATTGTAAAGACACTATACAGAGGGGTTAGAATTACTTGAGTAAGGTAATGAGTACATATCTTATCAAACATTGTTACCCCCTACTTTGTTTTCCCCTACCATCCTGTAAGGTCGGCTCCTGGATGGCTATCAGACTCCACCTTCCTTGCAGCAAAGTCTCCACCCAGTACCTGTGATACCTAGGCAACTGGGACACCTGGAAGAGGTCACATCTGCATCCACTGAGGTCACATCTGAATTTGATGTGGCCACACCTTTCTCGACCCATACCCTAGATAAGGGCTAGCACAGTCCCAGGCGCCTTCTCTCTGCTCTTTTCTAGATCTTTTCTATCTCTTCTCTTTTCTAGTTATATTCTCTTTTCTAGCTCTCCCTTAGCTCTTTTCCCCAGCTCTCTCTCTTTCTGTCTTTCCCAGCTCTCTGCCAGGCTTTTCCCCACCGAGTGGAGGACCAAGATGGCCTGGTGCCAGCCTGAAAGATGAATAAACTTAACCCTTATCTGAATACCACACGATTGGTGCTCTTCTTACATGGCTATCTCTTTTTAAAAACCTAACATAAATGGTGCTGTGACTCACAAAAAGGGCTTAAAGTCAGGATAGCTGGGATTCCTCTCTTTATTTTTCCTCTTTTTTCTTTTATTTTGTTTGTTTTTCCATTATGGCTCTGAGGAATACCAACAGTTCTGATGGCCTTTTGCAAACTGGTCTGTCTGCTGCACAATCAGTGCATAGATACCATTGCTGGCCTTCACATCCATGTCCATACCACTTCTCTACTCTGGTGAGTGAAACTGCTCTCTACAACTCTCTGTTGCTCTGTTGCTCTGTTGTACGAATGTGGCGCCATGCCAGAGAGCTCCTACGGCCTTTAGTTGACAGGCTGGTCACCTCTGAAGCCGAGGACACTTGGTTTTGGGGGCTTGGCCATTTCTCTCTAGAGGGTTCCGGGGGAAGTCAGGACTCTGCTTCTGCTGGTCATCTCTCCTTCACTCACCAGACTGACTCTCCTACTCATTTAATGGGGTGCTGTGAGTCACGCTGGAACCATGAAACCCCTTTGAAATGCCTCCTGCACTCCCTGGAAAGCCAGAGCACCTCATTTTTATGCCATTCTCAGATGTAGACCGTTTTTGCTACTGGAATGGTAAATGGTCAGAAGTCTGTTTACTTTCAGGCTCTCTTTGCTTTCTCTGCCATTCATGTCCAACTTTCCCTATCTCTCCCTTTCTCTTTTCTACATTTTGGCTTGTGCCCTGAAGAGGGTGACAAAAGCTGGGTCCCAGGGACTCCACCTCTAGGTTCCCTCTCAAAGTCTAGCCAATGTAGGCTTGATCTATTTGTTCAGGCTTTCTTTGCATTTTTAAAGAAATTCACATTCTTGAATTTGCCATCTTGGCCTCATGATGGGTTAAGGGTTTGGCCCCATCTGACCCTTAACCTTCCACCAAGCTTACTACTCCATCTATTCTAAGGTTCCTCGCTAACAAGTTGCTCTTTTCACAGGCTCTGGTAACTGAGGCCCAACCATCTGTATTGTTAGCAAAGATGTCTAAACGTTGTCAAAATTTTAGGTTTTGAGTTTTGTCTTTTGTGTTTTGTGTTGTGTATTCTACTGACTACGTGGTTCTAAAATATTGGGCATATCGATGCTAAAATTCTCATCAAATCTAATGAGTTTTGTCATTGTAGAATATTTGTTGGTCAGTTCTTGATAAGGAGCAGGTAAGCTCTACTTATTCTACTTCATCTCCTTGTTACTTTAATTGGAAATAATAGGGGGCTTTTGTGGCAAAAATTGCAGTTCAAAGCCAGCCCGGGCAGGAAAATCCCTAAGACTCCATCTCCCAACTAACCTGCAAAGAGCCAGGCTGGAAGCCTGGCTCAAGACTCATCTCTAACCAGCCAAACTCTGCAAGTGGTACTATAACTCAAAGTGGTTCAATGCTGGCCTTGAGCAGAAGTGCTCAGGGACAATGCCCAGGCCTTGAGTTCAATCCTCTTTGAATATCAACTCGGACAAGCCAACCTAGCAACGAGCACCTATACTCAGCCAATCTGGGGAACAAGGAAACATGGACTGGAGTAAGAGGAGATGCTGTCACATCAGCTACTTTGTGCCTGCCCTTTCAAAATTAACCAGTGCTGGGAGGTCTGTAGAAGTAAGAAGCCTGCCTATACCTATTAACTGAACAGAAATTTATATTCTTGCCTTTGTCACTTGACTTCTCTACCTAGTCGCCAGATGTCAGAAGTAGCTAGGGGCATTTCTATCAACATTTTCAGCCCCAATTCCTTCTTCTTGCCATTTATTTGCTCTCTAGTATTTGTTTTCCAGCCCCTCAATGTTCATGAGACTTCACCAGACTTCATCTAAGGACTCATGCCATCAAGGTACCGCTGCTACTCTCTGCCTTCTCTTGGAGGGGACCAAATTCCAGCCTTTTACCCCTATTGTCGATGCCCCTTGTCAGCAGGAAATAGCCAGAAAGAATTGTCACCCTATTTCATGATTATTAAAAGGCTGGAATGTAAGGTCGGCTCCTTGATGGCTATCAGACTCCAACTTCCTCACAGAAAAGTCTCCACCCAGTACCTGCATTACCTAGGCAACTGGGACACCTGGAAGAGGTCACATCTGCATCCACTGAGGTCACATCTGAATTTGATGTGGCCACACCTTTCTCCACCCATACCCTAGATAAGGGCTAGCGCAGGCCCCTCTCTCTGCTCTTTTCTAGATCTTCTCTAGCTCTTCACTTATTTTCTCTTTTCTAGCTCTCCATTAGCTCTTTCCTCCAGCTCTCTCTCTTTCTGTCTTTCCCAGCTCTCTCTTTCCCACGCCTTACCCCATCGAGTGGAGGAACAAGATGGCCTGGTGCCAGCCTGAACGATGAATAAACTTACCCCTTACCTGAATACCACGTGCATGGTGCTCTTCTTACTCAGCTATCTCTTTTTAGAAACCTAACACATCCCTTCCCTCCTTTCCTCACCAACTCGTCCCTTCCCCAACACCCAAAGCTATAAGTTCGCTTTCACCATAGTTTTTTGTACATTTCATTGTTACATTGGTTCAACCTGTATCCTTTTTTTTTCCTTTTTTAATTTTTTTTTTATTGTGAGACTACCATACAGAGGAGTTACAATTACATGGGCAAGTTAACGAGTACATTTCTTATCAAGCATTGTTGCCTCTTTGTTTCCCCTTCCCATCCCTTCCCATACTCCCCCTCTCCCCACATCCTATCCTCAACCCACCCCCTACAAAGTTGTAAAGTTTGTTTTTCGATATAATGACTTGTACATTTCATTGTTGCAATGGGCCCACCTGTATTCCTAGTTAAGCAATTTGTTTTTTCCCTCTCTTATTTCCCCTTTAGGCCTTGTCTCACTTAATTTCCACATTAGACTGTGTCCAGTTTGTATTCTTACCAGAATGTCCCTGATGAGGAGGAATGTGTGATCTCCTGGATTCCCACTGGCCCTTTGGGAACTGAGACCACTTTCAGTTTTAAATCTGTTCCTTCTCTCAAGGCTGTGGTGGGTGGTGGGACATCTCATTCTCTGAATTGTGTCCTAGTACTAAATCTCTTCAGAGAAAGTGAAAGAATGACATATTCTGCCTGAAGGAGTGAGTTTCTCCATTTCCAAAGAGGTCAATTAATATCTGATTCTGAGGCCCAGGTAGAGGTCCTTCACTAGATCCTCTAAGCTGGAGTGGAAGTTAGCACAGACTCCAGGCCATCGTCACATTTCTCCAGCTCTTTCTCATGAACCAAAAGATCATAGGAGTTGAGTTCAGAAACAAGGAAAAATGAGAGTAGCAGAATAATCATGGGCAGGGGGAGGAATTAGAAACTCTGGGTGAAAATGAGGTAAAAAAATCTCCTAGGATTACATCATTCGGGAATCACATCATAAGATTAGGGAATAAAAGTAATAAATTACTGCCTAAATTAGTAACAATTGCTCTGACTACAAATGTTCTGTCAAAAAGTAGGTGTCCTAGATCTATGTTGATGAGGAAAAGAGAGTAAATTCTTTGGTCACAAAGTTCTACTAATTGTCTTCATCCTTAGCACAGGTTGTTCTTTTTTTTTTTTGTCGGTTGTGGGGCTTAAACTCTGAGCTTGGCTGCAGTCCATGTGCTCTTCAGCTCAAGTTGAGTGCTCTACCGGTTGAGATACAGCACCAATTCCGGTTTTCTAGTGGTTTAGTGGAGATAAGAGTCTCACAGATTTGAGCTGAAGAGCTGAGGGACAGCGCCCAGGCCCAGAGTTCAAGCCCCACGACTGACAAAAAAAAAAAAAAAAAGAGTCTCACAGACTTTCCTGCCCAGGCTGGCTTTGAACCATTATCTTCAGATCTCAGCCTCCTGAGTCGTTAGGATAACAGGTGAGAGTCACCGGCACCCAGCTAGGTTATTCTTACTCTCTACATCTCTGTTACTTTTCTTTGTTGGATTCTAACAGTGACCTTTGAAAGTGTTAACATCTTCAGATGCAATTAAATTTTATTGTAATCTATTTGTTATGAAATAAAACAAATTATCTGGAAAAATCTGTCTACTGTACATTTTCTTCCATGGCCTATTTATTTGATGTTACTAAGTTTTTTTTTATAGTTTCATTTTTAAAGTGTGAGCAAAATGTTTTGTTAAATTGACACTAATTATTTGCACATTTTTCATATTTTTCCTTGTTTGTAAATGTGAAAACATATCTTGATCATAACCCCATATGTTTTCTTCCCTTCCCACAGAAACACAGATATCTTCAAACAATCACATCAACAATTTTGCCATATTCTCTCTCCTTCACATTTCTGATCCTTCTGTGAAACATTTTCAGTGTATTTTATGTTTTGGAATGAGTTTCTTCAGCATACACCAAATATGCATATATTTCATTCAAACTGGCACTGCAGATGAATGTTTTTCTAAACTTCATCAATATTCTATCCACAGCTTTTGATGAATCTGATTTTATACCTTCTTCATTAACCTTTTCAAATAATGTGTTATTAACTTCTTGCATTAGCTTCTTTTCCCAACTGTTGCCTTCTTAAAATTGCTTCAAATTAAAAACTATATATGATGGTCCTCTATGTGTTCACTGATATATTTAAATTTTGGTCTAACATTCACCTATTATAGGATATCTTTAACCTGTTGTAACTGCTTTGAAGATCAATATGGATGTTTCTCACAATAACAAAAATACTATTCCATAAAGCCCACTGCAAGTAGTATTAAGTGTATATCCAAAAATACTTTACAATGAAACAGCAGAAGCATTAACTTCTCTTATATCTGAGAATATGTTTATCCAAACATCCAGAGCTCCCCTAAATGGCTACACTGAGAATCAGATTGTCTATGTATTTAACAATGATATCCACTCTCCAACTTGGATCTGAGAACCAGTATCACCCTTAATAAACAACCAGTTGTTAAGCTCATTTCTTGATGCAAAAATTAATTTAAATGAAAAACCAAGATGGTAGATATTTTGAATCACATGGCCTCCAAGGAGTAACCTTGTGACCCTACCCCCACTCAAATAACAGTCTTCAGATTTGGGGAATCTTCCTTTGAAAGGGAGCCCTTAATTTGGGACAGATGTCTCCTCGACCGTCTCTAGGTCAGATCCTTGAACAAGAGGAGGAACTTGGGGAACTTTACCTTATATATGGTCAACAAACTTCACTATATACATAAACTGCTACTAAAACTTTTAAAAAGTCAACTAAAAAGAAAGCAAATTGGGCTAGGAATCAATACTAAAGTTCATGTTGGAGTTAACTATTTACTGGTCATTGGACTTCACATTTGCACCTCCTCTTAGCTTCTTAAATACTGTTACCAATTGGATTTTTGTCCAACTATAGGGGAAAGATAACTTTATTCTAAAACTGAACTTTTTTGGACATCTGTGGGAATTTTTCTCAAAAATAGGTAATTCAGTTATCTGGTACACATTCGTAACTCATCAGGTCCATCCACTTAAGGGATGAACTTCACAAGATTGTCCCCCTTCAGATGTCAATCATCATCACTTCTTTGTTAGATTTGCTAGAATGGTTCAAAGTCTTCAGAAAAAAAGTTTACTCCTACATGAAGGATTATCATAGGATATGACTCAGGAATTAGAATATTCCAATTTCTCTCCAGATGTGCCATTTTTCTGCTAACCAAGTGTTTAACAACTTAGAAACTCAGTGAACTTTGTGAATTTATTTTAAATTTTATTTTAATCTTTTAGTTGTATATAGAAGTTGCGCTTTCAACAATGAAGTTTCTGAATATAATGCAAAGTCTAGAAGGCAAATCCCAGAATAAAGAAATAAACTGTATTTAAGAGTGCTAAAATGAAATAGCCAGCATACTCAGTTACTAGGTAAACTACAATAAAAAATGAACACAGGAGATTGACCATACTTAGGGAAGCTGTAGAGTAGTAAACTGACAATACTCAAAGAATAAGTAAAATAGAGTCAAAACAATATTGCTGCACAAAAACATTACTAAGATCTCTGTTTGATTCCCTCCCTAGAGATTTATTTTAGTCCTAGCAATATATCCTGAGACCAAGTAATCGATCATTTATTTCAAAATAAAATGACCTATTTTTGGAATACTGTCCCGAAATTTTCTTTTGACTATAATAATCTATTGTCCTGGATAACAAAAAAATTATTGGGCAAGGATTATTTAAAGCTCTCCAACAGAAAGCAGTATAATGAAGCTTATCGAATTTCTTAAAAAAGTAGTAACTTTTACTTGAAGAGCTCTAAAATTGAGCCATATAGATTTACACCAGTGATATAAAACAAGAATGATGGAAAATGATAAAAGGTGAAGGGTCCCTAAATAAAAGGCCAAGTTGCAATTTGATGTGAAAACAGAAAAAAAAAAAAAACCCGGTAAACCAGGTATCAGTAACTCATATCTATAATCTTACCTATGCAGGAATTTAGAGGATGGCAGTTTGAAGCCAGTCTGAGCAGAAACATCTATGAGATTCCATCTCCAAAATAACTAGAACACTTGAAATACGTTCCGTTTGGAGGCTAAATGTAAATTGTTAGCTTATTTTTTCCAGCTTCTAGTGACTATTAATATTTCTTTCTCTGTGTTATCTTTTTCCATCACCAAAGCATATCACTCTAACTCTGCTTTCATCAACACATCTCAATGAAATCTACCTGTGCTGTGGTGAATAGAAATTCTTTTGTAAAAATACTTAAAATATTATCCCATCCCTCCCAACATACCTTTTTCCTTATTTGTCTTAATTTTACGTTATGTGCTAAATTTGTTTGCCGTTTAACCCAGCAGTTTATTTGTACAATGCATCTTAATCTATGTAATCACTTCAACATCATCAACACCTTTGGCCCACTCCTTCCCTTATAGTTCTCAGTTCTGTGGTATATACAATTAATACTTGCCTGTATTTTAGCCCTTCCCTCTTCATTCTTCTACCCCTCCACATAGCTCCCATCACCCCTCTTACAGAACCCATTTCTTGGTACTTATTTTGTTGGACATTGACATTTAAAAAAAAAACTTAAAGAGTTTTTTTCAAGAACTATTCTATTTCACTCTCTATCATAGAGTCTATTAAACTTCAGTGAATTCATTTGTAAGCCCTTTCTCATCCACTGCTTACCCTCCAGAAAATTATAGGCACATTGTAACTACCACAAATGAAGGAAATAATGAATATATTTCTCTGTGTTTATTGTAAGGACAGTCATGATTATATCCATGAAGGATATATTTGAATAATACAGTCTCAAGATTCTTTTTTTTTTTGTCTCAATATTCTTAATCAAATCTTCTCTATCTTTCTTTACCATCAACATGCACAAGTACTAAGGATTAGAATGTAAATATTTCTTGGGAGACCATTGTTAAACCTACCTTATTGATCCAGCAAGAATTAATTGTTTTTTGCAATACTAAAGATAGCTAGCTCTGGAAAACTGTAGGTTGTTTTCAAATGTAAATAAAGTGTTTTGCATTGTCAGAACTTTCCAAAAGTAGAGACAATTCCTTAGATCTGTGAGAAGATAATAAACTGGATTTTTTTATTCTAGTCGTGGGGCATGAACTCAAGGCATGGGCAGTGTCCATGATTCTTTTTTGTGATAAAGGCTAGAACTCTTAACACTTGCACCAGAGTGCCACTTCTGGACTTTTCTGAGTATTTATTAGAGATAAGAATCTCACGGAATTTTCTGTCTGCTTGCTATGAACCACAACCCTCAGATCTCAGCTCTCTTGATCCTTAGGATTATAGGCATGAGCCCTAGTGCCCGACATAAACTGGATTTTAACTATGCCATCCTAATATAATACTTGCGACATTCCAGAGTGCTAGGCAAAAACACATTTCTCAAAAATGATTCTATAAAGGAATTGTTAGACTAAATTACACTTTGCCAGAAAACCATGCAGACATGCATGTACAGAGAACAAAGAAAAGTTTATTGGCCGGAAACGGGGAAGAAGACCCCTTCTCACAGGGAGAAGTGAGAAGAAGCACCAGCTATTTTCTGAGGTAACCTATATAACCTAGGAGGTTTTGGAGGGGCTAGAAGGTTTTAGCAGGAGGAGACCCCAGTGTGGATGTGTGGGCCAGGGGCTTCATTATGGCAGACTAGAATTTATAGCTCCTGTCCAAATCATAGATAAGGAGTCTTGCAACTGACCAGATTTGAAGGTCAATCGAACGGCCTCTTGTTGCATTATACGGTGGTAGCTGCCCAAGAGAAATGTCATGTAAAGATAAAAGGGGTTGTCTGATGCCCCTCAGTAGATGAGTGGATCAAGAAAATGTGGGATTTATACACAATGGAATTCTATGCCTCCATCAGAAAGAATGACATTGCTCCATTTGTTAGGAAATGGAAAGGCTTGGAAAAAATTATATTAAGTGAAGTAAGCCAGGCCCAAAGAAACATAGGTCCCATGGTTTCCCTTATTTGCAATATCTAGTATATGTCTGAGTCAAGCAGAAAAGGTCAGATAAGGTGATGTTAGGGTAATGAACCCTAAGATATGTATTCAAATTTATTTTTCTTTCATGCGATTGTTACTAACACATTTATAAGAGTATGTCCCGCCACCACAGTCTAACCCACGCTTTCACTGTATTTGATGTTGGTATAATTTGTGGAGGGTAAGGGGAAAAACAAGACGTTTAAAGAGGGATACAGGTGGACCCTGCAACAATGAGATGTACAAGTCATTATGTCGAAAACGAACTTTACAAGTTTGGTGCGGGGGGGGGGTAGTGGAGGCGGGGATGATTAGGTGGGGGGACGGGGGGAGGATGGGAAGGGATGGGAAGGGGAATAAAAGAAAATAAAAATTAAAAAAACTGGGAGAGAGCAAGGGAAATGGTGACATTGTCCAAAAAGATATGTACTCTTTTCCTGATTTATATAACTGAAACTCATCTGTACATCACCTTCACAATAACAATAATATATTTTAAAAATGTAAAAAAAAAAGATAAAGGGGGTTGGAAGGTGATTATCTACTGCCTTTACTAAATGGGCCTCATGTTGCCTAGGAAGGGAGCATGCTAAACTATACAGAGGGGAAGGAGTATACTAAGTGTGTTAAGGGACCTCATTTCTCTAAGGTGAATCATATAAGGGGAATACCTATCTACAATGGCTTTGAACCGTGGTCCTCAGATCTCAGCCTCTTAAGTAGCTAGGATTATAATCCACCTCATCTTTATCAAGATTTATTTGGTTATAGAAAGTCTTATTTGGGATCATTTATATATTCTACTTTCTTTTTACTATTTCTATGATTAGATCCACTGGACATTTAAGAGATTGAATTGAATCTATGCATTATTTCCTATTGTATGGACATTTTAAGCAATTCTTGTTAAGTCCATTACATATCATATACTTTCATTCATTTACCTTTTCTTTGAATTACATGTCATAGTTTTAAATGCACTAATCCCAGCCTATTAAAAACCTTTTTTGCCTGCTAGTCCTGGGGCTTAACTCAAGGCCTGGGTACTGTCCCAGAGTTTTTCTCAATGGTAGTCCTCTACCACTTGAGACTTAGCTCCTCTTTCAGACTTTTTTTGTTTAGTGGAGATAACAGTTTGACAGACATTCCTAACCAGACAGGCTTCAAACTGTGAAACCATGAAACTATTATTCTCAGACCTATAGTTTAAATACTATTTTTAATAGAATTAACTTTGATTAAAAAAACCAACTTATACTTTTCAATTGATGTGTACCAGGACTTTTCAAAGCTTATTGATGTAAACTGTATGTATCAAAATTTAAAGTTTATTTGCTATTACTAGAGATTGAGCTATTGGTGCAGCTGATTTCCTTGAAACTTGCTCCAAACACAAGATAATTATAAGATAAGAAATTCAACAATTAACAGCAATTGGATAAAATCTTTCTAAGGGCCAAGAAAAGAAGTCTGAATATCCTGATAAATGCCCCATTAATAATCAACACAAGAAAAAACATGAAAAATTCCAACATATATGCTATGAAAATATGCAAGGATGAAAAATATGCCTGAACAATGCTCCAAGGGAATACATTAAACCAAAAGGTACTACTATAACCCTATTAGAATGGCCCAAATCCAAAGCATTCACTGAACCAAACGTTGAAGTCCATAAATAGAAACTCACTCATTGCCTGGAGAATGCAATTATACAGGTATGTTGGGAATAAGGAAAATGATGGCAAGGTTATATGGTGAAAATGTTAGGCTTTGTTAGAAATCATCTTCTTTATTGTTTACACAGAAATGCTAAAAACTCAAGTCTAAAACAAAATTACAATGTGGGCGTTTACAACAAGTTTATTCATAGTTGTCTAAACTTGGAAAGAACCAAGATGTACTTCAGTAGCTAACTGAATGGATAAGGTGTGGCCCATCCAGTGTAGTAATCGGTGCTAAAATATAAATGAGTATCCAGCAATAGACATGGAGGAAAGTTAAGCAATCACTAGTTAAAAGAAAAAAATCGGAATACTACATATATATGTACTATTTCTGAAATGTATGTACCCTTTCCAACAACATGGCATAAAAATGCAAAGCCATGAAGACATTAGAAAGGTCAGTAGTTACCAAAGGCCAAGGGACAGAGTTGACAAATGAGAAGGCAGGATAAAGAGAAATAGATTGATGCCATTGTGGTAGATTCATGGTGATGGTCATTCCATGAATGTGAATAAATATATACCAAGAATGAACCCTGATGGAAACTGTGGGAGATACCAGTTGATAATGATGTGTCATTTGGAACAATGTAACACTCAGTGGATATTGATAGCGTGGGAGGCCCTGGATATGTAGGGAGAGGTTATATAGGGAATCTCTGTATCTTCTACTCAATAATTTTTGCCATGAAATATAAAACCAAAAAAAAACTTATTTATGAAAAAATACAACTGCTCACACTCAAATATTTGCATGCTTTCGTTCAAAATATGTTAATGAAAAAGAATAAGCTTACAGCCAAAACTCATTTTTAAATCTAGTTTATCTCCAGTGTATGAGTATTTTATTACTGGTAATATAAATGCCCTTTAATGTAGGCCTTCTCATTTATTATCATGGAGAGTTCTAAAGTGAAATGAAAAGCAGCAGCTTCTTGACAAGCTTACAGATTTTAAATTATCCAGATGGGTGAAAGAAATGAGCGCTGCAAAGCTTTATCAACATTGATAGAATTGCATTATTGTAAAATGACATAAATAAGCCACTTCAAAAGCTACAACAAGTATATCATGTAAATTTCTGTTAGTTTTTGCCAATTGACAACTTTTGGACCTTAGGCATAAATAATACATTACCGTGCACAACTTGAGCCAATGCATTTGTTAGCAATTTCACACATTTCTAAAACTGCCTTCTGAGAGTTTACCATGGTAATCCTTAGACGAGTGTGTGTGTGTGTGTGTGTGTGTGTGTGTGTGTGTGTGTGTGCCCGCATGTGCATGTTACTTCAAAATGTAAAAGTACTTTTTATGAAAGTAGTAAGGGAACTTTTATTATGTGTTAGGTACTTCAACATTCAAGTTCCAACTCTTAATTTCCCCAAGAGACTGACAGCAACAAAAAGACAAACACCCAGAGAAAAACAGGAGGCAGAAAAAAAGAAAAAAAATTTAAAGGAAGAATTTCAGAACCGAGAAGGGCAAAGGCCACTCCCCCAATCTTTATTGGCTATGTGGCAATGTACCAAGCTGTGGCCAATCCAGCCAGGCGAGGGCTTCCAGAGTCTCCAGAGACACAGGGGATTGTATGCAAATCACCCTTGCAAAAGATGACTGAGGTACCAGTGTTGGACCCGCTGATTGCAACAAACAGAGAAACCTCTGAGCTGGGAGCCTGCACAAAGATCCAACCCCCACCCTTCACTCTCGGAACAGAGGGGTTCCATCCCACCAAAGCCGCTGGGCCGCACAGCAGGAACCCCAGAACTACATGGTTCGTCCACAGAAGGCCAGACCAGAAGAACTAAAAGATATTGGAGCTGATCAGGACAGTACAAACAGAGACAAACCCCAGTGTTCAGAACCTGCACAGAGACCCTTCCCTCACCCATTTGCTGTAGTCCTATCCCATGGCACCAACCCAAACAGCATCAACAGAGGCAGAAACAGAGGAGAATCACACAGAGCCACCACTGTTCAGCCCAGTCCACAAGCATCTCAAATGAACTCTGATTGCAGCAGCAACCACATACCTACATCACACAGAAACAACAACTAGCTCCAGGGTGAGCACCCCAGAAGAGACAGTGTATCCCTCAGGGGAGACCACAGATGGTGGGAACCCTTAGACCTTTAACAAGACCCATACCCCAACACCTGCACTAGAGGACCCACTAAAACTGGGAACTGTTTGAGAGCTCCACCAGACCACAGAGTATATCCAGCTGGCCAGTCTATATCCAGTACCCCTGGAATACTTTAGATATTTAGAAGGCGAGTTTGAAGAGCCTGGAATGATATATGCCCTGGCCTAAAGACAAACTTTCAACCAAGAATACTGTACCCAGCTAAACTCTCCTTCATAACCAAAGGTCAAATAAAAACCTTCCATAGCAAAGAAAAACTGAAACAACATATATTCCCCCAAACCAGCCCTACAAAAGATGTCCTACACATAAATAAACAACAAGAGCGCAACAAAGGTCAAGAAACTGCACCCAAACTGAGAATCCAAGAACCATAGAAAGTAACCAGATGTTGCAACCACCAAAAGGTAGATAACATGGCAAGAATTCCAAAATACCTCTCAGTCCTAACACTGAACATTAACAGAGTTAACTCTACAATTAAGCGACATAGACTGTCTAGTTCAATTAAAAAGCAAAATCCTTCTATCTGATGCCTTCAGGAGTCACCTTAACCATACAAACAAATAAATTTTCAAAGTGAAAGGCTGGAAGAAAATCAAACAACCAAATGGACCCCATAAACATGCAGGAGTTGCAATCCTAATATCTAAAATAGACTTAAAATTTGAAATAGTGAGAAGAGATAAAGAAAGTGGCTACATACTAATTAAGGTATCCTTCATATTACAATGGCAAATATTTATTTGCCAAACAACCGAATATCCAAATTTATCCAAGAAAAAAAAAACATTCTCTCAAATCTGTCAAAGATCCAAAGACATTAATTGTTGGGGACTTTAACATACAACTATAACCACTAGGTAGATCAACTGGGTAAAACCTCAACAGAGAAACTGCAGATCTAAACAAAAGCATAGGTTAAATAGATTTAACAGATATCTACCGAATATTTAACCCAGCAGCATCAGAATACACGTTTTTCTCTGCATCACAAGGAACATTTTCCAAAATAGACCACATTATAGGTGACAAGGCAAACATGTCCAAATTCAGACAAATTGAAATTATACCTTGCATTCTCTCAGACCACAAAGGAATAAAATTGGAACTCATCACCAAAAGCCATCAAAAAGAATGTCCGGTAACACATGGAGGCTGAACAACACACTGTTGAACAACCAGTGGGTCATGGAAGGGATTAGAAAGGAAATTCAAATGTTCATGATATTGAAAAAAACTGAACACACAAATTGCCAGTTCCTCTCTGATTTCCTACATCAACAAATTGGAGCGATCTGAAACCAACAATTAAATGAGACATCTGAGCCTCATTGTAAAAGAGCGGAAAGATAAACCCCAATCCAGTAGATGGAAAAAAGTAATTAAAATTAAATCAGAAGTAAACAAATTAGAATCCCCAAAAAACAGAGAATGAATCAACAAAATAAAGAGTTGGTTCTTCGAAAAAAAATTAACAAATTGACAGACTGTTAGGAAACCTTATCACCAAAAGAAGAGAACAAACCCAAATAAACAAACTCAGTGATGAGAATGGAAACATTACCACAGAAACAACCAAGATTCAGAACATTATAAGGGAATACTTATTAAACCCTTATGCTAATAAATTTGAGAACCTGGCAGAAATGGACCTTTTTCCTAGCAAATATTGACATGCTGAAACTAAACCAAGATGAGTTAAACCATCTTCACAGGCACATATCAAGGACTGAAATAGAAGCGGCAATAAGAGACCTCCTATCTAAGAAAAGCCCAGAACAGGTGGATTTACAGCAGAATTCTGATAGGTCTTCAAAGCAGAGCTCACACCAATACTCCTACAAATCTTCAATGAAATTGAAAGAGGAAGTTCACTACCGAACTCATTCTATGAAGCCATCATGATCCTCATCCCAAAACCAGGTAGGAACTCATCAAAGAAACAGAACTACATACCCATTTTTTGGTGAACAGTGATGCAAAATTTCTCAAGAAAATTTTGGCCAAACTACTTCACAAATTCATCCAAAATAAATCATACACCATGATCAAACAGGATTCATTTCAGGAATGTAAAGCTGGTTCAATGTATGCAAATCAACTGATATAATTCATCGCATCAACAAGAGCAAGTATAAGAACCACATGGTTATCTCAATAGATGCAGAAAAAACATTTGACAAGATCCAACACCCCTTTATGATGAAGGTTCTGGAAAAATAAGAATCCAGGGAACATTCCTCAAGAAAGGCTGTATATGACAAACCTACAGCCAGCATTATACTTAATGGTGAAAAATTAAGCCATTTCCTCTTAACTCAGGAATGAGACAAGGATGTCCACTCTGTCCACTTCTCTTCAATTTAGTATTAGAATGCCTAGGTACAGCAATAAGAAAAAATGCAAACATAATGGGAATCGAAATAGGGAAAGATGAATAAAACTCTCCTCTTTGCAGATGACATGATCTGTTTTTAAAGAATCGCACAGACTCCACTCCCAAATTACTCCAGCTGATTCAAAACTTTGAAAAAGTGGCATGGTGTAAAATTAACCCTCAAAAACCCATGGCTGGATCCTTTTCCGGTTCATAAGTGTGATGATTGGATTCTCATGTGCTTGGGTGAAATGTGCCTCCCTCTAAACCTTGTTACAACTAGGGCATATTACCCAGCTGATGTAAAAAAAAAAAATCCATGGTTTTTCTGTATGCCAACCATGAGAATAGCGTGGCTGAAATCAGGAAGCAATTCCATTCTTAATAGCCCCACAGAAAATAAAATACCTAGGAATACATTTATCCAAAACATTAAAAACCTGATAAAGGAAATCAAAATAGAACTTAGAAAGTGCAAAAAACTCCCATGCCCCTGGATTGAAAGGATAAATATGGTGAAAATGGCAATACTTCCCAAGGCTACACAAAATTTCAATGTGATACCTATCAATATTCCAACCTCATTCTTCAAGGAAATAGGAGAGGCCATCCAAAAATTCATATGGAACAATTAAAGACCCCGAAGAGCAAAATTGATCCTTAATAGGAAGAACAGTGATGACATTTTCTGCTTGTCTCACAAATATACTAGTTATTGCAAATAAGGAAAACCATGGAGCCTATGTTTTTTGGGGCCTGGCATACTTCACTTAATATAATGTTTTCCAAGTATTTTCATTTCCTATCAAATGGGGCAATGCCATTCTTTCTGTTGGAGACATAGAAAAAGTTGGTATTAGGTGAAATGAACCCCAAGATAAGTTTCCAAATATTCTTTCTTTAAGGTGATTGTTTCTAACATATTTGTAAGATTATTTCTTTGTTGCTTTGTATGTCCCTCCCCCACAGTATAAGCCCTGCTTTCACTTTATATCATGTTGGTATAATTTGTGGAGGGGAAAGGAATAAACAAATCGTTTAAATAGGGATAAAGGTGGACGCATTGCAACAATAAGTTGTACAAGTTGTTATGTCGAAAAATGAACATTTCAACATTGGCTACGGGGGAGGGGGGAATTATGGGGGTGTTAAGGGGGGAGATAGGAAGGTATAGGAAGGGGCAACAAAGGAGGAGGCAGCAATGCTGGATAAGAAATATACTCAATGGTTGAGAAGGTGGCTCAGTGGTAGAGCACTTGCATTGCATGCATGAGGCCCTGGGTTCGATTCCTCAGCATCACATAAGTTAAAATAAATAAGACAGAAATGGCACTGTGACACACGTGGTAGAACACTAGCCTTGAGCTGAAGAGCTGAGGAACAGCACCCAGGCCCAGAGTTCAGGCCCCATGACTGGACCCCCCTTCCAAAAAAAAGAGAAATGTACTCATTATCTTGTCCATGTAATTGCAACTACTCTGTGCGGTATTTTCACAATTAAAAAAAAAGAACAGGCTGGAGGAATATCAATACCTAATTTCAAACTCTACTACAAAGCCATAATAATCAAAATAGCTTGGTAATGGCAAAAGAACAGACCTCAAGACCAATTAATAAAATTGAAAACCCAGAAATGAACTTACAGACCTATAGCCATTTATTCTTCAATAAGGGAGCTAAAGAAATAGAATATAAGAAAGACAGTCTCTTCAGTAAATGGTGCTGGCAAAATTGGTTAATTACTTGTAGAAAATTAAAGCTACATCCTTATATATCAATCTGTACCAGAATCAACTCCAAATGGATTAAAGGCCTTTGAGTCAAAGCAGACACTCTGAAAACCTTACAGGATGAAATAGGAGAAACCCTTGGTCTCCTTGGCACAGGCCAAAATTTTCTTAATAGAGACCCAGAAACACAACAAATCAAAGAATGATTGGACAAATAGGAGTGCATGAAATTGCAGAGCTCCTGCACGGCAAAGAACATAGCTAGCAAGATGAATATAAAGCCCACAGATTGGGAGAAGATCGTCACTAGCCATACAATGGACAAGCATCTCATATCCAAAATATACCTGGAACTCAGAAAATTAAATCCCCAACAACAAATTCACAAAGAAACAACTGTCCAATAAATAAGTAGGCTAAAGACTTAAAGAGAAACTTCTTTGAAGAGGAAGAAGCATTGCCAATAGACACATGAAGAAATGCTCAAACTCCCTATCCATAAAAGAAATGCAAATCAAAACGACATTGAGATACCACCTCACCCCAGTTAGAATGGCTATAATCAAGAACTCTAATCACAGCAGATGCTTTAGAGGATGTGGACAGAAGGAACCCTACTGCATTATTGGTGGGAGTGTGAACTTGTTCAACCACTTTGGAAAGTAGTATGGAGATTGCTCAATAGATTCCAAGTAGAGCTCCCCTATGACCCAGCAATCTCACTTTTGGGCATTTACAAAATGATCACAAAGAAGACCATACTAAAGCTTACTGCACGACTATGTTTATTGCAGTATTATTTACCATAGCTAAGATATGGAACCAACCCAGATGCCCCTCAGTAGATGGTATATATACACAATGGGATTCTATGCCTCCATTAGAAAGAATGATATTGCCCCATTTGTTAGGAAATGGAAAGACTTGGAAAAAATTATATTGAGTGAAGTAAGCCAGGCCCAAAAAAACATGGATTCCATGGTTTCCCATATTTGTAATTGCTAGTGTATGTCTAAGACAAGCAGAAAGGGTAAGATAATTTTATGTTAGGCAAAATGAACCCCAAGATAAAGATTCAATTTTTTTTTCTTTCTTGCACTTGTCTCAAACATATTTATAAGATGATTTCTTTGATGTTTTATATGTCCCTCCTCCATGCTATTACCTGTGCTTTCACTGTATTTGATATTGATATAATTTGTGGAGGGGAAGGTAAAAACCAAATCGTTTAAATAGTGATACAGGTGGACCCATTGCAACAATGAGATGTACAAGACATTATATCGAAAACAAACTTTACAACTTTGGCGGGTGCGGGGGAGGGGTAGGGGATTCAGTGGAGGGGGAGGAGATGGGAAGTGATGGGAATGAGAAACAAAGTAGGAGGTAACAAGGCTTGATAAGAAATGTACTCATTACCTTCCCATGCAATTGTATCCCCTCTGTATGGTTTTTAACAATAACAAAAAAAAAATACTTGGGTGAACTTGTGTCATCAAACATGCAAATTCACAGATGTGTTATTAAAACATACATATTTTCTTTGAGGGGAATCTTGGGTAAGTTATTCATAATCTTCTAGTTTGTTCCTCAGGGAGAAAAACAGAATGAGGATACTGTGATTTCAGTTGCTCCTGATAAGTGTAAGTGGGGAAATAATGGAGGACAATGACTAGACGTGTAATCCTTGTGACTCAACAGGATGAGATCAAAGGACCTTTGTTCGAAGCCAAACCCAGGAAGGAAGAATGTATATGACACTCCAATCTCTAATAAACTATTAAAATATCCAGAAATGGGGGTATAGCTCAAGTAGTCGAGTGTTAGCCTCGAGCAAAAAAACTCAGGGACAGGACTCAGACCCTGAATTCAGGCCCCAGGACAAAAAAGGCAGGTTGCACACAAAATAATCTGGAAATAGAGTTGTGACTTGAATAGTATAGCAGTTTTTTATAGAGAAAATGAAAAGAGGGAGCATGAAGACCTGAGCACAAAGCCCTGAGTTCAAGCCCCACTACTGATCCCCTACTCCTCCTCTCCGCAAATGTTTTGATTTCTAGTTTGTAAGCAAGATGAAGTAGGTGCATTTCTTCTTGTCTCCCCACCAAGCGCAACCAATAAGCATGGATGTCACATATCAAATGAACATGAGGCAAGTAGAAGGAAGATCAAAGACCTTCGGGCCTGAATGAAACGCATGGTGGTGTTTCCTTGTTTTCCCTCATATTCCAAACGGAAGCTGACACATGAGAAACAGTGGGATACAGAAGAACAACGTAGGTAGATGATACTCTTTTAGATAATAACTGCTCATCTCCAGCCAAATACTTCAGGAAGCTTGCATTCTACCTCTTGGCAAAGGATACCTCCCAAGGCAGTGCTCAGTTTCTTACTGTGACATCAATGGAGAATCACAGGGAGTCTGGACCTCATATATGCAGAGAAGGAGCCTGTGGTGTAATTCACACAGTCTTAGAGGAGACTTGGAGGGAACCAGAATTTCACACCTTTCTAGCTGGAATAAAGTCCTAGCCCTAATACCCTCTACCTATTGATGGCAGCATAAGACTCCTGGGGCCAGCTCACAAGGCACTCCACAGTGAAAGGTTTCTCTCCATTGGCAGGAAACCAACCACTTCCAACCTCATCTGGCAGCTATGGGCAAAAGTCTCTGCAATGAGTACATGATCTGAAAATCCTATTCTAAAGAAGACCAGTAAAACCCTGAGACAGACATCAGGAATGCATGTTCATAAGACAATTTTTCACCTTGACAAACAAAAGACAACATTGCCACCAGCTACTTGATACTGATGTTGACATTATTTGACAAAGATTTCAAAGTAGCCATCCTAAAATAAACATTCAAGTCGCAATTATAAACACATTTGAGATAAATGGAAAAAAAGTAGATAATGGAATTTTTCGAACTTAAATGAAACATCTAACATAAAATTCTGTGTACAATCACATGGAAGACAGAAGAAAGACTCAGTGAACTTGAAGATTACAGTAGAAATTATGTATGTGGAAGTCAGAGAAAAAGACTGAAAGGGAAATGGAGACAAAAGAAAATAAACAGAAGATCTAATATTTGTGTCATTGGAAGGAAGCTGGGTGGAAATATGACAATAATGGAATGGAACCCACTGAAAACTGTAAAAATGGAGGAAATGAATCTGACCTGACTGCAATATATGCATACATGGAAATACCACAAAGAAACATCAACCTAACAAAATGTAAGCTAACTATGCAAAAACAAAAACAAAAACAAAAACCCTGAAGAAATCATTTTTGTAATCAATGCAAGAAAAATGGCCCCTTAACTATAATAAAAAATATTTGCCAGGTACCAGTGGCTCATGCCTGTAATCCTAGCTACTCAGGAGCCTGAGCTCTGAGCTCGGGCAGTAAATTCCATGAGACATTCTCCAATTAACCACCAGTAAACCAAAAGTGGTGTTATGGCTCAAGTGGTAGAGCACTTGCCTTGACCTGAAGAGTTCAGGGACAGTGCCCAGGCCCAGAGTTCAAGCCCCATGACTGCCCCCCCCCAATTTTTTTTTGTCAGAAGACACAGGGGTCAAAACAAATATCTTCTAGAAATCAAGGCAAATTCAAAGCATTTCCAGACAAAGAAGTAAAACAATCATTACTATAGGAGTTCCTAAAAGAAGATTTTAAAAAGAAAATAACAGAGAATAAATCTCAGAGCTCATGAAGAGAAAATAGGAGCAAAGGCAGGGTAAAATGCATTAAACTTTGTTTCTTCTCTTGAGTTGTAAAGGTATGTTTGACCAGCTCCTGTACCAGGATACCCAGCAGGGGTAAAGAGATAAATGAAGAGGAAAAATAAGGATATATATTGCCAAAAAACTTTATGATACTATATAAAATAGAACAAAAAGAACTTGTTGAAAAGGATTTAAGAAAGGGGAAAAAAGATAAAATGATAAAAGGAATGATTTAGATTGGGGTACATTGTACACATGTATGGAAATATCTCATCTTGTATAAATAATGTATGCTGAAACAAATAATGAAATTTCTTTACAAACTGAATAAAAAGTGCTAAGAGAGCATTGTGAATATCTCATAACTAAATGATAGCTGAGTACTTATGACTCATACCTATAATCCTAGCTACTCAGAATGCTGGGATCTGAGGATCATGGCTTGAAAGCCAGCCTGGGCAGGAAAGTCCGTGAGACTCTTATCCCCAATTTAAATGCCAAAATGCTGTAAATGTAGAGCTGTGGCTCAAATGTTACAGCCTTGCTTGGAACAAGTTAAAGAAATTTAAGCGCCAGCATTGGCACAGATGCACACAAAAGCATTCACATACATACATACACTGGGTCCTATATTCTATTCCCCAGGATGATAAAAAAGATAAAAATATTAAATTAGAAAGACAAAAATGAGTAATTTACATTGTTTTTTTTTAAAAAAAAAACCTACCATAGCCTGGTGACTGTGGCTCATTTATTTAACTCAAGCTACTCAGGAGGATGAGATCTAAGGATCGTGGTTCATAGCCAGCCCAGGCAGGAAAAGTGATGTGACTCTTATCATCAATAAACAGTCAGGAACCTGGAAGTGGCACTGTAGCTAAAGTTGTAGACTGCTAACCTTGAGCTGTATACTAGAGGGACAAAGTCCAGGCCCAGAATTCAAGCTCCAGGACAGAGAAAAACAAACATAAAAACAAAAACCAATAAAAAACTGCCATAGCCGCATTGTGACTTATGTGGTAGAATGTTTTTTTTTTTCCCATAAACGAGGTATGGGTTCAATCCCCAGTGTTTTTTACACCAAAATAGCCCAATAAATTCACACTAACAAAAAATACATCATACTTTAAAAAGAAAATTAAAATTTACAAAAAATTTGAAATACAGCTAAAAGGAGAACCATGCCTCAATCGTGAACAACAGTACAGACCATCAAGAACGTATTAATTTCCATCAAAACAATCGATACATTGAATGCAATACTATAAAAAGCCTTCACAGGAATTTGTATAGTTCAGAGGCCCCATCAATTAGGAAAAATAAGACGAGGAATAGCAGGCAGATACAATGGACAAAGGTCTCACATCTAAAATATACTTGGAACTCAAAACATTAAATCCCTCAAAAACAAATCCTCAAAGAAACAATGTCCAATAAATAAGAGGGCTAAAGACTTAAAGAGAAAATTCTCTGAAGAAGAAAGAAGGATGGCCAATAGACACATGAAGAAATGCTCAATTTCCCTAGCCATAAAAGAAATGCAAATCAAAACAACATTAAGATACCACCTCACCCCAGTTAGAATGGCAAAAATTAAGAACTCTAATAACAACTGACGTTGGAGGGGATGTGGACAGTAGGGAACCTTACTTCATTGTTGGTGGGAGTGTAAACTCGTTCAACCATTTTGGAAAGTAGTATGGAGGTTCCTCAAAAGATTCCGCATAGAGCTCCCGTATGACCCAGCAATCCCACTATTGGGCATTTACCCAAATGTTTACAAAGAAGACAACACTAAATCTACCAGCACAACTATGTTTATTGCAGCATCATTTACTCTAGCTATGATATGGAACCAACCCAGATGCACCTCAGTAGATGAATGGATCAAGAAAATGTGGTATATATACACAATGGAATTCTATGTTTCCATCAGAAAGAATGACATTGCCCAATTTGTTAGGAAATGGAAAGACTTGGAAAAAATTATACTAAGTGAAGTAAGCCAAGCCCAAAGAAACATATGTCCCATGGTTTCCCTTATTTGCAATATCTAGTATATGTATGAGTCAAGCAGAAATGGTCAGATAAAGTGATGTTAGGAAAATGAACCCTAAGATATGTATTCAAATGTTTTTTTCTTTCATGCATTTGTTTCTAACGCATTTATAAGATTATTTCTTTGTTGCTTTGCATGTCCCTTCCCCACAGTATAACCCCTGCTTTCACTGTATTTGATGTTGCTATAATTTGTGGAGGTAAGGGGAAAAACAAGTCGTTTAAATAAGGATACAGCTGGACTTGTTGCAACAATGAGAAGAATAAGTTGTCATGTCAAAATCGAAATTTACAACTTGGGCAGAGGGGAGGATTGGGTAGCGGGGGATAGAGGATGGGAAGGGATGGGAAGGGTAAACAAAGGAGGAGGCTACAATGCTTGATGAGAAATGTAATCACTATCTTGCCTATGTAATTGTAATCCCTCTGTACAGTATTTTCACAATGAAAAAAAAAAGAATTCTACCACTGTCAACATTCAGTACAAAGATTCCAATTCCAAAATGCCATTTGGCTAGTTGGTGTTTATCCAAATTTACTTAGTCTTTCCTCTACTTTACTCTCATCCTCCCGTACCATTGCACATCCACACACTCCCCAGATTTTAGCTTACAGTGATCATAACATTTTCCTGAAATAAGGATTCATTAGTGAAAGAATTAGCATTTAATTGTTAGCAAGTCAACTTCTTCAGTAATAACTCACAATGAGCTTACAGATCCACCCTTAATTTGGTCAGACCAGGTGCACACAACATAGTAAAATGGAAAAAAAACAGCATTTTAATGTCAGGTGGAGCACTATAGTACCTACCCCCATACCAACATGTGCTTAAAATGGTCCTCACATGTGAGGGCAGAATACCTTCTTGTCTTTGTGAGACTCTTGATTTTCAGGGAAGCAGGAGGCTGAGACTGAGCCCAACCCTTACACTTCTCAGTTTGCTTGCCCAGTATCAGAAAACCTTAATAATCTGCCCAAGGAAGGTATGCCAGGGTACAGGTGAAGAAAAGACAGGCGCCTAAAACTTGGCATGGGATTTCTGAGAAGACACCGTTATACTAAGAATTATGGCTTTTAGAAGTGGCTCAGTATTGTTTGTGGTCAGACAGTGTGGGCATGCAGGACAATGAGGGGACTGGCAACTTTTATACGCTATCATCCTATAGTGAAAAAAAAGAGGAAAAAACCCCAAATGGGGCTGCACTGGTCATTTATTTGATGTCAAATATTGGGTCTGAAGAGTACTGGTTGTGAACCTGGACTGCTAGGCATAGAGCGTAGGATGTGAATTGAGTTATAAATGGAGGGATGGGTTGATGGAAAGATTTGTCAATTGCAAAACAGTAATTCACATCTACCAGGGATTTCTCATAAAGGGACATTACACTCAACTATATGAACCCATTGACACTGGTCATTCTTGGTTGCTGGCCAATCACTTCCTGGCTTATCAGACAACACACCAAGTGGCCATGGTTTGGTGGGCACAGAGGGCTAGCATATAAAGGTCAGTGAATGCCTGGCATGTTAGCATGGAGTACCAAGTTTTAGCCACCCTGCACTGCTCATTCCCAAGGTTCTCAGCCTGTTAGCTCCTTTTGGAAAACTCACTGCTCCAACGGGAACAGGTGCTGCATTCCAGGCCTCGCTGTCTTGCCCTCCAGGTCTCAGAAGTCCCCAAAAGGCTGTTCTGAAGTTGTGGGGGCCTAATGCAGGCAAAGGTCAAGTGTTGTAAGTTCCAATTCATAGCAATGATAGGGTGCTGCAGAGCTCTGTAATGTTTTTTGCCTCCAAGGGAAGGAGGCCCTGTTGGTACATGGTGCAACAGGGCTTCCTGATCCTCCCTGCCCAACAGTAGCTATTCTGGCTTGAGCAGTACAAAGGGATGGGGCATGAGGCACCCTGGGGACAAGCACCCACCAGTAGAAGGGTGGCTAGGGCAGGTACATCTACAGAGAACAATGCCAGTGCTGGGGGGCTGTGTGCTTTTATCAACGTTTCCACATTTCAGTTTTCAAAAACAACTTAGACTTTAGAGTAAGTTTCAACCTATGGAAAATTTACACGAGTGTTTTCCTGGACTACCCCAGCTCTCCCTCGATGCACATGTCATAATCAAAGCCAGAACATTTCCAATGAAGTCATATTAGTCACTAAACACAAACCCCATGCTAACCTCACCATTGCCTCCCTCTGTCCTTCTCTCACTCAGGAGTCTGTTTGGTCCTGCATATCCCTCCTCTCTTTCCCTTTAAGGAACAAAAGTGTCCACCAAACTTCCATGCTTAGACATTGTGAGGTGTTCCACTCAGCATTTGCTGTCTTGGTAGGCATGGATTGAGGGATGTGGAAGGACTCTTCCTTCCTGGCCAGGAGTCCACAGAGCAACAGATGCTACAGCCATCTCTGTGAATCACAGTGGGACACCGAGGTCCCCAAGCTTACACTTGTTCATGGTACTCCTGTTAGAAGTCACAGTCTTGGATTTGGTCGGTAGGTGAGTTATACTACTATTTTGTGCTGGTCATTTTTCAGTTGTAGTCTTGTTTCCTATCCAGGTACATTATAGGGCCTGGACTCACCTATTTTAGGCTTCCTATTGTAGTGAAGTTGATATGCATCCCTAGCTTAAGAGGAGATGTCACCCACCTTTTGGCCTGGGCTGGTCCTGAATAATAATAGTCCACATCTCAGCATCCTAAATAGTTAGGATTGCACAGGCTCCTCCCAGCTCCAATGTTCCTTCCTTCTCAACCCTACCCACTCAGCAGTGACTGACAGCTCTCTCTCCTCAGTTATTCTTACCTTCTGAAATTTCAGAGAGGAGACACACATTTTCTTCTTCATTGTACTCTCATTGCTCCCAAGAGTGCTTGAAATTGTACTGTCTATCTCTTCTCATTTTAGGCTCCCTAAGGAAGTGATACCCCCGGATCCTGGATGTTTCTCCATAAGGAGGCAGGTCCCAGTGACACAGAGGTAAACGTAGTCATGAACCCCAAAGGGAGGTCCTACTACGCCAGCTGCGGGCTGTCAGTTCCTTCTGAAACTCCTTCAGCTACAGTCATTCTCCATGATATAGTAGTCTTCCTGCACTCCCCATATTGATGGGTATGAAGACAGCATCATGATAATTGGCCAGGTCAAACTATGGGCACTCAGTGATGGAGCTAAAGGAGTTTCACTTGTTCCCCTATACAATCTGATATCCAGTCCCTCCCTTCAACAGAGTTCAATCTCTGCGGATGCCCTTCTCTATCAATTCTCTCAGTCTCTCTCTAGAACTAAGGAACAGGTGTATGTAATTGAGAAAATGCAAATAAAATCTCTCATCATGTTTGGGCTAATTTCAATAGGGAAAAAATGAACTACAAATTTATACTGAAACCGTCTCCCCACTTCTTTTATTTATGAAAGTTTGATCCCTAATTGCTTTTGTGTGTTTGTTGGTGGAGGTGTATAGGTACAGTTGTAGGGGTGAAGTGAATAGTAGGACTTGAACTCAGGTGCTTTGGCTCTTAACCTGGATATTTTTGTTCAAGGCTGGCACTCTTACCATTCCAGTCACTAGTCCACTTGTGGCTTTTTCCAGTCTAACGGAAATAAGAATCTCTTGGGTTTCTCTGCCTACACTGGCTTGAAACTGCATTTCTGGTATCAGCCTCCCAAAAGGCTAGAATTACAGGTGTGTGTGAGCAACTTTTGCATGGCCTCCCACTGCCACTTTAAAAGGGCAGCTTTTATCTTGTGAAGTAAAAGAACAATTCTTGATTGAAAACTGGGTATCAGTGTGATTTATGCAGATCTGGAGGCTCCTCATGGGAGGAATGGCCTTCTCTTGGGAAGGATCACCGCACTACATGAACCAAGTAGATTGAGGAAATGTTCCCAGAGAACACACCGGATACTCTGAGTAGAACAACACCCAAACCACAGGTCCTTAAAACATTGCCTAAAATATTTTTTTAACGAAAGCACTCACAGACACGTCTCCCATATTCTTGGGAAAAATAACAGTAGAGCAGCCATCTGGATCCTGTCCGAAGGGGGTATAGGGTGTTTGGAACCAAGCCTTTTCATTAGCCCAAATCACATCACAAAGAGGCAATATGGATGCTCCTACTCAATGACTGGGCCCTTTACTGCTACACTATTAGGCTTCTTAAACTGAATGAAAGTATTCACCAAGTTTCGAAAGTTAAAAAAATAAATGGGGAAGAAGTAAAAATATTGCATGTGTGAGCAGATAACAAGAATCTATTCTAGATTGCAAGTTGCCAAACAGAAAATGTGCAAATCATAAAAACTAAGATTTGTTAAAAAACAAAAAAAGCCTCCTCCCAAAATATGTAATCTGTCGATCTACCTGCTGCAGGTTGTAAAGGCTTACGTACAGCCTGGATATCACTCAGGGGTGGCTGCTGCCACCGGTTGTAGGTGACATAGCCAGAACTGCTTTGGTATTTACAGTGGCTCTAGGACACTCTGATCATTATATATAGCATTTCCAACTTTCTCTCTTTGAAGACCCAACGATCATACTGACTTTAGCGAGTTCTTGTGTCCAAGAAAGGGAAAATTCAGAGTGAACTTGGCACCAAGATTGTCTTGTACTGACTGAAGGATTATTGACTAAGGGATAAAACCTGCCCCTGCTAGGAGATTTTACACATTGAATCTGGAAACAACAGGTATTTTCTAAGGTCTTATAAACTGGACTAAATTAACTTAGGGATATGGAACTAGACTAATTTAAGACATGAGGTTGGAAAGAAAGATCAACAAGCATCCCGATGCCGGTATCCCATTATGTGTTGGTGGATGCTACTGCCACAGGAGATTGGAAAGCAAAGCAGCCATGGGGGAAGGCGGCCTTAGCAGGGGACAAGAAATTGCCATAAGGCGCAGCCAATGCTTTGCTGGAGTTTGTTTTTACTGGCTTTGTAATTCCAGGGATGTTGATGCTATACTATATAGGGAATAAGCTTCTTCCTCAGCCTCCTCCCATAATGTTGATTCTGTTTTCAAAGGTGGTTTCTTGTTCTGATTTCACAGAGTAAAGCAAAGCAAAAATTTATACCTACCTACATACAAAGTTATTCTTTTTATGAAGTTTGAGTCTGACCATTGAAGAACAACTAAAACTTTTCATACACAGAGTTCTAAGCCAGAGCTTTACTGAAAACAGTCATTGAGAAACTTCCTACTAGTTCCCCATCCTCTGAACACTATCAAGATGGAATATAGTGCTGCCTCTCCCCTTACCCCCCCCCTCCTACAAGTCCTGAGGGTTGAACTCAGGATCTTCTGTTTAGTTGACTGGCACTTGACTATTTGAATCACACTTTCAGTCTTGTTTGTACTAATCATTTGGAGGCTCAATTTTAACAGACTTTTCTAATTGAGCTAGTCAAGATCATATGGATGGATTTCCAACTTTTGAGTAGCTAGGATTACAGATGTAAGCCATCTGCCTCCTGTTATATTATATTGTAATGAGGGAGGTTGGGAGGTTTGTAAAGAACACAGGAGAACAGGGCTTGAAGATGCAGATTCCAGCAACTGGTGTGAGGTGTAGTCCATTAGGTGAGGCTGACCTCATCACAGCCTTGCCATTTGCCCCCAAGTTAGTAATGTTTTTGCACTATGCAAGAATTGATTCCTTTAAATGAGCAAGCTACACTAATTTATCATGATTCTAAATGAGATGTACCAAGGCCTTGTTAGAAAGCTCATACTGGGGTTTAATGATAAAGCTGTTGTACATAAACACATAAGAATCAAAAGCTGTCCACTATTCCACGCTTATCCAATGATATATTTGTACCTATATAAAAATTCTGGTCTCAAAATCTATGAAGAAAATCAATACCAGGGTTTCAATGGGATTGATATATTTTTTTACAACTACAATTTCTATTTTGCCTGGAATAATAATAATGCCATATGAAATTATGTCTGTGTCTCAGAGATACATGCTAAATTCACCAGCAGCCATGCTCAGAGGAAGGGTGCCATGATGGTGTGTGAATTCATTTGTAAACATGAGTTGAACAGAAACTTAGTTTGTTAAAACACAGCCATCCATCAAAGCTTTGTAGAAATGACCTGTCAGGAGAGACCTCCCCAGGCCACAAAGCTGTAGAATCAAGACTACAAAATTCCAGCTGCAGTGTGTCTTGTGGTAGGAGATCATGATGGACCTAAAGAGGAAAATGTGTACAACTTTGTTAAGTATATATAGGGTTTTGTTTGCTATCCATGGTTCTTGAACATAAGGCCTGGGCACTGTCTCTGAGCCTCTTTGTGCTCAAGGCTAGTGTTCTACCAACTGAGTTCCAACAATACTTCCAGCTTTTTCTGAGTAGTTTATTGGAGATAAGAGTCTCATGAACTTTTTTATCCGGGCTGGCGTCAAACTGCAGTCCTCAGATTTCAGACCCCTTAGTAGCAAGGATTACAGGCATGAACTAGCTGGCTCCTGGTTTTTATATATAACTTTTAAAACGTACAATTAAAGTCCATAAACATTAAAAGATGTATAATGCAGCATACTCAATTAGTATTTGTTCCCACTGGATCATCTGTGAACTGAGTTAAAGATTTGCCACAGTTAGTTTTTGAAGACAGAATTCATTCTGAGAAGACATTTGAGAAGGTCAGATATAAAGTCAGACCATCATAGAAGGGAGTAGGAATTGTCTAGGAAATCCAGGCAACAAGATCTGAATTAGGAAGTAGTGTGCTGCCTTCCTCAGCACACTCAGCTTTATTATCTGAAAAAGGAAGGATTGAGTGGGAAGAGGTCACGTTCCTGGGGCAGTTTATGGGTTTGTTTTGCTCTCTCTCCAAATTCTCTAATATAGGAGTGCTGAGTAATAGCCTCTTCCTTTGAAAACTTCCCACATTATCTCACTCTATCAGGAGTGGATACCTCACTTCTGTGCAGAGGAGCTTGCTTTTGGGTCCTTCAGACACATGCAGACACCAAAAGCACAATGCTATAAATGGAACCCAAGCTACTCAGTTTTATCAATGATGTAAGAGCTGTTTCATGACAATGAATCTGCAAACTGGCCATCATCAATTTCAATAGTGGAAATAGCAGCCCCAGACAGTGGATAATATAAGATATTAGTTGATCTCCATTCTCACTTCCCTTCCCTTCCATTCTGGATATTTGCCACAATGAGGATCTTAGCGTCAAAAAGTTTAAGGAATTTGAGACATGACACCACAGAAATAAGCAAATATATATACATAGAAAGATTGTTTTGTGTAATGTCCCTCTTAGGCATATAAAGTTAATTTAAATAAACTGAGTAAGAAAGAAAAAGGTTTTAAACCTTTAAAAAAAAGCAGTGAAACTGCTTTAAATAATTTTTTTCTGACTCTCCCATATTCCATTAAGAAAAATTCTCATGACAAAAATAGATACACTCAAAGCAGCAGCAATGCGGGTTTTGCAGAAGCACAATATTTCTGTTTCCTATAATATCAGCTGAGCTTTCTGTGGGATCCAGGAAAAGAACATGGCAGTGGGAGGCTAGTAGAAGAAGTAGGAGTGCGGATCTGATGAAAACATGCATCTAAAATCACCTAAAAGTGCAAGAGATAAGGTTTCTGCTTAAATGTTTGTATCTATCTTTTCTCTTTTTCTAATCCCAGTACTACAAAGCCTCAGCCTCTGTCAAGGTCAGAGACTGGACAGTGGAGGAGGGAACAGGCTGGAGAATAGCATGATTGGTGAGAGAAGCTCCAAGGTGCACAGGAGAGAACACAGGTGGTCTCACAGAAAATGTACAAAGTCACCAGAGAAGACAATGGTGTGTGCGTTTGTGTTTGTGTGTGTGTGCCCACGCGCGCATGTGTATGTAAAAAGTGAGGATTAAAATCATGCAACATATTCTGAATTATGGTTCAACAATCAGCAGTGTCCACACATTGATATGAGGTTCTGATAGTCTAGAGCAGAATTATGTCCACTGATTAAGGCTTATAATTTCAAGTCCAGTAAGAAGGCACTGCCTTCTAGTACTATACCACAAAACTCCAATTAGAGAACCCAGAATGATAATGGGATTACAACATTTTAAAACAAATGTATGTTATTCTGTGGAATAACAGAGCTGGGGAAGACTGAGGTCCAAGGCTAGTCTAGGCAAAGTGTTAGCAAGAAGACCTTATCTCAACAAATACTTCTGGCTAGGTCGTTCATGCCTGCAATCCCAGCTCTGAGGGAGGTGTATGTGAGGGAAGAGCAATGCCCAAAAATTACTTAAAATACTTAAAACAAGAAGGGGGCTGGAGGTGTGGTAGAGTGCATGCCTAGCATGTATGAGGCTTTGAGTTCAATCAAACCATAAACTACCAAAAGAAAAAAAAAAAAAACAACAAATGTAAGATGTGCTCATTAGCTGGATTCAGATACCTATGCAAAGAAGCCAAAAATGTATGGCTTCTTTCTTCTCTATAAGAAATATTTAGAGTGGGGCTGGGAAAGTGGCTCAGTGGTAGAGCGCTTGGCTTGCATGTATGAGGCCCTGGGTTCGATTCCTCAGCACCACATAAGCAAAAAGAAAAAAGCCAGAAGTGGCGCTGTGGCTCAAGTAGTAAAGAGTTAGCCTTGAGCAGAAGAGCTGAGGGATAGCGCCCAGGTCCAGAGTTCAGGCCCCACAAACGGACCCCGCCCCCCAAAAAGAAATATTTAGAATTCAGTGAAGATATGAGAAGTGTACAACACATGTACCATGCAGCTGTACATTATCTATATAGCACTCTTAGTCAACATACCTGAGCACTTGCTGTGTTTCACTTAGCCTTAAAATCAGTTATTGGCCTCTGATAAGCAGTCATTTAAGTCAGACTCATAGAAAGAGCAGATGAGTTAATTGAGTAACTGAGTTAAATGACAGGTATCTGGAAACAACCTGCTCAAGCTGTGTACAAAGGAAAAGAACCAACACTAGAACTTAAAATTTGGTTATGCCCAGTGCAAGTTGAGATGTATGCAATCATGGAGCCTTCCTGGCCATTGCAAGCTGTCTTTTCAGATACTAGTCAATGTGCATGCATAGAAAGCCCCCTTGCTGTATGCTTGGCCACAACACTAAGACCATCAGTGTTGTAGGATGACAAGAAAACTCCTCACAGGGCAGAACATGGCCATTGTTATCTTGCACAAATAAGAAACCTGTCAAGCTGGGCACCAATGGCCCCTGACTGTCAACCTAGCTACTCAGGAGGCAGAGATCTGAGTATGGGAGTTAAAAACCAGCCTGGACAGGAAAGCCATTGAGATATTTATCTCTAATAAACCACCAGGAAACTGGTAGTGTCACTATGGCTCAAGAGCTAGTCTTGAGCTGAAGAGCTGAGCGATAGTTCCTGGGCCTAGAGTTCAAGACCCATGGCTGGAAAAAGAACAAAAAAAAAAGAAAGACAGAAAGAAAGAAAGGAACAAAGAGATAAAGAAAGAAAAAAGAAACAAACAAACAAAGAGATAAAGAAAGAGAAAGAGACAGAGAGAGAAAGAAAAGAAATAAAGAAACAAAAAAAGAATGAGAAAATTGATAAACAGAAAGAAATCTGTCAAGATGAGAGCTATGGCAAAGTTCCAGCCTCTGCAGATGAAGACATCCTGACCTCGGAGTTGGCCCAAAGACAGAGGAACTGTTACCTTCTCCTAGTAAGAGCCAAAGCTCCCACTGGGCACATACCACTAGCATGGAGCAGATGCCCATCACATACGTACTGCCCCATGTCAGTGTGGCCAGAGTGATTAGCAGCCAAGCTGCCAAGTACCCTCCGCTTCCCACCTCCTGGTCACATTGTGGGCCAGCTCAGAGTTATTCTCAGATGATTTTGTTGATAACAAGATGTGGGTGAAGCTGTCTTGCTTCCTGAAAATATCTCTGTATCTGGAGGCACTCTTTGTCTGCCTCACACTTAAAGGCAACCACTTATCCAAAGGCTGGTCTCCTCTGTCACCAATAAATTTCCTTTTCCCAGCCATCACTCATTAACAGACATCTGTATGTTGGCTGATAGCACATCCATGAATGGAGATGTACCTGTCAAGGGTTTGAAATCACATTGGTCGGTGATTTCCTATCACCAGTTCTCTTCCACTGTCACCTCAGAATTAGACCAGAAGCTGGTCTAAGTTCCAGGACTTATCAACCCAACGATGTCAATATCAGAACTTTGTCAAAGTCTACTTCAAAAATACCTTTCAGTTTCAATCTATGTCTGACAAAAAATCCACCCCCTACATTTTTGGTCTAGGATATGTACAGCTATAAACTGGGAGACTTTAAGAGAATGAGATTAGAGAGATTGGGTCTCCTGGATAGGATCTGCTATAGGTCTGACAAGTAGGAAGGAAAAAGAAAACAGCATAAGGAAATATGATTAACAAGGCCAAAGTGGTCAAAGGACATCTCTCCAATGCAAGAAGATCCTTCTGACAAACCTGTTCTTGTTGAGCCATTGCCTGGTATGGTGGTGCCACTTTAGACTCTGGTCCCATTAGAGCAACATACATGTCACAGCTTCTTCCTTCGATGGCCTAGGCACTCTACCAGAGGTTCATCCCCCATTCCTACCTCTGCTTTCTAAAAGGGTACACATATCAAGGGGCTCTCTTCTTTCCACCTACAAATATTCTACCAGTGTTCCCTCATGACATAACTCCTCAATGCCAAACTGGGTGTTTTGCCTTCACACCTAATATATCATCTCTAGAGCCTAACATTTGTTATCTTTCCTCCTTTTGGTACTGGGGACTGAACTGAGAGCTTTGTGCATGCCAGGCATGTACTCTACCACTGAGCTGCATCTTCAGCCAGAGCTTTGATTATACTATTCAAGGACTCAATTATTTGATACAATTACCAAGGCACATGAGAATAAGGGAGATGCTGCACTTAGCATTTGGACAAAATAATCACCCTGTCTATAGGAGTCACCTCAACATTAGCTTGTGTGGCAATTAGTGCAGAGCTCTGGCTAGGAGAAAACAAAAGCCATGTCTGAGAAATACATGATAATCTACTGGTAAAATTATCAACAGGAGTTTTCTGAGGGATGAGCCATGAGTCATTAATTATGAACCAAGAACTACTTCTTCAAAAGTGTAAAGAAATAAGCAAAAGCCACCAGAAAAGACTCAAAAATGTGCACTTAAGATAAAACAAAACTGTTCTTAGTCAAACACTGGTAAATAGGCTGGATGGGGCCTCCACCACAGCTTGGCCTCAATCCTTATCCCACTGAGGAATGAGAGTACCTTGGCCAGGCCTGCCTTCAGTTCAGACCCAGCAGCCTTAGAGGATTTGGAGTCATCCAACCTGGTCAGTTCCAAGACTAGAGACCCAGGGATGTCAATTTGCTAGCCCATACCTAACTCCCTAGGACTCCCACATTGGAAGCTATTTGCACTTTGATCTGCCCTGGGGCTTCTAGTCACAGAACAGTCTCTCTGGCAGTTTACTTTCTGCTGAGTGAGACCAACTTGGCTTAAAGATCTCTACCCCACTCCTCCCCACCCTACCCCAACCTCAGGCCTGGTATAGGAATGCTTAGGGAACTTACTATCTCCCAACTTTACTAGAAACAAGGAACTTGCACCTCACCCATTAGTATCTTTCCTTAGAGCTTCCTAAAATTTGCTGGATTCCCATAGGTCTTGTTTCTGGAGCAAAAGGGGCTCTTACAAGTTATTGGTGGCCATTGAGGAATGCCTGACACAGACAACGTACCTGGAGCCTCACTGCAAGAAGAATGAAAGATTCTGGCAAAAAGAACTAGTGAATGATTTTGGCCTCTGGTGAAAACAGAAGTTTTCACCCTCTTTCTGGCCATTGTGTAGGTTCTAAGCAATTGAGATTTCTGTCTCACTCATGCAAAGTAAACATACCCAACAGGCTGGATCTTTTTCTCTTACAACACCCTGTGGGCCTCAGACAGCTTCGAATGCTGGAAAATGAGTAGGAGAATGGGTCATTGGGCCATGTCTCCCTTCCACTCCTTGACTTGGAAGTACTGAATCAAGCAGATATCGATACGCTATGGGACTGGTCAGCTTCTCACTCCCTCAAACAGCTAGACTCATTTCTGTCCTTAGAGCTGACAGATGACTTGAGAAACTACCCTGGCAACTAGGATCTTGCACTCATCTTGTGAGTGCTGCTTCAGTGCCAACTGAACTGTAAGCACAAGGATTGGGGTTCCTGCTACTGTTTCTGGGGAATGTGAATGAAAGCACTCTGATGGGGCATGAGACCAGAACCTGTGGTTGTCTGAAGGAGAAGTAGATCCTTAATGGCCAGTATTCATACCTGCATTTTGTGGTCCCATTCCCAAAGAGGAATGCATACTAGGTGGCAGGATAAGCAAGTCCTGTGTCAGAATAAAGGAGGAAGAGTCCCTGCTACCTCAGTGCCCAGACAAGTCTTGAACATCAATCCCTTCAGTACTCCAAACATCACCTTGGTACTAGGAAAATTGTAACATCTGGATCTGGTTTACTTTCTCTTCAAACTGTTTTATGCTACTGGCATGTTATTGAGAAACTGCTAACTTTAAAACTGGGCCAGGGAAAATAAACAATATTGGCACTTGTTATCTTCCTCTTCAAAATAGTGGGAACGCCATGAATTTGAAATTCCTCTTGAGCACCATTCCTATATTAATAAGATTAAATCCTGCTGGCCAACTTTATATTTCAAATACAATGAAAGAAAAAAAGGGATTTTAAAGAAGAATAAGGACTCAAGAGTACAAAATGTATACTTTATTTTTTATAAATAAGGCTTTAGAATAATACTATTTAAAAGAAATCTGCATTTTTACATTCACTATCAGTGAGTTCCTGACTGGAAAGGCTGTGCATGATGATACACAGCAGGGACCTCACTGCACGACAACAGGAGCTCAGGAAAGCACCATTCATTTGAGAAGTAGTAGGCAGGCTCTGACAGTCCTGTTGCATTGCTACCAATGGGAAGTCTTAAACTTCTTCCTCCACCAAGTCTTCTTCAAATTCCCCCTGTTCATCAGCAGTGGCATCTTGGCACTGCTGGTACTCGGACACCAGGTCGTTGATATTGCTCTCAGCCTCAGTGAACTCCATCTCATCCATGCCTTCTCCCGTGTACCAGTGCAAGAATGCCTTGCGCCGGAACATGGCACTGAACTGCTCTGAGGTGCGCTTGAAAGGTTCTTGGATTGCCGTGTTGTTGCCGATGAAGGTGGCTGACATTGTGAGGCCACGCGGGGGGATGTCACATACAGCTGTCTTCACATTGTTGGGAATCCAGTCTGCAAAGTAGCTGCTGTTCTTGTTCTGCATGTTGAGCATCTGCTCATCCACCTCCTTCATGGACATGCGGCCTCGGAAGATGGCAGCTGCTGTCAGGTAACGACCATGGCGGGGATCACTGGCAACCATCATGTTCTTGGCATCAAACATCTGCTGGGTGAGCTCGGGCACTGAGAGAACATGGTACTGCTGGCTGGCCCGGCTGGTCAAGGGTGCAAAGCCAGTCATGAAGAAGTGTAGGCGGGGGAAGGGCACCATATTCACGGCTAGCTTGCGCAGGTCTGCATTCAGCTGGCCGGGGAAGCGCAGGCAGGTGGTGACTCCACTCATCGTGGCTGACACCAGGTGGTTCAGGTCTCCATAGGTGGGTGTGGGCAGCTTCAGGGTGCGGAAGCAGATGTCATACAGGGCCTCATTGTCGATGCAGAAAGTTTCATCTGCATTTTCCACCAACTGGTGGACAGACAAGATCGCATTGTAAGGTTCTACCACAGTGTCTGACACCTTGGGGGTGGGCATGACGCTGAAGGTGTTCATGATGCGGTCTGGATACTCCTCTCGGATCTTGTTGAGAATCAGGGTGCCCATGCCTGATCCAGTGCCACCTCCCAGGGAGTGGGCCAGCTGGAAGCCCTGGAGACAGTCACACCTTTCTGACTCCCGCCTTACCACATCCAGCACCGATTCCAACAGCTCGGCTCCCTCCGTGTAGTGGCCTTTTGCCCAGTTATTGCTTGCCCCGCTCTGGCCTATCAGACACAAAGACATGATGAGAGACACACTCCAAAAAAAATGACTGTGCCTGTCCTATTGTGAAGACAATAGGACTCTTCTGAGCTAACCTTTGCTATTACATTAGATAAAGGAAATGTTTTCAATGTATCTGGGACACTACAAATCACCCAGGTTCTAAAGAAAAGTAAAGAGAGTGTGAAGGAAAATACATTTTAACCCAAATCAAGTACTTCTAGAAATGAAGAACCGAGCCTGCCTCAATACTGGAAATGTAGTTACTTTCACACAGTGTGGTCAGAGGGAAGCTAAACTGCAAGCACTTGTCTGCACCTTGTTCACACATAGCTGTGCTTTGATTTCTGGTGTCCTGAAGTGGTTCTGTTATTGCCAGGGCTTTAAAATGACCAGCAGTGCTGAAACCTTGTTGGTGGCTTTCTCTACTTGATGCTCTTTCCCTTCAGAGGCTTCTTTGTCATGGAGGGCTTGCAGAGTTGCACTGATCTGAGCTGTCTGAGAGGCCAGGGGCATGACTCCTGTGGACTGGAATAGGTGGGTTAGGTGAGGACAATATCAAGATGGATAAAGTCTCAGCCCAGCACTGGAGTGCCTGGATGTTAGGATCCATGGACCATGATGACTTACCAAATATGAAGTTGTCTGGCCTAAAGCTCTTGCCAAATGGTCCCGATCTCACTGAGTCTAATGTTCCAGGCTCTAGGTCCACCATGATGGCCCGAGGAACATATTTGTTGCCTGTGAGAAAAAGAGTTGACTTAGGCCTATACTTGACAAGGAACTTAGGGGGCAGAGCTTATGATTCTAAGTGACTCTCAGCATTCATTACAAAAATTACAGCATTTGAGACATGGAAACAGAAAAGATATCTTGAGCATGAATCCCCATGCATGAGGCTTCAGCAACTTTAAGGATGTTTGCAGTTGTCTATTTCCATTGAATATTCATTCCTTTGCTTTGGGCATGGTGGCTGAAATCTCAGCTACAGAGGAGGCAAAGATGAGTATCAGGCTTTGAGTCTAATGGTGCAAAAGAAAGGTGGCAACACTTTTTTTGTGGTTCATCATGGGGCTTGAACTCTGGGCCTGGGCACTGTCCCTCAGCTCTCCAGCTCAAGGCTAGCACTCTATCACTTGAGCCACAACCCCAATTTCAGTTTTCTTATTGGAGATAAGAGTCTCAAGGACTTTTCTGCTCAGGCAAGATTTGAACCATGATCCTCATATCTTAGCCTCCTAAGTAGCCAGCATTACAGGAATGAGTTACCAGTGCCTATCAGCAAGAAACTTTCTCTTTTTTCTTAATTTTATTTTATTGTAAAGGTGCTGTATAGAGGAGTTAGTTACATGAGTAAAGAAATGAGAACATTTCTTGTCAAAAATTGTTACCCCCTACTTTGTTGTTCTCCCACTATCCTTCCCCTTCCCCAATTACCTCTCTCAAGAAATGAACCAGGTTCATGCCTATAATCCTAGCTACTCTGGAGGCTGAGATCAGAGGATCACTCTTCAAAGCCAGCTGGGGCAGGAAAAGTCCTTAAGACCCTTATCTCTAATAAACTAACAGAAAACCAGAAATGGCACTGTGGCTCAAGAGGTAGAGCTGCTTGCCTTGAACTGAAGAGTTGAGGGACAGTGCCTAGGCCCAAAGTCCAAGCCACATGACCAACAACCCAACGCCAAAAAAAAAAAGCCAGGTATGGCTATTCACCAAGTAGATGTAGGGGAATTCAAGTGTAAGGCTTTCCTGGAGAAAACATTTATACAATATATATTTATTGTCTTATAATGTTTCAATAATGGTTATCAAATAGCACACATTCTTGTATTCAAATACTCAGAGCAACCTTGAGCAATGACTTGCAATTTCCCATTTATCCTGATTTGGCCCAAGGGAAAGCAGTTAACATGATGTAAACACCAGTTTTAGAATACCCCCTTCCTAAACATTCACATGAAGAAAACTGGCCATCCTGCTGGATATACAGGATCTAATAAAGACACAACCTAAAATTCTGTTCATAGGAGTGACACAATCCAACCCAACCACTCTCAACCAAGGTGAGGACATCCCAAAATATAGATCTATAAAACTCAAATTAAATAGTTTTGTACTTTTGTTTGTACTTGTTCATTGGATTAATACATAGGAAAGCCAATTATCCACGATTCTTTTTGTATACAATAATGCAGCATGGAAACTCAATATAAAATTAAATGATCTTTACATTGACAGTTAAAAAACTGAAAATCTGCTTTGTAGACTTCAATTAGGCTGTTTATGTTAGGAAAGACAATATTAATCATTTAAAAGCAATGTTTACAAATTAGTATTGTTTTTTTCTACATCAAAAGAATGTTTTCTTACTTTAAAAACCTTAAAAATATTGTTGGCTAAGTATTCATATTCAAAATGCTCAAGACCAGAAATGTTATAGATTTCAGGGTAAGACACTTTATTTATGCTTTGTGATTTGGACTATTGTCATATATATTAGTGACTGAACATCCCTCTTTAAAATTATTAAAATTTTCTTTTTCAAAATATTGTTTTAGAAATTTAATCTATATTTTAAAGAGGCAATGTAACTGGGCTCTGCTTGCTTACAGGTGTAATTCTAGCTACTCAAAAATATGATATAAGACATTAGCATCGCAGATTGAAGTCAGCTGGGGCAGGAAAGTCTGGGAGACTCATCTCTAAGAAACTACCCAAAACAAAAGAAGCTCATAGTCAGTGCCCAGGCCTTGAGCTTAGGATGATCAGCACACAACCAAATGGCACTGGATTATATTATATTTTATCAATTGTTTTAGAATGCATATTTAGGCAGTCTCATTTTTAATTATGTGAAGCGGGCTCACGCCTTTAATCCTAGCTACCCAGAAGGCTGAGATCAGAGAATCATGGTTCAAAGCCAACCAGGGCATAAAAAGCCGGCAATCTCTTATCTCCAATAAAATACCAGAAAACTGGAAGTGGCACTGTGGCTTAAGTGGTAGAGCCACTTGCCTTGAGCTGAAGAGCTGAGCGACATTGCCTAGGTCCAGATTTCAAGCTCCATGACCGGAAAACATAATCCAGGTGTGGTTAGTCAGCAAGTAGAGGTAGGGGGAACTCAGGTATAAGGCTTTCCTGGGGTAATTCACAAGAATATACTCAAAAATTAAAACAAAGTATCTGGTGGAGTGGCTCAGTTGGGTACAGCACTTGACTTATAAGATCAAGGTCACAAATTAAAACTACAATACTATCATAAGAAAGGCAGGAACTCCTTCCTTTTCATTAGTATTCCCCTGGGAACTATTTTGCCACCGTATGGGAAACCAGATGGGAGACACTCACCAGTTGCCTCATTGTAATACACCTCGATTCTCTGCAGCTGTAAATGGCTGTCTCCATAGTAGTTGCCAGTGCAATCAATATTGTGCTCATTGTTTATCATTTCCCAAAACTGAGATGGAAATAGAAGTGTATTATGACCTAGAATGTTAACTGTCCAAACAATGCATTTTAAAGTAACTATAAGAAACCCATGTCCTGTTGACACAAATATATTTGTAAAAAATAATTACATTTTCTAAATTAAAAAAAGCACAGAAATGGGTGGTATTTTAGTTTTCTTAATCTCTTTGTTATCTGGCTGAATAGAAGATGTCTGTGTTCTCCTATGAGTATTCCATCTTATGCAGTACCATATTCTCTTTGTATTCTATGTCGAGTAACTGGCCTTACATGGACATGAAATTGCCAAAGCAGTAACTTGAAGACTCAGTAAGAAGGGTCTCCAGAACCCCAAGTGTCCTCAGAGCATACACAACAACCAATGATTTAGAAAACGCCCAACTTAAGGGAGCTTAGGTGGGGCATGAAACTCAGAGAAATTTGCATTAAGGTAGAAGAACTGTTCACAATTATCTGACACTCATCAGTTGACACAAGGGAATTGTCTGTATCTTTCAGCTCAAAATCACTGCATTCCTTGCATTCAAACCAGACCAAACGTGCATTAGTCTATTCCCAGGAAACTAAATACAAAGACTTGAGTCTCAGGTAAGACTAAGACATGCAAGGGATTTGAAACCACCCCAGCCTTGTTTAAAAACCACACCCACCAGGGCCACACAAATTAGGGAAATTGGATAAGCTATCTGGGGGACTTCATTTGCAGAAGTTTAGGGACCACTATGGAGCCCCACCTACTTCAGCCTAGCCATGACCACCACCACCTCCACACTCCAACCCGTCCTCCTTCTCCTTCCCCTAAATTTGAGACTTGGATCCTAGGCCAGTGCCATGCTCACCTTTGCGCCAATCTGGTTGCCACACTGGCCTGCCTGTATGTACACAATCTCCCTCATGGTGCAGGGCTGCAGAGCCGATGGATGTATGTCTTCAGCGGTGGTGCCCACAGAGGCAAACAAGTAGAGCTGGGAAGCAGGAATCTGACAGAGTGAACTCAGATCCCCATTTTTACCTCTGATTGTTACAGGGGCAGAGGAGATGGGGCGGACTTGATTATAGGTAGAGCCAGCAGGTGCTCCAACTCAATCGCCCTATTGCTGGGTAATCAGAGGGCCATACCAATTCCTACCTACCCTGGAATCCAGCTGCCAGCTCCAAGTCCATTAGCACAGCTCCGACTCTATTTGGATCATCTGGTCACCCTGCCATCCACTCCCCACTCTGACTCACAAGAGAGGCTGAACCCTGGGATCAAGGAAAGAAGAGGAGGAACTTCCTCTGCACAAGGTCCTTGTTTGCCAGAAGCCCAGAACAAGCCTGCTGTCCATTTTTGATTGGAGGGTCTAGAAGGGGCATTTTCAGGTGTGATCGCAAGAGCAAGCACAACTGTTGGATTCCATGATTGATCCACTTTCCATTATGGGAAAAGTCAGGGGCTTAGGGTCTAGCCTTCATACTCAGGTTTTTTTCTTTCCTCTTAAAAGTAGCTTGCTTTATTACTTGGGCCATAGGACAACTACAGTATACTTTTTGTTTCATTTGGCTTCTGCTCCTAGTGTAAGAACTCAGGTCCTGGTCAGAGTGTCTTTTTCTTTTTTTTGGTCGGAGTTGGGGCAGCTTAGTGATTTAGGGCTTGAAATTAAGGCCTGGTGACTCTTTCTGAGGTTTTTATTATTATTGAGATTAGGTGATTACCTTAATTTCTCTTATTTCACAGAATTGTGGAATAGTGATATTTAGTTGAAATTACAAACATATTTTAACCTTCACAAGTCAAATTATCATTATCATGGACTATAAACTTTGTGAATTCTATAAGCTTTGACAATACAATTTATTTCTTCCACAACGGGTGATATTTACATTTCTCTACTTTTGCTTAGTGTAGAATTTCCTGTCTTTCACTTTCATTCTGCCCCTCTCTTTCTGAGGTTTTATTGATTTACTTATTTAACTGAAAGGTAGAAGGCTCTACTACTTGAACTACAGCTCAACTTCTGCCTTTTTTAAAGTGTTTAATATGAGACAAGAGTCCCATGGGTAGTCAAGGGCAGTACAGTGAGGCTTGAAATCTGAGGATCACTATTCAAAGTCAACCTGGGCAGGAAAGTCTATGAGACTTTCCTCCAATCAACCACTAATAGGCAGAAGACAGTAGAACTTTAGCCATGAGAAAAACACTTCAAATTTAAGTCCCTCGACTGAACAAACTGAAGCAAGTTTCATGGACTTCAATGCCCATGATGGCTTTGAACCATGATCTTCAGACTTCAGTGACTTTAGCACTCAGGATTATAAGTGTGAGTCAACATTTACAAATCTTTAATTACCTTTTCTTTCACCTTTTTCAGGTTATTTATTATTTCTTTTTTTGACAATTTTTCTTAGGGGCTAGCATTCATGCTTAGTTTTTTCTTTCCTCTTGAAACGACCATGCTTTTCAAATTTTACCACAGGTAAACTACAGGCTGGTTCTCTTTTTTGTAGCTCTTCTTCTAGGGCTCAAACTCAGGTAATGGTGACTGAGGTTCTTTTTTTATTTTTATTTTTTTAAATTAAGTGCTGGTTGTTAGGTCTTGAAATTAAGGCCTGATGACTCTCCTTGAGGTTTTATTTATTTTTACCTTAATGGTGGCAGGTTTCACTAGTTGAGCCACAGCTCAGCTTCTGCTTTTCCTGTGGTTACTAGGAGAGTAGAATATCAACAGCAAGCCAAGAGTAGTACAGGGACAACTGAAATCTGAGAATCATGGTTCGAAGCCAATCTGGGCAAGAAAATCAATGAGAAAATTATCTCTAATTAACCACCAATAGGTAGGAAGAAGTAGACCTCTAGCCATAAGGAAATCATAGCAAGTTCAAGCCCCAGTACTGAACACAGTAAAATAAGTCTCCTGTACTTTCTGCCCAGGATGGCTTTGAAACACGATCCTTAGTTTTCAGCAATCTGAGCAAGTATGATTGCACTTTTGAGCCATGATTTAGAAATCTTTAATATGCTCATTTTTGCACCTTTTCATTTATTTGATTTGTCTTCCCCCCTTTGTAAAGTTCATGTCCTTTATTATTAGGGCCTAGCTATTCTCACTCAGTATTTATTTATTTGTCAGTTGTGGGGATTGAACTCAGTGCCTAGGTATTTTCTGTCAGCGACAAAGCAGGCACACTGCCACTTTCAGCCACAGTGCCACTTCCACTTAATTGGAAAAAAAACAGTCACCAGGGGACTTTTCAGCCTGGACTGGCTTCCCATTGTGGGAAGCTTCCTGAGTAGCGAGTATTACAGGCATGAGCCAGAGAAACCTGGCTTGTTTTCTTAGATCAAAACTAGCAGGCTCTACAATTTATGCCACACTACTTCACTGTGCATGAGATTTTTGGATTTTGTTTTTTGCTCAAAGCTTGCAGGAACAAAAACTCAACTCCTGAGGGATTTTTTCTTTTGGGGGTTGGGAGAGGCTTGAATTCAGGGCCTGTGGACTCTCTCTGAGGGTTGTTTTGTTTTTGGTATTTTGTTTTTATTTCGAAGCTAGCAGGCTATTGAGCCTCAGCTCAAGTTCTGCCTTTTTTTTTTTTTTTTGGGTGTTTAATAGGATTGGAGTCACATGTTAGCTCTACTTCAATTATTTTTGTAAGTTTTAATCTTCTTTACAAAGTATGATATATTTTTTGTTAGATAGTTATTAATGTGCTTTTATTGGGTTGTTTTGGTATGAACAACACTGGGGATTGAACTCATACCTCGTTTATGGGAAGAAAGTATTCTGACACCTAAGTCACAATTCAGCTATGGCCGTTTTTTTTTTTATTTTCTATTTGTTTGTTTGTTTTTTCTTGGTCATGGGCTTCAACTCTAGGCCTGGGCTCAGTACCTATGGTCTCCAGCTCAAGACTAGCACTATACAACTTTAGCTACAGCACTACTGCAAGGTTTTTGAGTGGATTATTGAAGATAAGAGTCTCATGGACTTTTTCTGTCTGGACTGGCTTTGATCCACGATCCTCAGATTTCAGCCTCCTGAGAAGCTAGGGTTACATGCATGAGCCACCAGCATCTGGCTATCATAGTGTTTTGTTTTTTTAAAAATACTGTTTAAATTACTTATTTTTGTCCTTATAATTTAATTTAATATTTTAATCTTTTTTTCATCCCGGGGAATTGTGTATAGGACCCTGTGTATGTCTGTATCTACATGCTTTTGTATGCATATGTGCCAGTACTGGGGCTTAAATTTCCTTAACTTTTTCCATACAAGGCTGAAACTGTAACACTTGAACCATACCTCCAGTCTGTTTATTTTTGCTGCTTAGTTGAAAATAATAATATCTGATTTGCTACTTTGGAGGCTTAGGATTTTAGGTGGTAGTTTGGAGCCAGACTGGGCAGTCTCCTTACCTCTTCCCTCTAATATACTACTCAGGAAAAGCTGCATGTATCACTGTGGCTCAAGAGGTAGAACACTACCCTTAATGAAAAGCAACTCATATACAGTGCCAAAGCCTGAATTTAAGCTCTGGGGCCAGCAGGTTAAAAAAATTAAAAAAAAAACTCTGAATTATCTGAACAGTCTAGCTTTAAACTATGATCCTATAGATCTCAGCCTCTGAAATAGCTAGGGGATTACAGGTTTGAGCCTTTAGTTATAGTGATAGTTTTCTATTATTATTATTTACAGCTTTTTCTAAAAAAAGACACAATGTGGCTAACAGTGGCTCATGGTTATAATCCTTGCTATTATGGAGGCTGAGATATAGGAACCTTGGTTTGAAGTTGGACCCAATGACAGAATGTCTGTGAGTCTTATCTCCAATTAACACCCAAAAATATGGATGTAGAACTATGGCCCAAGTTTTAGAGTAGTAGCCTCGAGCAGTAAAAGCTTAGGGACAGTGCACAGGCAATGAGTGCAAGTCCCAGGATCAGCAAAAAAAATTAAATAGAACCCAAATCTCATCAAGCGTATGGCTACTGATAGTTTGCCTATGTTTTCCTAAAATTCTGTTTGATAGCCACCACAAAGAAAAATAGAGAAACCAACAAATTATGTATCCACAGCCAGATGAATTTTTTGCTGATAAATCTGCACTAATTATATTTTTAAATTTTTTTACACTTTTTCATTTTAAAATTTAGCAAAAATATAATGCCAGTTGAAGAGAAATTGCATGTGATGACGACTTCAGCACTGCATTCATCAGATTTTTAAAAGAAGATGCCACCTATTTACACCTTTTAAATACATATAGCATTATTAACTATATTTTAACTAAATATTAACTTCACTGTTCTCTAAATTGAGGTGTTGACCTATATTTTATTTTTTTTTTTTTTTTTTTTTTTTTTTTTTTTTTTTTTTTTTTAAATTGTATTTTATTTTATTTGAGAACATACTGTACAGAGGGGCTACAATTACATGGGCAGAATAATGCATACATTTCTTACCAAGCATTGCAGCCTCCTCCTTTGTTTACCCTTCACTTCCCTTCCCTGCCTCCCCCCTCCCCCCACCCAATTTTACCCCCCTCCCCCCACCCAATTATACCCCCCTCCCCCCCCCCACACCGAAATTGTAAAGCTGGTTTTGACATGACATTTTGTACTTCTCATTGTTGCAACAGGTCCACCTGAATCCTTAAACGATTTGTTTGTCCCCATCTCCTCCACATGATATACTGATATCAAATATAGTGAAAGCGGGGGTTACACTGTGGGGGAGGGACATACAAAGCAATAAAGGAATAATCTTATAAATGCATTAGAAATACATGCATGAAAGAAACGAAAACATTAAAATACATATTTAAGGGTTCATTTTCCTAACATCACATTATCTGGCCTTTTCCGCTTGACTCATACCTATACTAGATATTGCAAATAAGGGAAACCATGGGACCTATGCTTCTTTGGGCCTGGCTTACTTCACTTAATATAATTTTTTCCAAACCTTTCCATTTCCTAACAAATGGGGAAATGTCATTCTTTCTGATGGAGGCATAGAATTCCATTGTGTATATATACCACATTTTCTTGATCCATTCATCTACTGAGGGGCATCTGGGTTGGTTCCATATCTTAGCTATGGTAAATAATGCTGCAATAAACATAGTTGTGCTGGTAGCTTTAGTGTGGTCTTGTTTGTAAACATTTGGGTAAATGCCCAAAAGTGGGATTGCTGGATCATAGGGGAGATCTATGTGAAGTCTTTTGAGGAACCTCCATACTGCTTTCCAAAGTGGTTGAACAAGTTTACATTCCCACCAACAATGAAGTAAGGTTCCTTTCTGTCCACATCCCCTCCAGCATCTGTTGTTATTAGAGTTCTTGATTTTTGCTGTTCTAACTGGAGTGAGGTGATATCTCAATGTTGTTTTGATTTGCATTTCTTTTATGGCTAGGGATGTTGAACATTTCTTCATGTGTCTATTGGCCATCCTTCTTTCTTCTTCAGAGAAGCTTCTCTTTAAGTCTTTCGCCCACTTATTTATTGGGCAGTTGTTTCTTTGAGGATTTGTTGTTGGGTGGTTTAATTTTTTGAGTTCCAAGTATATTTTTGATATGAGACCTTTGTCCGTTGTATGGCTAGTAAAGATCTTCTCCCAATCGGTGGGCTTTCTATTGATCTTGCCAGCTATGTCATTTGCCCTGCAGAAGCTCTGCAATCTTATGCAATCCCATTTGTCCAACCTTTCTTTGATTTGTTGTGCTTCCGGGTCTCTATTCAGAAAATTTCGACCTGAGCCAAGGAGACCTAGGGTTTCTCCTATTCCATCCTGTAATGTTTTCAGAGTGTCTGCTTTGAGTTCAAGGTCTTTGATCCATTTGGAGTTGATTCTGGTGCAGGGTGATATATAAGGATCTAGCTTTAGTTTTCTACATGTAGTTAACCAATTTTGCCAGCACCATTTACTAAAGAGGCTGTCTTTCTTCCATTCTATTGTTTTAGCTTCCTTATCGAAGATTAGATGGCTATAGGTCTGTAGGTTCATTTCTGGGTTTTCAATTCTATTCCATTGGTCCTGAGGTCTGTTCTTATGCCAATACCAAGCTGTTTTGATTACTATGGCTTTATAGTAGAGTTTGAAATTTGGTATTGATATTCCTCCAGCAGTGTTCTTTCCGTTGAGGAGCGTTTTTGCTATTCGGGGTCTTTTATTGTTCCATATGAATTTTTGGATTGCCTCCTCTATTTCCTTGAAGAATGAGGGTGGAATTTTGATAGGTATCGCGTTGAATTTGTAGATAGCCTTGGGAAGTATTGCCATTTTCACGATGTTAATCTTGCCAATCCAGGAGCATGGGAGGTTTTGCCATTTTTTAAGTTCTGTGTTGATTTCCTTTTTCAAGATTTTAAAGTTTTCATCATAGAGGTCCTTCACTTCTTTGGTTAAGTTAATTCCTAGGTATTTTATTTTTTGTGGGGCTATTACAAATGGAGTTGCTTTCCTAATTTCAGCCACACTTTTCTCATTGTTGGCATATAGAAAAGCCATTGATTTTTGGGGGTTAATTTTATAACCTGCTACTTTGCCAAAGTTTTGAATCAGCTTGAGTAATTTGGGAGTGGAGTCTATGGGATTCTTTAAATACAAGATCATGTCATCTGCAAAGAGGGAAAGTTTTATTTCTTCTTTCCCTATTTGGATCCCCTTTATGTCTGCATCTTGCCTTATTGCTGTAGCTAGGCATTCTAATACTAGATTGAAGAGAAGTGGAGAGAGTGGGCATCCTTGTCTTGTTCCTGAGTTAAGAGGAAATGGCTTTAGTTTTTCACCATTGAGTATAATGCTGGCTGTAGGTTTGTCATATACAGCCTTTATTGTATTGAGGAATGTTCCATGGATTCCTAATTTTTCCAGAACCTTCATCATAAAGGGGTGTTGGATCTTGTCAAATGCTTTTTCTGCATCTATTGAGATAACCATGTGGTTCTTATTCTTGCTCCTGTTGATGTGATGAATAATATTAATTGATTTGCGTATATTGAACCAGCTTTGCATCCCTGAAATGAATCCTGTTTGATCATGGTGTATGATTTTTTGGATGAATTGTTGAAGTCGATTGGCCAAAATTTTGTTGAGAAGTTTTGCATCAATGTTCATCAAAGAAATGGGTCTATAGTTTTCTTTCTTTGATGAGTCCCTGCCTGGTTTTGGGATGAGGGTTATGATGGCTTCATAGAATGTGTTTGGTAGTGAGCTTTCTCTTTCAATTTCATTGAAGAGTTGGAGGAGTATTGGTGTGATTTGAGAACAAACACTGAACACCAAATTAAGGAAGTAAAGAAAATCATACAAGACCTAAAACAGAGCTTCAACAAAGAACTTGAAACCATCAAAGCTGACCAATTAGAAGGAAAAGAGATAAAAAACAAAGTAGAGAGTCTCGACAGCAGGTTAGACCATGCAGAAGATCGAATCTCAGGGATTGAAGACAGCCTAGATATTATAGAGAAAGAACATACAACCATCCAAGACAAGTCCAAGAAATATGATAGGTCTATCCAACACCTGGAGGACACCATCAGAAGGCCCAATCTAAGGATAATGGGTGTAGAGGAGCACCTAGAAACAGAAGTTAATGGTCTAGGAAATTTGTTTAACAGGATCCTAGCAGAGAACTTCCCAAACATACAAAAAGATAGGCCTATTCAGATACAAGAAGCTTTTAGAACCCCAAATAGACCAGACCAGAATAGGACATCCCACCGTCACATTATAATCCACACAGGATCAACCCAGACCAAGGAAAAGATCCTTAAAGCTGTCAAGGAGAAAAGATTAATCACCTATAAAGGGAAACCAATTAGAATTACCTCAGATTTCTCAGCAGAGACAATCAAAGCAAGAAGAGCCTGGAATGACGTATGCCATGCCCTAAAAACAAACAACTATCAACCAAGAATACTGTACCCAGCTAAACTCTCCTTCATAACTGAAGGCCAAATAAAAACCTTCCATAGCAAAGAAAAATTGACCTATATTTTAAATCAGAGTGAGTTGTATAAACATTAGAGAAATACTGAGGCAATGAAAAGGAAAGCAGGAAGGAATATTCTTTTCAGAACAACTTGGTTTGAGGCTGGCCACCAAGGTAGGTCTTCATTCCTATGGTCCCTTTCCTTGACTGGTCCTCCTCCCCTTGAGTCTAATCAAAGGATAATCTTATAGGTATGGGAACAGCACCAGCTAGAGTTGAAGGCTTTCTTTTTTATATTTTATTTTTTTTATTGTGAGAATACCGTACAGAGGATTTACAATTACATGGGCAAGATAACGAGTACATTTCTTATTAAGCATTGTTGCCTCCTTTGTTTCCTCTTCCCATCCCTTCCCATACTCTCCTCCTCACCCCCTCCCCCCGATTCTCGCCCCACACACCAAAGTTGTAAAGTTCGTTTTTCGACATAAAGACTTGTACATCTCATTGTTGCAATGGGGCCACCTGTATCCCTAGTTAAACGATTTGTTTTTTCCCTTGCCCTCCACAAATTATACCAACATCAAATAGAGTGAAGACTTTCTTTATACCTTCTTTCTTGTGCTTAAATGCAGGAACTAGTAAAGTCACTGGCTGACTGGATTCTGACCTGCAAAGAACTTCTAACTATGTAGAACAACATGAGCCAGCACATTGTGGAGGAGGACATTCACTAGTTATTGCAAATAAGGGAAACCTGTTCCCATTTAAGGAAAGTTAGAAATAACCTTAATCAGAGAGGAGAATGAGGGGGATGGGGCTCAGCTCTTATTGGTTAGATGGTGACAAGTGTTGTCTGTTTTTTCTTTGCTGTTTCTTAAATTTAATTTTACCATGAAGATAATGTATAGAGGAGATACAGTTACATACATAATGTTATGAGAACATTTCTGTTTTGAACATTTTTATTGTAACAATACTGTACAGAGGGGTTAGAATTACATGATCAAGATAATGAGTACATTTCCTATAGAGCATTTTTGCCTCATCCTTTGTTTTTCACCTACCATCCCTTCCCTCACACCTCCACAACTACACTGCCCAAACTCCCCCATCCCCACCCCCTGCCACTGAAGTTGTAAAGTTCATCTTATTGTTACAGTGGATCAACCTGTATCCTTATTTAAGCATTTTGTTTTTTCCATTCCACTCCCTGCATTAGAGAAGTGTATATAAAAGATGCAGGTCACCGATATCAAATACTGTGAAAACAGGGGTTATACCCAGGGAAGGAACATAAAAAGAAACAAAAAACTCACATGGTACATTATGAATACTTTAGAAACAATAGCAAGCAAGAAAGAGGATATTTATGTCTCTATCTTGGGGTTCATTTTGCTTAACATCATCTTGTATGGTCATGTGTACATAGCTTTTCACTTTTTCTGCTTGTCCCAAACATATACTAGTTATTGCAAATACGGGAAAACATGGGACCTATGTTTCTTTGGACCTGGCTTACTTCACTTAATATAATTGTTTCCAAGTCTTTCCATTTCCTCACAAATGAGGCAATGTCATTCTTTGTGATGGAGGCATAGAATTCCATTGTATATATATATGACACATTTTTTGATACTTTCATCTACTGAGGAGCATCTGTGTATGTTCTTTAGCTTAGCTATGGTAAATAATGCTGCAATAAACATAGTTGTGCTGGTAGCCTTAGAATAGCCTTGTTTGTGATCGTTTGGGTAAATGCCCAAAAGTGGGATTTCTAGGTGAGAGAGGAGCTCTATGTGGAGTCTTTGGGGAACTTCCATACTGCTTTCCAAAGTGGTGGAACAAGTTTACACTCCCACCAACAATGTAGTAGGGATCCCTTCTGGCCACATCCCCTCCAGCATCTGTTGTTATTAGAGTTCTTGATCATAGCCATTCTAACTGGGGTGAGGTGGAATCTCAGTATTGTTTTCATTTGCATTTCTTTCATGGGTAGGAAGGTTGAGCATTTCTTCATTGGTCTATTGGTCATTTCCTCTTCAGAGAAGTTTCTCTTTAAGTCTCTAGTCCACTTTTTAATCAGGTAGTTGTTTCTTTGAAGATTTGTAGTTGGGGGATTTAAGTTTTTGTGTTCCATGTATATTTTAGATATGAGACCCTCATCTGTTGTATGGCTAGTGAAAACTTTTCCCAGTCCGTGGGCTTTCTATTGATCTTGCTAGCTATGTCCTTTGCCATGCAGAAACTCTGCTTCTTCATGCAATCCTATTTGTCCAACTTTTCTTTGATTTGTTGTGTTTCTGGGTCTCTATTAAGAAAATTTTGGCCTGTGCTAAGGAAAACTAGTGTTTCTCCTATTCCGTCCTATAATGTTTTCAGAGTGCCTGCTTTGACTTTGAGGTCTTTGATCCATATGGAGTTGATGCTGGTGCAGTGTGATATATAAGGATCTAGCTTTAGTTTTCTACAGGCAATTAACCAAATTTTCCAGCACCATTTACTGTAGAGGCTGTCTTTCTTCCATTCTATTTATTTAGCTTCCTTATCAAAGATTACGTGGCTGAAAGTCTGTGGGTTCATTTCTGGGTTTTCAGTTCTATTCCATTGGTACTTAAGTCTGTTCTTGTGCCAGTACCAAGCTGTTTTGGTGACTATGGCTTAGTAGTAGAGTTTGAAGTTTGGTATTTATATTCTTCCAGCAATGTTCTTTCTGTAAGTACTCATTTTTGCTATTTGGTGTCTTTTATTCTTCCATTTGAATTTTTGGATTTCCTTTTCTATTTTATTGAAGAAAGAGTTCAGAACATTGATAGGTACCGCATTTAATTTGTACATAGCCTTTGGAAATATTGCCATTTTCATGATGTTGTTCCTTCCAATCCAGGAGCATTTTTTTTGGGGGGGGAAGGGTTTCTACTTCCTAAGATTTGTTTTTAATTCCATTTTCAGGTTTTTAAAGTTTTCATTGTAGAGGTCCTTCACGTCTTCCTTGTCAGTTCTTGCTGGTGGTGAATAGAATCCACTAGTTCACAGTGTTTGTTGTCTGTGTCCTGGGCACTCTCTATTGATATGGAGGCCACTGCAGCAGCCACAGCGGCCGCAGCTGCAGAGACCAGCAAGTGCTCAGATCTGTCTCCTTAACCAAGCTGCTTGAATTTTTTCTCTCTGGCCAAGTCTCTGTACTCTGATGGCACACTTGATGTGATTCTCTAGCATATGACTGCTTACTGGATATTTCAAACCGATTTCTATGCCAGAGTTTGTTTAGCCTCCAGCTTCTCCTCTGCGATCTTCCTCCAGATCATTAGTCTGTCTGTTGAAAGGCTTCTCCTCTTCCTTGGGCAACACCTCATCTGAGCCTAACAGCAGGGGTATGACTGGGCTCCCCTACATACACATGTAATATGGTTCATTTTAGAAGAGGTGGGATTTTTAAATTTTTAGAAGCTATCAAATCAACTGCTTGAACTCAAGAGGGTATGGGTACTTAGCTGCTCACTGCTACTCAGGAAAGAGTCCTGGTTAGCATATTAGACAGTTTATATAAGTGATGTGGCCAAAGCAAATTGAAGGCTTCAAGTAGTCTTAAAGATTTTTACAAACACACAATTCAGTGGAAGTGGCACTATAGCTCAAAGTGGTAGATCACTGGACTTGAGCAAAGAAGTCTCAGGGATAGTGCCCAAGCCTTCAGTTCTGGCCCCATGATTGACAAAAAGTGAACAAAGTATTTTCTCATCTCATTTTTAAATGCCACTTTAAGTTTTTTACTCAAATTTTATACAAAAAGTGTTGGGAGTTCTAGGAAAGTTCTCCAAAAGTTAATATAGAACAGACTTTAGAGTCATTGTGAGATTATTTAGGAATTCATGTGGACAGACAATTTGGTTTGCAAATATGGTGTGGGACAAACTAGCCATCTTTCACAAAATGAGCAAGGTAAACAAGTATTAGACCCAAGAAGAAAAACATAGTACTAGTTAATCTTCATGTATGGATGTAAGGGCTATGGTGTTAGCTGTTGTTCGTGACTAAATTGTGTCCTTTTCAAAATTCACATGTTGAGATTCTATACATCAATACCTCTGAATGAGCCTTTATTGGGGAAGAGGGTCTTCTTCTTTACCACTCCAAGGGCTTGAACTCAGGGCCTGGGCACTGTCCCTGAGCTTCTTTTGCTCATCTAGTACTCTACCACTTGAACCCCAGTGTCACCTCATGCTTTTTTCTGTTTATGTGGTACTAAGGAATTGAACCCAGGACTTCACGCATGCTAAGTAAGCACTTTTCCACTAAAACATATTCCCAACCCCCAGAAAAGGGTCTTTGAAGAGAAATTTAGATGGGCACTGGTGGCTCATGTCTGTAATCCTAGCTATGGACCTGAAGGCTGAAATCTTAATATCCAAGTTTGAGGCCACACTAATCTGTGAGACTTTTATCTCCAATTAGCAAAAACCAGAAGATCAGCTGTGGCTCAAGTGGTAAAGTATGAGCCTTAAGCAAAAAGTCAAGCAAGGGTTGTGAGTCTGAGATCAAGCCATACTACCAGCCCATGTGTATGCACGCACGCATGCACACACACACACAAACACACACACACACACACACACACACACACTATTTAGTTAAATGAGACAATCTAGGTGGGTTGTCTTCTAACACATCTGTTGTTCTTATATGAAAATGACAATAGATGGACACAGACGCATCCATATAGGGGACCATGGGAAGACCCAGGATAGGTACCACACCCCAAGAAGAGAGACCAAGAAGAAAGCACACCTTGATCTTGCCTTGCACCATTTTAAGACTGAGCACAGATACGTTCCTGATGCTTTAGGCTGCCAATATGTGGCAGTTGTCAAGACAGCCTGAGTTGATGGCAGCAGATATGCTGACTTGAATTGCTCCCTGGAAGAGTGGATGGTTTCTGGAATTATGGACCTCACAGAGATCCATCTGCTGAAAGGAGATATCTGAAATCATCAGAGTGGGGATTGGAATATTAGCTGTGTGTAGAGCCCCCTGCTTAGCATAAGTAATGGCATAGCTCAGTCCCAGTCCTGCAAAAAAAACCAAGAATGTAATCAGAGTAATTAATTATCAAAGATAAGAAAAAAGAGAAGGCTTGAGGATAAACCCTGGAGATGGACTTTAGTAGAATTTAATAATTAACATTCAATAGATAATGAGGTTTGTCTCAGTTGAGAAGCCAATGTCATGGAGAAATCATCTGAAATTTGGGCCTTTTGGGACAGTACAGGCTCACAGTTAAAGAAGGAAAATAATAATTTTATCCATTCATCTTTATTTTTTGTGGGTCATGGTGTTTGAAATCAGGACCTAGGCACTTTCCATGGGCTTTATTGCTCAAGGCTAATGCAGTACCACTTTGAGCTATAGCTCGATTTCTGGTTTTCTGCTGGTTAATTGGAGATAAGACTCTCCTGGACTTTCTTACCTAGGCTGGATTTGAACCACAACCATTAGATCTTAGTCTCCTGAGCATCTAGTATTAGAAACTTGAGTCACCAGCAGTCGACATAACTAAAACTTTTGAACTTATGGGTGGAAGTGGGTGTTTCTCAGTGTCAGAGTATTTGTCTAGTATGTGTGAGTTCCTGGGTTCCACAGAGAGGAGGAGAGAGGGAGGGAGAGAATGAGAATAAGAGGGAGAGGGAGACAAGGAGGGGCCCAGAGTGAAAGGGAGGAGGAGATATGCAAAGGGAAAGGGAAGGAAAAAAATGGAAGAAAGAAAAAGGAAATAAAACATAGTAGCAGAAAATTTATCTGAACTCTAAAAGGGGGAAATCATTCAAAAACAGATTTCAAAATATAAAACAAAATATGTATAGTATGCTCCAGATTAAATTAACCTAGTGATTGATTTAAAACAAGGCCTAGCCCATAATTACTTTTAATTACAAACATAAAGTTAGTCTTTCAGGAGGCAGGTGCCAATGGCTCACATCTGTAATCCTAGCTCCTCTATAGACTGAGAGGAGAAGGATTTCAGTTTGAAGCTAACCTAAATCTTCAAGGCACCATGCATAAAATAATAAGGAAAAGGTTAGGAGCATGGCTCAAGAGGAAACAAACAATCTGGCAGTGAGCAAGCTAAGCAAGTGAGAAATCCTCAGTTCAATCCCCAGGAGTACCAAAAGAAGAAAATACAATTACCACTTCTATGAGAATTCAGGAATCATATATTCAGAAACAGAATCCATATTAAGCATTCCACATTCTAGATTTCATTTAATGCCCCAAGATATGGGGAACCAAGAATTCTAATTTTAATCCAGTCAAGTTCTCTGTTAGAGAAGCCTTACTTTTCCTGTTAGTCACATCCTATTTGACCTAGAATAGCTCCTCACCTCACCTCTCTGGGCCTGAGTTTTCTATCTCCCAAACTGGGATATGATTCTCAGTCTCACAGAGTTTCTGTGAGGGTTAATTGAGACGTGTTTACTGTTAGGTTTTTAAAAAGATGTAGCTGAGTAAGAACTGCACCACGCACGTGGTATTCGGGTAAGGGGTTTATTCAGTAGACCTGCTGGGACCAGGCCAGGTTGGCACTCCTCGTGGCTGGGAAAGGCCTGGGAATGAGAGAGAGCTGGGAAGAGAGGAAAGAGAGAGAAAAGAGCCAGAAAAGAGCAGAGAGAGGGGTAAGAACAGTAGCACTCACGTGGTATTCAGGTAAGGGGTAGACCTGCTGATTCCAGGCAAGGTTGGCACGCCACGTGGCTGGGAAAGGGAGAGAGCAAGAGAGCAAGAAAAGAGCAGCAAGAGCTAGAAACGAACAGAGAGAGAAAAAAAGGAGAGTCTGGGCCTGGGTTAGCCCTTATGTAGGGTATGGGTGGGGAAAGGTGTGGCCACATCAAATTCAGATGTGACCTCAGCAGATGCAGATGTGACCTCTTCCAGGTGTCCCAGTTGCCTAGGTAACGCAGGTACTGGGTGGAGACTTTGCTGCGAGGAGTGTGGAGTCTGCTCGCCATCCAGGAGCGGACCTTACATTTACCTCGGGGAGTGATTGCTGACAAATAACCAAGATGCTACCTACCATGGTAATCATCAGATGTCATCACTTCCTCCTTCCCAATGATATGTGAGGTGAGCAGGGGCTCACATAGACCATCCCTGCACACACTTTCTGAAGATGACTGCTTAGGTATGGATTCCAGTAAGTACTGAAGATTTGTTATGAGACAATGATGCTGAATATGGTAATACATACCTGCAATCCCTGCTAGATGAGTTGTAGAGAACTAGCCTCGCAAATTGAAGGTGCTGGGCTCAATCCCCAGAAACACACACACACAAACACACACACACACACACCACACACACCTCACATTATAAACAATGAGATCTGAAATTCAATGAGAAATTAGATAAATATTGATAGAAATTGGGTTGTAAATATACTATCAAATCCAACTGACTTTAATGACCAAAATAAATGAGAATGTAACAAATGTAATCTAGGTCTTAAAACCTCATACCGAAGATCTTAAAATGTGTTGGGTTGTTAATGAGAGAAACCAGAACTTCCTATTTTGTCTTGAATAGGTTGTTTTAGTATAATAGTGGGCCTATTTATCTTTTTATTTCCTTTGCTTTAGTTATTTTTTTTCTTATAAGGTATTTATTTTTGCACTGACTGGCTTCTAATCTCTATCATCTTGCTTCTCAAATAGCTAGGGTTACAGTCATATATCTATCTATCTATCTATCTATCTATCTATCTATCTAGCTATCTATCTATCTATCTATCTATCTATCTATCTATCTATCTATCTATCTATCTATCATCTACCTAGCTATCTATCTATCTATCTCTTTGACATTCCTTGGGTTGAACTCAAAGCCAGGGCACTGTTTCTAGCACTCTACTACTTGAGCCACAGCACCAATTCTGGCTTTTTCTATGTATGTGGTACTGAAGAATAGAACCCAGGGCTTCTAGCATACTAGGCAAGGACTCTCTCACTAATCCACATTCCCAGCCTGCTCATTTTTTTTTCTTAATGGTAGTTTTTACATAAGTATGCTACAGTTTGTGTCCCCACATGTAATTTTCTGAATACTGGTTATTTCTATAAGCCCTGATCTTCTCTTCCCCTGCCTGATTTGTGGATGTTTCTGCATTGGCCTCATAATAAAATGTAAGTAAAGGCTGCTGAGAGCTTCAATGTACATAATATAAGAACATAGGCCTGGAACCCTGGAAGAGCAAAGTGATGGGGCTGAAATGAAGAGAATGATGCAGTGTGCGCAAAAAGCACATCTGAAAAATAAATCAGCATATAAAAGCAGAAGCATTGCATACAGTCTGTTTGCATGCAGGGAAGTAATATACACAAGTAAGTAAATAGAGCACTGATACATAAACTTGGCCTTCTCTTTTTGAATTTTATCTTGTGGATATCCCAGGGCTTAAACTCAGTGCACGATGCGTTCCTCAGCTGTTTTGGTCAAGGGTGAGGCATGACCACTGCCATAGCTCCATTCCCAGCCATCTGGTCATTAATTGGACATAAGCAACTCCCAGGCTTTCATGCCTGGTCTGGCCTGTATCTCCTGGTAGGCTTTCTCTCCCAAAACTGGAGCTCTACCCTCTAGGCCCCATTGCTCCACATCTGGTTTTCTGGTGGTTTATTGAAGACCAGAGTCTCACAGACTTTCCTGCTAAGACTGGCTTTGAAAGGTGATCTCCTGAGGAGGCTTCATGTAGCTTTCCTCAGCTAGGAGCCGCTCCACACAAACTTTTAGTCTAAATCTTGAGAGCTACTAGAGAACAAAGAAACATGAAGATGCTTCTACTGTGTTCTAGACACTTAAGTTTGGAGACACAAAACACTCATAATTATTACATCACTTTAAAGGCAAAAGGAGCAATGCAGACAGTACGAGGATCGCTCCAGCTTTCAGTCCTCTCATCCTCTTACACTAAATTCACTGCAGCTCAATGTAAGTGACAGAATTGGCATGTCCTGTGGACATTTACTCTTCAATCTTGTGACACTCATTTCTGACTTTTGGCTTCAAACCTGTGACCAGAGGGGAAAATGAGAGAGAAAATCCTTCTCAGAGAAAGCAACTAGAAAGAACATTGGGTAGTCCCTTATAAGTTCAAACCATTGGAATGACCCGCTAAGAAGACAGATTGTCCAGATTAAAAATGAAGAAGAAAAGAAAGAAGGTGCCAGTGGCTGCTGATTGTAATCCCAGAATCTCAGGAGGCTAAGATTAGAGAATCTGAATTTGAATCCAGGAGGCCTAAGAAAGTCCTTGACACTGTTATTTCTAAAAGATCACAGAAAAACCCAGAAGTGGGCTTTGACTCAAGCTTAATGCACTACACTTGAGTAAAGGGAGCTCAGGGACAATTCCCAGGCTCATAGTTCAACCCCAGTACCAGCTCCTTCAAAAAGAGCCTGTACCTCCATGTCCTTGTCTATGTATGGATGTATTCCTACAGGTGAAGCTCCAGAGTAGCTATGATGGATGGCACCAAGCTAGGAAATTTGTATTCAATTCTATGAGCTCATAACACAGAGAATGCTTTTATGACATTGCATGTTCCAGGGCTCCCCTTACTTCTCCAGTGTAGCCTGAAGGTTGCTCTGCATCCCAGGCCTGCTGGAAGAAGTCTCTCTCATTGTCTAGAAAGGCAGACAAAAGGCCTCAATCCTGTACATCTGTGTAACAAGCAACTCCATCTGGGCCACTTAGTGAGGAGGAGTGTGAGCAGGCTCTGAAAGCCAGGAGAAAAAGGCCTCTTTGTACCCCGAGCGATCTCTCTCCCCAGTGCTCTGTTTTGACAGGAAACCTTCATTTGTGCCACCTCCCATGGCAGGCCAAGTTCTGTGCACTTATCCTGCCTTTCTGAGACTATATTCTGGTATTCAGAAACAGTGCTCCATATAATTCAGGAGTCCTTCTGGCAGACAATTAGGGAACTGAACCTAATTAAATGATTCATTGCCTGCAATGATGGGCCTATGATGCCTCTCATAGGTTTCCAGAAGCTTCGGAAATCCAAGAACATGTCAGATATCACAAAGTTTCCTGTCATCTATGGCTGGTGAAGCTCATCAGGTTTAGAAACCTTTGACCTCTCCTAGTTGGGCACAGAGTGACTAGGTTTTGGTGTTGAATACAGGGCCTGGGTGCTGACCATGAGCTCAGAGCACAAGTCTACTGCCTTACCATTTTGTCACAGCTTCACTTCTACTTTCTGTGTGTGTGTGTGTGTGTGTGTGTGTGTGTGTGTGTGTGTGTGTGTGTGTGTGTGTGTGTGTGTGTGTGTGTGTCTGAGCAAGCGTGCATGTGAATGTGTGTGCATACCTAATTCTGGAGCTTGAACTCAGGATGTGAGCACTGTATCTAGTTTCTCTTGTACAAGGATTGCCCTCTCCTACTTGAACCACAGAGCCACTGCAGGCTTTTTCTTAGTGACATGGTCCTGAGAAATCAAACCCAGGGTTTCATTTATGCAAAGCACTCTACCCCTAAGGCACATTCCCAGCCTTCTACTTCAGGTTTGATAGTCTTTTTGTTGTTAGTCATTTTTGTTGTCAGTTGTAAGAGTTGAAGTCTAGGCCTGGGTGCTGTCCCTGAGCATTTCAGCTTTAATCTTGTGCTCTACCACTTGAGCCACTGGTTTTCTGGTGGTCCATTGGAGCTAAGTGTCTCCAGGGCTTTCATGCCCAGGCTAGCTTTGAACCATGATCCACAGATCTCATACTACTGAGTAGCTTGGATGACCAGCATGAGCCACAACCACCCAGCTTCCACTTCAGGTTTCTTTGTGGTGAATTGGAGATAATAGTCTCATGGTACCTTTTATGTCTGGGATAGTTTGGAACCCAGATCCTCAGATCTCACCTTCCTGAGAAGGCAAGATGACAGACCTCAGCTATAGAACCCTAGGCTGTGACACTCTGCTGCAAGGGGGTTCTTGGCTCCACGTGGTGGAGTACTGGCTATGAAGCCAAGAGGTAAGGATCAGCGCCTAGGCCTTGAGTTCAAGGTTGATGACTGAGGAAAAAAAAGTAATTGTTTGCTGTAGACAACTCACTAGTCTTCAGTAATACATAATTTTGTCCCTGCCATAGGGGCATATCTGAGCCTCAATATTCTTGTCTGCATAATCATCCAAGTTGTGGAGGTATTACAAGGGCAAGATGAAAGCATGCACACTTTGAAGGACAAAACACATAACACTCTTTACAGGATTCAGCACACAGCATCCAATGAAAGACTCAGCACCCAGCACCCAATGCAGGATTCAGAACACTGCACCCTGTGAATGACTCAGTACATGGCATCCTGAGCAGGACTCAGCACACAGTATCGCATAAATGAACCAGCACCTCAGGAAGGACTCATTACATAGCTGTTTCCCACAAGCTGTCATTAGTATTAGGGTGTTTTAATCAGTATCACCATTCTTTCAGAAACACATTACAAACTACACAAAGTTCACATCTAATGATTCAGATTGGTGGGGTTTTTTTTGGGGGGGTTGAGTCAGCCACAGGGATTGCACTAAAATGATGGGGTACTGTCTTAAGAACTTTTGCTTGAGCCACAGCACAGAGTTTCACAGACATTCTGCTAAGGCTGTGTTTTAAACCCATCAGTATCAGATCTCAGCCCCTGAGTGTCTTGGATGACAGGGTTGAGCGAGCCAGCAGCATGTGGTTCTGTGGAGCTGGGTTGCATTAGTATACATCTGGCTAAGTCAGGTTAGATGGAAGCTGTCAGCACCAGACTACTGGCTTGCTCTGTGATGAGGTATTTGAAGTCCTATCCTAATAGAGTTGCAGTCACAACATTCAATCTTTATTTGGTGCCAGTTCAGGATCTTGAGTAAGGGTCTAGACACAGTCCCTATGCTTTTATGCTTAAAGCTAGTGACCGACTGCTTGACTGACAGCACAACTTCTGGATTTTTATGTGCATGTGGTAGTGAGACTTTGTATGTACAAGCCATCACTATACAACTGAGCCCCAGGAGTGACAAGTGTATAAACAGATAAATGTGCAGATTGGCATATATATATATATATATATATATATATATATTTATTTATTTATTTATATTTATATATGTATGTATGTATAAAACAAGAGAAAGTTGTCTGCATATTATGAAATTACATATATTACTAGCAATTATTGACAAATTATTCATTCAAAATTTAAGTATCAGGGTTGAATATATAATAAAGTATTAATTGAAAATTACTCAATGTAGTATAATTGTTGGGTATAATTTTATAGTATACTCATACACTAACTACTAATTTAATTGTTACTTTTTTAACATTCCATTTGTATGGCTGTATATGGAATGTGTTTCTTAGAATCTCCTACCAATCATTAGTGGCAGTCCTGGGATTCGACCCCCAGGACTAAGTTGAAGTTTCGGTATGGCTTCCCTAATAGCCAGACAAACATCAGCAAGCAAGGTCATGTACACGTTCTGGGACGTTTTGTTAGACCCAGGATGGTCACAATGCAAAGAGGAAAAAATGTAAAAGCATATTCTTGAACTTTTCCATTTTATCCTCCTCCTTTTTATTTTTTATTTTTTTGCCAACCCTTAGATTTGAACTTGGGCCCTAAGATCCAAGGGTCGGCTGTGACAGAGATGCCAAGACCTGAGTTCAAGCCCCGTGCTTGGCCAAAGGAAAAAAAAGGTCATGGCTTGGAATTTGCACCACTTTTCTGGCAGGCCTGGGATTTGAATTCTGGGTCTTGGTAACTCTATGTCACTGTGGTTGAAGCGGAAGCTCACAGTCCTTGAAGACAAGAAATTTAGACCAGAACCCAGGGCCTGAATTGAAGCCCCACCAGTAGAAAAGCTAATATTCATATATAAGATTTATTTACATGGGTTTAGTGATTATGACATTTATTAGACTTATTTATTTAGTATTATTACACACATAACATTTGGTGATTTCATTCTCTTTCAAATGTGGCAGGTGGGTTGATATCAGAAATAGATTGAGACCACATAACCATTATGACATCACAATACCTTGATGACACCACATTCTCATTATGATATCAGTAACCCACTGTTACATCACAAAACTCTCCTATCCTCATAAAGGTTTTGACATGCTGCCAGTGTGATCTCTGGCTTCTCTGAGCTCATTAATTGTTTAACTCATAATACTTCAGTTATGACGTGATATCAGAAATTCACTGTGACATCATGATCACTGTGACATCACACTGCCAGATGTCATGATCACTGAGTCACATTGTGACATCACAAACCAGTTAATACTCATTACCCTTGTGCCAACAAATGCCTTTGGATACATCATTATCCCTTGTGAACTCATATATTCATTGTCAATTAGATACCTGGCATGAAATTGTCACATCACTATCCTATTGTGAAATCACAAATCTATGTGACCTCATCACATGCATGGCATTGCCAACTATTTGTGACTTCAAAACAATACTATTTCATGTAATAGTAACATAATCACATTGCTAATGGGTTAACTCTTTCCCATTGCATTTTCACCAATCTATTATATCCTCATAATATTTTACAAAATGCATGGCCTTTCTGACTTCTAGTTCCTTATTTGAACTTGCATCTTCATTGTGATCTAGTAGAATGAATTTAGACATGTTATGGTGATATTACAAATTAATTGTGACATCATTATCCAAGTGTGACCTTATAAACACTGTGACATCACATACCCATTGTGACATCACATTACCACTGTGATATTGCGATCACCTTGTGACATCACAAACCTGTTGTGACCTCTTAGGAACTTTGAAAAAACACATGGTGTTTATGACATCACAGTCCCTTGGGTCACTATATCCTCATTGAGAACAAGGGACAACTGACATCAGAAATGCCATTGTACCATTACAAATGTTTTGTGACATCATTTGCAGAGTGAGATCACATTGTTGTTAGGACAACATCAGCCCATTGTGAAATCCAAAAATGACGACATCATAGCATTATGACATCACATTTTCATTGTGAGATTATAGAGACAATGTGATTTCCTATTCTGTGATTTCATTCTATCTCAAATGTGGCATTTAGTTTGATTTCTGAAAGCCATTGTGACCACATCACCATTGTGACATTACAATGTTTTTGTGACCTCATATTGACATTGTGATATTATTATTGTAATGTAAAATCATAAACTTGTCTTGTCCTCATAAATCTTGTAAAAAGCGACTACCTTCACCTGGGTTGGATGCCCAGAGCTAAATGCAGCCACAACCATGAACCCTCAGAACTTCAAAGAGCAACCGAGCCATTTGTTAACAGGTCTGCAAACAAACAACCCCAAAAATAATGATCTCCAAAGCTCCACACTTCAAAGGACAAGTTGTTTTCCTTTCTCTTCATCCTCCTTCTCTACAGATCTGTCCTGCATTACAGGTCTTTTCTTTTTCCTTCCACCATTCCCTTCTCTTCAGGGTGCTCTACTCTTACAGACCTGCCTGCCCTATCCAGGTGGCCAGCTGCCATCCTTCACCTCCTGCTCTCCCTCAATTTCCTCTCCTCCCAGGTCTTTACCCTCCTGCAGTCTCATCACATCTTTCCTTCCAGGCCTTTCCCCTTTTTCTCTCCCCTTCTGTTGCTCTGAACATGAAGCCTATATATATGCTGTACCCTTCCCCCACTGCAATATGTTTCCTGCATAACAGTTTTCAATCATGACTTCCCAAATGTCCATGCCCAATCACTTCTTGGCAGCTCAACATGTGGGGCTTGATATCCTATCTCCTTCAGCAGCATGTCCTGCCCCCTCCAGCAGCATACACCGCACTCTCCGGTGGTCCAGAAGAAGAGGCCATGATGACTACCTGGTCCCGTGGATTTTAGGGGCACTGCTGGTTATTAGAGTGTCCTCATGGTGATCTAGTAGCAATTGAAATTGGACAAATAATTGTGATATTACAAACTCATGACATAACTAACCCATTGTGACCTCATCACCACCGTGACATCACAAACCCATTGTGACATCACATTGCTGTTTTGACACCAGGATCACACTGTGACATCCCAAATCTATTATGACCTCTTATATCCTTTGAAAAAATATATAGCTTTGTGACATCATATTCCCTTTGTGTAGTCAAATCCCCACTGTGAAATACTGACAATTGAGAATCAGAGAGGACATTTTAACATAAAAAGTTTGTGAGTTCATCACAATTGTGACATCTCATTATCATTTTGACACCATCTGCTCATTGTGAAATCACAAAACTAAAATGATATGATAGATTTAAAACTTCACATTGTCATTGTGACATCATAGACACATTATGAATGCCTTTTCTGTGATTTCATTCTATTTAAAATGTGGCCTGTAGGTTGATATAGATAATCTGATAACCCATAAGCATTGTGACATCACAATCCCTTTGTACATCACATTGCCATTGTGATATCACTAACCCACCGTGACATCACAAACCTATCCTGTCATCATAACTTTTGTGACATGCTGCAATTCTAATACCTTAGGCTTTTTGTCCTCATAATCTGTTGTCGACTTCATTAGATTTCACATCTGACATTTGATATTACAAATCCCCAGTGACATCAAGACCATGGTGATATCTCACTGCCAAATTTCATAACAATTGTTTCAAATTCTGACATCACAAACCTTTTTGGATTTCAATGTATTTGTGACAACACATACTTTTGGAGAAACCACAGTCCCTTGTGAACTCATATACTTATTGTATGTTAAAGACAATTTGGAAACATCATGTCATTGTGATATGCCCAACACATTGTGACATCACCAATCTTTTGTGACCTCATAACCAATGTAGCATCATCAATTAATTGTCACAACAACACAATATTTTGACATGATGTATTGAGTTGACATTGCCATGGTGATATCTTTCCCATTCTCTATTCAAAAACCTAATATGACATCATAACATTTTTAAAAATTTATGTACATTAGGATATGAAGCTCCTTCTGTGAACTTGTATGCACATTGTTACTTGCAATTAAAATTGGACATATGTTTGAGATATTACAAAATCATTATGACATCAAAAACCCATTGTGACCTCATCACAACTGTGTATCATAAAGTTATCATGACCCGTACCTTTGAAAATACACCTGGCATTTGTGACATCACAGTCCCTTTGTGTACCCATATCCTCAATGTGAACACATGACAATTGAATTCATACATGCCATTGTAACATCACAAACCCTTTGTGACCCCATTAGCAGTGTGACACAATTACCTCCTTGCTCCATCATCAATTTACAATGACCTTATAGCATTATGACATTATATTGTCATTGTGATGTTATAGACACCTAGTAAATGCCTATTTTCTTAGTTCATTCTGTTTCAAATGTGGCATGAGGGTTGATATCAGAAAACCACTGTGATCTCATAAACATATGGCATCACAACCACTTTGTGACATCACAGTGCCATGGTGATTTCATTAACACACTGTGACATCACAAACTTGCCCTTTCCTCATAAGTCTTGTGATGTGCTGTAATTGAGATGTCTTAGGACCTTTATGAGCTTGTAATCTGTTTTCAACTTAACATTATTTCAGATATTATAGTAGGAAGACCCCTACTCAGGCAAGCAAGCCTACCTAGTCGTCAGGAGTGACAGAGCCCACTGCAACAAAGTTGCTATTAAAGAAGCAACTTTATTGAGAAGGTTCCTACACTGAACGGCCATGGCCGCAGCACAGGCCCGGGAACTGATACTGCGACCCCGAGCGGCCCATGTACTTAGGTTTTTAAAGGCAAAAATCACAAGGTCAATCCTGGTCATGCAGGTGACCAATGAGATTGTCACACACCCAAAAGATTGCAGAGTCATACCAGACCACACGCAGGTGGCCAATGAGGTTACACTTTGTCACATAATGGCTATTTAAACCAGCCTATCACGTTTGGTTTAAATGACTCATGAATTCAATGGTAAGGCAGAGCAACGGTAAGCATACACTAAGGAGGAGTTTAATGGAGTTTAACGTGAACACTTGAAAAAGGCGGAGTTTATGGTAAGCTCTTGATGTTGCCAGTATTGGCCAGATTACTGGCTCTCTGTTTAATTCGTCAGTCCTTAACAGAACAATGAAGGTGTGTTAAGTTGTTAAGGGGAGGGGAACCTAGAGGCATTCTTTTCATTCCAAGAAGTGGGCTGGTTGGAGCCAAGGTCGAGTTAACCTTGTTTAGTTTTTTGTTTTTCATAAAATCCCTAAAACAAAAGCAAAGCCTGTAAAGAAGCTGTACCAGCTCGAGTCTCCTCTCAGGGCCTAGTTCATTATAATATTTGATATCAGAAATCCACTGTGACATCATGACCATTGTGACATCATACTGACAGATATCATGCACATTGTGTCCCACTGTGATATCATAATCCTCCTAGGACTTCATCGCTTTTGTGACAACAAATGCCTTTGGAAAGACCACAGTCCTTTTGTACCTAGCAGAGAAGATGGGGAAGTGCTATGTCATAGAAGATGAGGCCAAGAAAAGTGAACAAGAAAATATCAGGCTCAAGAAAGAGTTAAAGGACCACATGCTCTGATAGAGAATGCCGGAGAAAGGGAAAGAGCATTAGGAAGGAAAACAGAAGAGCTAAACAAACAGTTTAAAGATCTGTCACAAAAATACACTGAAGTGGAAAACTAGAAATAAAAACTACTGGAGTAAAAGGACAAAAAGAGTGCTGAGATCTTCACCATAAATTTTATGCAGAAGCATTGTGTCCCAATGGAACAGGTGGAGGTGGAAAAAATACCTCTCAATAGCACCTTTGTGAACTTAAGGGAGGAGCTGAAGAGCACACAAAGATGTTGTGAGAAGGAGCAGCAGTTGTCCAGTCAAAGCAACTCTCCTGTGACCCTGCCAAAACACTTGCAGGTTAAGGAGCACATTGAGAAGGAGAGTGGGATCATGAAAGCAAGTTTGAGAGAAAAGGTAGAGAATAAGTCTCCAAGGTTCAGAATACTACACAGGAGTTAATGAAACTAGAGACACTAAGATAAAGGGAAACATCTGAGCTAATCAGGTAGCTTGGGAGACAACTCTAAAACCAGAGTGGTCTCTAGAGCTACTAGTCATTAAGATTAAAGGAAGAAGCAAAAACAGTGGTAATAAGGGTGCAAATGTTGACACTGGACTTGGGAAAAATGCACACAGGCTCAAGCATTCTATCAGTTTACGTGTAGATATTTGTACCCTGGTAAATTGCCCCAGGCCACTGCTGGAAACTGTTCTGAAAATCAGTGAGGCCTTAGCGTGACAATACTTTGTAATGTGTGTAGGTAATTTCCAACAGGTAAATGCTGAAAAGCTGGAACTTATGGAAAGAATTCATATGTGAGGAACCTCAGATGGTGAATTTGGGAAAGTGGACTTCACAGAGGTAAAGCTGGAAAGTATGAGTATAGGTATCTCTCAGTAATAGTGGACAGTTTCTCAGGCTGAGCTGAGGCATGTAATAATTCCTTTATTTGGCTTACCCTTAGCTGTGGGGTCCAAAGATGGCCTTGCAATCATAGCCCAAGTTCTCAATTATTAAGTAACGCTCTAGGAATAAATTGGAAGTTAAAATCCATTTATAGAACTCAGAATTCAAGGCATTAGAATGAATATGATCTCCAAGGAAGCTAACTAAATTAAATACAGATACATGGCTAGGTGAGCCTCCTGCACTTTGCTCTCCTTTAAGCAAGATGTAGCCATTATGTTAAAGGATTTAATCCCTTTGAAGTACTTTAGGGTCGACCATCACATTTGGTTCCTAAATTTGGGAAGACTATGTTAATAGAAATGTCTAACTACAATCTGCAGGCTTTGTAACATATATTTTTTTTTTTTTTGGTCCGGTTGTGGGGCCTGAACTCTGGGCCTGGGCACTGTCCCTCAGCTCTTCAGCTCAAGACTAGTGCTCTACCGCTTGAGCCATAGCGCCACTTCCGGCTTTTTTCTTTTTGCTTATGTGGTGCTGAGGAATCGAATCCAGGGCCTCAGGCATGCAAGGCAAGCGTTCTACCACTGAGCCACCTTCCCAGCCCCTGTAACATATTCTTTTATGTACCTATCCTTTGGTAACCAAGGCCCACCGGTCACCTAAGAAAAACTCCACCTGAAGGGGAGGGGCCAAATGGCAATAGAACAGCAGGGAAACACCACAGCTCTCCCCAACCAAATACAGAGTTTGAGTTTCAATGCTCCGTTTCTCCAAGTGACCCACAAAAAAGTCGATTACTGAGAGATACAGGAAGTGAAAAAAGAAAAGGGAGAAACCCACATGGACAGTAAAGTCGGAAGACCCTTACCCCACCCCTTGTTGTTGATGGGGCTCCAAGCTGAGCAGCTTAAGTGGCAGGCTTCTTGCAGGTCTGCTTAAGTGGCCCGGCTCTGGACCTTCCGAGGTCCAAACACCCACAAATATCCCAAGGCTCCCAGAAGACTCCAAAAGAGACGGTGCCAACCAAAAGAATACAAACAGAAATCTCAGAAGGCAGAGACACCATGAAGACTCCCCGCTCCCTCCCAGGCATGGTGCCTCTGCATGGCTGTTGCAAGCAGCCCAAAATAGTCTGGAGCAGCAGCTGTCAGCAGTGGCAAACGACCCTAGACTTGCAGCATGGTATCTATGTCCTGCTGGTGTAAACAGCCTAGTCTAACCTGGATCACCAGAAGCAGCTGGCAGTAGTGGCAAACCACCCAGACTCTGGGCACAATGCCTCTTGGTCCTAGCCCACAGGAGCAGCCCAGACCAGCCCTGGGTGGCAGCCGTACCTGGGGTGGGGACAGCTGCAGTGAACAACTCCAGACCCATGGCGGTTTGTGCCTCTCCATACTGGCCCAAATAAGCAGCCCAACCCAGTCTGAGGCAACAACACCAGTTAACACCTGACTCATGGTGGGGTGGAGGGCCTCTCCATACAGGCTTGCATAAGCAGCCCAGGCTAGCCCATGGTGGCAAAGGTGGTGAACTACCCCAGACATGAGGCAAGGTGTGGTGCTGAGCAAGCCCAGAAAAGCATCATGAACTTTCCTGCCTGGGCTGGCTTTGAATCTGAATACAGAGATCTGAGCCTCCTGAGTAGGTAGAATTAGAGACATTCACACTACCAGATTCTTATTCTTGCCAACCCCCTAACTTTTTCTACAATAGATCATTTCTTACTTCATACAAGGAATTTAAACAAATAAAAGAGGATCAACATAATACCCTGTATTCAACCTGACCATAGTGGAATCAAACTAGTTCTCAAACACAAGGCATAAATTAGGTAAAACTTAAAACACATGGATTAAACAGCACTCAGTTGAACAATACATGGGTCACAGAAGAAATTAAAGAAGAAATTAAAAAGTTCCTACAATTCAATGAAAATAAAGATACATCACAAAGAAACCAATAGGACCCAGAGATATCAGTCCTGAGGGGCAAATTTATTGGTCTCAGTGCACATATCAAGAAAATAGAGACCAAGTAAACCATCTTATGATGCAACCAAAACTGCGAGGGAAACAAGAAAAAATTGAACCTAAAGTTGCTAGACAGAAAGAGATAACTAAAATAAGAGTTGAAATTAATGAGATAGAGTCTTAGAAAATTATAAATAAAATTAATAAAATGAAAAGCTGTTTTTAGGAAAAAATCAATAAAACTGATGGACCACTGGCAAGAGTAACTAACAAAATAAGAGAGGAGACCCAAATCAATAATATCAGAGATACCACAGGACAAACTACAACAAACATACAAGACATCCAAATAATCATAAAGAAATAGTTCCAGAATCTACTCGCAAAGGAAGGAAAACCAAGCAGAGATGGAATTGCTATAGAAATACAAATGACTAATTCCCCCTCTCCTTTTCACCAATGCTTCTCCACCATGTATGGTGGGGGCAGCATTTCGGTAAATAAACGTCTTTTCCTGCCTTAATAGTGTGATATTTTCTTCATACGCTCCCGAATAAAACCTGCCTATTTAGTATATTACATATGGGGCTGTGACTCAGATTGGGTTTTTGAGTTGGAAATGTTAGAATTTCTAACCACCCTTTTCTGCGAACCATACTGCCTTGAGACACCAAGCAAGACTTTTCACCAATACCATTGCTGGCATTCACATCCACGTCCATACCACTTCTCTACTCTGTTGAGTGAAACTACTCTCTATGGCTTTCTGTTGCTCAATCTCTTTTCAGATGTGGCACCACAGCCGAGAGCTCCTATGGCCTTTAGCTTAAAGGCTGGTCACCTCTGAAGCAGAGGATGCTTGGTTTTGGGGGCTTGTCCATTTCTCTCTAGTGGGCTCTGAGAGAAGTCAGGAGGCTGCTTCTGCCAGGTCGTCTCTCCTTCACTCACCAGACTGACTCTCTTACACATTTAATGTGGTGTTGGGAGTCATGCCTGAGCTGTGAAATCCCTCTGAAATGCATCTTGTGTTCGCTGGGTAGCAGAGCACCTAATATTTTTATGCTGTTCTCAGATTTAGACAATTTTTGCAGTTGCAATGGTACATGGTCAGAAGTCTGTTTACTATCAGGCTCTCTTTTCTCTCTGCTATTCATGTCCAACGTTCTATATCTCTCCCTTTCATTTCTACAACTATTTGTATTGTGCTCTGAAGAGTGCAACATGGGATGGGTCCAGGGGATCCCCTCTAGGTTCCCTCTAAAAGGCTAGCCAAACTAGGCTTGATTTTTTGTTCAAGCCTTCTTTGCATTTTTTAAAGAAATTTGCCATCTTGAATTCACCATCTTGGCCAAATGGTGGGTTAAGGGTTTATCCTCCACCAATCCTTACCCTTCCACCAACTTACTTCTCCTCCATCCATCTATTCAAATGTGACTTTCTAACAAGTTGCTCTTTTCACAGACCCTGGTAACTGAGGCCTAACCACCTGATGTGCTTTGTTAACAAAAATGTCTAAACATTTTTGTCAAAAATTTTAGGTTTTGAGTTTTCCCTTTTTTGTTTTGTGTTGTGTAGTCTAGAACTGACTACGTGATTCTCAAATATTGGCATATCTGTGCTAAGATTCTCCAATCTAACAATTTTGTCATTGCATAATATTTGGTCTATTATTGATAAGAACCAGGTAAGCTCTACTTATTCTATTTGATCTCCTTGTTGCATTAATTGGAAATAACAAAGGGCTTTTGTTGCAAAGATTGCAATTCAAAGCCAGCCTGAGCTGAAAAATCCCTAAGATTCCATCTCCCAACTAACCTGCAAAGTGCCAGTCTGGAAGCATGGCTCAAGCCTCTTATCTCGAACCAGCAAACACAGCAAGTGTTAATATAACTCAAAGTAGTAGAGTGCTAGCCTTCAGCAGAAGTGTTCAGGGATAGTGCCCAGGCCTTGAGTTCAAACCTCCTTGAATACCAACTGGGACAAACCATCCCAGCAACCAGCACCTAGACTCAGCCAGTCTGGGGAACAAAGGAACATGAAGAGGAGTAAGAGGAGATGGTATCACATTAACCACTTTGTGCCTGCCCTTTCAAAATTAACCAGAATCAGGAGGTCAATAGAAGAACAAAGACTGCCCATCTAATGTCCATACCTGTCTACCTTTCAACTGGACAGGAATTTATACTCTTGCCTTTGTCACTTGTCTTCTTCTCTACCTAGTTGCCAGATATCAGAAGTAGCTAGGGATATTTCGACCAACATTTTCAGCCCCAAATCCATCCTTTTGCCATTTATTTGCTCTCTAGCAATTTTTTTCAGTCCCTCAATGCCTCATGAGACTTCTCCATACTACGTCCAAGAGACTTGCCTCCTCCAGACTTCATCTAAGGACTCATTGCCCAAGTGAGAGCTGTTGCCTGCTGCATTCTCCCAGAGGGGATCACGTCTCAGCTTCTAATACCTACTGTTGACACCCCTTGCAAACAGGAAGGAGCCAGAGAGAATCTTAGCCCTTTTTCATAATTATCAAAAGGATGGAAAATAAGGTCAGAACAGGGACATCTCCCTCCTTCTTGGCTAAGTTTCTGCCCAATATCTTTTACATAGGTAACTGGCAGACCTGGAAGCAGTCACCTTTCACTCCTGCTAGGTCACATCCTGGGCCACCTCTGGTCACCAGCCTCCCATCTTAGCTTAAGAGAGTCTCAGACCCTGAGGTCACATCCAGATCCATTGTGGCCATACTTTTTCACCACCTGGCCACATCTCATCCTGTCCCTGGCCTAGATAATTCTTGGCCCAGAGGTGGGTCCCCCCTTTCTTTTTCAGCCATGTTTCTCCACCATGCATGGTGTGGGCAGCAGTTCAGTAAATAAAATTATTTTCCTGCCTGAAAAAAAAAGGAAATACAAATTGCCCAAACAGAACCAAGAAGAAATAAATCAATTAAACATATTAATATCTTACAATGAGATAAGTAGGAGTAATCAGAAATCTTCCAACAAGAAAAGCCCAGGAACTGATGGATTCACTACAGAATTCTATAAGACCTTTAAAGAGGAACTAATACCCACAAGCCTCAAGCTCTTCAGGAAAATAGAAACAGATGAAGTAATTCCAAACTCATTCTATGAAGCCAATATCACATTCATCCCCAAACCAGACATAGACCCAACCAAAAAAAAAAACTACATATCAATCTGTTTGATTAAGACAGATAAAAAGCTCCTCAATAAAATTGCAGCCAACAGAATCCAGAAATATGTATAAAAAATCATACAATATGACCAAGTAGGCTTCGTCCCAGAGATGCAGGGATGGTTTAACATATGTGAGTCAATAAATGTAATCCATCACATCAACAGATACAAGCTCAAGAACCACATGATTATCTCCATTGATGTAGGAAAAGCTTTTGATAAAATTCAGCACTCATTCATGGTAAAAGCTCTGGAAAAATATGAATGGAAGGAACACTTCATAAGATAATAAAAGCCTTACATGGCATATCAAAGGCCAATATTATACTTAATGGGGAAAAACTACAACGAATTCCCCTAAAAACAGGAACAAGGCAATGATGCCCACTCTATCCACTCTTCTTCAATATAGTTCTGGAATTCTTAGCCGGAGCAATAAAGCAAGAAAAAGATATTAAACAGATCTACATAGGATAAGAAGCAGATAAACATCTCTTTTTTCAGATGGCATTATTTTATAAATTAATGATCCCTAAAGCTCCATCACCAAACTTTTAGAGCTTATAAAGCAATTTGGCAAAGTAGCAGGATACAAAATTAACCCACAAAAATCAGTCGCCTTTCTGTACAGCAACAATGTACAAGTAGAAAGGGAAATCAAGGAAAACAACCCCATTTGCAATAACCTTTAAAAAAGTAAACTTGGAAAAAATTATATTAAGTGAAGTAAGCCAGGCCCAAAGAAACCTAGGTCCCATGGTTTCCATTATTTGTAATATCTAGTATATGTATGAGTCAAGTGGAAAAGGTCAGATAATGTGATGTCAGGAAAATGAACCCTTAGATGTGTACTTTAATGTTTTTTTTCTTTCATGCATGTGTTTCTAACACATTTATAAGATTATCTCTTTGTTGCTTTGTATATCCCTCCCCCACAGTATAACCCCTGCTTTCACTATATTTGATGTCAGTATAACTTGTGGAGGCGATGGGGAAAAACCAGTTGTTTAAGGATACAAGTGGACCTGTTGCAACAATGAGAAGCACAAGTTGCCATGTGCAAAACTAGCTTTACAACGTCGGTGCGGGGGGGGGGGGGAGGAGAAGGATTGGGATTGGGGGGGAGAGGGGAGGCTGGGAAGGGATGTGAAGGGTAAACAAAGGAGGAGGCTGCAATGCTTGGTAAGAAATGTATGCTTTATCCTGCCCACGTAATTGTAACTCCTCTGTACAGTATGTGCACAAATAAAATAAAATTAAATTAAAAAAAGAACTATAAAAAAAGTATCTAGGAATTAACCTAACCAAAGATGTAAAGGGTCTATTTCATGAAAACTATAAAAGCCTAAAAAAGGAATCATATATATTACCAGGAAATGGAAAGAAATGGGAAAATTTTTATCAGCAATATATCAGACAATGGTCTAATATCCATTATATATGGTGAACTCAAGAAACTAACCCTTCACAAACCTAGCAAACCAATCTTGAAATGGTCAAGGGAGCTAAAGAGATACTTCTCAGAAGAAGAGATAAAAATTGCAAAGAAACCCATGAGGAAATGTTCATCATCCCTGGCTCTAAAGGAAATGCAAATAAAAACAACTCTGAGATACCACCTTTCCCCAGTCAGAATGGCCCACATCCTAAATTCAGCCAATGACAAATGCTGGAAGGGATACAATGAAAGAAATATTACTGCATTGCTAGTGGGAATGTATACTAATACAACCACTTTGGTAAGCATTCTGATGGTACCTACAAAAGCTAAATATCGACCCCTCCAATGAACTGGCCATACCACTCTTAGGCATCTACTCTGAACAACAGGAACCAGGATACAAAGACACACACACACACACACACACACACACACACACACACACACACACACACACACACACACACACACACACACCTCTATGATTATTGCAGCACTGTTCACAATAGCCAAGATTTGGAAACAACCCAGATGAGACATAAGTGATAAGTGGATCCAAAAATTGTGGGACCTATATACAATGGAATACCTTGCAGCCATTAGAAAGGACAAAATGATGGTATTTCCAGGGAAATGGATGGAACTAGACCAAATTATTTGAGTGAGGTAAGCCAAGAACGAGACAAACGACACAGGGTCTACCTGATACGTGCATGCTAACGCCAAAATGCAAGAAAGTATGACAAAGTAAACAGGACTCGAGAAACAAAGGACAGCCACTCATTTTGTTGTATCACCATTAATGACTCCATGTTCTTGACCATGTAGATGGTTGAAATATGCACGCAATGGAAGGAAGCCAGGAGGAGGAACACATTAAGTAGGAAATGGAACAATATACAACAAAGGGGCCCATCAGCTCCCCTAGTCATAGAAGAAAAATAACTAAGCAACCCAAACAAAGTGATGGGAAGGGAGGAATGAAAGGGAAAGAGGGAAAGAGGTAATAGCCTACAATAGCAAAAGGAAAAAATGTAAACATCACCTGAGGTGGGAAAAATAATTTGGCTTGTCAAAGCTCATAGAATTTACAAACTTTAGACCATGATAACAATAATTTGCCTTGTCAAGGTTAAAATGTGTTTGTGACTTTAACTAAGTATCACAATTCCAAAATACTGTGAAATATGTGAAATACATGTAATCACCTATCTCAATTTTTACAAAAAAGTGTGAGAAGGGAAAGGTAACGAGGGATGGGTGACAATGTTGTCAGACACCTTGTATTCTATACTGTTTTGTAGAATGGGAACTTCTTTGTACAACTACTTAAAGATAATAATAATAAGTGTTTTAAAATAAACATTAGGATGAAAATAAAAATTTCAAGTATAAAATAAGAAATTAAATCCATTTGGAAGGAAAATTTCTTTGGGGAAATCAATTTAGTTTATTCTATAGCAAGTTTCACTTCAGAAAATAATTCAAAAACTAGACCTCAGGTAAGTGAAATAAACTAAGAAATGGAGTTGAAAAAAACAAAAAAAAAAGAAACTCCACCCTTCTTTCTTGCCTGGACAGCTGGTGTGGGTAAAAATGCATCATGGTCCTCAATTGGAACCTATGTGGCAAGGACCTTACTTGGTGGTGCTAAGTTCATTCAGCTACTGAATTAGCAGGAAAACATCATTGGATCCGTCAGTCTCAAGTGGAATATGTAGTGGACTAATATACAGAGAAGGCTGCAAGATGGACTGTTCAGAGACAGAGGACAAAACTAAGTGTTAGTTAGTGCAACTAGTGTGTTTCTATAATTTACTTGTTTTCTATTAAATTTAAATTTTAAGCCTGTTCATTGGGTGAAGAGAAGGGAACTTTTAGGATTTGGTGAGAAGGATTCAACTATTTTATTGGACAATAAAACCAGTGGGAGATGTATAAAGCAGCATGGTCCTAATAAGGAGCAGGGCCCACTAATCAATGCGGCCCCATGTCCTGGCCCACTGGAGTCATTGGGGCATAATACCCAAGTGGGCAGGGCATGCTGTTGAGGGGGTAGGATGTCAACCTTACATGAGGAGATATGAAGACGTGATTGGGGAATGGGCAGTTTATGAATTGATGGTTGAAATCTGTGAGGCAGGAGACCCACTTGAGTGATGAGGCTTTTCAAACTATATATAGGCTGCTTTGTCAGAGCAATGGAATTGGAGAATATCAAAGGAAGACCTGGAAGGAAGGAAGTGGTGAGACAGCAGCAGGGGAAAGACCTGGGAGAAGAGGAATTAGAGGGAGAGCAGGAGGGGTAGGATGCCAATTGGCCACCAGGCCAAGTGTAGGCTTATGGATAGTGGAGAGACCTAAAGAGAAGAAAGAAGTGATGGAAGGGAAAAAAGGGAAATGAAGGAAAGATCAATAAAGAAGGAGGGAGTAAGGGAAAAGGAAAAAGTCTTATTTATTGATATTTTGAGCGTGGAGATGATAATTAGTGGGGTTGGTGGTTTCCAAATCAATTAACTATGTGTGGGGCTCCCCATTGGAGGCCATGCAGAAGATTGAATCTCGGGTACAGCCTAGATATTATAGAGAAAGAACATACAACTATCAAGGCAAATCCAAGAAATATGATAGATCTATTCAACATTTGGAAGGCACCATCAGAATTCATGATCTGAGGATAATGGGTATAGAGGAGCACTTAGAGAAAGAAGTTAATAGTCTAGGAAATTTATTTAACAGAATCCTAGCAGAGAACTTTCCAAACGTGCAAAAAGTTAGGCCTATTCAGATACAAGAATCTTTTAGAACTCCAAATAGACCACACAAGATCAGGACATTCCACCATCTTATTATAATCTGCAAAGGATCAATTCAGACCAAGGAAGGAATCCTTAAAGCTCTCAAGGTAAAAGAACAATCACCTATAAACAGAAATCAGTTAGAAACATCTCAGATTTCTCAGCAGAAATGATTAAAGCAAGAAGAGCCTAGAATGGGGGAATACCATGTGCTAAAAACTAACAATTATCAACCAAGAATACTGTACCCAGCTAAACTCTCCTTCATGACCGAAAGTCAAATAAAAGCTGCCCATAGCAAAGAAAAATTGAAACAAAATATCTCCACCAAACCAGCCCAACAAAAGACATTATGGGTATCCTGCACATAGAAAACCAACAAGACCAACTTAAAAGCCAAGAAACAACATCCAAGGGAATATTATTAGAAATCAATACCAACATCCAACAAAGAAAGTCCTGTACAATATGGAGGCTGGAAAACACACTGTTGAATCACCAGTGGGTCATGGAAGAGATTAGAAAGGAAATGCAAATGTCCATGATATTCAACAAAAATGAACACACAAATTACCAGCTCCTCTGGGACACAGCAAAGGCAGTACTCAGAGGCAAGTTTATAGCTCTGAGGTCCTACAACAAATTAGAGAGATCTGAAACCAACAATTTAATAAGACATCGGAACCTCCTTGAAAAAGAGCAGCAAGATAAACCCCAATCCAGTAGACAGAAAGAAATAATTAAAATTAAATCAGGATTAAATGAATTAGAACCCTAAAACGCCATAAAAAGAATCAAAAAACTGATATGGCTCTTCGAAAATATTAACAAAATTGACAGACCCTCAGCAAATCTTATCAGAAAAAGAAGAGAACTCACCAAATAAATAAACTCAGAGATGAGAATGGAAACATCACCACAGAAACAACCATGATTCAGAACATTATAAAGGAATACTTCTCAAACCTTTATGGTAATAAGTTTGAGACCTGGCAGAAATGGACCTTTTCCTGGCCAATATCAACATGCAAAACTCAATGAAGATGAATTAAATCAACTTAACAGGCCCATATCAAGCATAGAAATAGAAACAGCAATGAGACCTATCATCTAAGCAAAGCCCAGGATCAGATCGATTTACAGCAGAATTCTACAAGGCCTTCAAAGCAGAGCTCCCACCAATACTTCTCCAACTCTTCAATGAATTTGAAAGGGAAAATTCACTACCGAATTCATTCCATGAAGCCATCATAACCCTCACCCCAAAACTAAGCCGGGACTCATCATAGAAAGAATTATAGACCCATTTCTTTGATGAATATTGATGCAAAACATCTCAACAAAATTTTGGCCAATGGACTTCAACAATTCTTCCAATAAATCAAACACAACGATCAAAAAGGTTTTATTTCAGGCATGCAAAGCTGGTTAAATATATGCAAAACAATTACTATAATTCATCAAATCCAAAAGAGCAAGGATACAAACCACATGGTTGGGCTGGGAAGGTGGCTCAGTGGTAGAGCACTTGCCTTGCATGCTTGAGGCCCTGGGTTCAATTCCTCAGCACCACATAAGCAAAAAGAAAAAAGCCAGAAGAGGCGCTGTGGCTCAAGTGGTACAGCGCTAGCCTTGAACTGAAGAGCTGAGGGACAGCACCCAGGCCCAGAGTCCAAGACCACGACTGGAACCCCCCTTCCCCCCCAAAAAAAGAACCACATGGTTATCTCAATAGATGCAGCAAAAGAATTTGACAAAATCCAACACGCCTTTATTACTAAGGCTCTGGATAAATTAGGAATCCAGGGGACATTTCTCAATACAATAAAGGCTGTATATGACATACCTACAGCCAGCTTTATACTTAATGGGGGAAAATTGAAGCCATTTTCTCTTAACTCAGGAACAAGACAAGGAGGTCCAATCTCTTCACTTCTCTTCAATTTAGTATTAGAATGCCTACCTACAGCAATAAGACAAGATGCTAACATAAAAGGATCCAAACAGGGACAGATGATGTAAAACTCTCCCTATTTGCAGATGACACGATGTTGTATTTAAATAATCCCACTAACTCCACTCCCAAATTATTCATGCTGATTCAAATCGTTGTCAAAGTAGCAAGGGAAAAATTAACTCTCGAAAATCAATGGCTTTTCTGTATGCCATCAATGAGAAATGCATGGCTGAAATAAGGAAAGCAACTCCATTAATAATAACCACACAAAAAATAAAATACCTAGGAATTAACTTAATCAAAGAAGTGAAGGATCTTTATGATGACAACTTTAAAAACCTGAAAAAGGAAATCAAAACGAAAATTAGAAAGTGGAAAAGCCTCCTAAGCTCCTGGATTGGAAGAATCAACATCATGAAAATGGCAATACTTCCCTAGGCTATCTACAAATTCAATGCGATACTTATTAATATCACAAACTCATTCCTCAAGAAAATAGAAGACACAATCCAAAAATTCATATGGAGTAATAGAAGATCCCGAATACCAAATTTCAAAGTCTACTACAAAGACATAGTAATCAAAAGAGCGTGGTATGGCACAAGAACAGACCTTAGGACCAATGTAATAGATTTGAAAACCCAGAAGTAAACCCACACTCCTATAGCCACCTAATTGTCAATAAGGGAGCTAAAAAAATAGAATGGAAGAATGGGAGCCTCTTCAGTAAATGGTTCTGACAAAATTGGTTAATCCGTTGTAGAAAACTAAAGCTAGATCCACATATATCACCCTGCACCAGAATCAACTCCAAATGGATGAAAGACATTCGGAGTCAAAGCTGACACCTTGAAAACATTGTAGGACAAAATAGGAGATAACTCATATTTCTTTGGCACAGGCTGAAATTTTCTTAATAGAGAACCAGAAACACAACAAATCAAAGAAAGGTTGGACAAATGGGATTGCATGTAATTGCAGAGCTTCTGCATGACAAAGGACATAGCTAGCAAGATCAATGGAATGCCCAAGGATTGGGAGAAGATCTTCACTAGCCATACAACGGACAACGGTCTCATATCTAAAATATATCTGGAACTCAAAAAATTAAATCCCCCAACAACAAATCCTCAAAGAATCAGCTGCCAAATAAATAAGTGGGCTAAAGACTCAAGAGACACTTCTCTGAAGAGCAAAGAAAGATGGCCAATAGACACATGGAGAAATGCTTAACCACCTTTGCAATAAAAAAAATGCAAATCTAAAATACACTGAGATACTACCTTACCCCATAAAAAATGCAAATCTAAAATACACTGAGATACTACCTTACCCCGTTTAGAATGGCTATAATTTAGAACTGTAATAACAACAGAAGCTGGATGGGATGTTGGTGGGACTGTAATCTTGTTCAACTACGTTGGAAAGTAGTATGAAAGTTCCTCAAAAGGCTCCACATAGAGCTGCCCTATGAAACAGCAATCCTACTTTTGGGCGTTTACCCAAAAGATCACAAACAAGACCACACTAAAGCTACCAGCACAACTATGTTTATTGCAGCATTATTTACCATATATAAGATATGGAACCAACCCAGATGGCCCTCAGTAGATGAATGGATCAAGAAAATGTGGTATATATAAACAATGGAATTCTATGCTTCCATCAGAAAAAATGGCATTGCTCCATTTGTTAGGAAATGGAATGCCTTTGAAAAAATAATATTAAGTGACCTAATTAATGCCCAAAAAACATAGGTTCCATGGTTTCCTTTATTTGCAATAACTAGTATATGTCGGAGATAAACACAAACTGTCAAACAAGTTGATGTTAGATGAAATGAACACCAAGATAAGGACCCAAATGGTTTTTCTTTCTTGCTATTGTTTCTATCATATTTACAAGATGATTTCTTTGTTGCTTTGTATGTCCCTCCACCATGGTATAACCTCCATTTTCACTGTAGTTGATGTTGGTATAATTAGGGGAGGGGAAGGGAAAAAGAAATTGGGATACAGGTAGACCCGTTGCAACAATACAAGACCTTATATCGAAAATTGAATTTTAAAACTTTGGCGCATGGCGGGGTGGGCGGAGGGTGGGCACAAAGAGAGATGGGAAGGGATGGGAAAGGGAAAAAAAGGAGGAGGCAACAATGCTTGATAAGTAACGCACTCATTACTTTGATCATGCAATTGTAAACCCTCTGTATGTATTTTCATATTAAAGAATCATGAAATAATAAAGTAAAAACCCATGCCAATTTTTTTGTCTGTTGGGGGCTTGAACATTGGGCCTGGGCACTGTCCCTCAGCTCTTCAGCTCAAGGATACCACTGTACCACTTGAACCACAGTGCCATTTCTAGTTTTCAAGAGATATATTGGAGATAAAAGTCTCACAGACTTTTCTGCCCAGTCTGGCTTTGAACCACTATCCTCAGATCTCAGAATTTTTGGTACCTAGGATTACAGGCATGGGCCACCAAATCCCAGATTCAAGACAATTTTTAAAAAGCAAGTTTATTGAAATGTCTGGCTTTTTCTAATAAACAATATTATTTTTTAGCATTAGTTTATAACTCTGAGTTTCTTGTTCAACCACTTTGGAAAGCAGTATGGAGGTTCCTCAAAAGTCTTCACATAGATCTCCCCTCTGATCCAGCAATCCCACTTTTGGGCATTTACCCAATTGTTTACAAACAAGACCACACTAAAGCTACCAGCACAACTATGTTTATTGCAGCATTATTTACCATAGCTAAGATATGGAATTTCTTAATAGAATCAAATATAAGTTTTATTATTACTTAGTATCTCACAAAAATCCAATGTAATTGACTTTCTCCAAAGGCAATTATTACATACTATATTATTCATTATTATTACCACATTCTATATTACATATAGTGTGAAGTGAAAGTAGTTTGGACGATTTCATATAAATTAGTAGATGCTACTTTAGCATTATAAATTCACATGTGTTATTTTAAATGAAGGAAAGATTTTCAACTTAAAATGAAATATAAATGTGTAATGTGTCCTAATTGAACCAAAAATTCTGAGTTCATACAGACAAATATATTTTCTTTCTACTAAAGACTTTGAAGAAATACCATTGGAAATAGTGAGGTAAGAGGAGGAAGAATTAAAATCATGTCAAACAATGTCTGTTATTCTGCTACCCCCTCTACTACGAAGACCTGCCCTTTCCCAGATGTCTCAAAATTTCAGGTGTCTCTCTTAGAATTCTACTTGGAAAAGTTCTAAATCACTGATTCTTTTTGTAATTTCTGTTATATAAAACAAAATATTGACACAAAACAATTGAAATAAAATGTACACATATGTTGAAGTCACCACAACTGGACAAACAACCAACAAAACAGAACTCCCCCAGGGGAAAAAAAATGCTGTGCCCAATTTTTTTAAGCACAAAAACCTCAAATACATGTTAACTTGGAGTAGAGCCATAAAGATAACTATGTCTAAGAAATACAGTTGTGATAATTGGTAATTAAATTCATCTAGATGTACCTAATATAGTAAATCCCTTGAATGGAACACATTGTTTAAAACAAATGTGAATGTATGCAGAGTGTGATCTGCACATATTTAAAAGAATAAAATAAAAAAATGACATACTTAAAAAATTCAGAAATGCAATGAATAAGTCCAATAGTATCCATGCTGAGAACTAATCCCTACTGATATAACAAGAAAAAAAATATGCAAATAATAGAATCTGAGCAGTGTATATGAGTGTCCATAATTTTAAAATATTCCAAATTACACTTTGTAGAAGACTGAATGTGGCTTATCTAAAGGAAAACATCAACACATTACATGAATTAAATTAAAAATCTGATGAAAAGAGAGAAGTAGTTACTGGAAAACACTAGTCTAATGAATGGTTGTCAAAATGTTTTTAGTACTGACAAAAGCACATACCTATTTAGTTAGATCCAAAAAAAAAGACCCAATTTACTCAAGCTGATTTGAAACTTTGGCAAAGTAGCAGGATACATTTGTAACATTATTATGGATGTTGACTCTGGCATGAAATTCATTTCCTCTTTGATCTGACAAATGAATATATGAAAGAACATAGCTTCTCCAACTAAATATCAAGACCTACCCAAACGTATCACAAGAAAAGTCATCATGTAAGCTGTATTGCAACTGGGGTAAAAGAAAATCAGTCATAGTGATTATGTATTTATTGCAAATGTTGATTTTTTTTATAAATTATTTCCTTTAGCTTGCATTTTTAAAACATTGTGTTACACGATGTATATCTTGGTAACTAATTTTGGATGCCTCCTTAAATTATGTTCTGAGTATAATGTTTCACTTCAGTTCCTAACCCATGAAATGCTATTGATTCCAAAAACATTCTAATAACCACTGTTTATAATACACATTCTCATAAGCATGACACCAGTAAGCATTGTTTAACATTTTGATATCAGGGTTTCATGAATGATGAGGCCTATCTGCATGAGTATAATTGTACCTAGATTCCTCAGCCTAAATTTAGCCACTGTTAAAAAATGTTTATATCTTTATGTGTCACCCATCAGAGATTAAATCTGAGTATAAAGCCTGAGGGAAACGATAAAGTAACAATTTAGTTTTTCTGGATATAAAGTAAACAAAATGCAGCATAGAGTAACTCATTGGTTTAAAGTCAATCTATTTCACAAAAACATTCTCAGCATTACATTACAATGTGTATTATTCTCATGAAGGGAATGGGGAATTTGAGAAGAGGACTAACAAAGCATTGTCTTCAAATATATATAATTTGGATTTATCTATAAATTTCGCTATAAACATTTCTGATAAAAACTGTTTGAATAATTAATTTTCTGTTCAGGTATAATATTCCTAGTTTCATATACCAAACTACATTCAGAAAATGCGCTATACCAATTAACTAAAGAAAGTCCTGGCAGAAAAAATGGCATCTCTTTACTATGTGATGCCCAATTCTTAGGTATTTCATTATGCCTCCAGTTAATGAATGTGATTGTTTAAATGCTTCATAAAGTATTAATCAAAATCAGTGTACTATAATATAATTGTGTATAATTTTATCCTAGAATCATTCACGAACTGCCCATTCAATCAAGACATACATCACATTCCTTTGGTATTCATATGGATAGGAATGAATTTCTTAGGAGCTCCTGCCATTTGGAGGTGGCAGGACCAGGATTTGAGCTGTGGGCTCCAGCTCCCACCATTTCAACCTGAGGATTGGGAAATCACCTGTCTGTCCAAGAACAGTAACAAGACCAATGATTAGGCAGGCACCATTGGCTCTCAGCAGTCCTCCTTGATACTTTCAAGGCTGTGATAGGAGGATCATGGTTCAAGTCACCCTAGGCAGGAAAGTCCTTGAGAACCCTGTCCAACTTCAATGCCAACAAAGCCAGAAGTATAGCCATATGGCTCCAGTGTTAGAGGGCTATCCTTAAGTAAAGTAGCTCATGGACTGTGCCCAGATCCTGAGTTCAATTTCCAGGACTGGCAACAAATAGACATACACAACAATCTGTGCAGCAATCCACTTAAAGCAGGTCACCCTCAACAGCCTTCATTTGCATTTTATTTTGAGGCCAACTCAGGAAGAGTCACAAAGCAGGCTGGGGAAGAGAAGATCAGGATTCTTAGAAGTAACCAGTATTCAGAAAATTAAACTTGGGGATGTAAAATTGTAGCATATTTATGTAAAAACTACGATTAAGAAAAAGATGAGAGGGCTGGGAATGTCAATTAGTGAGAGAGTGCTTCCCTAGCATGCAAGAAGCCCTGAGTTCAATTCCTCTGAAGCATATTCAAGAAATAAAACCAGAATTGGTGCTGTGGCTCAAGTAGTAGAGTGCTAGAGGCAGTGCCCAGGCCTTGAGTTCAATCCAAGAACTGGCAAAGAAATAGCTAGGGAGGTAGTTAGGTAGGTAGATAGATGATAGATAGATAGATAGATAGATAGATAGATAGATAGATAGATAGATAGATAGATAGATAGATAGATAGATAGATAGGTAGAAAGACAGATAGACAGATAGATAGAAAGATGATAGATGAATCGGTCTTGGATGTCAGGTGGAATGAAAGGAAGATTTCCCAGGCATTAGGCCTTCTGCAGTGTGCCTGGACACCAGCATGGCCTTCACACAACTACAGAGCAGGAAAACTGTCTCTTTCCCACTTCTCAGTCAGCCAAGGGCCCTAGAGTCAAGACGCTAGGAGGTGCAGGTGCTAGGAGACAGAAAAGAAAGGGCCCTTCCTCACCTTTGACTGGGGATTTGCATTAATTATGTGGATGAAATGAAGGAAGGAGAATGGACAGGTAGAAGGGCCTTCAAATCTGACAGATGTAGACATAAAACCCACTCCCTAAGACCAAAAATCAAGGTTTTTCTACTCTGTTCTTCCCCTCTCCCCCACTAAATTGGCTCTCTATTGTTAACCTAAGGATAGCCTGAGACTCCCTTTCACCTGAGGGAGGAAGGTTAATTAGTCATTGTTTGAAGAGGCTGAGAAAAGCCTGACCCTTATGTAACTCTGACAAATGTTTCAGGTTTCCCTTCATTGCTGGCCATGCCTGGAATGAAGTGGTTCTGCAGCTCACATTCCTGTTGAGTGTGCACCTTCTGCCTCCTAATCCTGCAGGCCCTGGTAACTCTAGCCTGAATTTCTTTTCCTCAAGGACAGTGAGCTTTGCCTTCACTCATGGTGCAAAAGAGTTGCCTGGATGGTGAGATCAAATCCCAGCACTGATGGAAATACTGGTACCATTTCCAAGATAGTGACATGTTAGAATACCATACAGTGGAGTTACAATTAAATGGGCATATAACGAGTACATTTCTTTTTTTTAATTTTTATTTATTTTTTATTGTGAAAATAATGTACAGAGGGGTTACAATTTCATTGGCAAGATAATGAGTACATTTCTTATCAAGCATTGTAGGCTCTTCCTTTGTTTCCCCTTCCCATCACTTCCCATCCTCCCCTCCCCCTCAACCAAAGATGTAAAGTTCGTTTTCGACATGACAACTTGTACATCTCATTGTTGCAACGGGTCCACCTGTATCCTTATGGAGGGGAAGGGGGAAAACAAGTCCTTTCAATTAAAATAACGAGTACATTTCTTATCAAACATTGATGCCTCCTCGTTGTTTCCCCTTCCCCTCCCTTCCTATACTCCTCCCCTCCAACCACCCTATCCTTCCCCGACCCCCAACCAATGTTGTTAAGTCCGTTTTTCGACATAACAACTTGTACATCTCATTGTTGCAATGGGTCTACCTGTACCCCTAGTTAAACCATTTTTTTCCCTTCCCCTCCACAAATTATACCAACATCAAAAACAAAGTATGGGTTATACTTTGGGGAAGGGACATAAAAACAACATAGAAATCATCTTATAAATATGTTAGAAACAATTGCATGAAAGGAAAAAAAACAAAAAAAAACATTTGAATACTTATCTTGGGGTTCATTCCCCTAACATCAACTTATCTGACCTTTTCTGCTTGACTCAGACATATACTAGTTATTGCAAATAAGGAAAACCATGGGACCTATGTTTCTTTGGGCCTGGCTTACTTCACTTAATATAATTTTTAAATGGAAGCAGTTATGTTTATTCAGTGACATACTGAATATTAAAAAAAGCAGTATAGAATTATGTACATCTCTTCAGACATCTTTCTCTTACCCCCAAAATACTTCTCTGTGCACTATATTTTTCATTTTTGTTGTAAAAATGTTGTACATAGGGCTTACAGTTAAATGACTATGGTCTTCATATCTCAGCCTCCTGAGACGCTAATATTCCAGTTGTGAGCCACTGGCATCTAGCGTATTGTTTTTGACAGTCCTGGGGTTTGAGGTTAGGGCCTGGGTACTCTCTCTGAACTTCTTTTTCTCAAGGCTAGCGCTCTACCACTTGAGCCACTCTGGCTTATTCTGAGTTGTGGCACTGAGGATTCAAACCCTGGCATTCATGCATGCTGAGCCAGCTCTCTACCTCTAAGCCACATTTCTAGCCCACCCTTACAATTTTGTCCCTCAACTTGCCTCTCCCCAAGAAAAGGCTTCTGAGTATAAATCATCTAAAGAAATTTCTATACAAAGGTGCAAAAGTTAAAGAAGACAAAGCTCATACTTGGGAGAGACTCTAAACATGTGAAGACTGTGACATTCAATCATGTATAGACTGCTCTGGCACTCTTTACCAATATATATTTATTTGTATACCACCCTCTGCCTATCCATGTATCACTGTTTTGGCCAAACCTGGGGCTGGTTCTCAGCACCTGGGAAAAAACTGACAGCTTCATTGATTAGAGGCTGCTGTGCTCACACTCATCCATTCATGAATTGGGCTTGCAAAACCCTGAGTTCACATCCCAGCACTGCCAAAAATTTAATCTTTGAGTAAGAAGCCAAGTGTGACCCATGTTTTCTTTTTCTGGGAGAGTCCTGGGTGTCAGGCATGATGGAGAATGTAACTACAAATCAGACTGCTGTGATATAGAATGCAAACAATGTAATAAATGGTAGAGGGGTCATCAGAGTCAATAAAATATATGGTAAATAAATGAATAAAAGTAGAAATAAAATGAATAACCACACCCAATATAATATGGACTATCTGTATGGAAGCATAAATCCTATCTTTAAAATGGATATAAGGAGTATGTTTTCCAGACCTGAGGCTTGAATTCAGGCCTAGGCAACAGGCCTGACTTTCTTGTCTTCAAGCATGGTCAGATTCCCATCCCTCATGGTGCTGCATATTTACCCAGACCTTGAGTTCAAATCCCAGGCCTGGCAGAAAAAATGGCATGAATTGCAAACCAAGGAGCTAATTTTTTTTTTAATTGCGGGCTATTGGAGAAGCCATAGTCTCAACCAGCAACATAGGCCTACAGTTCCAATACCAGTCATATCTCTTCCGGATGGTGAGAGATCCTAAGAGATTCATTCCCATCCACAGGAATAACAATGGAATTTTATCAATGTCACAGTTGAATGAGATTCTCATGAATGATACTTGTACTCAATTAGACATCATGACTTTAGTTGGATGATTGCTTTTATTTAATATCTTATGAAGCATTAAAAGAATATTATTTCTCACAGGGACACAATAATTTCAGGACACTGATTTACTTAATAGTTTATTAAAGATGAAAATAATAACAATTACATGGAGGCATGATAAATACCCAAGAATTTGTAGGAATGTAGTCTATATAAGTGAACAATGGATAGACATCTCTGGCATGCTATAAAGATATCTAATTATAAGCATACTTCAAGCTGAGTGTCAATCTGTTCTTATTTTGTCAACCCCTTGTGTTTGATCTCAGATTTTGGGAACTGCCTATCAACTCAATTTGCCCAGGATGGCATGAATTTGGCCCTGTAGGCCATGAGTTCAGATGCCAGCATACCCAAATAATGAATCATCGAGTAAGAAAATGATAGTGACACGTTTTCCTTTTCTGTGAAAATCCTGGGTGTAAAGTATGAGTGGAATACATATGCAGACCTATATCCTACTTAATCAATGTTCTATGTGCTATATTAGACGAATAAACAGTCAATAAATGTTGATTCTTCCTCAGACCCACGAAAGAGGGATGGGGTCTGAGGAAAGGTAAGTGGGCCGCTCGCCCATTTCCCAGCTTCCCTTAGCCTGGGAGACATTCAGACACAGCGGGGAGTCAAGTCAAGCAAGAACTCCTTTATGAGTACATTTCTTATCAAGCATTGTTACCTCCTCCTATTTTTCCCCTTATGATCCCTTCCACCTCATCCTCCCAACCCTCCCCCTCAACCCCCAGCCAAAATTGTAAATTTAGATTTTCTACATAATATCTTGTACATCTCGTTTCAATGGTTCCACCTGTATCCCTATTTAATTTGTTTTACCCTTCCCCTCCACAAATTTTACCAACATCAAAATACAGTGAAACTGTATACTTCATAAGGAATAAGAGGTCTATTTCAATCACAATACTGGTGGCTGGAAATTCTAAATAGCATGGTAGTGCATAGGAAAAGGCCCCTAGGTGTATCACATCATGTAGGATCTCAGACATCCTTCTTCATTTCTCCTGCCCTGTGATGGGCCTGGAGTCTGAAATCAGAGGTTGGATGCTGTCCCTGAGCTTGTTCAACTCAAGGCTAGCACTCTATTACTTGAAACACAGCTCCACTTCCTGTCTTTTCTGAGTAGTTTGTTGGAGATGAGTGTCAGAAAGTTTCCTGCTTGGGGCTTGCTTCACATCTCAGCCTCATGAAGCAGCTAGGATTATAGATGTGAGCTACCCATGTCTAGCTTACATGCGACAGTTTTGAAAACAAAAGTCAATTAGGCACTGCTGACTAAGGCCTATAATCCTAGTGACTTAGAAGGCTGAGAACTGGAGAATGGTGGTTCAAAGCCAGCCCAGGCAGATATGTGTACAAGTTCATCTTCTACAAAGCACCGCAGGGCTTGAGCTGTGATTAAGGTGGTAGAGTGCCAGCTAAGCAAGCAAGTTGAGACCCAGATTTCAAAAACAATTATGTGAAAATACAAAACAAAATAAAGCAACCCTCCAGCCTATAAAAATTAAAATATTGGGCTGAGAATGTAGTTCAGTGGTAAAGTTCTTGGCTTGCAGGCATGAGGCCCTGTGTTTGAATGCTCAGCACCACATAAGCAGAGAAGGCCAGAAGTGGAACTGTGGCTCAAGTGGTAGAGCATTAGCCTTGAGCTAAAGAGCTCAGGGATAAGTCCCATGCCCAGAGTTCAGGCCCCATGACTGAAAAAAACATTAAAATAGTACGGTAGTCCAATAGTAAAATAATGGTCATTAAGTAATGGCTTGAAAATTAAAAAAACAAACAAACAAATACTCTCCATAAATCAAAACCTTCTACAAAATAATTTAAATGTCCTTTTTTTTTTTTTCTTATTTTGGGTCCGTTCATGGGGCCTGGGACTCTGGGCCTGGGCGCTGTCTCTCAGCTATTCAGCTCAAGGCTAGCGCTCTACCACTTGAACCACAGCACCACTTCCGGCTTTTTTCTTTTTGCTTATATGGTACTGAGGAATGAACCCAGGGCCTCAGGCTTGCAAGGCAAGTGCTCTACCACTGAGCCACCTTCCCAGCCCCTTAAATGTCCTTTTAGACATATTTTCTTTTTTTTTTCCATCATGTCATGGGATTTGAACTCTGGGTCTTGGAACTGTCTATGAGCACATCAGCTCAACACTAATGCTCTGCCACTTGAGCCACAGAGCCAGTTCCAGTTTTCTGGCAGTTATTTGGATAAGAGGGTCTCACTGCATTATAGGCATGCACAAGGTAGGCTTTTCTTGTTTGGTTTGAGTTCAGAGAGCCATATTTTTATTATGTAATTTAATACATTTTTGCCTACAACAAAAATCACAAGAAAAAGTCATCTAATAGAGGTATTCTTGGTTAAAGGGATCCTAGATGGTAATCTCCAAAATCTCATGATATATTTCACTCTTGGTTTTGACATCTTTTTGCCTTCTTCCCCAATCATTTTTTAAAATTGAACTCATGGTTTGAGATCTGTCTCTGTTTTCTTTTGTCCCCCCTCAAATTTAGTGCTTTACCACATGAGTCACAGCTCCTCTTCTAGATGTTTGGTCGTTAATTAGAGACAATTGATCCATTATCCTCAGATCTCACCATCTGAGTAGCTAGGTTTACCCAATGAAGTTTTAGACAAAGCCATCACAGTGTCAATACCCTTGAAGATATAACATACATCCTATGAACACGGACATTCTCAACATCATCACAGCACAACCACTGAACTCAGGGATTTTTAAAAAGCAATTCATTACTACTGTCCACATTTTACTCAAACGACATTATCATATACTGCATCTGACTATTAAGTCTCACGGTTGCCTAGAACTGCCTACAGCATTTTCTGCTTTCCTTTTACTTTGACTTGAAACATGAAAATGAGGACTTACTTTGTTCAATTTCCCTAAATTTCAATCTCCTAGATGTTTTGCCTTATTTGCTGTTTATCTATTTTTAACTTAAAGTGATAGTGTGCTCATGTCAGTACAACCTTAGAAGTAGTATATACTTTTTATGTCTCCCTTTGCTTGGTTTACTTTGATCATTTGATTAAGAGAGATGTTATACCGATATTAGGGGGTAGCAATGAGAGGAGAAGGCCAAGTAGACAGGCTAAATGTAGTCAAAGTACTTTATATGCACATACAAAAATGATCAATCAGGGGCCGGGAAGGTGGCTCAGTGGTAGAGCGCTTGCCTTGCATGCATGAGGCCTTGGGTTCGATTCCTCAGCAGCAAATAAGCAAAATGGAAAAAAGCCAGAAATGGCGCTGTGGCTCAAGTGGTAGAGAGCTAGCCTTGAGCTGAAGAGCTGAGGGACAGAGCCCAGGCCCAGAGTTCAGGACCCATGACCGGACCCCTCCAAAAAAAAATGAACAATGAGACAGGGTTGGTGGCCCAACCCTGTAAATTTAGCTACTTAGCAGGCTGACATTTGATGATCATGGTTCAAAACCAGCCAAGGCAGGAAAGTCAATAAGATTTTTCTCTCCAATTAACCACCAGAAAACTTTAAGTGGCACAGTGGCTCAACTGTTAGAGCACTGTCCTTGAGCTGAAGAGCTCAGGGACAATGCCCAGGCCCATAGCTCCAGCCTCAGGACTGACAAAAAATAATGAAGCTAGAAAACAGTGTCTGACAACTGTAATTCTTGTTAACTAGGAGGCTGAGATTTGAGGATCCTATTTCAAGGCCAATTTGAGCAGGAAATGTCCATGAGAGTCTTACCTCCAGTACACTACCAGTAAAAAAGGAAATGGAACTGTGGCTTACTTGGTTGCAAGCTAGCCTTGAGCAAAAGAAGCATAGGCATAGTACCCAGGCCCTGATTTCAAGAACCACGACATGCACAGAAAATTAAAACCAAATAAAACTTACTAAAATTGCTTTAAGAAGGGAGTGTGAGAAAAAATGGATAATTTTGATTCGAGTACATTTTATGTCTGCAGGAAAATGTCAATGTATATGCTAATAAAAACTCAAAAGAAGTTGTTGTAGGTTATCCACTGAAAAAGTATTACTGATTACATTCTGAAATATTTGGATTCATTAATTCAGTGGGTACTGATGATTTTCCTCTAATAGTTATTAATGAGAAGGCTGGCAATGGTGGCTCATACCTATAACGCCAGCTACTGAGGAGGCTGAGATCTGAAGATTGCTGTTTTCAAGACAGCCTGGGAATGAAAATCCATGACACTTATCTCCAAAAATTATTCAAGAGTAGCCGGAAGTGGTTTTATGGCTCCATTGGTAGAGAACTAGCCTTGAGCAAAATGAGCTCAGGGTCAGTGCCTAAGCCCTCATATCAAGCCCCAGGATTGGCAAACACACACAAATAAGTCTTATTACTTGTAAATAGGGACTTGTACATTTTTCCCATGAATTCAGTTTCAGACATCACTGTGTACTGTGGGAGGTTTGAGTGCTCTGGGGTGCACATTTCTATTAGATTACATGGAAAGGGCATCTACACTAAATTTCCTCATTCAATTTGTACTGATCAGTTAGCATTCTATCATGAGAAAGAATTGCATTTCCCATTTATTTAATATTCACTTACTAATCAGTATAGACGTGGATTCCTACATAAATTATTTTCTATTTTTATTAACTTACTTGATTTTTAAAAGTTCTATCTTTTGCCTACTTTTTAAACACCTTAGTGAATTATGACTTAATGCTATAGATATATCTACTTTTGAATATTCTCATGAATTCACACTTATCCACAGCAACCACAAACAAAGTATAAAGTGTTTCCTTGACCCCCTAAAAGATCTCTTGTCTTTCTTTAGTAAAATTCCACTCCATACTGAGTCCCAGGCTATATAATTGATCGGCCATCACTACAGTTAATTTCACCTTTTCTTGACTTTCAAGTAAACAGAATTATACAGTAATATGTCATTATTGTGACTGGCTTCTTCTGATCAGCTTATTTTTTGAAACATAATTTTATTGTTATTAATATTTAGTTTTTATGTGGCATGCTCCACTACAGTTTTTTTTCCCTTTATCTAATATCTGGTTCTATGCACTCAAACAAACACCATAGTAGAGCAACTGCACACACAATTGCACATACACACACAAACTATAGATGTATAGCACATATTAATATATAGTATGCTAGTATATAATATATATTATATAGAATGTATTATACAATATATCCTATAATGTATATAGTATATACCATATGCAATACATATGTATATTATATATGCATTACATAATATGCTATATTATATATACTATAGTGTATATGAAACATTATGTACACTATTATATATTGTATATCATATAACAGTGCATGTTATATAATTATGTATTACATATAATATATTACATGTAATATAATATACAACTTATACAATATAATATATAATGAGTAATATATAATATAATAGGTATTATATAATATATATATATATATAATTTATAGTATGTATTATATATTGTTCATAGCATATAAAACATCTTGTATATGGTTTATACAATATATTATGTTATATATTATATACAATATATTGTATATTATAAATCATATATGTTATATATTATACAATTATGCATTTTATATATAGTATACACTCTATAGTACATATATAGTATACACAATATGTTATATTTCACATGATACATAATATAATATATACACTATACACTATATTATATATCATACATATCATATAATATACATAGTAATATATATAATTTATAATATATACAACATATAAAATATAATACATATTACAATATGTAACATATATAATATACATACATATACAATAGTGTTAAATTGCCTTGTACTGGTGGCTCACACATGTAGACATAGCTACACAGGAGGCTTAGATCTAAGGATTGTGGTTCCAAGCCAACTTGGGGAGGGAAGTCCATGAGATTCTTATTTCCAATTAACCACTAAAAAATTGGAAGTGAAGCTGTGGCTCAAAGAGGTGCAATGCTTGCATTACAAAATGTGTTTAGGAGCAGTACAAGGCCCAGAGTTCAAGTCCAACAGCCAAAGGGAGGACTAACATCTCACAGTCTTTCCTTCCTGGGCTAGTTTCAAATTGCAATCCTTTGTTTTCAGTCTCCTGAATAATTAGTATTACTAGATTGAGCCTCCAAGTCTGGATTCTGGTTGTTGTTTTTTGTTTTAATATTCTAATTATCTCCTGTTATTTATGGCTGTATTCAGGTTAGCTAACAGTGTTTTGCAGTCAGAAATGAGGGTTTTTTTACTTTTTTTCAAGTCCAAATAGTACGAGAACCATCAGTAGCAGCAGTCACTTCCAGCTAGCTTCTGTATCCTTAGTTCTGCTTGGCTCTTTGATGATGTCTTTCCTTTCCAGTTTAACAAAATATCTCGGATCCTTTCATTTCCAAAAATATTCCTGGACCTTTTCAGTGAAGAATGATACTTAGCAATCAACCTCTGGGTAATAGGCAGTGTTTTCCTACAGCCCTGCCTCACTTTCTGGGGCCCTGCGTGAACATTTCTTGAATTGCTCTGCTCAACTCAACTACTAACGACAAGAGAAAGAGTATCAGCACACATTTTAGTGGCTCCATGCTTGAGTGCACTGGAGCAGGCCTGGAATGATCTTGCCTGGACATCAGCCATTTGTACATGCACAAGTCATCTATTCCTAAGTAGATGCAATCTAGATACAATGGGGGCCCTGCTACACAGAACACTCAACCTCGATGTACTCAGAAGTTTCACAGAGGCTATTTCCAGAGATCATCCCACACCTGCATTCAATACTAGGTGACAGAATAGTCATTGACAATGTGTAGTTACTCTGTTATTCTTAGAGGATAAAATGCTATTCAAAACAACTCTGGACCTTTATTTTCTCATGTCACATTGTGGGGAGCTAAGTGCCATACATCACTATTTCCTGTACATAGCAATATGGTACAGGATGGGCAGGCATTCCCATACCATGTTTCTGTTGGGGGAGGGGGAGGCAGTGCTGGTACTAGGGCTTCAATTCAGGAAATGGGTAATAAACTTTAACTTTTTACCAAGGCTGGCAATCTATCACTTGAGCTCCCCCTCCAAATCTGGCTTTTTAGTGGATTAATGGAGATAAAACTGGGAAGAAGGTAAAGGAAGTGATGGAGGATATGAGACCGTGATACATTGTATCCTCCTCTGGAAAGGCCACAACCTCTCTTATAAAACTAATGTGTGCTATTATATCAAGAGACAACTAGAGGTCTAATTACCCAGCCATATTCTCTTGTTTTTGAGTTCCTAGAAAAATGACCATGTCCCTTGCTTTGTCCTCCACCCCCTTTTTGGTGCTAGGACTGGGACTTAAACTCAGGGCCTGGTTGCTGACCCTTAACTCTCGCTTATGGATAGTTCTCTACTGCTTGAGACACAACTTCACTTCCAGCTTTTCACTAGTTAACTGGAAGAAAGAGTCTCTCCAATTTTCCTACCCAGGCGGAATCTGAATCCCAATACTCATATTTCAGCATCCTGAGTAGCTAGGATTACGAATGTGTGCCACAGATCCTAGCTATCTTCCAATAACAAAGGTTATCTTTAAATAACAAGGGTTTCACAAAATACAGTCTTTTTTCATGGCACCCAGGTTTGTGCAAAAATCTCAATGAAAATTCAACACCAAGTCACACATCCACACAGATGGTACTTCCCAATCTGCTAAGAACAATCTGGCTCAGACATGTAGAACTTTTACATGGCAGCCCTGGTTTGCCATGTCATTTTTATTTCTGGGACTGTGGAAGTTTCTGATTTACCAATTTTTTATTAAAAAATTGTTTCTGAAAGTAGCACTGTGGGTCAATTGGTAAAATGCTTGCCTTGAGCTGATGAGCTCAGGGAATGCTCCCAGGCCCACAGTTCAAGACCCACTAATGACAAAAAATGAAGAAAGTGGCTTGGGCAAAAAATTGTTTCTGGGAAGTGGCGCTGTAGCTCAAGTGGTAGAGCGCTCGCCTTGAGCTGAAGAGCTAAGGGACAACGCCCAGGCCCAGAGTTCAAGCCCCACGACCGACAAAAAAAAAAAAAAGAAAAATTGTTTCTGTGCCAGGAATGATAGTACATGCTTGTAATCAAAGCATGCAGAAACCTGAAAACAGGAAGATGTATACTTTAATGCCAGCGTACGAGACAGAGTGAGAGATTCATGTTAAAAAAACAACAATAATATCATAACTCCCCAAACAAAAACAATAATTTTTGCAACCAACCAACATTTATGTGTTGAACTTAAGACAAGTGCTTTGTGACAGTGTATGTGGTTCATGCCACAATCTTAGCTATTCAGGAGACTGGGATCTATGGATTAACATTTTAAGCCAGCTGGGGCAGAAAAGGCTGCCAGAAACTTATCACCAATTAATCACCAAAGTGTGAAGGCCAGCCTTTTGTGAAAAAGCCAAGTGAGAGCATGAAGTCATAAATTTACGCTCTTCTAATGGCACAAAAAATAAAGTTAAAACTAAGACAAAATAAAAAGCAAGACAACTGTTCACATGAATCCTGTCCATCTCACTCTCGAATAAGGGTTAGGAATGTGGCTTAGTGGTAAAGTGCATGCCTAGCATGTATGAAGCCCTGGGTTCTATTCCTCAGCACCACATAAACAGAAAAATCTGGAAATTGTGCTGGGGCCTACATGGTAGAGTGCTAGCCTTGAGTAAAAGAAGCTCAGGGACAGTGCCCAGGCCCTGAGTTCAAGCCCCAAGACTGGCAAAAAAGAAAAAAAGAAAATCAGAATGAAATGTGTAAAAATGTTTTATGAGAATATAAAAAATAAACAGTTTGTTTATCCATGTGATTTGAGGCATCTGTACCTGGTAGTGGAAGGTAAACATATACAATGCTATCACCATATTGAAAGAATGATATCTCCTTGTAGATGAAAAAAATTTATCTGCATCCACATTGAATAACCATGAAGTATAATGTTTATCCTCTTAGCTTTAGCAGTAATCAGATTTTTATTGAAATTCCAGCTCTGGAATCTTAAAAAAAATAATTGTCAAGGTGATTTACAGAGGGGTTATAGTTATCACTACATTTCTTTTTGTCTAAGTATGAAATCCAGACTTACCCTAAGGGTTTTGAATATGCAAAATGGCTTCTAGAGCTCACATCCGATGACATCAGGGGATGAAGCACATGTCCATAACTTGCAGAAGAAAGACTGAATTTGATGTCTCCTTAGTTCTTAGGTTTGAATGCACAGGGAGGAACCAACTTTGAGGACAGTTTAAAGACAAAACAGTTTTGTGCTATTCCATCAAATTAAGCTGATTATTTTCTTACAATAGTACACAGAAATACAAAACTACATATTATCTTGTATATAGGTTAATACCTGAAAAACTTGGAGAAAATGGGTGTTGAGCATATAGCATTGATTACTACTAAAGGATGAGATTATAAGATAAACGTGTTTTGTGTGTGTGTAGTGTTATCTCTGTGTGTGTGTGTGTGTGTGTGTGTGTGTGTGTGTGTGTGTGTGTGTGTGTGTGTGTGTGTGTCACAAGTGAGTAATGGAGTTTGAACTAGACCTTTCAATCATTTGTAGTGTTTTTGCTCCAGGTTGTTACTCTATCCCTAGAGTCACATCTCCACTTCTGCAAATTGATTGGTTAATCAGAGATAAGTGTGTGTCAGATTTTTCTGCCTGGGCTGGCTTTAAACCAGGATCTACAGATTTCAGCCTCCTATGCAGCTAGGATTAAAAACAAGAGCCCCTGGTGACTACTGACTATTTTCTACATTAACCATTATTTTGGCATACTTGAAGTAAAACAAATGTTATTTTTGAAAAACGGAGAAATAATAATGTTTAAAAGAACTAACAAACATATCTAAGAATGGCAAGTGGCTGAACACAGGATGAAATACAGTTTTTAGATTGTGTGCAGAAACAATTGCATTGTTGGAACCTGAGGCCATCAGGCTCCCCAAATACCATTATAGATAGCAAATGCCAGATTGTGATAAAAAGTGTAATTATGGTTAGTTTTAATTTTAGCCTGGCACTGGTAGCTCAGGGCTATTATCCGAACTCCTAAGGAAACGGAGATCTGAAGATCATGGTTCAGAGCCAGCCCCTTCAGGAAAGTCCTTGAGACTCTTATCGCCAATAAGCTATCAGAAAACCAGATGTGGCGCTGTGGCTCAAGTGGTAGAGTGTTTACCTTGAGCTGAAGAGTGCAGGGACAGCATCCAGGCACAGAGTTCGAGCCGCATGACAAAATAATTATAATAACAACAAAAACAATACTTTTATGATATTATTAGGGTGTTGTATAGAAAGACTACCATTTCATACTTTTTTTTTCTTTTTTAAAGGTAACAAACATGCCCATCTTCATTGCCAAGATCCATTATTTTGCCATCTGCCTTCCAGCTAAAGTCTGTACACACAATTTGAACTAGAAAGCAAAGCAAACCAATTTTGACAATAAATATGTTTTTCTCTATACATCTTATAAATCAATTCTGACAACATAAAATTTTTTTTAAAATCCCTATTGCTAAACACATCCTAATTTCATGGTAGACATTCTTGTAGGTAAGTTGAATTACTAACACAAATATTCTAAGAATAAGTTATTTAATGGGACAGAGGCCAGTTAGTATTAAGTATCAGTCATGTTTAACTTTCTAAAATACACTAATTTGTATAATAAAAAGTAAAATATGCCCACTTGCAGCTGAGAAGATGGCTCAGCGGTAGAGTCCTTGCCTTTTATGCATTATGCCCTGGATTCGATTCCTCAGCACCACATAAGTACAAAAGACCAGATGTGGCACTGTGGCTCAAGTAGTAGAGCACTAGACTTGAGCTCAAGAGCTGAGGGCCAGCCCTCAGCCCTAGAGCTCAGGCCCCATGATTGACCAAAAAAATGTATATATATATGCATGTATATATACATATACATATATATATATATGCCCACTTATCTTGATAGTATATATTTCAATGTCCTTAACAATAGCTATATATTTTTGTTGTTTTCTATTCTTCAAAAGTTGTTATTTTCCAGAATCACCTGTGGCTCATATTTTATTATTCCCCAAGACTGTGTGGACCTTTGCTTGCTGGATTCTTTAGCCTACTTCATACATGCCAAGCTTATTCAACTATCATTTATGTATATGAAAAACTTGCAAATACTTATTTCCAATCAAAACTCCTTGTATACACTTCTGATCCTTAAAATCTTGTTAAACAGGAATTATCTCCTTATATTAAATATTAGTATATAAGTAAATTTAGGAAAATAAAGGAATATCATCAATAAATATAACTTACTATTGCTATAGTAATGTTAACCATTAATTAATACAGTGTTGATCCTTTTAATTTATTACAGCGCTGAATGGAATGAACATTAACATTTTGTGTGCCACTTGAACTCAGGAATTTGCTTCTCATTCTACCTTTGCCCTCAAGGCTGGTGCTCTACTACTTGTCACAGCTCCACTTTCCCATTCATTTAGGGGATTAATTAGAAATACGTGTCTCACAGACTTTCCTGCCTGGGCTGGATTAGAAACTTGACGCTCAACCTCAGTCTCTGAGGCAGCCAGTATAATAGGCATGAACCATCAATGCCTAGTTTCTATGAGACTGAAAGGTACTGATTTGAAGCCAAGTACACAAAAACAAAAACAAAAAGATGGCATTAAGTACACTGAGAGAATATTAAATCAAAAAAAAATTATATGTGGGTTTCTGGGTGAAGGAAATCTGAGAATTATTATCACTATTATCTTTTCTGAATTTTTAAAATAAGAAATTAGGGTTGAAGGCATGGCTCAGTTGGTAGAACTAGACAGTGAGCTAAAGACAGTCAGATACTGAATTTAAGTCTGAGTGTTGGACCTTAACTAAACAAATAAAGAAAATAAAGAGTAAATTGTTTATTAAGTGTAAAATGCCTCCAGGAGTCTCCTGTAGGAGTTTATGGTTCAATGTGATGACTGCTGTTGAGGAAAAACTGAAAATGCTCAGGCAGACTGAAAATTTTAGATTTATGTGATGACCATATACAGATCTTAGCATCTGTAATTCGATACTACATGAAGTGGGCTGCATTAATGACATAAAAACTGTTGTACACATAATTATTGCTCATAAAAATATCTTGCTTCCCATTCTTTCTCTGGATAGTTGATTCATTTTTCCACCAAATGCTACTAAATATATACAGTCTTTCAACAACTCCAAAAATTTTTACTTTATCACTTAAATTTAGAATATTGTGTATCTTTTTGTCTATTTTAGAGAATCAAAATAACTTTTATTATGTTCTTTTACTATTTATTTTGTTGAGGCATATTTTCACAAAAAAAGATGGGAAAACCCTTAGCAGATCACATGATTTAAATACAGGTAACATAGTTGGGCACCTGTGGCTCATTCCTGTAATCCTAAAGAGGCTAAGATCTGAGAATTGTGGCTGACCTTAGCTCTAACTAACCTTAGCTCTAATAACCAACAAAGATGAAAGTAGAGCTATGGCAAGTGGTAGAGCACTAGCCTACAGTAAAACAAAGCAAAACAAACAAAAAGAGGACTGGCACACACAAGAAAATCTAAGTGACAGAAATAGAGAGCTTCTGGGCATCACATCAACTTCCTAATGGGATGTGCACATGGGAATTTAAAATATTTTTGTTTTTAAAATAAATTAAAAATTTTAATCACAATGAAGAATTTTCATATGGTCAAACAAGTCCTAAATCGGGGAATGAGAATAGCTCACTTTATGTTATCATGGGCAGAAATACTTTGCGGTTGGATTTGAAAATCCTATTACAGTTTCTTTTTGCCATGGCATCATTTTAGTTCAAGATAAAATACTTGGCCTAAGGAACATTTATGTTTAAGATATGAAATCTCATCATAAATCACTGCATTTGAGGACTGATTCCTATTGTGTGTAAATTCTTCATGCATGTCACTCAATGTTAAATTCCCATAAAATAGCACCTTCATTCACTCATACACTTTCAACAAAACATAAGCTGTCTGCCTAGAATGTTGGATACCTTTAGCGTGGAATGTAGCTTGCAAGGGAACAGAGGAACTGTAGGGGAGACTTCAGACCACAGCAAATCACTTTGGTTGAATTGGTCTCTTTGAGGAGAATGCTGATGTCAAAGGCTTCACCACTAAGCTTTTCAAAGGAGATGCTGGAGGACAATCCCTTCCCCTCCATAGCTATATAAAGTGAAGCAAGTTCTGTCTCCTCCTATTCCTATGGCAGAAAGAAAGCTCATCACTTTTCAACAACTTAAGGATTTTTTTCAGAGTATGACTATCAGACTAGAAGAATCAAAAAACAATCTGAAGTATTCCAATACACTGGAATAAACTATTCTTTCCATCCTATACACAGTTTTAGGGAGATTAAAAGAGATATACTTAATTGTATGATAATTTCTAAGAAACAACACAATTACTTTAAACATTTTCTGGGATATCAAAGCTCTAATCTGAAAAGAAAATGTTCCTAAGGCAAAAAAAGAATTCTAACTCGTAACACACCCCCACTACCAAAATTATTTTTTGGTCATTCAGATTTATCAGCAGATACATGAGAGGGTCTAGGATATTAGACAGCATCAGCATTAAGACAAATAAATCATATCTAATATATAGATCATAGCCTAATCATCACTGCTTTTGGAAAGCCTTCATTTCTTGAGATTCCTATACTTTCCTTCAATGTATCTGTCTAGCATTCTCTTCTTTTTTCTGGTCCTGGGGTCTGAGCTTTTATTCAAAGTTAGTGCTCCACCACTTGAATCACAGTGTCACTTCCAGATTTTCTGTGATTAATTGGAGATTAGTGTCTCATGGACTGCAGGTGTGAGCCATCGGTGCTCAGGCATTCTCAGAAGTAGGGCTGTGACTCTAAGTAGTAAAGCACTAGCTTTGAGTAAAAGAGCTCAGGGACAGTGTCCAGGGCCTGAGTTATAGCCATATATCCAGTCAGATAAGTTGATGTTAGGCGAAATGAACCTCAAGATAAGAAATCAAATGGTTTTTCTTTCTTGCTATTATTTCTAACATGTTTATAAAATGATTTTTTTTGTTGCTTTGTAGGAAGGGGAAAAAAACAAATTGCTTAAATAGGGATACAGGTGGACCCATTGTAACAATGGGATGCCATGTCAAAAACGAAATTTACAACTTTGGTGCAAGGGAGGGTGGGGTGGGAGGGGGGAGTAGATGGGAAGGGATAGTAAGGGGAAACAAAGGAGGAAGGAATAATGCTTGATAAGAAATATACTCATTATCTTGGTCATGTAATTGTAACCCCTCTGTACGGTATTTTCACAATAAAAAAAAGTGAAAAAGAAAAATAAAAGAAAAAAGAGGTAGAATCTTTAAGACATGATTGTGAGGAGAACTCTGCCCGCATAGACAGATGACTTATTATGTAAATGATCTTGTTTAAAAACAAGTACTGTCTTACCTTCTGATTCTCTCATTCATGCTTTTTTGCCTTTCCACCATCCTTCATGGGGAGACACAGCAAAAAGACCTCAGTTACATATGTAAACACCATGCTCTAGTGCTCTGTTTGACATTTCTTTGCGATAAGAATAACAAAGACAAGGTTGATTTTTGGCTAGAAGAGACTAAGAACAGAATGTATAAAGCAAAGATCAGGACACTGAACAAGATACCTGTGTACAATCTAAAATATCTGCTCTATCATTGCTTTAGAGGTCAGGAGAGCTTATAGGTAAATAGTTTCTCCTAGATACTCTAATTTATCACTTGCTACTACTGCTTTCATGGATCTCTGGGTACACGGCACACCACGAGTGCAGTCACTGACTTAGAACTTTTCTAACACCTTCTACTTTTAATTCATTAGGATTAAAGTGAAAGAAAATCCCCACATATTTGTTAAAAAATGGTGTATATCATTACCTAATGAGATGGGTGGCAGTGGTGGACCCCAGAATAATGTGTACAAAGTCTTCTTATGATATACCCTGGAAACCTGTGGAAGTGGAAGATGGTGCAGAACAAAGAGGGGGATTTAAATGATAAAAAGAAATAGTGGAAAATAGACAATATTTTACAAAATAACTTTATTATAAACTCAGTTATTCATAGAAAAAAGTCACTTAAAAACCTTCAGTTCATTGCAAAAAAAAGCACTTAATATATGAGGTAAGACAAAATATAGAAAAACTAGCACTAAATATACCTTACCTAGAAAACATTGTCAGTTCTCATTCATCTGGCCAGTGTGGGATTTCATTTATTTATTTATTTATTTTTGTCAGTCGAGGGATTTGAACTCTGTCTGACTTGAACTCTTCAGATCAAGGCTAGTGCTTTACTACTTGAGCCACAGTACCATTTCTAGTTTTCTTAGTGGTTTATTGGAGATAAAAGATCCATGAATTTTCCTGCCTGTGCTAGCTTTTAACTGTGATCCTCGGATATCAGCCTCCTGAGGGGCTAGGATTACAGACGAGAGCCACTACCTGCTGGTTTAAGATTATTTTTCTTATCTGTCCCTTGATGCAGCCATTTCAAAATTGTCTAACAATGCTGTAGCATTACTGAAGTATAAATATTATGACAATTAGAAATCGAAGAAGCTAATTGTACCTGTCAAGACAGTCAATGACAATTATTTCAAGTTATTGCTTGGACATATATCATCACTATTCAAATGTGTTCTTAATTTGACAAGATTTGAGTATAGACCGATTTTCCAAACTGACTTTTCTAGTGATGTGTGTCAGTAAGGCATGCTTTAGACAAAATCACTATACTGTATGAATTAAAATACAAAGTATCTTACAAGTTTGTTTTAGAACTCTAAATCATTGACTGAACTAGCTCTGTCATTATTTTTATGATTCATAGGAATCATTCTAGAAAATGAATCAGATTTTCTCAAGCTAAGACACAGAATAAAGTATATGACTTGGGTACCGAAAAACAAAGTAATATCATTTTTCCAATTACTTAACATTATTAGTGTTAGTGCTGAAAATTCACCTCATAAAATGTTAGTAATAGAACTACTTAGCAATTTTGTGATGATACAGAGATATGTAACCCTATATAGTTTTGAGTTGTTTACCTCTCTGGGAAGTTTCCCATACTTGTTCTTTTTTAAATTAAAAGAAGATACTTGAAAACTTAAAAAAAAAAGTAAGGTAGATGACAATTCGCATCCTGTAATCATAAGCTGATGAGATCATGGTTGGAATCCAGCAGAAGAGGGAAAGCCAATGAGACATTATCTCTAAGTAACCACCAAAAAGACAGAACAGGACCTGTGGTTAAAGTGGCAGAGCACTAGCCTTGAGCACAAAATGTTAGAGATAGTGTCCAGGGCCAAAGTTCAAGCCCTGAAAAAGTACCCCCTCCCCAAACACAAAATCATACACAGGGCTGGGATTCAGCTTAGCAGCTTACCATGCATGAGTTTTGATCCCTAAAACAAGGAAAGGGAGGGATTTTGTGAGGGAAGAGAGAGGGAGGGAGAAAAGGAGAGTGAGACATAACTGCATATAGAAAAGTGGGTAGCTCTGCATAATAAATGATATTCACTAGGGTACATGGCCAGGCAAACATTTTCTGTAAAGGAAGAGAGTAACTACCTCCATGCCTTGGGAACTACATGATATTCTTTAAGTATTCCATTCTTCTGTGGCAGTGTCACAGGGGACATAGATAGAATGAATTCATTAAAACTTTACTAACATTCACTGAAACTTGAATTCTATTTTTATTTGAAATATGGCTAGTGTAACTGTGTGTCTGAATTTTTAATTTTATGTAATTTTGCTTACTGTAGGTATTGTCACTTACAGCTTTGTGGCTGGCTACTCAGCTGAGTAGAACAAGTTTGGCCTCTGATGAAGTCTTAGAGCACCTCCAATATAATACAGGAATACAAGCCACGTAAGTCACTCAGCTTTTTGGTAGTCACAGTAAGAAACAGTAAAATAAGAAAATAAATAAAAACTACAATTAAAAACACCAAAGGAGCTTTAATCAAAATTCAGCAAAATTTATCTAGTATTTAAAGTTTAATCCTCAGATGTCAGCATTCTGAGTAGCTAGGATTACAAATGTGAACTACTCTCATGTGTTTGTTAGTTTTTAAAATATCAAGTCAGCATTGTTACTTACCTGGCAGGGGAGATACCACGATCATGAAAGTGGTTTTCCGATGGAAAGACTTATCTATTACATTCCAGATGTGCTGACTCCTGTGATTACATCAAATGTGAGAAATTTGAGTGCATAATTTGTGGTAGTGGAGGACTGTGTTAGTGCTCTACCGTGGATAACTAACTAAATAGATAGATAGATAGATAGATAGATAGATAGATAGATAGATAGATAGATAGATAGATAGATAGATAGATAGACAGCATTGTATTTTATATTGGCCTCATCTCCTTTCCTGCACTCAGTAGTCACTTGATCCTAAGGACTACTGTAAAGGATGAGGTACTTCTATGCCTACTTTGTAGTTGCTAGGAACTACAAGAGTAGAGAAATCAGCTAGAACTCACCATGAGAGAATAAATGAGGAAGTTGGGTGCAGGTGGCTTATACATGTAATCCTAACTACTCAAGAGGCTGAGATCTGAGGATTGCAGTTCAAAGCCAGCCCAGGTATGAAAGCTCATGAGATGCTTATCCTCAATTAACATCCAGAAAACCAGAAGTGGGCTCTGGCTCAAGTGGTAGAGCACTTCATTTGTCCTGAAGAGGTCAGGGACAACACCTAGAGTTCAAGTCCCATGACTTACAAAAAATAAAAAGAAAGAAAACAAATGGGTGACCAGAGCCAAAGGCTCATACCTGTAATTGTAGCTAGTCAGAAGGCTGAGATCTGAGGATCAAGGTTCAACACTAGCCTGGGCAGGAAAATCTATGAGATTCTTATTTCCAATTAACCACTGAAAACGATAAGTGACAATGTAACTCAAAGCGGTAGAGTACTAGCCATGAGCACAAAAGATCAGGGACAGGATCCAGGACCTGAGTTCAAGCCCCACAACCGACCAAAAAAAAAAAAGAAGATCAAAGAAGAAAAAGGAATGAGAAGCCACCTTAATGAAATAGCTAGGCAAGTACAATATACAGAATAACTCCTCCCTTCCTTCTTTTCTTCCTTCTATTCCTTCACATCCTTTCCCATTCTATCCTAAAATTTAAACTCAGATTCTCATGATTTTAGGTAGGTACTCTACCTGATGAGCCATACACCTGCTTTTACTTTGCTTTAGTCATTTTTTTCTTTTTTTGGGGGGGTGGGTCGGAGGTCCAGTCATGGGGCCTGAACTCTGGGCCTGGGCGCTGTCCCTCCGATCTTAAGCTCAAAGCTAGCGCTCTACCACTTGAGCCTCAGCGCCACTTCCGGCTCTTTTTTTTTGCTTATGTGGTGCTGAGGAATCGAACCCAGGGACTCAGGCATGCAAGGCAAGCGCTCTACCACTGAGCCACCTTCCCAGCCCTCATTTTTCTTCTGTTGGTTATGTGACTTGAATTCTGTGCCTGGGTGTTGTCCCTGAGCTCTTCAGCTCAAGTCGAGGGCTCTACTGTTTGAGCCACAGTACCACTTCTCGTTTTCTAGTGGTTTATTGGAGATAAGAGTCTCATTGTGCTGCCTGGGCTGGCTTTGATCTGTGATCTTCAGATCTCACCTCCAGCGTAGCTAAGATTACAGGCAAGAAACACCTGCGCCCAGCTGGACTTTAGCCACTTTTGCGGTAGGGTTTTATGTCTATGACCAGGCCAGCATGGACGACAATCCTTCTTTTTACCTTTTCTGAGTAGATGAAATAAGAAATTCAATGCATTGGGTTCAGATTTTGATTGAGATCCAATATTCTGAATGTTTCCAGGGCTAACATCAAATCATAATCCTCTCTGTATCAGCCAAGACCCAGCAGATAGCTTTACAAATGTGAGCTACCATCCCTGGCTCAAATTTCTGATGATGAAAACATCTGAACGAAGTTTTTTTAAATTGTGAAAATACAGTACAGAGGGGTTACAATTACACGGGCAAGATAGTGAGTACATTTCTTATCAAGCATTGTAGCCTTCTACTTTGTTTACCCTTCCCATCCCTTCCCATCCTACCTGTCTCCCCCCCCACATACAATCCTCCCCCCCCCCAAAGTTGTAAAGTTCGTTTTTGACATGACAACTCGTTGTATTTCTCGTTGTTGCAACAGGTCCACCTGTATCCTTATTTAAATGACTGGTTTTTCCCCTTCCCTTCCACAAATTATACCAACATCAAATACAGTGAAAGTATGGGTTATACTGTGGGAGAGGGACATACAAAGCAACAAAGAAATAATCTTATAATTGCGTTAGAAACAAATGCATGACAGAAAAAAAAAACATTTAAAATACATATCTTAGGGTTCATTTTCCTAACATCACCTTATCTGATCTTTTCTGCTTGACTCATACATATACTAGATATTGCAAATAAGGGAAATCATGGGACCTATGTTTCTTTGGGCTTGGCTTACTTCACTTAATATAATTTATCCCAAGTCTTTCCATTTCCTAACAAATGGGGCAATGTCATTTTTTCTGATGGAAGCATAGAATTCCATTGTGTATACATACCACATTTTCTTGATCCATTCATCTGCTGAGGGGCATCTGGGTTGGTTCCAGATCTTAGCTATGGTAAATAATGCTGCAATAAACATAGTTGTGCTGGTAGCTTTAGTGTGGTCTTGTCTGTAAACATTTGGGTAAATGCCCAAAAGTGAGATTGCTGGGTCATAGGGGAGCTCTATGTGGGGTCTTTGAGGAACGTCCATAATACTTTCTGAGGTGGTTGAACAACTTTACACTCCCATCAACAATGAAGTATGGTTCCCTTCTGTCCACATAGCCTCTAGCATCTGTTGTTATTAGAGTTCTTGATTTTTGCCATTCTAACTGGGATGAGGTAGTATCTCAATGTTGTTTTTATTTGCATTTCTTTTATGACTAGGGAGGTTGAGCATTTCTTCATGTGTCTATTGGCCATTCTTCTTTCTTGGTCAGAGAAGTTTCTCTTTAAGTCATTAGCCCACTTATTTATTGGACAGTTGTTTCTTTGAGGATTTGTTGTTGGGGGATTTAATTTTTTGAGTACCAAGTATAGTTTAGATATAAGACCCTTGTCCATTGTATGGCTAGTGAAGATCTTCTCCCAATCCGTGAGCTTTCTATTGGTCTTGCTAGCTATGTCCTTTGCCATGCAGAAGCTCTGGAACTTCATGCAATCCCAATTGTCCAACCTTTTTTGATTTTTTGTGTTTCTGGGTCTCTACCAAGAAAATTTCGTCCTGAGCCAAGGACACATAGGGTTTCTCCTATTCCATCCTGTAATGTTTTCAGAGTGTCTGCTTTGATTCCAAGGTCTTTGACCATTTGGAGTGGGTTCTGATGCAGGGTGATGTATAAGGATCTAGATATTTTTCTACAAGTAGTTAACCAATTTTGCCAGCACCATTTACTGAAGAGGCTGTCTTTCTTCCATTCTATTTTTTTAGCTCCCTTATCAAAGACTAGATGGCTATAGGTCTGTAGGTTCATTTCTGGGTTTTCAATTCTATTCCATTGGTCCTGAGGTCTGTTCTTTTGCCAGTACCAAGCTGTTTTGATTACTATAGCTTTATAGTAGACTTTGAAATTTGGTATTGATATTCCTCCAGCAGTGTTCTTTCCGTTGAGGAGCGTTTTTGCTATTCGGGGTCTTTTATTGTTCCATATGAATTTTTGGCTTGCTTCTTCTATTTCCTTGAAGACTGAGGTATTTTAGATAAGTATCGCATTGAATTTGTAGATAGCCTTGGAAAGTATTGCCATTTTCACAATGATAATCTTTCTAATCCAGTAGCATGGGAGTTTTTCCCATTTTCTAAGTTCTGTTTTGATTTCCTTTTTCAAGTTTTTAAAGTTTTCATCATAGAGGTCCTACACTTCTTTGGTTAAGTTAATTCCTAGGTATTTTATTTTTTGAGGGGTTATTACAAATGGAGTTGCTTTCTTAATTTCAGCCCCATTTTTCTCCTTGTTGGCATACAGAAAAGCCATTGATTTTGGGGGGTTAATTTTATACCTGATACTTTGCCAAAGTTTTGATTCAGCTTGAGTAATTTGGGAGTGGAGTCTATGAGATTCTTAAGTACAAGATCATGTCATCTGCAAACAGGGAGACTTTTATTTCTTCTTTCCCTATTTGGATCCCCTTTATGTGTCCATCTGGTTTTATTGCTGTAGCTAGGCATTCTAATACTAGGCTGAAGAGAAGTGGAGAGAGTGGACATCCTTTTCTTATTCCTGGGTTAAGAGGAAATGACTTTCTTTTTTCACCATTAAGTATGATGCTGGCTGTATGTTTGTCATATACAGCCTTTATTGTATTGAGGAATGTTCCAAGGATTCCTAATTTTTCCAAAACCTTCATCATAAAGTGGTGTTTGATCTTGTTGAATGCTTTTTCTGCATCGATTGAGATAACCATGTGGTTCTTATCCTTGCTCCTGTTGATGTGATGAATAATATTAATTGATTTGCTTATATTGAACCACTTTTGCATCCCTGAAATTAATCCTGTTTGATCATGGTGTATGATTTTTTTGGATGAAATGTTGAAGTTGATAGGCCAAAATTTTGTTGAGAAGTTATGCATCAATGTTCATCAAAGAAATGGGTCTATAGTTCTCTTTCTTTGATGAGTCCCTGCCTGGTTTTGGAAAGAGGGTTATGATGGCTTCATAGAATGTGTTCAGTAGTGAATTTTCTCTTTCAATTTCATTGAAGAGTTGGAGGACTATTGGTGTAGGCTCTGGTTTCAAGGCCTTGTAGAATTCCCTGTAAAACCATCTGGTCCTGGACTTTTCTTAGCTGGGAGGTCTCTTATAGCTGTTTCTATTTCAATGCTTGATATGGGCATGTTAAGATGGTTTAACTCATCTTGGTTTAGTTTTGGCATGTCAATATTTGCTAGGAAAAGGCCCATTTCTGCCAAGTTCTAAAACTTATTAGCATAAAGTTTTGAGAAGTATTCCCTTAAAATGTTCTGAATCTTGGTTTTTTTCTGTGGTGATGTTTCCATTCTCCTCTCTGAATTTATTCTCTCCTTTTTCTGATGAGATTGGCTAACGGTCTGTCAATTTTGTTAAATTTTTCGAAGAACCAACTCTTTGTTTTGTTGATTCTTTCTATAGTTTTTTGGATTCTAATTCATTTAATTCTGATTTAATTTTAATTATTTCTTTCCGTCTACTGGATTAGGGTATATTTTGCTGCTCTTTTTCAAGGAGGTTTAGATGTGTCATTTAATTGTTGCTATCAGATCTCTCCAATTTGTTGATGTAGTATCTTAGAGCTATAAACTTGCCTCTGAGTACTGCCTTTGCTGTGTCCCAGAGGAGCTGGTAATTAGTGTGTTCATTTTTGTTGAATAGCATGAACATTTGAATTTCCTTTCTAATCTCTTCTATGACCCACTCGTGATTCAGCAGTGTGTTGTTCAGCCTCCATGTGTTACCGGAATTTCCTTGGTGGCTTTTGGTGTTGAGTTCTAATTTTATTCCCTTGTGGTCTGAGAGAATGCAAGGTATAACTTCAATGTTTCTAAATTTGGACAAAGAAGAGAATATTAGACAGGTACATTGAAGGAAAGTATAGGAATCTCTGTTATTCAGGTATGGCCGATGCACTTGCCATCACCACTGCTGCCGCTGCTGCGGCAGCTGCTGGCAAGTGCTCAGGGCTGTCTCCTTGCCTGTATTTTCTCTCTCTAGCCTAACTCTTTGTCCTGTGAAGGCACACTTGGTGTGATTCTCTGGCTTAGGACTGTTCACTGGAACTCTATAACTGCTTTCTATGCGAGAGCTTTTTTAGCCTCCAGCTTCTCATTTGCCATCTTCCCAGAACTCCCTGAACAAAGTTTTAATAATTTGAAATGTTGAATTTGGGAACAATGGGTGCTCTTACCTGCCTAGTTTCAAATTGCACCAAAATCCTAAATATTAACTTTTGATCCTAGAGTACATTAAATAAGCTGATAAACTTTAAAAAGCAATTAACTAAAGAAAAAAGCTAAACAGAATACATCCTTACCATTGTAACTTTGGACTTAATACCTTGTCAATCATTGCTTGCATCGTAGTTGTTTGTCTGGGCAGTGTATTCCATACACAGATCATGCCACCCCCAAGGTTGAGGGCTAATCATCCTATATCCACAGGAGTGAAAGCCAGACTGTAGGCAAACACACCAAAGGAAGGTATGTTCCAGCAGCATTGTAGATGGCAATGTCCAAACATATGACCTGAAGTTTTAGGGCAGCTTAAATAGAGCTTTTTCCTGAGGAATAATACTCTATTAAGGCATATCTCTTCTTCTGGGTTTATCACTGCTTAATTGGAGACAAATCTCATGGACTTTCCTGCTTGGGCTGGCTTGAAATCATGTTCCTCAGTTCTCAGCCTTCTAAGCAGCAAGGATTATAGGCATGAGCTACCAATGTTTAAATTAACTATTCCTTTAATAAAAATCAAAATGGCTACATTTTGATTGAATCCTTTTCTGAGCCTTAGAAATTTTCTTACTCGAAGCAGAATAACAAACTGACATGTGGGAAAAAATCTACCATATTAAACCATTTTTCAGAAGAGTATCTGGATCATCAGTTTGGCTCTTGTCCTGCTATTCTAATGTGGACTTATCTGCCTGGGCTGGATTTGAAACACAATCCTTATATCTCAGCCTCCTGAGTAACTTTATAGGCATGAGTCACCTATACCTGGCACCATCCACATTTCTGTACATGCGAAAAAACTCAGTGGTATACTGTTCACCTCTTTAACCAAAAGTAGGTAAGAAACCAAAATTGAATTTGAAATTCAGTTGAATATGAGCCTATATTCTTAACAACTGGGTTCTAAATTATTTGATCTTTGCACGTCTCGTAGTAGATATAGACACATGTGTCAGGTCTTTGTCCATCCCATGAAAGATGGACAGGGTCCGGGGAAAGGTAAGTGTGGCCGCTAGCCCGTTCCCCAGCCTCCCTTAGCCCAGGAGACAATCAGACGCAGTGGGGAGTCAAGTCAAGCAGGAACTCGTTTATTAACATGGAGCATGCCCTTTTTAAAGAAAAAGACTGTGTGGGAGGGGAGGAAATGGAACCAACTAATCACTGTAAAGGCCATACCTTATATGCCCCTAAGATTCCATGAGTTGTTTACGCACTGAAAATAAACAATTCTGGCTCAGCCCACTCAACTTCCTCTCAGGTCCATCTTTGCTGCCTGTGATTTCACACACATGTTATCATTTTTCTATTTCAAATGGTCCATGAGAGATAGCTGGGCATGGTACGGTAAGACTGTAATTCTATCACTTGGGAGGCTGAAGCAGAAGCACAGTAAGTTCAAGGCCATCTTGGCTATGTAGTGAGATGCCATTTCAGAAGGGCAGAAAGTAAATAGTTCCTGACTATATAAGCCTTGTCAATTAATTTCCCATCTTCTGTGTCTACAAAGGGAAGCCTAAGACTCTCCAAGGCCAAACAGAAAACATGAGCCAATGACTAACACAAAAACAACTGGATACCAGCTGGGTCAATTCATTTTGGGCCAATAGAGTGTCACCCAAAGGCACTCTTGAACAGTTGGGTCTATATCCCCTCTTCTTCTCTTCAGAAAGGGTCATTTCAAAATCATCATTCCTGGAAATTAAAAGACATCAGTGATATTAGGATTTCCATTCTAGCATATTTACAAGTCAGTGAACACTTAATACATTGGCAACTATAAAATTAAGTGACTAGCAAGTGGAACATGGTACCTGAAGACACTAATAGTTCATAGTATATGGTCTGTGAATTAGAGCTTATTAAATTTGCTACCATAGTTGCAGCAGGTGCAGTAACAGTTGGGGGAGGGCAGCAACAACCTTGGCTCCAGACTCTTGACCTCCGGAGTGCATCATGGAACATAGCAGCCCTTCACAAAGGTCGGGAGAAAGAGAGGCTGCCATGGAATGCTAGGATCATGCCTCTGGTGTGTCATGAGACCATCATCTCACTTCTGCTTCCTGGCTAGGTAAGTAGAAGCCGCATGCCAGTGTCACCTCACTCCTGCTTCCAGTCTGGGGGAGGTAGAGGGAGCCCGTGTGCCCTTGTCACCTCACTCATGCTTCTGGTCTGGGTGGGTAGCAGCCGTGTGCCTGCACCACCTCACTCCCACTTCTGGTCTTGGTGAGTGTGGGCTGCATGCCCATTTCACCTCACTCCTGCTTCCACTCTTGGTGAGTGGGGGCTGCGTGCATGTGTCAACTCACTCTTGCTTCTGGTCTGTGTGATTTGGGGAATAGGGGCCATGGTGCCTGTGTCACCTCACCACTGCCTCCCGTCTGGGTGGGTAAGGGCCATGTCCTTGCATCACCTCACTACTGCTTCCTGGCTGGATAAGTCTGGGCTTGGTGCCCTTGTCACCTCACTCTGGCTTCCCGTCTGGGTGAGTGGGGGCTGCTTGTCTGTGTCACCTCACTCCTGATTCCAGTCTGGGTGAGTAGGGGAATAGAGGCCATGTGCCTTCATCACCTCACTCCTGCTTCTGGTTTGGGTTGGTCTGACTGGCTGTGAGCTAATTACTAAATCCAGATGCTGTTTACCAGCATGGACTGCGGCACACACCAGAAGGTAGACTTTCCCAGTTCTCATAAGAAAGCATGACATTAAGGGATTATGATGGCACCTTGCTAGGTTTGAGAACCATGTTATTAAATTGTGTGTGTGTGCATGTGCACTGGTCTTGGGCCTTGAACTCAGGGCCTGAGGTCTGTCCCTGAGGTATTTGATCAATGTAGAGCTCTACTTCTTGAGCCACAACTTAACATATGGCATTTTTTTGTGGTTAATTGGGACTAAAAGTCTCCCAGATTTTTCTGTCTGGGCTGGCCTTGAAACATCTGTATTTGCTTGATTGCCATCCAGAAAGAACTGTGCTTGGCAAGTTGGAGGAAAACGAATTGATCTCTTCCAATGAGCAGTGGTGAAAATACTCAGATTCTAGCCCAGCATTCGTGGATCAGACCTTTAATTCTACCAATTCAGGAAAGTGAAATCTGAGAATTGCAGTTAGAATTCAGTGTGTGAAGGACAGAGTCCTTGAAACTCTTTATCGCCAACAAACTACCACAAACCCGGAAGTGGCACTCTAGCTAAGTGGTAGAGCACTAACCTTGAGTGAAAATGCCCAGAGACAGCACTCAAGCCATGAGTTCAAGTCCAATGACCACAAAAACCAAACAAAAGAAGAAAATAAATTTGGGTTCTTCAGTAGAATTTTATCATTATAAATATCACTTTCTCGTTATATTTAGCTCTGTCATAGATGTATGAATCTTAGGGGAATAAGAAACTTGGCTAAAAAATATAGGAAGCATTGGTTTTGTGTGTGTGTGTGTTTGCCTGTCCTGAGGCTTGAACCTAGGACATTAATCTCTTGATTGGTTTCCTTCCATCAAGTCCGGTACTCTGCCACTTCGTCCACAGCTCTACTCCCAGATTTTTTTAATTGTTAATTGGAGATAACAGTTTTGATTATTTTGAATCATGCTGTAAAAACTGTGTGTGCCAATACCTCTACTGTAAGGCTGACTTACATTTCTTCAGGTGTATATGTAGGATTTCTTGTGTGGAACTTCCACACTGATTTCTGTGGGGCTGAACTGATTCATTTAATTGCCATCATTGTGTAGGGTATCTTTCCCCACCTCCTTGCAAGTATTTCTGTTTTCTTTTTAATTGGCATTGTGATTAGGCAGACATGAACTTCAACATAGATTTGATTTGCATTTCCTTGATTAGTAAAAGTGTTGAATATTTTCATTTATTCCTTAGACACCTATATCAATTTTGGGGAACTATCTAGGCAATTCACTTGCCTATTTATTGATAAGATTATTTGTTCTTAGGGTGTTTAATTTTTTGTCTATTCGTTCTAGATATTAAGTTTAGGCTTATTTTACTTAATCTTAACAAAAGATGCCTTGTGAGCTTTAAATTATTTAAATGACGATTGATTTAAAAATGAGAAGGATGTGGCTCACAGAGCAGAGTGCCTGTCAACAAGTACAAGTTGTGAACTCAGAATACAGTGTCTACAAAAAAAAGAGATAGATTCTATCATTTTAGAACAATAAAATCTAATAAGCTACATTTTCTCAAAATATGTAATTCTAAATATTTCATTATTCTTCGTGGTAAAACTATTGCAAATTTTAGTACAAACTAACAATTTTAGGTTCTATTTTTTCCTTGGTAATCATTCAAGCCAGCAAAACTGAAGAAAATACAAGTTTGGCTAGGTGCTGGTGGCTCCTGTCTGTATTCCTATCTACTCAGGAGGCTGAGACCTGAAGATTGCAGTTCAAAGCCACCCTGGGCAGGAAAATCCATGAACCTTATCTACAAGTAACCACCAGAAAACTGGAAGTAGTGCTGTGGCTGAAGAGGTAAAGTGCTTTCCTTGAGCTGAATAGCTAAAGGACTGCCCCTAGGCCCATAGTTCTAGCCCCACGACCGACAAAACAACAACAACAACAACAAAAAAACTTTGTATAAAGAGTAAGAATCTCCAAGTTTTTATTCAAGGTTTTTTTAATTCTTGTGGCAAATGTTTTCATTGCGTACAAAGTGGACAGATTATATCTATCTTTGTGAAAAACTTGCTACTATGTGGTTGCTTTTCTCCAATTTATTATTTCATCCATCTAACATTGTTGAAGATGAAAAATTCATCAAGGACAAGACATACTATTTGGAAAAACTGGTGAGTCGAAATGACTATTACTTTCTAGTTTAGCAAAGAAGCTGTGATTTTCCTTCCCTCCCCAGGATTTGAACAATGAAAAAAAATAGTCTTGATTTTTTCAAAAAGTGAGGAATACAGCTCATATTCAAATAATTAGAAGATAATGAAATGAATGTTTAGGACCCATAATATGCTTAATTTTGAACCTTCCTCTCAAGAAACTTCCAAGAAACTTAGCACACATTGGTTATATATATTGATATCAAAGAGCCACTGCAGTGTTCAGTCTCAGTGTTTCCCTTTCCTGTTTAAATTAAAGAAATATTCAAGACTTGCCTTTTTTGATTTGTCATTGAATTATTGAAATGTCCTTCCAAACAAAGAAAAATAAGAATGTCATTTAGTGGAATGTAAATATAAGGCATGAAAAAAAAAAGCATAAATGTTCCTAGGGAAAACATCAAAAGTGGCAGCTGCTACAAAATGTTGGTTCTTAAAACCAGGACTGGTGTCTCACACCAGTATTCATTGTATAAAATACGCTAATGAAAGGTTTCTTTTTGTGCCAGTCCAAGGGCTTGAACTTGAGACCTGGGCTCTGAGTTTTTGCTCAAGTCTAGCAATTTACTACTTCAGTCATATCTTCACTTCTAGTATATTTGGTAGTGTAGTGGAGATAATTTCTCAGATTTTTCTGCCTGTGCTGGCTTCAAATTGTGATCCTTGATGTCAGCCTCCTGAGTAGGATAACAGGCATGAGCCACCAGGACCTAGTTAAAAGTTACTGTTGTGAAATACAAAAATTTAGTTATGTAAGAGATAAAAAGCAGCAAAACAAGTGAAACATTAGAACAAAACAAACAAATTATATAGATGACATAAAAAAGACAAACACCAAAGTCCTGAGTTAAGGCCTAAGGACCACCACAAAAGAAATAAAGAAGTGTAGAAGAAGAGAAGAAATATCCAGTGACAGTTTTAAATTAATCAATCACTGGTGGCTTACACATGTATTAACTACATAGGGGACTAAAGTCAGAAAATACCATTTAAAGGCAAGCCCAAGGAGGAAAACCCATTGGCCATTTTTCTGTGTGTGCCAGTCATGGAGTTGAATTTGTTCTACTTTACTCAAGGCTGGAATTCTATCAATCTCAGCTTATTGGTGGGATCACCACAAGCTAACTGTAGAAAAAGAGTATCATGGAATTTCCTTTGCAGTCTGGCTTCAAAACGGTGATCCTCAGATTTCAGCTTCCTGAGGTATTCTTTGATTTGCATGAGACTCTTATCTCCAACGAACCACCAAAAAAATAAAGAAAAGAAAAAAAAAAACATTTGGAGTTTGAGCTGTGGCTCCAATAGCAGAAATGAGACTGATTCTGGGACAGCACACACATCTTGAGATCAAGCTCCAGGAACAGGACAAACAAGAATAAAATAAATAAATGTAAAGAAAGGTGGAAGAAGAAAAGGGAGAGCCAATTTTAGAGGATAGAATGAATACTGAAGTAGCTTACACTTGTTATTATAGTTACTCAAGGGTTATACATCTGAGACTCACAGTATTCAAGCCCAGCCAAGGCAGGTGAGGCCATGTACTCATCTCTAATTAGCCACATACAGTTTTTTTTTTAATCCACAAATTGTGCTGTGGCTCACGTATTAGAGTGCTAGTATTAAAAATGTACTGGGACGGGGCTGGAAAGTTGGCTCAGTGGTAGAGTGCTGCCTTGCATGCATGAGGCCCTGGGTTCAATTCCTCAGCAACAAATAAGCAGAAAAAGCCAGATGTGGCACTGTGGAACAACTGGTAGGGCTCTAGCTTCAAGCTTAAGAGCTGAGGGACAGTGCCCAAGCCCAGAGTTCAGGCCCCACAACTGGCAAAATAAAGTATTGGGACAATACGCAGGCTCTGATTTATAGCCCCACGCCCAGCATACATATGGAAATAAAAAAATAGAAATTAAAAAATGTATTGGAAAATCCAATTAAATTTTCAAAATGAGCCATGAGTTTTTGTTTCATGTGTGTAATCTAGATATTAAGATAAATGAAATCTGAGGCTTATGGTGTCTCATCGTCAAATCACCAGCAAAACAAACAACAAGAAAACAGAAGTGAAGCTGTGATTGGAGTTGTAAAGCACCAGCCTTGAGTGAGAACGCTATAAACCAGTGTCCTGAGTGCCTCAGAGATCCAGCCTCCAGATCACAAAAAATGATAAGAAAAATAGAACCTGCGGCTGGTGACTCATGCCTGTAATTCTAGAACCCCAGGAGGTAGAAATATGGGGATCCAGTGTAAAGGCCAAACTTAACAGGAAATCCCAGAAGACAGTTCTTTATGGAGGTCCTGTGGCTGGAACTGTACTACTCCCAGATTTTTGGCAGTTAATTGGAGGAAAGGATCTTAGAGTTTCCTGCTCAGGGTGGCTTTGAATCATGATGGTCAGACTTCAGCCTCCTGAAACAGGCCAGGCCTTGCATGAGTTCTAGCTCCAAGACCATCACACATAAAACAATGAAATGAATAAATGTAAAGAAGGGTAGAAGAAGAGAAGAACCAATAACCAAGGCTTCAATGAGCCAATCATTGTTGGCTCATAACTCTAATTCTAGTTACTCAGGAGCCTAAAATCTGAGGATAATATTTAAAGACCAGACCAATTAGGGAAGTCCATAAGACATGTGTGTGTGTGTGTGTGTGTGTGTGTGTGTGTGTGTGTGTGTGTGTGTGTGTGTGTGTGTGTATCTGTGTGTGAGTCCTGTTGCTTGAACTTGTACTGGTTTTCTCACGGCTGTACTATTCTCAGTTTTTTCTTGGAAATAATTGGATATATCAATTACTTTCCTGCCTAGGCTGGTACATACTATGGTCCTCAGATTTCACCCTCATGAATCTGGACTGGCTCTACTCATTTCTAATTAACCACCAAAACAGAAAAAAAAAATAAACTCTGGAAATAAGCTATGGTCACCTGACAGAACTGGGAAATAGAATCTGGTACAGCACTCAGACCCTGAGTTCAAGGCACAGTACAAAGAGAAGAAATAAAAGAAAAGGAGAATAGAAGTACAAAACCTCTATCAGTGATAGAGTTTGAAATGAATCAAAGATTGGTTGCTCACACAAGGTACGAGGTACTCAGGAGGATGGAATCTAAGGATCACAGTTCATGACCAGCCAAGGCAGGAGAGTCCATGAGACTCATCTATTTAATTTGCCACCAAAAATAAGCTACAAGTTGTACATTGGCTCATGCGGTTGAGTGGTAGTCTTAAACAGAAAACCTGGAACAGCACCTAAGACCTAAGTTGAAATGCTAGACACACATTTCACAAAACCAAACAAACCCAAACTAAAAATGAAGGGAAAAGAGAAAGCCAGTTTCAACATGATCATGGGTTTTGGTTCACATGTGTATTCCTAGCTATTCAAGGTTCAAAGCTAGACTTGGCAAGAAAGTACATGATACTCTCATAACCAACTACCCAGTGTAGATATCATTGTAGTTGTAAAACACTGTATTTGTTTAAAAAGCTAAAAAACAAACTTGTTTGCTGACCCAGAGATCAATTCCTGGTACTAAAAAATGTGTAGGAGAAGAGAAGAAATCCAATTGTAAATTGAAGCATAAGCCTGGTGCTTGTTGATCATGGCTGTAGTCCTACAGAGGAGGCAGAAATCTCAGGATCAACTTTCAAGGCCAGGTCAAGAAGCAAAGTCCAGGAGACTTTGTGTGTATGTGTGTATATGTGTATATGTGTGTGTGTGTGTGTGTGTGTGTGTGTGTGTGTGTGTGTGTGTGTTTGTATCTGTGATGTTGTGTTTGTGTACCATACTTTGCTAGTGCCCTAGCATTCCCAGATTTTGGGTGGTGAATTAGAGATAAGAGTGTCATCGATTTCCTGCCCAGGCTGGCTTTGAAACATGGTCCTCAGATTTCAGCGACCTGATTCAGCTGGAATTTGATCTATGGCTTAAGTGGCTGAACTGGGCAAATATTTTCTGGGACTCCACCTAAACTCTGAGTTCAAGCCCCAGGACATGCACAGAAGAGATAAAGAAGAGTAGAAGTAACCAAGGAAGAGTGAGTGACAAAGTCTTAAATGAATCTAGCATTGTTGGCTCATAAATGTTCTACTAGCTATTCAAGTGGCTGAAATCTGAGGATGATGGTTTATGTCCAGCCCTGACAGGAGAGTCCATGAAAATCTTGTCTGTAACTAATCACCCCCCCAAAAAAAGGGCCAAAAATAATAGTGTGTCTCATGTAATAGAGTATAGCCTTAAATAAAAACTTCTGGGACAGAATGTGAGCCCCAATTTGTAGACCCAGTAACAGCACACACATGCAAAAAAAGTAAACAACAGTAGATAGTGGCAAGCACATATTAAAGTTTTAAAATGACACAAGGGTTGTTGGTCCTGTGTATAATCCTAACTACACATGGGGCTGACATCTGAGGATGTGGTATCAAATCAGCCTGGTCATAAACCTGGTTCAGATGCTTATCCAAGCTACCTAGCACAAAGCCCTGAGCTGAAGCTGAAGTGGTAAAGTAGCAGCCTTTATTTAAAAAGCTAAGAAACAGTCCTCAGAGCCTGAGGTCAAGCTGCAGGACCACTAAAAATTACAAATAAAAACCAATAAATAAAAAGGACAGTGGAAGAAGAGAGACTGAAATCTGAGGATTAGTGTTCAAGGTAACACAAGCAAGAAAATCCATGAGACTTTGTGTGTGTGCATCTCTGTGCCATCCTTAGGCTTGTGTGTGCCATCCTTGAACTTGTGCTGGTTTGTTCAAGGATAGAGCTCTACCACTCCCAGCTATTCAGTGGTTAATTGGAGGTCATAGTCTCATGGACTTTCCTTCCCAGGCTAGCTTGATTTATGCTAGGCTTTGTCTCAGTCTCTTATTGCCAATTAATTGTCAAAAAAGAAAAAAAACTTGTGAACTGAGTTATGGCTCAAGTGGCAGAATTGGGCAATCACTTTCTGGGACAGCAACCTGGCGCTGAGTTCAAGCCCCAGGACAATCACAGAAGAATTAAAAGGAGGGTAGAAGTGCAGAAGGAAGATCCAATGACAGAGGTCTAAATAAATCAAGCATTGGTAGCTCACTGATGTTCTATCAGCTACACAGGAGGATGAAATCTTAAGATCACAGTTGAAGGCTAGCCCAGGTAGGAGAATCCCTGAGACTCTTATGTCTCATTTGTCACCAAAATATGCCACTAGCTGTGCTCTGGCATATGTGGTAGAGTGCTAGTCTTAAACAGAAATCTCTGGGACAGCACACAGACCCTGGTGCTGATGCCCTAGCACATAACTTACAAAAAAAGAAAAAAAGCACAAATTATAAAATATGTGAGAACAAGAAAATTACAGTTTGAAAACGAGCCATGTGTTACTGGTTTATGTGTGCATTCCTAGCTACTCAGAAAGATGAAATATGAGGATCACAGCTAAAAGCCAGCCTGGACAGGAAAGGGATTGAAATTCTTTTCTCAAACTACCCAGTAAAAGCTGGAAATGAAGGTGTTTTGTAGTTGTAAATTACTGACATTTCTTGAAAAAATTGGGAAACAGTTCCCTGGTCCCTAATTCAGCCCAAAGTCGACCAAAAACAAAACTGAAAGAAGAGAAGAAATGACCATTTGAGAGTTAAAAAATAAGCCTGGGGCTGGTGGTTCTTGCTTATTATTATACCTATTCAGGGAGCTGAAATCTGAAGATACATTTTAAGACCAGCCCAAACAGGAAAGTCCATGGGCCTTTTTTTATGGTGTGGGCCAACCTGGGGCTTGAATTTGAGTAGTTAGTTGATGCAAATAGCCTCATGGACTTTCCTGTCCAGGACAGCTTCAACTTCAATCCTCAGATTTCAGCATCCTGTGTCTTGCTGGGCTTTACATGAGACTCATCTCCAATTAACCACCAAAAGGAAGAAAAATAAAACCTGGTGATTGAGCTGTGGCTTCAATGGTAGAAATGAGAAAATAATTTCTGGGACAGCACCCAGATCTTGATATTAACTTCAGGACCAACATACATACAAACAATAAAATAAATAAATGTAGAGAAGTTAGGATAAGAAAGGGCCAATTTCAGAGTTTAAAATGAGCCAAGCATAGGTGGCACACATCTGTGATGGTAAACACTCAGGAGGCTCAAATCTGAGGATCACAGTTGAAAGCCAGCCCAGGTAGGAGAATTCATTGACTCAAATCTAAGCAGCTATTTAAAACAAAATAAAAACTAATAGCCACAAGTTATGCTGTGGTTCATGTCTTAGTGTGCTAGTCATGAATAAAAAACTTCTGGACTGCAACTGGGCTGATTTTTAGACTCAGGACCAGCATACATAATAAAATAATACAAATAAGAAGGTGTAAGAATGGCTGGGAATGTGGCTTATTGACAGCGTTTGCCTACCATGTTTGAATCCCTGGGTTTGTATCCTCATTACCTCATAAATAAAAAAGGCTGGAAGTGGCACAGTGGCTCAAGTAGTAGAGTTCTCACCTTGAGTAACAGAAGTTCAGGGACAGTGCCCAAGGCCTGAATTCAAGCCCCAGGATTAGGAAAAAGAAGAATGGTGTGAGAAAATCCAATTAAATTTTCAAAATGATCCATACATGAATGTTTGGTTGGTATGTGTTATCCTACTTACTCACAAGAATGAAATTTGAAGTTTGTTGTTCATAGCCAGCCTGGAGAGGGAAGTTCATAAGTCTCCAACTAACCAGCAAAAAACTCCAGAAATGAAGCTGTGGTTGTAGTTGTAAAGCACCAACTTTGAATGAATAACTTATTGAAACAGTGACCTGGCTCAGAGATCCTACCTCAGGATCACAATAAGAAAATTAAATGCTTGGAAGGAGAGAACCTAGGATTGTTGGCTCCTGTCTGTAATTCTAGAAATGCAGGAGACTGAAATATAAGATCCTGTGTAAAGTCAAACCTAATCAAGAAATTCCAGGAGACTGTTTTGTTTGTGGTGGCCACACTGGGGATAGGTTTTTGTTGATTGAAGGGGGATAAGAGTTTCATGGACTTTCCTGCTCGGGCTGCTTTCAAACCATGATGGACAGATTTCAGCCTCCTGAATCAAGCCAGGCCTTGCATGAGCTCGAGCTCCAGCACCAACACACACACACAAAGAATGAAATAAATGAAAAGAAGGGTAGAAGAAGAGAAGAAAGACCAAGTAACAAAGGTTTTGATGAGACAATCATTGGTGGCTCATATCTGTTATTCTATATAATCAGGCTGAAATTTGAGGATACTCTTTAAAGCTCAGCTCAGGTATAGATGTTGATTATACGTGTGTGTGTGTGTGTGTGTGTGTGTGTGTGTGTGTGTGTGTGAAAGTGTGTATGTGTGTGTTTGCCAGTCCTGGTTTTACTTGCACAATTTTGCTCAATGATCTACAACTCAGATTTTAGTGGTTAGTTGCAGAAAAGAGTGTCATGAACTCTCCTCAATTTTCTGCCTCCTGAATCTGGCCTACCTCTACATGATGCTTTTCTCTCCAATTAACCTCCCCCACAAAGCCAAATGTTATGGTTGGTCCCATGTGTGCCCTGAGACAACATCTGAGCTTCAATTTCTACACCCAGGACAAGTAAAATTGGAAAAAGAAAAAGAAAAAAAGGTGGAAACAAGCACATATTAAAGTTTTAAAATGATCCAAATGTTGATGGTCATGTGTGTATGCCTTACTACTCAAGAGGCTGACAACTGAGCATTGCAGGGTCAAGTCAGCCTAGGAAGGAACATGCTTGAGATTCTTATCTCTAGCTACACAGCACAAAGCCCTGAGCTGTGGCTGAGGTGGTAAAGCATCAGCCTTGAGTTTAAAAGCTAACATATAGGCCTTAGAATCAGAGGTCAAGGCACAGGACAAATAAAATTTTCAAAGGAGAGGGGATGAAGAGAGGCTGAAATCTGAGAATCATGGGTCAAAGCTAGCCCATGCAAGAAAGTCATGAAGCTTTCTATCTAGGTGCCTCTTTGTGCTATCTTGGGGCTTGAAATTATGTTGTATTGTTCAAGGATAGAGCTCTCCCACTCCCAGCTTTTCAATGATTAATTGGAGCTAAGAGTCTCATGGGCTTTCCTGCTCTGGCTGGGTTTGAACCATGATCCTAAGAATTCAGCCAACTGATTCATGCTAGGCTTTGCATAAAACTCATTTCCTATTAACTACCAAGAATTAAAAAAAACATGGAGTTGAGCTGTGACCCAAGATGCAAACTGGGCAATCACTTTCTAGCACCTAGGCCTTTACTTCAAGCACAAAGACAAAACACGTATAGCCACAAGTTATACTTTGGCTCATGTGGTAAGCCACTAGTCTTGAAGAAAAGCTCTGGCATTGTATCAGGCCCTGATATGTAGTCCCAGGACGAGAACATATACAAAAATAAAAAAAAAAAAAACAAGAAAAATTTTAAAAATAAAAAGTGAAAAAAAGTATTAATATTTTTACATGACTAATGGGTTTGTGCTTCATGTATATAATCGGAGCACCAGAGGAAGCTGAAATCAGGATCATGATTTGAAGCCAAACTATTCAGAAAATACATTTGAAACTTATGTCCAATAAACCAAAAGTGGAGCTAGGGTTGAAGTTGTAAAACATCATCCTTGAGTCAAAAAGCTAATAAAAAGAAGGGCACTGCTGGCTCTAGTCTGTAATCCTACTACTCATTGGGCTGAGATATGAAGATCACGGTTCAAAGCCAGCCTGATCAGGAAAGTTCATGAGACTCTAATCTCCAATTAAACAGGAGAAAATCTGAAGTGGCTCTGTGGGTGAACTGGTAGAGCATTTGCCTTAAGCTGAAGAGCACAAAGACAGCCCCCAGGCTGAGAATTCAACCCCTACCCTCCTTCAAACTAACTAAGAAACAGCAATGTGGCCCAAAGATCAGGTCTATTGGACAAAATAAAAAAAGTATTGAGGTTGAAGGCAACAAAGAGATGGTTAAAAATATTAAAATAAGCTGGATACCAGTGGCTCATGCCTGGAATCCTAGCTACTCAGGAGGTTGATATTTGAGGATTAGAGTTCCAAGCCACCCTGATCAGGAAAGTTCATGAGACTCTTATCTCCAATAAACCACCAGAAAACTGGAAGTGGTTCTGTGACTCAAGTGGTAGAGTGCTTGCCTTGAGCTGAAGAGCACAGGGACAGCACTTAAGCCCAGAGTTTAAGCCCCAAGAATGACCAAAAAAATTAAAATAAGTCAGCAGTTGGTTGCTCATGCTTGTAAATCCTAACTACCCAGGAGGCTGAAATCTAAGGGATGCAGTTCAAAGCCGCTCAAGCTTTTGTTTAATTACCAGTACTAGGGCTTGAACTTGCCCTGTTTAACTCAAGGCTAGAGCTCTACTACCCACCACTTTTTGGTGATTAATTGGAGATAAGATCTCAGACTTTGCTGCTCAAACTGGCTTCAAACCAAGATCCTCAGATTTTAGCTTCCTTAGTTGTGCTGGGCTTTGCATGAGACTTTTCAAAAGAATGAATCTGGAAGTTGAGCTCTGGTTCAATTGGCAGAACTGAGAAAAATCTCTGAAACAGTGGCCAATCCGTACATGCAGAAAAAAAAAATGATAAAAGCTTTCAAAAATAAATAAAAGTAGTTGTAATATAGAAAAAATAAAAAAAAATTAAGATGATATAAAGGAAACCCATTTTTGTTAATGAGGCAAGCGACAACATAGTACAAAGTTTCAAAATGACATACTGAGAGTAAGGGAAAAAGAAAAATTTTTAAAAATCATGTAAATATTAAATACAACCCGATATGACCAAAATATAATGTGATCAAAAACTTATCTCTCTCTTATCTCTCACTTTTAATTGCTTACAAATAATTGTCACTCCTGTTTCAGCAGATACCACAGTCATTTAGACATGACCTCTCTATGCAGCCTTGAATGTGTAAGGATCTTCCTCCTTTTTGACTCTTGAGTTAGAACTGCAAGCATTGCTCACATTTTAATATACAAAGTTTCCTTTAAAACTCAAAATTAATATTCAAATAATGGATTTTCTGTAATGTATGACTAAACATCAGAGATCCTCCAGAGATCCTCTGAGGAATACAATCTAAACAGTAGAAAAGGAAGGAAGATTTAGCATTTTTTTAGATGTGCTGGGGGTTGAATGCAGGGCCTCATGCTTGCTAGGGAGGTATAAAATTCAGTGACATTAATTATATCCACACTGATTTGTAACCATTACCTCTATTTGTGAGCTGTCTTTTTGATACTGATGGGATCCACACAATCCTTGAGTAATGTCACCCCAATGACCTGCCCCTGAAATTTTAATCTTCCAGTTTCTCTTATGGTTTCGCCAATATGTTTCACATAAATAGTAGATTATTTTTGGTGTCCATCCATGACAGACATATTAAATTGCAGCCTTTCTGTGGATAAGTCATAATCCATTTATGCATACCTCATATTTTATAAACCTGTTCATCTGATATACACCCCAGGTATTTCCAACTTATGACTATTGTAAACGTTGTTGTTATCATTGGCATATTAGCTATTAGTTTTTTCTTTTCAGTTCTTTTTATTATGCCATGAGCAATGGAATTGCTGGGTAATGTGGTCATACTATGTTTTTTTAGAAGAATGTGTCAAATTCTACCATAATTGTTATATCACTTTTCATCACCACAGACATGTACAAATGGTCAATAAAATGTACAAGAGTATTTCAAATCTTCCACAGCTGTGCCCTAAAGGATCATTTTTCTTACTTTTTACTTGTTTTTATTTAGGTCACACAGGCCTGGAAGTATGAAGTATTGTCTAGAGCTGAAGTGAGAACAATACCAAATGCCACTCCCCTAGCCTCCAAACACATTTAATCTGGTATTCATTTTTTTCTAGAGATAAATTTTAGTGATTATTTGCATTTTTACTCTTAAAATAAGGTTTTGAATTTTAAAATGACTTATATAAATGTAACACCTCTATGTACTTCTTTTTAATAAGAAAAAAATATATTTACAAAATTATAAAAGGAAAAAAATATTCACAGCAGGAAAATACATTAAAATTACTGTCTGATTCTGACCCAAGCAAAATAATAAAATAAGAGCTCATCTAAAGTAAAATGAAGAACAAGGGCTGGGGGCAGGATTCAAGGGATAGAGCACTTGCTTGCCCAGCACCAGCTTCTGAATAAAATAAAGTATTAAAACTTAAGGAAACATGCTGATAATAGTATGATGGATAACATAGATGTACACACCTGTAATCCCAACAGTTGAGAGACAAGGCAGGAGAATTTTGAAGTTAAGATCAGACTTGGCTACATAATGAGACTGCATAGAATAAAATAAATCAAACTATATTTTTAAAGACAAGGAAGTATTTCAAGTGTAATTCAAGTAGTTTTGTATGTAAAAGGAACTGATAAAATGCACAAAAATTATGCTTTGATAACTAAAACTTTCAGTTACACTGCAGTACAAGGTGCCCCTTGGCTGGAATCCCTCCTGAGGAAACCTAAGGCAGTTGATCCACCTGTCTTCTTGGCTGGACTGAGGGTGTTGCTGGGCAAAGTGTTTTGATCTCCATTCTTGAATCCCACTTACAACTTTTTTTTAGCAGACCACCTACAAATCTCTCCCATCTCAATAACAGGGACTTCTGGGTTCCAAGTTAAGTTATCTTTGATCTCTTAGGGCTCTCCTCCCCTTTGTCTAGAAATGCTCTTTTCCTGGACCCACATTCAGTAGCTTGTTCTAAGAAGAATTGTAGCTATTTTGCCAGCCACCTCTATCCACTGCCATTTCCTCCTCAAATTAGTCTTTGGTATCAGTTTGTGTCTACTCAGAATTTAGAGCCAGTCTGGGCTGGCTTTGAACCATAAACCTCAGATTTCACCCCCCTGAATAGCTAGTATTACAGGTGTGAGCCACTGGCACCCAGCCATCATTTCTTTCTTCCAGGAAAATGTAGCAGGGTTGAATAGCACAGCAGCACATATATTCAATAGCAACTGCCCCAAGGTGAACCAGATGCTCAGACCAAAACACTGACCTTGATATTGTCTTTGGTATCCAACAAGATATTGTTGGACTTAAGGTCTCGGTGTGTGATTCTGTTCTAGTGTGAACAGTACTTAAAATTTGTGTGAAGAGCCTCTTGGTTTCATCCTCATATAGGAGGCAGGATTTTCAGATCCATCCCAGGATGTATCCACTACTGGCAAGTTCCATGAGGAGATACACATACTCTTCCTTCTCCATCACCTGGTACAACCTCATGATGTTTGTGCCATATCGTCTTAAAAATGTCCACCTCATTCTTTAACTGATGACTAGAGAACTCTCCCTTCAGGAGTATTTTATCCCCCACTTCCATGTGTTTGAGGCGAGGATGGGCCAGCTTCACTTATCCATTGTTACCATGGTCGATGAACTCTTTCATCTGGTATTTTTGATGATCTCCTCCTTCAAGAATCTGGAGGATGATTCTTTTTATTCTTCCATCCTTCTGCTATGATGGCAGGTAGCAAATCTACCTAAATTTAACTAAATAAAATAATGGAAAACCCAGAAAAAGTAAAAAGAAATACCAAAATCGAAACGACAACTCACCCCCAACCAAGAAAATCATGAATTTAGTTTTGAGACAGTCAATTGGGTCACCAATCAAGAGCTCCTAAAGGTGTTAACTGACATAGGTTGGAGCACAGTGGCTTCCTATATATCCTGCATGACCTCTCAATGGAGCTATCACAGCCCGGCATAGTGACATCATAGAGGAAATGGGCCAATCAGAGTCTGGGCCAGTGAGGTCAGAGAAAAATTGGACCAATCATAGCTTGCCAGCATTGCTACTCTAGCTCATAAGCTTCAAAGACTGTTGCTAAGGAATCCATGTGGGCTTGAGGTTGCTCTGGTCATTATTATGCCATTCCTGAAACCACTAGGACAGTGGTCAAAGTCCTCTGACCTTATAGAACACTCCTGAATCTCATAATTGCTTCTGTGGAGACACTAACCAATAGCCTCCATTCTTGATGCCCACCTTATCCTATATCTTGTTCCAGCAATGAAATGGCAAAAAAGGCCTCTGTCCTTCTCAAGGACTGCTATCCTACAACTTGCTTCTGAGGGGACAAGGTCCAGACTAGCTTTGAGTCACAATCCTCACAATTCACTTTCCTGAGTAGTTAGGATCATATGCCTGAGCCATCATTATGTACTTACCTCATCTCTCACATTTGGAGGAAGTATATATATTTGTTAGAAAGGTTGGTATTAGATATGTCCTTTTACCACCTTAAATTTGTTGCCCTTGCTGTCTAATAGTTAATTTAGTGTCTGATGAGAAATTTGTCATAATATCATTGAAGATCACTTGTGTGTGATGAGTTTTGTCTCTGTGCTTTGGGAGGGTTTCTGTCTTTGATTGTTTAATTGGAATGTGTCTTAGTGTGGACCTGTGTAATTATGTTAATTGACTTCTTTAAACTGCTAGATGCATGCTTTCAATCAAATTTGGGAAGGTTTTGGTCATTCCTTCAAATACTAAGTATTTTTTTCTCCATGTATGTTATACATATACACATTATACATACAATACATATTCTCCATTTTTGATAGGTGTTTATTAAGGAGTAGTTTTATTCATCATTCCGGCTGGCACCAGGCCATCTTGGTCCTCCATGCGGTGGGGAAAGTCCTGGGAAAGAGAGGTGGGAGAGCTGGGAAAGAGAAAGAGCTGGAAAAGAGAGAGATAAGGAAAGAGAGGAGAGCTGAGAAAGAGAAGAGAAGGAAAGAGTTGAGAAAGAGCTAGAAAAGAGCAGAGTCACGTTGTATATGTGAATATACATATATAAACCTATATGTATGTATTATATATACATTTATATACATGTTTTTTCACATAACTTCCTCTTTTGTGAATGTTCATGTTAGAAAGTCTAGATTGATCCCAGTTACTCCATCAGAGTTAGAGTTAACAGTTTTCCATTTTATTTCTTGGTGAAAATATGCATTTCTCGACAAGGATATATAAAACGGAACAAATCAGAGCTAGCCTAGAGTCTCTCTCTCTCTCTCTCTCTCTCTCTCTCTCTCTCTCTCTCTCTCTCTCTCTCTCTCTCTTTCTCTGATTTCCTGTCTGTCAGGTCTCTGAACACAGGACCATGGCTTTACAAGTTCTTCTAGTGTGTGATGCACTCTTCTAGTGTGCGCACTGTCATGTTGTGCTTCAAAGGCCACCACACCTGCACCTGGAAGAGGAGCTGCTCCAAAGTCAAACTGCATAGGTGTGCCTGCCTCTTTTTTTATGTCAGAGCCCCCATAGCTACTGCAGTGGACTTAGTAGATGCCCATGTGTCAGGACTGCTGACTGCTGACTGTGGACAACTCAAGCACAGCCTCTTGTTTTTTGTTTTTTTTTTTTTTTTTTTTACCAAAGTCAGAGTTCTGCGTTGGATCCTGGGGGCACTGCCTTGTTGGTGACTGTGCTGGTAGCAAGGCTGTGGACTGCAGAAGCCTCACTGTGGCCTGACTTCTGGTGCACAACATATGCCAAAAGCTTCTCTGGGCTCTATTCAGAATACATGGGCAAGTTTAGGAAGCAGAAGCTGAGCTCAGTGGGCCCCTCAACACAGGGTGGGCAATGGAACTTGAAGGGACAGGCCTGTCCAGGTTGGCAGGGGGACAGGTGATAAGCCTATATTAGTAGTTTGCCGGCTTCCAACTGAATAGTTAGACTCCCATGCTACCCAGAAATATCCTCCTAAAACTGGATGCACCAGAGAGTCCCATGCTGGTGAGGGGCAAAATCCCAAAGACCAGAGTAGACAGACCAAGAGCACTTGGTGATCTTGGTGGGCAATTCAATGCTGTCACTGGCAGGAGGAGCTGCGGGTTCCCTAACATTGCAGGTCCAGGGAAGCCAGAGCTCAAGCAGACACCAGGATTGGCCAGCTACACACTAGACAGGCTAGAAGGTGAAACCTTCCTGGATAGCTTTGCAGAGTCTGCAACTTGGGCCACCTGAAGGCAAAAGAAGCTGCCTATCATCTACTCAACAAAGAACTCGGGTACAGCCACTTTCCCAACTTGGAAATGAGTATTCAGCTCACTAGAGGATGTTGTGTTCAGTTTGGGTCTGGGAGGAGTGGCAAGCCTGCTGCTGGAGGGAGTAGATGCCCCTTCCAAGGCTTCTGGGGGAAAGGGAGGCCTTGGAAATGGACTCATGGGAAGGCTGCTATGTCTTCCCCAAAGAGAACACCTCCAGCTTGTTTGATTGTTTGCTTGCTTAGGGAGTCGCCCCTTGGGGACAGTAATATTAGGAGACAGTGTTCATGAGATTATCCCCAAATTAAACAAACCCCTGAGGATGCAAAAGTGTAAGGATTGCTGAACTGCCTACAGCAGGTGGAGGTGAGGCCATGGCTGCTTCTGTCTTGAAGTACCATGAGGCTTTGTCACCAGAGGACAAGTGAGTGGATGCTGGCATGGAGCCTGATAATTTTAGGAAAATTATCAGAGTGCCCTACTTGGCTTTCATGTCACTCAGCAGGCCTAAAACTGGGTGTAAAGCTGGAGTTTGGGCTGTAAAGCTGGGCATCACCGTTTGATCTTTTTGAAGGGCTGAGGAAACCTTCTGGCAGGTGTTGGAACTTTATGAGATATGAGTACATTATTTGATTAGGTGTGGTCCTCTGAACTTAATCTTTGGGCTGTTATAGGGTTGAGCCCTCCCTCCCTGCTGTCCTAGTGCTCTCAGGATGTGGACTGGTGTCTGGTGGGTAGAAAATGGCAGTGTGTTTACCCCTTGAGACTCACTGTGAAGGACTATTGTTGGCAGGGAGGATTGTGTCATTAGGATGTCAGTGTGTTCTTTGAGTAAGGGAATCTACACACCTCAGAGCACATTTTGGCTATCTCTCTGAACATTTGGTTTCTTTGGAGTACTAGTCTCTGAAAGGCCTAAGAGATCTAAGGCTCCAGAGGCTTTCCTGATTTCCAAACATATCCAGGGCTTGTGTTTTTGGTCTTACAAAGCTGTAACTTCCTCCCTTAGTCATGTTCTACTGAGTCTTTTGGCTCTGGCATAAATGAGAAAAGACAGGCAGGGCTGTCTTGTTGCTAAGGAAAAGCAGACAGGGCTGTGTTATTCTTCAATGTTGGTAAATTCAGTCATCAGATTAGACTTCAGGAGCTGCCCAAGATCATTGCTCCATCCCTTTTCCCTGCTCTTACCATACTGCCTTTCCATTTAAATTTATTTTCTTCAATTTTTGGATTGGTGATTGAATCTAGGGCTTCAATAAGCTGAGCATAGTGATGTGAAACTGTAAGCTTAGATTTTGGGGTGGCTGAGACTGCAAAAATTCTATTTTCAGGTCAATCCAGGCAGAATTCTGTGAGACCTCATCTGAACAGAAGAAGCTGTGCACAGTGGTGAGCACCTCTCATCCCAGAAGTGATGGGAGAGGAAAGTTGCACACCTGAGCAGGAAATGAGACACTGTCTCAAAAACAAAGCAAAAATTATACAGCTCTGTCTCAATATTAGAGTGTGAATCTGGAAAACATAAGGCCCTGAGTTCAAACCACATTACCATAAAAAGAAGTCAATCAGTTATGTCTGGAAAGCTTATTAAAACTAGCCTTTTTTTAAAATAAGTTTTTATTGTGAAAATACTGTACAGAGGGGTTACAATTACATGGGAAAGATAATGAGTACATTTCTTATCAAGCATTGTAGCATCCTCCTTTGTTTCCCCTTCCCATTCCTTCCCATCCTCCCCCGCCCCCACCCAATTCTCCTCCCCCTCCCTCCCCCTCCCCAAACTGGTAAAGTTCGTTTTTGCCATAATGAATTGTACATTTCATTATTGCAATGGGCCCACCTGTATCCCTATTTAAACAATTTGTTTTTTCCCTTCCCCTCCACACATTATACCAACATCAAATACAGTGAAAGCAAGGGTTAATACCATGGGGGAGGAACATACAAAGCAACAAAGAAATAATCTTACAAATGTGTTAGAAACAATTACATGAAAGAAATAAAACATTTTAATACATATCTTAGGGTTCATTTCCCTAACATCAAGTTATCTGACCTTTTCTGCTTGACTCAGACATATACTAGTTATTGCAAATAAGGGAAAGCATGGGACCTATGTTTCTTTGGGCCTGGCTTACTTCATAGCTAAGATATGGAACCAACCCAGATGCCCCTCAGCAAATGAATAGATCAAGAAAATGTGGTATATATACCCAATGTAATTCTATGCCTCCATCAGAAAGAACGATATTGCCCCATTTGTTAGGAAATGGAGAGACTTGGGAAAAAGTATATTAAGTGAATATTAGTCTTTTAAAAAAATGTGTTTCGATATTCGGGTTTGAACTCTGGGCATTGACATTTTACCTTATCGAAAATTTTCACATGAGTGAACTTTGTTTTTTTTGGGATACATGTTGACTCAGTGTAACAATAATTTGTACAAAACACTAAGTTGTGAGGGTGTAGGTAGTTTTGTGGAGGTGGGAGGGAAGGGATTGTAGGGGGAAACAAAGGAGGAGGCAATAATGATCAATAGGAAATGTACTCAGTACCTTGGTCATGTAACTGTAACCCCTCTGTCCAGCATTTTTACAATAAAAAACTTACAAAAAAGAGACTAATCTTATATGATTGAGCCACAGTTCCACTTCTAGTTTGTGTGTGTGTGTGTGTGTGTGTGTTTGTGTGTGTGTGTGTGTGTGTGTGTGTGTGTGTGTGTGTGTGTGTGTGTGTGTGTGCCAGCCAGTATTAGTTTTTTGAACTCCAGGACTGGGCCCTGGGCACTGTACTTCAGCTCTTTTGTTCAAGGGTAGTATTGTACCACTTGGCTCACCACTCTCCTACTGACTTTTTGTGGTGAATGTGATAAAAGTTTTGTGGACTGTTCTTGCCCCAGCAAACTTTGAACCGAGATCCTCTGCTCTCGTGAATGGCTAGGGTTATGGGTGTGAAACAGCAGTATATGGTAGAAGTGTTCTTAAGCAGAAATAATGTGGGTGTGCTGGCCTTCTGCAATTTGGTGGTGTGCTATTTTTTTAGAAATGAATTACTTTACTGGGAGGCCAGAGGTTACCCTGGAAGCTAGGAAGGCAGAGGAAATGCAATCCCCTATCTCCAGAGGCAGGACCTTTTTGCATGATGGCTGTAAGACCATCATCTTCCTTTATCAGACCAGATATCTATGCTAGCCTGAAGGTAACATTGTTTTTCATCAGTTTGTCTTGGTTGCATTAAATAAGAAAATTACTTGATAACTATCACCAAGGTTCACCAGAGAAAGGGGGAATGAAGCTTTAAAGTGAGGCATTAGACACTACAGGAATATACCAGAAGGGGCAAGGAGAAATGAGAGTTCATAAATACAGATTTTTATTTAAACAAAATAGGAAGACAACATGAATATATGTCAGTACTGGACAAATGTGCTCAAAGCTTTCTAATAAGCTAGCATTTAAAGGAAGTATTTTTATTATGCAGGACTGCTCATATTACCTATGTAGATTGTCTAATCCCTTCACTGTCCTCCCAGGGGAAGACACTGTCCCTCCTGCTCAGAGCAGAGCATCTAAGATAACATCTATCTACTACTGGGCATTGGAAGACCAGTCAAACAGCTGGTGAAGTGTGAACAAGCTGCTCTAATCCTGTTTCCACCCAATTCTAACCTTTGCTGTACAGAGTTCACAGATTAGGGGAGATGCTTGAGAATACTGCTGGACCCACAAGTATTTGTGTGTGTGTTTGTGTTTGTGTGTGTGTGTGTGTGTGTGTGTGTGTGTGTGTTTGTGTGTGTGTGTGACAGTACTCATATGTCAACATGGGGCTTTTTTTGGGTCTCACAGGTGTTTACTCCTTCTTTCCCAAGTCTATTGAAAATATTTGTCTTTCACTGCCTGAAATTCAGCAGAGGAGGAAATGGTCCTTGAATTCTCAACTGGTAGATCAGATGGGTCCTTCTATGTGTTCTGATTTTTACTAATGCTAGTGCTAATACTAACCCATGGCTGGGAATATCAGCTGGTACATTTTGTGTATTTTGGCCCCAATTTTTTTCCCATGGGTTAAGCAAAAAAATTCTCAGAAAAATATCATGACATAGTGTTAAGTATAACATGCTGTATACACACACACACACACACACACAAACACACACACACACACACACACACACACACACACATTTGGCAGCAGTCTTCATTATGTAAAGTGGACCATGAACTGTACAGAAGATCAATGGATGCCTCTCAGGGACCAGATCCTACAGCCAGCACCTTGGAGGAAGGACTCACAGGAGTATGGCCAACAAGTTGGAGACAAGATGATGTAGATCCCGTGCCATTGTTGGCTACCGGCCTGATCTGGAGGGACACAGATTTTGCTATCCTAGCACTCTCCCCCATGGCCTGGCCTGGCCGGTCAGCACACCAACCCCACCTAATCTTAGGCACAGGAAGAACAGTTTTGTCCTTTTGGCCACACGTCCATCTGACACATAAGGTTGGCTTCATAGAATTTCCAGTGGACAGAAGGAAGATATCTAGAAGATACATTAACTGAGGTCTGAAAGGGCAAGAATTTAATGTAGTCTCACATTTGCTTAATAGTGGGGTCTATTGACTCCTTGATCTTTCCCCAAGGCAGTGGAGCCTCTTATTTAGGATTCTCACAATCCTCCCTTAGAAAAATAATCTACTAGAGTCAGAAACAAAGAGGCAATTAAAAAAAATCTATATATAATGTTAATTTTTATTCTTGAATTACTAAAATGCATGCAGAATCTGTCAGTCCAAGAAGCATAAAAAGGCAGGTGTTGTGAGCTTGACCTCTGTCTCTCTATTGTGGCTCTCTTGCTCCAACCTGGGTGACCACTGTTACTAGTTAGTTATGAATTCCAGCATATAAACTAAATGTGTGCAAAGGACAGGCTCTTAAAAGGAGACTTCTTGTCCATAGCTACCTGAGGCCCCCCAAAGTGCTAGCTTAGAACAAGGCCAAATTTTCATTCACACTACAGAGATTCAAACTTCTACACTCAGGTTCACAGCCCTGAGCCAAGTCTATGCTGCAACCACCTGACTGAAAGTGATAGCTCAAAAATTCACCAAAGAAGAAGTCTGCAATAGCTGGAAGTCTGGCCTCTGTCTTTCCCAATAGGTCACAGCATCCGGAATGAGACTATGGAGTTACAAGGCCTTTCAGAGATTACTAGACATTGGGGTTTAATTTTTGTAATACCAAGTTTTGCTTCATATCAAATATTGGGCCTGCACAGCAGCAGCTCAAGTGGAAGTGATGTCCAGAACTTGTGTAAATGTCTCAGATCATTGGAATTTGTTTTAACTGAATTGTCATTTTTCTTACAATCCACACCTGTGGGCGAATGGGGACTTTCTTACAGCTAGCTGACAGAAGACACAACACTTGATCTAGTTTCTAGCTCGTTATGCAGTCATATTCTGGAATATGGCTGTTGTAGTCTTAGATTTACAATTCCCCTTTCTTTTAAAAAAATGTATGTATGTATGTATGTATTTATTTATCTATTTATTTTTATTGTGAGAATACAGTACAGAGGAGTTACAATTAAATGGGCAAGATAACGAGTACATTTCTTATCAAGCATTGTTGCCTCTTCTTTGTTTCTGCTTCCCATCCCTTCCCATACTCCCCACTCCCCTCACCCGTTCATCCCTCCCCCCCAACCAAAGTTTTAAAGTTCATTTTTCAACATAATGACTTGTACATCTGATTATTGCAATGGATCCACCTGTGATTTCTATATTGCTTTGTATGTCCTTACCCCACGATATAACCCATACTTTCACTGTAATTGATATTGGTATAATTTGTGGAGGGGAATGGAAAAAACAAATCGTTGAACTAGGGATACAGGTGGACCCATTACAATTCCCCTTTATATTCCCCTCCCTCTCCCCACACTCTCTGTCCTTAAGTGAACAATTCAAATGTGACATGTTGAAAAAGAAGTTGGAAAATTGTCATAACATTAAACAGTAGTTTCCACCTTTCAAGTCTGCCAATATTGTTAACACAGTTGGAGAATAAGGCAGATAAAAAGTAAATGCACATACAGATGCATACACTGACACCCACACCTACACCAGAGAGACACATAGATACACAGAGGCATGCACAAAAAATCACAGGACATATAAGCCTTGTTCTCTTAATAATTTAAATAGACAAAAATATGTGATGCAGGTAGGAAATCACTAGTGTCTGTGCACACATGTGCACACACATGCATGCACACACACACACACACACACACACACACACACACAAACACACTGCCAATCTTATAGCTTGAACATAGGATATGTGTAATGTCCCTGAGATTTTTTTTTTAATTTTTATTTTTTTATTGTGAAAATACTGTACAGAGGGGTTACAATTACATGGGCAAGATAATGAATACATTTCTTATCAAGCATTGTAGCCTCCTCCTGTGTTTCCCCTTCCCATCCCTTCCCATTCTCCCCTGCCCCCCCAAACCACCCCACCCCCCCACCGAAGTTGTAAAGTTCATTTATGACATAACGACTTGTAATTCTCATTGTTGCAACGGGTCCACCTGTATCCTTATTTAAACGACTTGTTTTTCCCCTTCCCCTCCACAAATTATGCCGACATCAAATACAGTGAAAGCAGGGGTTATACTGTGGGGGAGGGACATACAAAACAAGAAAGAAATAATCTTATAAATTCGTTAGAAACAATCGCATGAAAGAAAAAAAACATTTGAATACATATCTTAGGATTCATTTCCCTAACATCACCTTATCTGACTATTTCTGCTTGACTCAGACATATAATAGATATTGCAAATAAGGGAAACCATGGGACCTATGTTTCTTTGGGCCTGGCTTATTTCACTTAATAAAATTTTTTCCAAGCTTTTCAATTTCCTAATAAATGGGGCAATGTCATTCTTTCTGATGGAGGCATAGAATTCGATTGTGTATATATACCACATTTTCTTTTTTCTTTTCTTTTCTTTTTATTGTTTTATTGTGAACATTCTGTGCAGAGGGGTTACAATTACATGGGCAAGATAATGAGTACATTTCTTATCAAGCATTTTAGGCTCCTCCTTTGTTTACCCTTCATATCCCTTCCCAGTCTCCCCCCGCGCCCCCCAGTCCTCCCCCCACAAAGTTGTAAGGTTCATTTTCGTCATGACAACTTGTACTTCTCATTGTTGAAACGGGTCCACCTGTATCCTTAAACGACTTGTTTTTCCCCTTCTTTTCCACAAGTTATACTGACATCAAATATAGTGAAAGCAGAGGTTGTACTGTGGGGGAGGGGCATACAAAGCAGTGAAAGCTATCACTTCACTCATTTGCACCACAGCTCTACTTTGGCTTTTTGGTGGCCAATTGGAGATGAGAAAAACCTGGCCTTTTTTGCCCAATTTGCCTTCAAACCACAATACTCACATCTCAGCCTCCAGACTGGTTTAACAATTTATATTCTCACTAACAGTGATAGAGTTCTCTTTTGGCCACATTCATGACATCATTTGTTCCTAATCACTTTGAAAAAAATTTTATTGGCCTTTCTTACTGGGGTGAGTTGGAATTACAGTGTTGTTTTGGTGTACATTACCTTTATGTTCAGTTGTTGAAAATTTCTTCATGTATCTATTGGCCATTATTACTTCTTCTGACAAGTATCTCTTTAGGTCATTACTTCGTTTAATAATTGGGGTGTTATTTGAGGGTTTCTTGAGGGCTAATTTATGTGCTCTACGTATATTTTTTTCTATTAGTTCCTTTCTGATGCAAGCTCATACAATTCTTCTCCCATTCCGTGGGATTTCTATTTAGCTTGTTATGTCCTTTACCAGGTAGAAACGTTCAAGTTTCTTGCAATCCCATTTATCTACTTAGAAAGTTTTGCCCTGTGTTCTAGGAGCCAGGGTGTTTCCCCTGCCACTTCTTGTAATAGTTTCATGGTATCTGATCTTATATTGAAGCCTTGGGATATGTGGACAGCATTAATTTGATCTGCCTACAATTCCTTGGTACACAGAGACTGCAAAGTGGTACCCTTTCTAAGTAAGTTGAGGTGGTTCCTGGTGGTTTGGAAGGAGGATGGCTTCCAAGAATTTTGCATATGGAAATCATAGGTGTAAGCTCAGGCATTACTATTTTTAATTACATATTTATTTGTAAGTACATTGAATCCTGATCAAGATCACGTTTTTCATCATCGCCCCATCCCTGAAACTCAACTCCTTCCCTTCAATTTTCCTAGTTTCATTGTATATGCATTGAAAATTATGACTTCATTCAGTTCCTCCCCACCTTTGAATTTTCAGTTTCTTCATATTCATTTTATTGTACTTAGATTTTCCAAAGAATTACACCATTTAAAGTTTTCTTACATATACTGTACTTTGTGCAATGTGTTTATGTATATGTGCACAAAACCCTGCATGTGTTTACTTGTATATTTAAAAAGGGAACTTATCTTCCACATGTGAGAGAATACATGCAACCTGACGTCACAAAAATATTTCCAGGTCCATCCACTTCTTTACAAATGAGGTAAAATTCTAATGGATGAATAAAATTCCTCTGTGTATATATACCATATTTTCTGTATCCATTCATTTATTTGAAAGCATTTATGCTATATCTATACCTTGACAATGAACAAAGTTATATAGGTGGCTTTACTTTATCCTGATTTGTAGTCTTTTGGGTAAATGCCCAACACTGGTAGTTCTGGACCACAGAGTAGTCCTAGTTGTTTTTTGTTTTGGTTTTTTGTTTTCTCAGTGTGGTTCAACAAGTCCACATTCCCACCAACCCTGTTTTATGTTCCTTTACCTGAACATTTGTGACAGCATCTGTTGTATTTTTCTTGTGTGTATTGCTGGTAATGATCATTTTAAAGTGAGATGGAATCTCATGTATTTTGATTTGGATTTCCTTTATGGCCAGACAGGTTGAACATTACTTTATATGATCATTGGCCAATTTTATGTCTTCTGAGAATTCTCTAATTCGCGTGTCTGTCCATTTGTTAATTAGGGTGTAATTCTTTGCTAGTATAATTTATTGAGCTCTTTGCATATTCTGATGTATAGCTGGCATAGATCTCTCCTTCCTTAGGCTATTTTTAGCTTGCTACTGATGTCCTTTGCCATGCAGAAACTTCTTAGTTTGGCACAATCCCATTTCTTAGTTCTCTCTGAATCCAGGCATTATTGATGGGGTGCTCCATATTCCTCTTCAGCAGGAACCTAGGTTAGCAAGGCTTATACTCTTGGAACTCTTTCTAGTTTTCAATCCTGGTGATGGACAGGTGTGGTTGCCCTCATTTTACAGGTAGAAAGTTCAAAACCTAACATTTCCCTGATTCTTTAAGCCACATGTCTAGTTAAAGGACAGTCTAGAAACTAGATTATTCTTGTATAGTCTCAAGATAGGTTATCCTAGTGACCTTCTTTCGTTATATTTCTTCCTTACTTCTGTATATCTGGTGTACAATATGATGGCTACTGACCACATGGAGCTGCTAAACCCTGTAAATTGCAGTTTGTTTTATTAGTTTTGCTATAAGGAGGAGTTGGAACACTACATACAAAACAATGGGAAGAGCTACTTTTCTGTTTATTTGTTTTTCCAGTCCTGGGGCTTAAATTCAGGGCTTGGGCACTGTCCCGGGGTCTTTTCTCAAGGCTAGCCAGCACTCTACCACTTAATCCACAGCATTCCTTCCAGCTTTTTCTATTTAAGTGGCACTGAGGAATCAAACTCAGGCCTTCATAAATGCTAGGCAAGCACACTACCTCTAAGCAACATTCCAAGCCCTTAGGTTATTTTTAAATGCCAATTTTATCATGAGTTTCACACTTTCTTGCTCAGTCTGGCTTTGTACTGTGATCCTCAGATCTCAGCTTCCTGAATACCTATGATTACAAGCATGAGCTACTGGTGCCAGTCAAATGGTGGTTTTTAACCTACTTTTAATTATCCTCATTGCTGGAAGAGCTGATTAGGTAACATGAAGAAAGGAAAAAGGCAGAGGCAAAAGGAAAAGTAATAGACACTAGAAAAGGAAAGAAAAGTAGTACAAAAATTGGCAAAATGAAGTAAAGTTTGCAATTTAGTTAACAGCAGATGACCTATGTTGTTTTTAATTTTACAAACATACAGTGGTTACATACTGGTACATTCCATTAACAGTATGAGAAAGAGGGGACATACAAAATGTTTGCTACCTTTAAATTTTTCTATATACCAAACTTATGCTAACACAATTTATTGTAAAAAAAATACCAACAAGGCCAGGTGTGATAACATATGCTTGTAATCTCAACTCTTAGGAAGCTAAATTGGGAAGATTGAAAGTTGTTATATAGGTTATACCAAAAATATGTCTCAAAAATAAAAGAAAGGAAAAGAAAAGGATAAAAGGGAGAATAAACAACTCCAATCAAATATTTCATGGACAATTTGTCAAAGAAAATACCTTCTTTTTTCCTTATTGTTAGCTGTCAAACCTGGAATATTGCCCATTGCAAACAAGTCCTTTACTACTTGAATATGCCCCAAGCCTTTTTATTCACATGGCGTTTTTTAGTTTGTTTGGTTGGTAGTTTTTATTTTCTTTTTTTTATTTTTTTTTGGAATTTATATTTTTGAGGGCATAGTCCAAGCTTAACCCAGGTTAGATTCAACTTGTGATCTTCCTGTTTTCACCTCCTGAGTAGCTCGAATAGGTATATGCCTCCTCATACAATGTATCTCTCATTTGACTACAGCAGAAATTTTTTAAAAGAAGAAACACCCCCTAATTAACTTCATGAGCCCCATGACAAAATGAGAATGTATTTATAGTAATTATATTTATGAAGAGAAAGAAAAAAAATCCTAACAAAACCCAATATGTATCAGAAATAAAGGACCGTTTACATTTATCCTTGGGATGGAATTCGGTGACATATTGGATGTTTTAACGAAGAAGGAGGAGAAGGAGGAGGAAGGAGGAGGAGGAGAACGAGGATGAGGAAGAAGAAGAAGAAGAGGAAGAAGAGGAAGAAGAGGAAGAAGAAGAGGAAGAAGAAGAAGAAGAGGAAGAGGAAGAAGAGGAAGAAGAGGAAAAAGAAGAGGAAGAAGAAGAGGAAGAAGAAGAATAAGAAGGAGAAGAAGAAGGAGAAGAAGAAGGAGAAGAAGAAGGAGAAGAAGAAGAAAAAGAAGAAGAAGAAGAAGAAGAAGAAGAAGAAGAAGAAGAAGAAGAAGAAGAAGAAGAAGAAGAAGAAGAAGGAGAAGGAGGAGAAGGAGGAGAAGGAGGAGAAGGAGGAGAAGGAGGAGAAGGAG